>NC_067399.1:505439991-506639991 GCF_016432865.1 Antechinus flavipes
TAACTGGGAAATTGGAGAACCAACTTGGGGCAGTAGAAGGAGCATTGGATAAAGCCTGAGGACCTGGATTTGAATCCTAGCTTTGCTACTTTCTACCGATGTGGCAAGACACTGTGCCTCAATGGGTTTCAGCTTCCTCTTATGTAAAACGGGGAAATTGGTCTAGATGATCTCTAGGGTTCCTTTCATCTTTAAATCCTCTACTGTTCCAAGTTGGATGGTTTGGAGAGGGTCAGTTCTCAGGACAAAAGAGATCCTTTCAGCTCTTTCCTCTCCCAGATTGCCTGAAAATTCATTCAGAGATGCAGCATTGGCCAGGGATGAAAAGCACTTCCACCTCCTTCTTCCCAAGAGGCTCAACATTTCTCTGCTGCCATGAAATAGGTTTCCCCCACCTGCTGGGGCCAGGGTGGGAAGCTGAGAGCCTGGCTTGGGGAAAAGGAGGAGAGGAAATGGTGTTGGTCAGTATTGCTCTGAGCTCTTTGTAGGCTTTTCTCTCACCCAGCAACTGGTCACTTTCAAGTTGAAATGAAACCTGGGAAAATGAGCCGGCTCCTTGTCTGGAAATCTCCTGCCCCACTGGGATGGGCATAATGAAAGTCATTCAGAGTCTGGGAACCAGCACTTCAGGACGATTGAGGCTCAGTTCATCAGACTGTGTACAATCCAACCTTTAGATACTTGGCTTTTCCCACTCTGAGGCACCTCCTCCCCCCTCTTTGCCTCATAATTGGTTCTTTGAGGAAGGGAGGGGAGGAGAGATGATTCCATATGATTGTGTTTTTCCTAAGTCATCAACTCTGTTTATAGTAGTTTGGTTTGGTAGGGAATGGGGACAGATAAACAAGACTTAGCCTTTTTAATTCAAATGTCTGGATGATTATTCAGATTGCAACTCAAGGCATCTTCTATTGTAGGGTAGGGAGCTCAGTATCTGGACCCTTGGTAAGAGTTTTGTGTTTTCTCTTCCTCTTTTGCATCTCTGGTCAGTGGTGAGCAAATAACATCTTACTCAGTGCTATGTTGGTTTTGTTCTTTCTAGGATGGATGCTGGATGGCACCGTTCAGGTTGGGGTTTCTTGACCTGGTCTCCATTGAAGGGTTTATTGGCTGTGGTACTGGTGGCTGGGAATGTCATGCTTGTTATGGCTAAGGTGAGCAGAGAAGCTTCTCATACTGCTTTCAAAAGCCCCCAATCTTGGAAAGTCATCAGAGAAGGAAGGTGCCTTTTGCAAGATGCAAAGGTCATATTAAGACATTGAGTCTATTCAGTTAAATGTAAAACAAGCAAATAAAATCTTTGGCTAATTATCCAGATATCCAGTTGACCCAGTGTCTTTTCCCCTGATTCACTAATTTTTCAGGATGCTCGGATTAATTGGTTTTGGTGGGAGTTATGTATTCCTCTGAGATCTGGTTCTTTGGCAGTGACAGGGTAGTAGGTTCTGAGGGACACAGTCACAACCCATATGATATGATGAAAAAGGCACAGAATTGTAGATTTGAACCCTGGCCCTCCTGCTTACTAGCCCCATGATTTGGGGCCCTTTGGGTTTCATTTTCTACACTGAAGTGGGCTAGACTATATGTTCAATGCCAACCAGCTCTAAATTGTTCAGGCTTGGCTCTTCTGGTCAGTTTAGTCCCCAGATCAGTCAATTGGATGGAAAAGTCAGTCAAATCCATTGTTAGACCAAACAATGCATTGATTGGCTGAACTTTCCATTTTTCGAATGGTGGTGCTGGAACCAGTTAGGATATGTATGAATTACGAGAATTCATTCCTGGGCAGAAACCTGTCCAACAGAACTGAGATTCCATTCTATCTTGTGAGAAGGGGCTCAAGAATTAAATACGTAGCACAAATTACTTGTAGCCTCTCCATGGGGGTAAGGGGACTTCCAATGGCCCCCTAATGAGGAAGTGTTCACCCTCATGCTGGCCATCAGCTCCCCTCTTCATTTTTCAGGCTCAATCATGTCATGGTTAATATTCTCTGCCAGGTAATAGTAACCAGACCATTGCTGCCTTTCATGCTGCCAAGTCTTTAATTCCCTCCAGCAACAACAGTCCCCACCCCAGCCCTTACATTAGCAACTCTTAGGGGACGAGGGGTTAACTTGGCTTGAGGGTTTTGCATTAAGTTTTGAGGAGGTAGCTTGGGGATAGGCGGGGTGGGGAAGAGTTGGTGGTTGGGGAATTCCAGAAGTTCCAGGGCACAGGTAAAGGTCCTGGATTTTCTCAGTGAGAATCACAACAACTCAACTCTGGGTGAGAAGCCTGTCAAGATCTAGGGTGTGTTAAGGACACTGACAGTGTTTTATGTCTTTGGTCTGGATTCCCAGTGAGTTGCCCGGAGCCTGGCTGTGTAGATCAGAGGGGAGCCTGCCTTTTTATCTCAGAGGCTTAGGGGGCCCTGGGTGGGGGACATCTGCTGGGAACAGAATTGTTGGTGGGACTTCCTGCCGTGTCTCTGAGTCCTTCTCTCCTGACAGGGGACTTCTTGGGGGTGGGGGTGCTGGGGGGGCTCTTGCACAGGGTAATGCCCAGACCTCGAATAGCCTAGAAGAAGGAGCAGACTCCACGGCTTACTGGTGGGGAGAGTGGACCAAGTGGACGGCTTGCACCCGGACTTGTGGCGGAGGGGTGAAGTCTCAGGAGAGACACTGTCTGCGGCAGAGGTAGGACTTCCAGGCGCTGAGGGAGGCAGGGAAAAGTGCATCCTCAGGGCTGGGGCTGTCGGGGCTCTCTGCTGGTCCCCTGTGGGGCTCCCATCCCGTCCCCCGTGGGGCTGGCTCTAAGGAATCATCCATCAACCTTCAAGGGGAAAATTTCAATTCCACACAATCCTACAAGCCTGTTACTTGTAGCCCCTACTACAAGTCGTTACTGCGCTCTGGGCAGGAGCTAGAAGTACCAAGGCCAAAATAAGAGTGCCTCTGCCCCAAGAACTTTGATTCTGGCGGAGGATGTCTGAGCGCTTTGCCACCATTGTGGCTGGAGGATGCCAGAGTCTGGTCCTCTCCCTTCGCTGGCTGGTCCAGTTCTAGACGACTGCCCAAATCCGGCCGAGGAGTCAGCGACCTTACTAGTCACAGCGGAATGGTCTCCCTGAGCGAGGGAAGCGGACTCTTCCTCCGCAGGCCAGCCACAGGGACAAACCAGAGTGGCAGGCCGGCTTTTGGAGAGGAGGGGAATGGAGGAGTCCATCCTGGTCCAGATGGGGGGGTGCATTTTGGCGTGGAGATATCCACAGGTGGTCGGGATGGGACCTGCGGCCTCTTCTGAAGCGGATTCCTGGCCCAGACATCCTCAGAAAGCCCCCGGTGCGATGTCTCATGGTACCTGACCCTCTGCTTCTCTGTTTAGGAGGAAGTCCGTCTCGGGGCTCGGGAACAAGACCTGCACGGGCACCTCCAAGAGGCACCAGCTGTGCAAAGTGCAGGTAGGAGCGGGTTGGCTTCCTCCTTACCTGTCCCGTTGACTGCAGCTCCGGCCGGGCCCCAGAGGTCCGGGCGCCCAACCCTGCTCCTCTCCCCTTCCCAGTCAGCTCGATGCAGCGTCTATTTAAGCCTTTCTATATGCAAAGCTTGCCCTCGTGGAGCTTACCATCTGGTAGGAAGGTTATATAGAAAATGAGACTATATCACAAAGTTCCAAATAAGTCACAGGTGGACAAGGCAGAACAAAGCGAGAGCAAAGCAGTGAGGGAACCAGCAAGGGCTTTTCCTTCTCTTTGCGTCTGTGGTTCTACAATTGGCCATGGCTTCCCTCCCTGGGCCTTGGGGGCCGGGGAAGATGAGAAAGGAGAAGTTGGACTTCTGTCCCAGGCCTTTCCTAGTTATGTGACTCCAGGCAAATCCCTCCCCTACTCAGTCTTCTCATAGGTGAAGTGGGTAATGATGCTCCTGTCTCATAAAGGTTGGTGGGGGAATCAAATGGGATAGCATAGAAAGTGCTTGCAAACCTCACAGCACTATTTAAATAGAAACTATTATTATTGTTAGAGTCTTTGGTGATCTGGTATCTGTTTAAGAAGCTCTGGTGTCTTCATTCCCAGAATAGGTTTGGGGAAGGAAGTCTTCATTTTAAATAGTCTTTACAATGCCAATCCAAAGAGGAAATGGGGAATCGTGTGAGTGAGTGTGTGTGTGTGTGTGTGTGCGCAGGAAACTGGTAACTGACCCTTTTTCATTCTCCACCGAATTACCCAGTAGTTGTGTCATCTTGCCAAATAAACACAAAACACCAGAGCTGGAGGGGGCATTAGAACATATGTCCAAGCTGGAGGGGATCTTAGGACACAGAATATCAGAGTTGGAAGAGACCTTAGAGATAATTTGATTTCAAGACCCTAATTTTAAATATGGAAGGAAGCAAGCATTTAAGTGCCTATTGTGTGCCAGGTACTAGGTTAAGTGTTTTAGAAACATCATCTCATTTGAGATCCAGGGGAGTGGGTGCTATCATCATTCCCATTTTACAGCCAAGGAAACTGAGGCAGACAGAAGTTAAGTGGCCTGCCTACTATCACACAGTTACTAAGTATCTGAGGATGGATTTGTGGTGCTCTTCCTCCTAATCCTGGATGAGCTCTTCTAAGCTTCATGACCAATCTTAGCCTTTTCTAATATCAGTTCTCTTTAAAAGAGAAAGGCTACCTGATCTGCCTGCTTTCTTGGGAGTCTCTTCATATTGTCTTTGTCTAGTTTTCTCAGTACAGCAGTTAGGTTGTCTTAGTGGGTAAGAATGCAGGTCTTAAAGAAAGGGAGAGTCGTTTTCCTGAGTATAACTAATCCAGCTTCAGACACTTGTGATCCTGGGCAAGACACTTAACCTTGTTTGCTTCAGCTTCCTCATCTGTAAAATGAGCTAAAGAAGGAAATGGCAAACCACTCTGATAACTTTGCCAAGAAAATCCCAAAAGGGATCACAAAGAGTTGGAAACTGTTTCTCACCAGGATGTTGTTAATGTGTCTCCTTTTAGGAGTGTCCTTCTGATGGAAGAAGCTTCAGGGAGGAACAGTGCATATCCTTCAACTCCCATGTGTACAATGGAAGGACGTATCAATGGAAACCCTTATACCCGGGTAACACGAGTCTCCTTGTCTCATAATGCTAGTAGGTCCTCAGTTCTTTCAGAGAGGGGTCAGCTCATCTCATAGCCACCTCCTTGATTTCAGGTGTTTAGTCAGAGGGCTGCTCCACACCAGAGCCAATGTATAATCTGGAATCTTTAATACATTGATGGTTAGAGCTTACACAGCTCCAACAGCAAGAGGTTGGCTTGGGCTACGAACATTTCTATTTCACACGTAGAGGGTGGTTGATACTTTTTTTGAAGAACTTTTCACATGCATTTTATTACTTGACCTTCTGAATAGTCTTATGGTATCTGAAGAGCAGGGATTATTATAGGAGCTCTGGTTGTGGAGTAAGAAGATCTGGGTTTTTAAAAAAGTTACTTCTGATGATTACATAGCCTGTGAGACTTTGGAAAAGTCATGTCAGCTTTCAGGGCTCAATTATCTGTAAAATGAGGGGTTTAGTTTAGAATAGCAATTCTCATTTGTTTTTGTGTCATGGATTCTATTGGCAGTCTGATCAAGCCTATAAATCTCAGAAAATATTTTTAAATACCTACGATTATAAAAAGCCTCAATCATCTTAGAAATTGGTTATTAAAATATATTAAAAAATTAAATTCGTGAACCCCTCGGTGGCCTTTGAAATCCCTGCTAACTCTAAATCTGAGATCCTATAATCGAAGATCTCTGTTTTATGAAGAAGGAACTGATGTCCAGAGACTCCAAGGATTTGCCCAGATTCCTGCCACTGAGTTAGTGGTAGATCCAGATTCAAAGCCTAAGTTTTCTGGTTTCCTGTCCAGTGTCATCTCATCATTTCTTCCTTTATAATATTTTATTTTTTTTCCCCAATTACATGTCAAGACAATTTATAGCATTCATTTTTTACAAGTTTTTGAGTTCCAAATTTTTCTCCCACTCTCTTTTCCAGAAATGGTAGGCAATTTGATATAGGTTATAATGTCATCCCTCCATTAAGCCTTATGTCTGTTTTAACGATGCTGTTTCTTACCTCTCAGTTGTCTGTGCCAGTTGATGTGGTATTGAGAGAAGGGACCCAGCGGAATAAAAAATAGAAGAAAAGGGTTGTAATTAAACTATATTTTGTTTCATTTTTTTGGCTTATTCCTGCCTTGTATATGTTTTTAGGGAAGGTTTGGCATGATTTTCCTTCTTTATGTGTTACTTGGGCTGATATTAAAGTAATTTTCCTGAATACACAGTGACTAATGGAAGGATGAATGGACAGAAGGTAGCCCAAAATTGTGATAGGAGCACTGGATAATGAGCCTAGAGGTGTGGGTTAGTCTTTGCTCTGCCACTTAATTGTTATTAATGACTATAAGCAAATCATTTCCTTTCACTGAGCCTCAGTTCCTTTATTTGTAAAATGGAGAAGCATATTTAACCTTATAGTATCTAATTCTTGGAAGGCATAGGTTTGTTGTGGGAGTCATATAATAGAATAGATATGAAAGTACTTTGTAAGTTGTAAAATAGGAGACAAACTATCCAATATGATATTGTTATAGCTGTGTGCTTTGGGAATGTGTTGTTGGGATGTGGAAAGTGGGGAATTCACCTTAGGATCTGAAACTGTAGTTAATTCACCAAGAAGACCACTGGGTGTAATTCTGTCAGTATGGTTTGTACTGTCTCCCCATTTTCCTTACCTCCTCATTCTGTCTAGGGGAAAATATTATCGGGTAGGGACTGCTGATGATCTTGGAGCTGGAACCCTTCCCTTTCCCTGAAGGTTCTCCAGGGGCTTTCTTTGTGGGGAAGCTTCTTTTTCTCTTCCATTCCTCTTTATTCCCTCTCCCAACCCCATGCATGGCTACTGATGGACATGCTCTTCCCATTGATTCAGTGGCTGTCTCTCTTGCTTCCCTTTCCTACCAGATGACTATGTGCACATCTCAAGCAAGCCCTGTGACTTGCATTGCACAACGGTGGATGGCCAGAGGCAGCTAATGGTGCCAGCTCGTGATGGGACCTCCTGCAAATTCATTGACTTCCGAGGGGTTTGCGTGTCTGGAAAATGTGAGGTTGTTAAACATTATAGCAAAAATACTGTTAGTTACATTCAGGAAATTAGCCCTGATCTCACCCCTGGACCTGCACATCAATGCTCTTTTTTGTAACTTTTTCCAGCCCATTGGATGTGATGGGGTCCTCTTCTCTACCCACACTCTGGACAAATGTGGCGTTTGTCAGGGTGATGGCAGCAGCTGCACGCACGTGACAGGGAATTACAGGAAAGGGAATGCCCACCTGGGTGAGTAACCTCATTTATCTATAATCTTTGGCTTTAGGGCAGGAGGGAAGGGAACAGGGAAATGAGACCTTCAGATCCAACCACCACACTTCAAATCTCCGATGGATCTGAGATCTCGATGGTCTTCCCTTTATGCCGTTCTCAACCTCTTATCCCAGATCTTTCTATAGTTCCTTAGTAAAAACAACAACTACTCAATGTCCTGGATGTCTTTTGGCACTTTTAACATTTTGTGATACCCAGGAAGGCACCTGTCATCACTAACTCTTGCTCCATGACCAGTCCCTTCTCTTTTCCGGTCATCACTATTGCATTGCATCTTATGCACAAATGATGGTTGACTACATGCTATGAAATACTTATTCCTACCATACATTTCTCCATTGCCTTTTGGTCAAATACCCAATGTTGATTCTTTTGGGATGACACAGATAAGAGAGACAGAGATGAAAGAGTGAGTTTTGGAATTCAGAAGACCACAGATCTCATCTTAGCCTGTTATTGCCTTTGGCAATTTTTTTTTTTTTTTTTTTTTTATGCTGAGGCAGTCGGAGTTAAGTGACTTCCCTAGAGTCTTACAGGAAGTGTTAAGTGTCTGAGGTCAGATTTGAACTCAGGTCTTCCTGAATTCAGGGCTGGTGTTCTGTCCATTGTACCACTTAGTTGCCTCTGTCTTTGGCAATTTTTTAAGATGATGAGTTACAAGGTAGATGCTATTCGGCATTAGTAGCAGGACATTCTTTCCCCAAGAGTTTCTTATAGCTATGAATTCATGAGTTCAATGCAAAATAAAAACAAAACAAAACAAAATAAAACAAAACAAGAATTCAGATCACATCAGATAGGGAGGACACTGTGAACAAAGACGCAAAAATTGGAATAAGTTATGCAGGCATGCTGCAGGAGATGGGAGAAAATTGCTTGGAATGAAAGCTTTATTATAGAGTAATTAAAATCTTAACTGTGGTGGAATGCTTGGGAGGAAAAGAACAGTAAATTGTTTTTTCTGTCAGTATGATTTGCATGTGAGCATATATGCATATTAATGAGGGGCAAGATGATAGAGCTAACACAGTAGAGATA
This sequence comes from Antechinus flavipes, assembly GCF_016432865.1. Taxonomy (NCBI): domain Eukaryota; kingdom Metazoa; phylum Chordata; class Mammalia; order Dasyuromorphia; family Dasyuridae; genus Antechinus; species Antechinus flavipes. The sequence goes on from NC_067399.1 coordinate 505,448,440, forward strand.
ATGTGATCCTACAAGCTCTTAGGGTATTTTCTTTAAAAAAATTTTCTTTTTTTCAAATATATGTAAAAACAAATTTTAATCTTTATTTACAATTCTGAGTTCTAAAATTTCTATCATCTCTCCCTGTTCTGTCTTCATAGAAAAGGCAAGCAATTTGATAAAGGTTATACATGTGCAATTAAACAAACCGTATTTCCATATTATGTTATGAAAAAAATAATTAAAAATAGCAAAAAAAGAAATAAATAAAAATGAAAGTTTGCTCTATCAGTTCTGGAAAGATTAGCATTTTTTATCATAAATCTTTCAGAATATTGTCTTGAATTTTTGTATGTTTCTGAAAATAGCTAAGTTATTCACATTTGATAATTGTATAATGTTGCTATTACTGTATACAATTTTCTCCTGGTTTTGCTCACTTTGCATCAGTTTGTATTAAGTTCTTTCCACGTTTTTCTGAAAACATTGTGCTCAAAAGGTGATATTTTCAAAATAAACTATCATGGTTAGTCTGTGAATGTGGCCACAGTGTGCCATGTTGAGGAAAGCTTCCCTAGAATATCTTTGGTGTAGCTCCTCTTGGGTCTGAGGCTGATTCAAGGGCAGGCACCTGAAGGGTTTCAAACTGGGAAAAAAATCAAAGAAATCAAGGGAAATGAAGGCAAAAAAAGTTTCTTGACCACAAAGAGAGCCTTATGTGCCTTCTTTTATTGTATTATTACTGTCTGGTATATATGGTATGAAGGTCAAAGGATTTTTCAAGGTGATCTTAATCAGGTTCATAGGATTATAGATTTCAAGCAGGAAGGAACTTTAGGGATCATCTCATCCAATACCTTACTTTTTTGTAGAGGAGGAAACTGAAGTTCAGAGAGATTAAATGATTTGTCCAAAGTTACCTCTAGGTAATAAATAGCAGAGCCAAGATGAGGAGTCTGGTGTCTCTGCTTTTTTCTACTGTTATGATCCCCTCCCCTCCAGTTTAGGATATAAAAATCAGAAATTTTACAAAACTAAAAAGTGGAATTCCTTTTAGAGAGTAAGGATAATTTCTGGACTATTTGTAGATAGGATAACTGCAAGAATTCTATACAAATAGGGACCCTTAAATGTATATCCTGGGCAAGTAAAAATTTAACTGGAAAGAGCAGGGGGATTTATAGTTGGGTCCAAGAATTCTCAGATGAGGTTTATCCAGATATGATTAAATCTCCTCTGGTAGATCATCTAATAAATCTATTCAGTCATTCAATAAATTGCCAATAGTAGAAGGAGCAATGGAATCAAAGGCAATTCAAATCCTGGTTCAACCACTTAGCCAGGTGACTTTAGGAAGCCTGTTTTCTTATCTGTAAACTGAGCATAATAATAAACATATACCACTTGTCTGGGCAGCTAGGTGGTACAGTAGATAGAGCATTGGGCTTTTTAAAAGATCTGAGTTCAAATCTAGCCTCAGAAACTGCCTAGCTAACTTAGGCAAGTCACTTAATGTCTGTTTGCTATTGGAGAAAGAAATGGCAAATCACTCCAGTATCTCTACCAAGAAAACTTCATTAAGAGAAATCTATGGGGTCACAAAGATTCAGACATGACTGAAATGATTGAATACCATCAGCTTTTAGGAGTTTTTGTGAATGAATAAATACTTATTGAATGAATGAGATAAAGGGCTTAATGAATCTTAAAGTTATATAGAAATGTAAATTGATTTTTAAAAACAATAAATATCCATCATTAAACACTTTCTATGTGATAGGCAGCTAGGTATCATAATGGATAGAGGACTAGGCCTAAAGACTTCAAATCTGACCTCAGATACTTAGTAACTGTGTGACTCTGGGCAGGTCCCTTTCCCTGTTTGCTTCAGTTTTCTTATCTGTAAAATGATCTGGAGAAGAAAATGACAAACCACTGCGTTATTTTTGTCAAGAAAACCCCAAGAATCAGACATGATTGAAAACCACTGAACAACAAATGTTGCTGAGCCTGTGAGGCTCAAAAAAAAATTAGGACTAAAGCACAATCCTGTCCTCACACAGTCCTGCACACAGTCTAGTTGGGAAGACAGTTCATTGAAGTGAAAACATACTAAACATGGCAATATCCCTTATGATTGGCCAAAGGCTTCCACTTTACCCAGGCATCTTGAAAGGTAGTGCCCTTTTTCCTGTTTGTTTGTTTTTTTAAACTGATCAGAAAGTTGCCTGGTCATTAATGTATAGTTTTCCTGCAGGCTATTCCCTGGTAACACACATTCCAGCTGGTGCCCGAGACATCCAGATTGTAGAACGGAAGAAGTCGGCAGACGTCTTAGGTGTGTATGGCCTTGGCGGCTAGCCTGGCAGCATTTGTCCTTTCATCCCCCTGCAATCAGTGGGCAAAATTTATAGCTGAAGGGAAAAAAGGGAACTTCTGGTCATGTAAGAGAGGAAACAGACTTCGATGTAGTTCCAGAATCAATGGATAAATATTATAGGCAGGGGGATTTGGTTCAACAAAAGGAAGAACTTTCTAACATTTACAACTGTCTGCAAGTAGAATGGTCTCTATCTCTGGAGGTAGTGAGGTCCCTGTCACTGGAGGTCAAGAAGAGATTAGGTACCGGGACAGAAATGCTGTGGAGAAGATTTCTGTGCATGAGTAAAGGCTGAATTAGGGAATCTCCAAGATCTCTCCTACAGTTAAGATTTTGCTTCTATAAAAAGTAAGATAGGGAACTCCAGGCCATCAAATGTGGTCCCAAGCATGCCCCTGGGGCCAGTTGCTCTATGGGTCTTATTAATGATAATTTCTGATCCACGATTTCAGATTCTTTTTTCTCTTGATTTTGGATGAGAGGTGCAAGGTGGAAAGATTGAACAGCCTATGTATTTCTTTTTCTTCTCTTTATTCAATCAGTTAACCAATAAATATTTATTAAGGGCTCATTCTCTGCATTGCACTGTTCTAGGCACTATGTGGCCTCAGAATGTTCTGCTTATGCAGGTGATAAGCAGCAGGCTATTACTTAGAACTATTTGCTGCTATGGCCATTCTCCCAGACTGAGCAGACCCTAAACCACCTCAAAGGCAGGAGGTTTAGGGCTGGGTGGGGTCCTGATCTGGGGAGGGAGCCACTTCAAAGCCAATTGGGCTTACTCCCAAGAGGCCCAGGCATGGGGCAGCTTTCTAAGCTCTTTGACTGCTGCCCCCCTTTCCAGAACAATGTCCCCCAGGGCAGGATCCCATCCTTTGGGGTTCTCCCCTTAACTGCCCTCCAGGGACAGTCTACGCTGGCTGGGGTCTTTTGGAGAAAGCTGCTTGGTGTAAGAGTGGCCTCCAGCCAAGCCGGTTACTTTGTCCTCTTCAGTGGGAGGGACGGACAGTCCAGGAAACAGACTGTTCTCTGGGCTGCCTCCCGAGCTTTCTTACTTGAAACAGACGCGTGGAAATACCAAGTTAAGACTCTGAGCATTAGGAAAGCCGCAGGAAGGAAGGTCATTATTGTCAGGAAACGGGTTTTGGATTTGGGCGAAAGATTTAACCCTTTGCAGGCAGTCAGGTTCTTGCTGGGGGTCTGTGGGTATGGCTTTAACTTGCTCTACAATTCCCTCTGGCTCAGAATTGGATTTTTTAAAAAAAGCCTCCCCTTTCTCCTCATTTTGTTCATCTGATAATAAATTAACTACACCAGACGCTCACTCCTTGAATTGCATCAGGAGCTTTGGAAGCAAAACCCCTACTCTCTAGTGGGCCATTCCAGTTCCTGGAATAAACTTTTTTTTTGCACTTAATAGTATTTTATTTTTTTCCAATTACATGTAAAGATAGTTTTTAACATTCATAAGATTTTGAGTTCCAAATTTCAACATTCATAAGATTTTGAGTTCCAAATTTTTTTGTCCTCCTTCCTTTCCCTCTCTCCAATCCAAGACAGCAAGCAACCTGATATGTTATACATGTGCAATCGTGTTAAACATATTTCCACATTAGTCGTGTTGTGAAAGAAGAATCAAAACAAATGAGGAAAACCACAAGAAAGAGAAAACAAAAATTAAAAGGTGAAAATAGTGTGCTTCGATATATATTCAGATTCCATAGTTCTTTTTTCTGGATGTGGATGGCATTTTCTATCATGAGTCTTTTAGAATTGTCTTGATCATTGTATTGCTAAGAAGAGTTAAGTTATCCTAGATGATTATTATACGATGTGGCTAATACTACTTACAAAGTAGTTCTGCTCTTAGTTCTGCTCACTTCACTCTGCATCAATTTATGTAAGTCTTTCCAGGTTTATCTGAAATCTGCCTACTTGCCATTTCTTATAGAACAATAGTACTACAACCAACTTTTAAAGGACATGTTTTGTAAGACAAACCATACCCAAGACATAATTCTGCCTTCTCTTCTCTAGCTCCTGGAAGTAGTGCAATATAGAGGAAAGCCTACCAGACTTATAGTCCAGAGAGCTGAGTTTGACGCTGGCTTTGTCCCTTTATCAGTTCAGGTGTGTGATAATTGGCCAACTCACTTCTTCCTGAGCCTCAGTTTCATTTGTGTACAAGAAAACAGTTGAACTAGATTGCCAATAAGGGCCTTTTACAGCTTTAACATTCATTTAACATTTAACTCATCCCTTGGAATAGCCTAGCTCAGGGTTGGACCCCTGGTAGGTCCTCAGTCAGAGCGTGCTGATTGACAAAGCATTTCTTTTCAGCACAGAAAATGGAATTTAATCCTTCCCAGACTAAAGTGAGAAAATTTTGGGTACTCTGGATATAGAGCCAGGGAGTAGAATCACTAGCAATCCAAAAGCGATTTCTTTTTGTTTTTGGCTGGGAACAGTATCATGGATGTTATAGAACAGAGGATGCTAGAACTGGAAGGGATCTTAAGATATAGAATTCCAGGGACCTTAGTGTATGATCTAGACTAACCCTCATATTTCAGATGGGAAAATCGAAGCTCAGAGAAAATACAACTGGAAAGGACCCTAGAGTCTATTGTTTTCAACTCTGTTATTTTATAGATAAGGAAACTTGGATCTAGTGAGTTTAAATGACTAGCTTAAGGTCCTAAAAGCAGCAACAGAGTCGGGATTCTGAATCTGAATGCAGTACTTTAATTGACTCCCCTATCCCTCATTTTATAGTTGGAGAGATTGAGGATTAGTTTGGGAAAGGACTGGCCCATGGTCACATGGTAAATGGAAGAACTGGGACCAGAACTGAGGTTAATTTTGAAGTGGGGGAAACTGTAGAATCAATCTGTGCCCCTCTTTCTTTGGCCAATGAATGAAGCATTTGGGGTCTGCTTCATTGGCTGTAGCAAAGGCTAATCACCATGTAGCGATTCAAAGTGTCCATCAAGACAGCCCAAATAGCAGTACCAAATGGGCCTCAAGCCAGTTATTTTCAATAGTCTAGACATGTCCTTTGTTGTTTATTTTAGGCTGATATTAAAACAGGAGTGCATTTCCTGAGCATGCACTGACTTGGGTTAGACTTTTGCTACGGACACAGGGTTTGACTCACCCACGTGGCAAAAGTCCTGAACTTGGAGATATTTTTAGAAGCTGGGTGGGAGAGTGGGAGGGGTACTAGGGGGGAGGGGAAGGGAGATGCAGTCTCCTGAGTCATAGAAAGTTAGTGCTGGAAAGGATTTTAGAACATAGAACTTCAGAGCTAGGTAGGGGCCTTAGAGATCATTGAGTTTAGACCCTTCATTTTACAAATGGAAAATTTCAGGATCAGAGATTAATATACAAATTACATGTGCAGTTCATGGTAGAGTCAAGGTGAGTCCTCTAGGAGACAGTGGTCTGGTTTTCCTGTGCTATCCCTGCTGGGCTCTAAAATTGTCTCCCACTGTGGTCATGGATAGTCCCCCCAACGAATAATTCAGCCCAGGGATACTTATTTGTTTCTAAGCAAAGGCTTCCTTCCTGGCTAATGACCTGTGCGTATTTTGCTATTCTAGCTCTTGCTGATGAAGCTGGCTTCTATTTCTTTAATGGGAACTACAAAGTAGACAGTCCCAAGAACTTCAACATCGCTGGCACCATTGTGAAGTACCGAAGGCCTATGGACGTGTATGAAACTGGAATTGAATATATCGTAGCCCAGGGTCCCACCAACCAGGGTCTGAATGTCATGGTATGCTCAGCATTAGAAAATGGGGAACTTATTATGCATGACATATTTTGCCAGAGGGAAGTGTTGAATGTCAGAGAAGTTTTATTGTCTCATATCAAGAATAGGATAATAATGTTAACACCAGGGATATCACAGAATAAGAACTGATATCGACACTTGTGATGATATCATAGAAATAAGAAGGATAATATTGGTGCATGAAATATCTCCATGTTTTGTTTTGCTCAAGGTTGGAAAGATGAGAGGACAGGATGAATAAATTTGAGGATATAGTACTGCTGGCTGGAGTGGGGCCTAATTATATCCCTCCTTATGTCCCTGCATGGGGGTGGTGTGCCCATATCATTAATCCTGCCAGTTTTCAGAGGTATTTGTTCCCTTATTTTCTTTTAGAGATTCTTTAGGCTAGAGAAATTTTTAGTTCATTGAACTCATACCCTACTCCTAACCCTATGCTAGGAAGAAAGCAGCTGCCATATGACTTTAGAATCCTCCCAAGAAAATGATTGCATCATCTTCCTTCATCAAACATTCTAGGATCTCAGTTTTGGGGATCTGAGCAGTAGAGCAGAGGAGAATTAAGAACCTTCTGTCAAATCTCTTTCAGGGTATTTCATAACCCTCAATACAGAATGGATGTAGAAACTCCCACTGAGCTCCCAATTTTCCAGGAACCATGACAAAAAAAAAGTATTCTCAGGATAAAAGAGTTGAAAGTCTGAAATTGAAATCAGAGGACCTGGATTCAAATGCTATCCATGACACTTATTTCCCGTGTGACTCTGGGCAAATCTGTTAGCCTCTCTGGACCTCTATAAAATGAAGCCATTGAACTAGATACTTTTTAATTAAAATTCTTTCTAGTTTTAACTCAGTGAGACAACATGGTCAAGATAGTTTTTTTGTTCTTAACCTCATGTGATTTTCATTGATTTACTATATCCATTGAGCATCACTTGATAGTTACAAAAAAATTAGAATTCTTTGAATTGGCTGAATGTTAACATTGCGTGGAAGAGAATTTGAACTTTGATGATCCAGAGTGCACTTATATTTCTCATAAGCCATTGTTATGACTTCTCCCTCATTCAATTCTCAATTAGACAAGAGGTTTCCCTTTGTCTCCTTGCCCTTGCTTGCTGCCTAATTAAAAAGTATTTACAGTGAGCTATGTGATCTTGAATAAATCAGCTTCCCCTCTCTGGTTCTAATTGTGCAATGTATATAAAGGGTTGGACAGAAAATCTCTTTTAGCTTTGGCAATTTATATTCTAAGGTCCCTTCCAGTCTTGATATACTATATGTTCTATTTTCTAAGGTTCCATCCAGCTCTAACATTCTAGATTCTAACACTGTGTGCTCTAAGGTCCCTTCCAGCCCTGATATATTATATGGTAATGTTCTATTTTCTAAGGTTCCATCCAGCTCTAACATTCTAGATTCTAACACTGTGTGCTCTAAGGTCCCTTCCAGCCCTGATATATTATATGGTAATGTTCTATTTTCTAAGGTTCCATCCAGCTCTAACATTCTAGATTCTAACACTGTGTTCTAAGGTCCTTTCCAACTCTGACATTCTATGATCTCTGATCTAAGAGGAAGGAGCTGAATGACCCATAGGAGGACCATTTATTTTTCCTCCAGGTGTGGAATCAAAATGGCAAGAGTCCTTCAATTACCTTTGAATACACCCTTCTCAGAAAACCTCACTCCCAGAGCATCCAGCCTGTCTACTATACCTTCTCCGAAACTGCATCAGAGAGCGCAGAAAGCCGTGAATTTGATGGCGAGGGGCTAGTGGGCTTTGTCCAACACAATGGCAGCTACTACAGGAAATCATCAAAGGAGAGACTAGATCTAGAGAACCAGCTGTTTGGCCAGCAGAGTCCCTCTGAGGATCTCAACTTGAGGAAGGGCCAAGAGACCAATGAGGTGTATGAGAGGGCAGGAGGCATGGACTGCGAGACTCCACTGAGGGGCAAAGCCTTCCGAGGTAATGGGCTAGCAAGGAGAGTCCAGGGCACTTCCCCACTATGGATGATGCCAGATAATGCCCTGTAACATTGATCATTGCTGCTCTTGCTTTTTGGCAAAGGGCTTGAAGGGAAGGTTTAATTGGATAAGGGTTATTGTCACTTGGGGAATGCATTTTCCCATTTGGGATGTCTGGGCTTCATCACAAGTCTCCTACTTTCTCTCAGCTTTGTTCTTATGTACCTGAAAACATTCTTCAGATCTCTTTAGTACTAAGTTCTTACACAAAGCTTTGATCAGGAGTAGCTGTGTAGAACGTTAGCTGTTCTTTCTGTACTGGCCAACCCTACGTTCTGGATCTGAGACTGGTGCTCCCAGAAAGGGGAGGCCTTACCCTATGGAGTAATCTTGACTTTGTGCAGCAGAAACATTAATAGGATCATCTGTTCTCCAGGGTTCCAGATTTAATATTACAAGTTAGTCAGGCTCTTCCAATAGAAGGAGAGCCAGTCCTCAGTAAAAAATTAGAAAGAGGCGGAAATGAATCCCTATTCTATGCCCTTTTCTCTACTTTATGTCATCCCAGCCCAGCCCCAGGAGTCCAGTTCTTTAGTACTTGGACCCCTAACATCCTGCTCTTCCTGCCCCCAGAACATTTGACCTAAGTCAATCCTGCAAGAAGACAATGCTTAAAACAAAGGAATATATCATAGTAACTGACCTTTTTAAAATATATTATTTCACTGAACTTTACCACAATTCTGTGAGGCAGGTACTATGGCATTATCCCCACAGAAGAGAAAACTGAGGTTTAGGAAGGTGAAGCAGCCTCCAATGATTATGCAACTAGTAAATATCAGAAGTGGGCTTTGAAGCTAAATTTCTCTCCATAATATTGCACTGAATCTCAATCAATAATGGTTTACTTTAATTAAGTTATGCTAGGGAAAATATTTTTGGATTCAGAAACTTTTTAGATTTTCTTCCCAGATCACTCACTACACACTGATGTCTGTGCATATCTAATGCTGGCATAAAGATCCTTTTGGCTTGATTCATAGCCTCCTATAAACAGAATATTTGAGCTGGAAATAACCTCGGAAATCCCCTAATTCAGTTGCCTTATTTCACAGATGAGGGAAATAAAGACCAGAGTGGGGAATTGTCTTGCTGAATAACACACAGCTAGACAGTACAAGATCTCTTGACTTTCTAATTCAGCATTCTTTCCATTTTGTTCCCCCTATTTTGTTTTAAATATCAGATTCAAATACTACCCAAGTGGTTCATGCAGGAGAAAAGGAGAATCAAGACACTGATGCTCACTTTGCCTCCCAGGAGTTCCTCTCAGAGAATGCCATCTCCGACCAACTTTTGGGCAAGAACTCTGATTCTAAAGAGTTTGTCCTGAATGTAACAGTGAACAGCATTTTTGCTCAAGGTGACCCACATCACCCAGGGAACTCCCCCATGGACAGCCTCTATTTGGATTATGAGGACAATGAAGGGGCTTATATCCTCAATGGTACCTACTTGGAGCTGACCAGTGATAAGATGGCCAATACATCATCAGAGACACCGTTCCCCAATGCCAGTGCAGCCCTCCCTAGTTCACCAGGAAACAGGACACACAAAGCAAGGTAGGAAAATTTTTCCCACATCCATATCCTATGTCTTTGGACATCTAAGGACTGTGCTCTACAGGGGAAAAGGAGCACAGGCTTTTCTTCACATTGACTGAGAGATCACCATCTCTTCAGAAGATTCTTACTAAGTACAAATGTCGGTAGTTCATCAGGTGGGTAGGTTGAGGGAGTTACGGAACTCTTTATATTTATTCAAGGAATATTGGGTAGGACACTAGAACTGGATTCCTTCTTTTTTCCTAGTGTCTAGCACAAGATCAAGATCAAGTTAACATTATTTTCCTTCTTATTATGCTGATGAGTTAGGTAAATTAGGATAAAGTCTAATAAGCATCAAGACCCAAGTTAGGATTGAAATTCATAGGATTGAAAGGTCCAGACTCCTCGATTTACAGATGGGGAAACTAAAGCCTAGAAAGTTTACTGCCCAAGATCATATAGATAAAAAATAGAAAAGCTAGGATTTTAATCTAGGTCCTTTGGCTCTAAATCTATATGGTTTTTTTCACTGCACCATTAATTTTTGAAAAGGATCTTCTAAGTGAATGAATGGACTTGTTTTGTGGCATCCAACTCTGGTCAACCTTGACAAAGATTTTGAAGCAGACAGTCCAGGTCTTGTATCAGGGTGCCATTAAACTCATATCCTATAAAATCACAGAACTTCTTAGGGTTACAGAATTTTCAGAGCTTCTGAGATGTAAGCTACGTATTGTGATGGACGTAATGCTGGGCCAGGTGTCAGGAAGAGCTGAGTTTAAATCTGGCCTCAGATATTATTTATGTGAACTTGGGTGAGGCACATATCTTTTCTCTGCCTCAGTTTCCTCAACTGTAAAATAGGAATCATAAAAGCACCTACCTTGTAGGTTGTTGTAATGATCAAATGAAATAAGATCTGCAAAGCTCTCAGTACAGTGCCTGGCACATGATATGTGCTATGTAAATGTTATTATTATAATTATTATCGTTAGATAGAAGAAACTTAAGAGGTATCTTAAGTTAGTCCGTGTTTGAATGGGAATATTTTCTATAATATCTCTGAGCAGAGGATATTAAGGCTCCATTTGAAAGAGCTCTAAGGAAGTAAAACTTATAGCCTCTTAAGGTAGCCCATTCTCCTTGTACGTAGTTTTAATTACTAGAAAGTTTTTCTATTGAGTCAAAATCTTCATCTCTGCAACTTTTCATCTATTTCACTCTTTTCCCGAGAGAAAGAGATGTTTATAGTTGAGCAGCATTATCTTATGGTCTATTAGAATTATATTAAGACACTGTGAAGCCAGGAGAAAGTTTAGATCAGAAACCTGGAACCAGGCAGCATGAGACAGATTAGGGTTAGTTGCCTCCCTGTACCTGGGGGTAATTATAGCACCTGCTCCCTGCTCCATGACATATTTAAGTCATTACATATTTAAGAGAATTATGTCAGGGGCTCAGTTTCTGAGAATGAGACATTCTCCCAAAGGGGTGACTGAGGGTCTTGCAGATCACAAGACAAACAGATTGATCTTTCTCAAGACAATAAGCTTCAAGACAAAGTTACTGATGTTCTATTTTTTCCCCCTTTTAGTTTCATTTCCAGAACTGACAAAGCCCAGGGAGAGGTGGGGAAGAAGGCTCCCCAAGTTGTTTCTGGGAAATTTAGTTTTCTACTACAATGTGTTGAGCTGCCCTCCTTTGTAATGATTCACCTCACATTATGATGTTACAGACAGTTCCTTGTTCTTGATAGAAACTGCTTTTCTCTTGGAATGTTTGTGTATATTCTCTTTGGAATGTTGTGTTTTTATGGTAGCAATGGTAATGGTGATAAAATTTATAATAATCACTGAACTGAATCCCAGGTTCTCCTGGGAAGCTTTATATTTGGGACCTTAATTATATGGTCTCCAAGTTTTTTGGGTGGATGATTAAGAAGACCCTGCCTTGACACTAGGAGATCAAAATTACAGACAATTCCAGGCTGAACTAACTCATTATTTAGTGGGAAGATAGGGTTTGCTGGGATTTTGCTTTTGTTTTTAGGTTTTTGAGAGAGTAGCAACATCATAGTTGGTTTTGAGGACATTCAACAAATCTTGAGAATTTCTTATATATTAAGCCTTTTAGCTACTTAAGAAATTCCTTTCTTCTCCTGAATTTGCAGAATTGAGCTAAATAGAACAATCAAATTTCTTTTTAGAGCCATACTTGTATTTTTTTATAGAACACTTAGTAATTTTATAAGTCCTTCAAAAGGTTAATAAATCATATAATTTGGATTTAAGAGGTCATTGACATGTTGGAGAGCATCCAAAAGAAGGCAACCAGAATGGTGAAGGGGATCTTTCAGTAATAAATTTAATGATTTACTAAGCACTTATAATAGGCCAGGTATTATGATAAGTGCTTCACAACAGTAATATAGGTACTTTTATTATCCCCATTTTATAGTTGAGAAAACTAAGGCAGACAGAGGTTAAGGTAGAGATTAAGTGACTTGTCCAGGATTACATTGATGCTGAGTGTTTGAGAATGGCTTTGAACTCGTCTTCCTGACTATTGGTCTAGTTATCCACAAAATAATTAGCTGTTCCAAGGTTATGATATATAATGATGAGTTGAAGGAACTGAGGGAGGGTGTTAAAACTTGAAGAAGAGAACTTTGGGGGTTGAAGGCAGTGGATAGTATTTCTGGTATTTGAAAGTCTGTAATCTGAAAGAGGATTCAGACTAGGTCCCAGAGAGCAGAGATAGAGCAATGAGAAGAAAATAGAGAAGCAAATTCAGGTTTGATGTAAGGAAAATCTTTATCATTAGACCAATTCCAAACTGGATGAATGAAATCAGGAAGTGGCGCTTGCTACTCACTAGAAGTCTTCCAACAAAGATTGGATGCCTGGTTGTTGGAAGTGCTGCAGAAGAGATTCTAATTCAGGCCTGGATTTGGATCAGCAGGTCACTGAAGGCTCATGCAATTTTAATTCTGTGATTCTGGTGCCGTTTTTGATGCAGAGTTGAATGTCCATTACAAATAGACCAAACCAAAAGATTCAGCATAAAGGCAGTAGATGCTCAATGTTGAATAAGAGCAGTATGGAAAGGACCCTGGGTTGGGGGAGGAGGTGTTGGTCATAACTTTGAGGCACAGGAAAGTTTTAGAAAACTTTGCGTGGTTAATAGATACATCTGTATTCTACTTCTAAATTTATGTAAAGGAGGGAAACTATGGCCTTCCTCAAATTGCTTTTTACCGGTGTTTAGTCTGCCCCCAGACTCAATGTGGTTGAGGTTTTCTTCTGCAGGCAGGACAGATAGAACCTGTCTCTGAAGTGTAACTTGCATGCCATGTGGCTGGGGGGAGGGCCATCTCCGGGGCTCTCTTGTTCCTTGGCAATATCCACAGGAACAGAATTCTCAGAAAGTCACTTATCTCTTCTCTTTTCAGTGCTCCACAGGGGTCCTCATACTTTTTAAATAGGAGGCCAGTTCACTGTCCTTCAGACTGTTGGCGGGCCAGACTATAGTAAAAACAAAAACTTTGTTTTGTGGGCCTTTAAATAAAGAAACTTCATAGCCCTGGGTGAGGGGGATAATCATCCTCAGCTGCTGCATCTGGCCCGCGGCCGTAATTTGAGGACCCCTGCTCCAGAGCATTAGGTGGCAAGATTCTCCTGGGAAGCTTTATATCCGGGACCTTAATTATATGGTCTCCAAGTTTTTTGGATGGATGATTAAGAAGACCCTGCCTTGACACTAGGAGATCAAAATTACAGACAATTCCAGGCTGAGAATTTCTGCCAAAAGGAAGAGATTATTCTGACACTACTTCCCTCCCCAGCCAAAGCATTACAAGATAGAGCCACCTTCATTAACTCCCCATTCCACCACCAGGCCATCAAAGACTATGGAATATGGAGGGAAAACTCTTTAATTGTCTCCCTATTCCTATTTCTCTATCTCTGCCTCTGTCTGCCTGTCTCTCTTTTTGTTCTATTTCTCTCTGTCTCTGTTTCTCTTTGTCTCTCTCTCTCTTCTTCTGTTTGTCTGTCTTTTTCTTTGTCTCTGTCTCTGTGTCTCTCTCCCTCTATAGAAGTTCTATAATAGCTTACTGCTGTTTGTACTCAGATGACAAAGTAGAATAATAGTTATGTCTGCTCTTCCATGTGGTCCAGAGCCTAAATGTTTCCAGATGACAAGACATTTCAGTTATTTATAAGCCAGCACAGGACAAGAGGGGACCAAATGCCTTGGTTCATTTAAAGACCACCCTCTAAGCTCTAAGATACTTGGGAGGGGGGATGACTTCTGGATCCCGGGGCAGGTCTCAGGGAATTTTAGAGAGGGTTGCTTTTCTGATAGTCAGGGTGTTAGAAATTATTGATCTTTTAAAAATTGAGATGCTATCACATCTTTCTGTGTTAGTGAAGGTGTAACTATTTAGTGGTCAGGGACTGAACACAGAGGCCCCTTCTAGAAACATAGCTTGGTATGCTGGAAAAGGCACTGGGTTGGAAATGACTTAGCTTTCAGTCCTATCTTGTTGTATGACCTTGGGCAATTGTTTAGGATCTGTGTTTCCTCATGTCTTTTATGAGAAGAGTGGATTAAATGATCATTTGGGTCTCTTTGAGTTCTAAAAATGTGATGATTCCATAAAATTGACTTAGATTTTTGCCTAGGACATTCTCATTCACTCTGAGGGAGTGATTGAAGGGTGAATGAAGGAATGAGTGAATGAAAAGCACTTGTCAAATGCTTATTGTGTGTAAGGAACCATGCTAAGCTATAAGAATAGAGATGCGAAAGAGAAATTGTTTCTATCCCCCAAAAGTTTACATATAAGAGAATGGAGACCAGAGAAGGCTTAGAGAGTTGTGACCCAACTTTCTAAGGAGCTTCATTTCCTATAGGGGTCCTCTAACACCCATAACTGGAGTTTCTCTTGTAATTTGTTTAGGATGTCACCCAGAAAAAACCTCTGATTTGTATATGTGTATAATGGTGGGGCAGAGAGGCAGTTGTTTGTTCTGGGTGAGTCTCAGAGAAAGGCAATGTCTTATATCATTTTTGCTGGTGGTGCCAGATTTAGAGATATTCCCTCCGGGCCAAGGAACCATCAGGCGATGAGGCGGGCACGGAGGCAAAGATGTTTGGGAGAGATAAAGCCTATGGTGCAATGAACTGAAAAGTGAGTAGGCTAAAATAGCCACGTCTCCCCTCAGTTCTAAACACAGGAAATTATGTCTGCCCAGTTGAAAGGTAAAGTCAGAGCGGGGGTCTGGAGGTTGAGAACGAACATGAAAAGAAAGGCTATTTCCATTCTTCTGTGTAACTGCTACAAACAGTTAAGGGAGGGGCCATTGGAATCAAATGTTCAAAACAAATGGTGTCCCTTTTTTAAGCCTTGGAAATTAAAAAAGAACAACAATCACAAAAAACAAAACCACAAAACAAAGCTTAAAAAACAGGCTATTTGGGGTTGATCCTTGACATGGGCATTTTAGAGCTTCTCCTGTCTAGAAATAGTGTAAGCTGCCTATCTCTCTGGGCTAGAAACAGCTGAACAATAATAGGCTCGAGTACTGTGACATGAGATTTTAAAACATCACAATTTAATAGTCTTAGTAAATCCTGAGCCTGGAAGTTAAGACATGACTCCAGTTAAGGCACAATATTGTCTATGGCACCCTTGGGCTACTTGGCCCATTGGTCTCATTTTTCTCTGGATGCTTCTTTTTGAATTTGTATTTCTGAGGATTTCTAAGAAGGAAACTTGTTGGCATTGTTTTGCAAATAGATGAGATGGTTTTGTTTTGTTTTTCCCCAAAGATGTGAAGTTTGCTGTGGTGGAAATACTGTTCAGTTAGTTATTCCTGAAAATGTCTTTTGTTTCTTAAAACGCAGGTTTTAAATAGCACTTTTTAAACCACAATCTCTCACTCTCACCAAATCAAGCATTAGTCACCGTTGTCACATATAACCAGGAAAATGTACCTAGACAAAGATGGTGGCTTTTCCTTACTCTGGAGGGGTGTGGCTCATTCAATTTCTCTTGGATTGGGGAAAATGGAATGCTGTTAAAAAACAGAACTCTGGATGCTATATGAAGTTAATGTGTTTTTCATGTCAAGCAGCTTGGTACAATGGACAGAGTACTGATTGGGAGTAAGAGGACCTGGGTTTAAATATCACCTTTGCAATATACAACCTGTGTGACCCCAGACAAATCAAGTCCTTTCTGGGATTCCTAATCTGTAAAATACCATTCTTTCCCTCTCTCTCTTTCCTCTTCCATTCTTTCCTTCCTTCTGCCTCCTCTTTCCTATTTTACAGATAAGGAATCCCAGAGAGAGACTCAATTTTCTCAGGGTGATATTTAAATCCAAGTCCTCTCACTCCAAATCAGTAATTTCCTATTCTCTTACTCTTCTCTCATTTCTTTTCTTTTCCATGAACTTCCTTTTTCTCTTCTCTTTTTAAAATTTCTCTTTCTTTTTTTTTTTTTTTTTGGTCCCATGTTTCTTTTTCTTTCTCTCCTACTTGAGTCTTCTGTCTTCTTTTTCTCTTTTCCTTCTCTTTTTCTCTCACATCC
Source organism: Antechinus flavipes (assembly GCF_016432865.1). NCBI lineage: Eukaryota > Metazoa > Chordata > Mammalia > Dasyuromorphia > Dasyuridae > Antechinus > Antechinus flavipes. The sequence goes on from NC_067399.1 coordinate 505,464,774, forward strand.
CGACTAAAATCCAGAACTGGGTCTGCCTCTAATAAATAGGGAACAACTATGAACATATTCATTAACTAGAGTCCTATTTGTAGGGATAAGTAAGGCCCCATGTCATCATGAGGGCGGGATTCCTCTGGGAAATGGAAGATGAGTATTATTCATACTTGCTTATGAAATTTGAACAGGAGTTCCCATTTTAAACCCACAGACGGTTTTAGTTGACAATAGCTGTTCAAACATGATACTGGTTTTTATACACTTACTATGCTGTAGTACTTTAGTTCACAAAGAATTCTATCACAATAAATCTCTGGAGTAATTTCTACCTTTCCCAAAGTGGTCATGTGGCCAGTAAGAAAAATCCATGTCTTCTGAATCTGCTAAAAATCTGGGTCCTATTAAGCTGACATGAACCCAAGATGACTTTTAGCTGATATCCCATGGCTCAAAGGAAAAGGGAATATATAACAAAAATATGATTTAAGACTTAAAAAGGGGCTTGGGACTCAAGTGATCTGATTTACATCAATTATATAGTACCCTTGATTATACTTCCCCTTGTATAAGCAGAGCTTGGGGTCTCTCGGGAAAGAACAAACCTTGAAGTTTTCCTATACCTCCTTTGCTTTTTCAGAACATCCTAGCTTCTACGAGAATGAAGCCCAAAATTTAGAGTTGCTTGTTTCTATTGATAAAACACACAAATTTAGTTTCTAAATTGAACATTTAGCTTGTGTTTGTATTTCAAAACCAGGTTATGGAGAAGAGCACACCTAGTAAGGCTAGATTTAATCTAACAATGTTATTTTTAAAAAAACTCAGTTAATTAACACTTAGCAATTTGTACTTTTCAACCTAATTAGCTGTATTGAACATTGCAATGAATGCATCTAAAAGATCAGTGCATGTAGTCCTGACTCTACCACTAACTATTTGATTTTGAATAAGTCACTTCCTTCTCTGGACTTCAGTTTCCCCAATCTGTAAAATGAAGGAGATGCATTAGAGAGTCCTTTAGCTTCATTCCAAGTTTGAGTTTCTATGCTTTGCTGTTCTATGTCCTGAGGTCCCTTTTTGCTCAAACATTTTTTATTCTAAGGTCCCTCCCAGCTCCACCACTTCCACATAATTATAATTCATCTGTACTCTCCTTTTAAAAAACAACTACAAAAAGCCAGTTGGTGTGTGTAGATCCAGACCTGAGCTGAAATGTGAACGGGGGAGTCAAGAGGAGACTTGGCAGTGCAGAGAGCTGGGGCTGCGGTACTCACAGCTGATTTTTATGAGGCTTTGCTGGCCAAGTGGCTGGTGTCCACCATTCAATTAAACATCTCCAGCTGAGGAGGGGGAAGCAGCAAGAAGTCAGATGTTTTCAGCCTACGAATGCCTTTTCTGCAGCCGAAAAAGCCTATAGCTTACCACCCCAACTCAGCAAAAGGAAAAGAGTTAAGAGTCAGGTTTTGAGAAGTTCACACTCCCAAATCTCATACTTTTGTAGGGAGCACTGAGCTAAGCAGAATGTCTAAGAAGGCCCTGAGCTTCTGATTCTTCACATCTTCTTCTGGAAGGAGATCCCATACCTTTAATATCTGAGTTGTTTCAGATAAGATTTTGAGCTGGGAAACAAAACAAATCAAAAAACAAACATGCAGACATTTATTCAGTTCTGAAATGTTCCTCTTTGCGGGTTCTTTTATCCCATTCTCTCTATTTCTAGAGAGTGGAAGCTCTAACTCTAACCAGGCTGGGGATTCTACTGGGGGAATCAGGACAGGTATGTTATTAAAAAATGAAACAAAATAAAACAAAACCACACACTGAAACAAAAACAACAACCCAAACAAGCCCAAACTAACCCCTTTCTATAACAAATTTCCAAAATCCAAGCCCCAGAATCAGCAGGAGGGTTCTGTGGGACAGGCTGGAGTTTTTCCTCGTCAATTTCTGTGGTTGGTTTTGTTTCTAGGACCAGGCCCAAGTCCAGGAAGCAAGGTGTGAGTCCTGCTGACATGTACAGGTGGAAGCTCTCTTCCCACGAGCCTTGTAGCTCCACCTGCACAACAGGTAGTTGTCATGCATGAGTTTTGATTTGCAGCCACCAATGAGCCCACATCCCAATGCATGAGTCATCATCATTACCTCACTATCACTTTCACCATCACGTCTCCATGATCATTGCCATGAACATCAACCAAACATTCCTAGTGCCACAGAATGTCAGATTGGAAAAGGGCCTAAGAATGGGTAGAATATCAGAGCTGGAAGAGGCCCTAGAATGTAGAATGTTAGAGTTGAACAAGATCTTAAAGAAGTGAGGATAGAGAACAGTGATATTCAGAGCAAGAAAGAGACTTTTGAACATAAGATGTTAGATATAACTTATAGAATTCTGGAATTGGAAGGGATCACATTTTAAAATATTAATTAGTTCATCAGATCCCAAACACTAGCTGTATCAAGGCCTTAGGCCAGATTAGGGCAGAACCACATTAAAAATAGAGTTGGATAATGTTTAACAAAATAAATAAAAGTGCAATATTCAGTTTTATTTGAGTTTGACACTGCTGTGTACACAATAAGACCACAAAGTTGTCCTTTAGAAGGTCATAAACCAGTTATGATTAGCTTGTAATTATCTATGCTAATGAAGAATAGAAAAGAATAATCCAGTCAAATAGATCTGATTTTGCCACATGTTTTCCCCCTAATAGATTTTCCTTCTTAATTGTACTTTGAGCACATGTGGTATTTAAGTGAATTTGTTTTCTAGACTGAACATAAGCTGATATGAGGTAAGGGTTGGAGGAGAGGAAGCGGTGTCTCAGAAACTCTTGGAAGTGGATGATCAGAAAAAAGACTACCCTGGGATTAAATATTTGTCTTAGGAAAAGAACATGTGAATAATTGAGAGTTCATAGTATAGACAGATATGAAAGAAACAGGCTTACAAAACAATAAGATATGGAAAAAAATAGCTTGAGGGAGGAGTGGATTTAAGAGCTAAATGATCTTTTCGATTATTGGGAGATTTTTTGGATTCGTAGAGAAGAGAAATTCATAGAGATGAAAGAATCAAGGTGCATCGTAGTTTCTATTAAGACTAAGTCTAATGTTTAAGAATATTCTAGTATCATCACTAAGATATTTGCCAATTTGAATTGATTTTCTGCTAATGGGTATGGGTTAAAATGAACCAAGTAGACTCTGGATCTTGGTCCCCATTAGAAGCAAGGGCAGATGGCTGCAGGTTGCATGCCGGGCGCCATGCCGTCTGTGGTCACAAAAAAGGAGGAAGCTAGCTGACCCGCATGGGATTGACCCCATAAGCCTTACCTTATTAGTACTGTACTTGATTAGGGAAACAAGCTGGTCAACCCCAAAGAAGCTTATCATAATATGACTATCCAGTATTAGTTTAAGTCCCTTAAAAATGAACTGATATTGGCTCTACACAAAATCTCTGATAGATTTGACTTGATCTTTCCATGCTAAGTAAAAACTAACTCTCACTGACCATGCAATCAGAATTAAATGGCTAGCTTAGAAAGCCTAACTTACGATGTGACCTCTGGTGGGGAAATTGTCTCTCTTCTCTGGGTCTCAATTTCTTCCCCCATAAAATGAGGGAGTTGGACTAGATTCCAAGGTCCCTTCCAGCTCTGAGGTTCCAGGACTCTATTTGGCAATAAAGATAGAAGTACTTTCTGAGACCAAATTTAAAGGAAGTTGGCTTTGTGATGGAAAGATGGAAAGTGGAAAGAATTCTTTTGCTCCGAGTCAGAAGACTGCAGAGTTCCAGTTCTGTCATCCATTTGAAGAGGGATGCTATGCAAGTTACTTCATATAACTGGGCTTTGACTGTCCCCATCTGTAATAATGGAAGGAGTACCAGCTAATTACCTCCATAAAAGCAGTGGTGAGGGTGAGGTGAAACAGAAGATGGGGAGAGGGTTCTGGGAAAAGGCATTCTTCATCTCATACAGGCTAGGGCCTATCTACCAGAGCCATGATATTTGGGGATTGGGCTCAGTTCACTAATTCACCCTGGATCAAAGCTTCTTAAATTGTGGATCACAACTCCATATGGGGTTGTGCAATTGAATATGGGGCTCACAAAAATTTGGCAACAATAAAAGATTTCTGAATGCAACAATCAAAAAAAATTCAAAACCAAATGCATAATGAATCTGAGGTGTTTCTGGCAGTGCTTGCTCATGTTGTATCGTGCAACTTCACTGCAGCCTTAGTTCTGAGCACACTACATGTGCACTTTGCACTGAACATGCACAAAGGCTGCCAGAAACACCTTGGCTCATTTTTGAGGTAGGGTAGCATAAAAAGTTCTTGGGTGAACAGGGATCATGAGTGGGGAAAGTTTGAGAAGTCCTGGTTTAGATAAGCAGATGGCTCCCTGCTTCCCTGGGCTCCCAGTTGTGCCAAGAGAGTCAGGATACAAAAATCAGCCGGAAACAGAAACATTATGTGATGAAGGTCTAGCAATCTTGGCATCCTACTCATTTTAGGAAGGAAAGCTGTTGCTTCAGAGAGAGTATAATAATAGACTCGTGTGCATGGTAATGATAATATACCCCTGTCCCTAGAGCAATACACAAAGACCTCAGTCCTATCAGCCTTAACCTTTCTACCTTCTAGCTCCCTCAGATCTTGTGTCTTGGAATGTTTAAAGTGGTAGAAATGTTTTAAGCTTCATCTCTTCCCCCTCCTCCAATCATCCACCCATGAATAAGATTTAATTATTTGAATATTGGTAGTGTATTTTTAGTCTTAAATGATCTGATTGGGTTGACACGGAGTCAGCAATGATGTTGAAATCTATATCTAAAATATGTTGTTTTAAGGGAGATCAAGAATGTTTATTTATGGTACAGTAGAAAGATTCTAAATTCAGAAGACAAATTCTTCCTCTGACAGTTAATGCCTGTATAATCTTAGGCAAATCACTTGTTGTACCTCTCTGATCTTCAGTGTCTTTGTCTGTAAAATGAGGAAATCCCTGAGTTCCCTTTCAGCTCCGTCTCTGTGCGACAAAGGAAACAATCTGATTTTTTACTGCTAATGAATTAGCCCCCAATAATGTCCAGAGGGATGACACTACTAGAATGTTAGAGAAGAATTCTAGTTTAGTGGACTTTCAGTTCTGTAGTCCCTGGGTGCTGAGGGATATTCAAATCAGATTGTTTATGAAAAGTTCTCCTCCCCTACTTTGAAAAAATAGTATCTGTTGTAGGGCTATGCTTTCTTTGGGGGGGGGGACAGGAGGAGGCAGTTCAGGAGGAAAAAAGTCCATTCTTTTCTCTTAAGGCAGTTTTGTATGTCTAACTTAAGCTTTTAGGAGATGGCAGCTGATAGGTGGTAGTGTGATGGTGGGGTTGTTTTATTTTCCTAGTATCTGCTGCAATGGAATTTATTTGAATTGGTTCTAGTCTGTAAGGTTGGGAAGAATACTCAGATGGCTAAGATCACAGGTGTAATGGGATATTAAAGAATGTGGTGATTAGGAAGAACCAAGTTGAGTGTCTTTGTTTGGTGGGGAAATTGATGTCCTCACCAGAGCCAGCCTCAGTCATTGAATTTTGGGCTTATACCAGTTAGCCTTAGAAATCATCTATATCATCCCCTACATTTTACAATGGAGAAATCAGAGATATAGATGAATTAGCTTGTCCAAGATCATGTTGGAGTCAGTTAGAACTAGTGTTTTAAGCCAGATTCTTCTGATCCCAAGTTTCTTTGTATTTTACCACAAGGTCCTCTCTAGTTCTAGAAAATCAGCTTATGGTTCTACTTTTTTCAGTCTCTTTAATTTCTAGCCATCATCTAAAACTCAACCTAAAGCCTGATTTCTCAGAGAGATCTTCATGAGATCCCCAGCAAGTAATGTCTTTTTCCTCACTTTGAAATTAGTTTGTATCTTTTGTATGCACTCATGATGTCCGGTTATAGTCCATTATTGTCATTTGTGTTGTATCCCCTTACTAGAGTGTTTTACCAACACTCCATTCCCCTTCTCCACTCTCTTACTGAGTCTCAGGTTCTTCATTTGTAACCTAAGAAAATTGAATTAGATGGTTTTGAAAGTCCCATCCAGCTCTGATATTCTATAGTCTATGTTTTTACATTCTATGTTTAAGATCCCTTCCAGGGTTAACATTCTATCATCTAAGTTTTCTGCCAGCTTCACATTCTATCTCCTGTCTGCTTATATTCCATGTTCAAAGTCTTTTCTAGCTTTGACAATTCCATAATCAAAGTCCTGTTGAGTTGTAATAGTCTTATGTTTCCAGCACTAATACTCTGTATTCTAACATTTGCGCTCTGAAAGTTCTGTGTTTTATGTTCTAGCATTCTATGTTTAAGGTCTCTTCCAGTTTTGACATTATGTGTTCTAAATTTCTGTATAGCTCTGAGGTTCTATATTCTAGAGTCCCTTCTAGTCCTAATGTTCCATGCTCAAGGTCTCTTCTAGTACTGATATTCTAACACTGATATTCTATGTTCTAACAATGGATTTTCTTTCAACTCTGAAATTCTGTTTTGAGAAGGTAGCCTTGAAAACTCTTATATTTTTCCCTTATATCTCAAGCAGAAAATACGATCCCTTTCTCCCCAATATTCATACTAACCTTATTATATATTACTCTCACTCTTTTAGGGATCATTTCGTTTCAGTTCAATTCCTTTTAAGCTCAACAAAGTGCTTGGTAGTGTTGAGAGACAGGGACAAGAGAAATAAATGAGACCTTGATTTTAGAATTGGATGTTTACTTGGGAAAATAAGGCTGAAATTCAGAGTGAGAATGTGCTATAGGCAAGTCAGGAAGGGATTAAAACACTTTCACAGTATATCAAGTCAGAATGTTAGAGTTGAAAAGGATGAGAGAGACCATTTCATTTCAACACTCTTTCCCCCCCCCCAAAAAAAAAAAAAAAAAAGAAACTGAAGTGGAGAAAGATCTCTATCTCTATAGAGAGAGACATGGAGAGAGACAGAGAGAGAGAGATACAGACAGAGACACACAAAGAGAGACAGAGACAGAAGATAAAGAAAAAAGGACAAAAGCCTGGGGTCTTGGACAGTGAGTCAGTGGCAAGACCAGAGCTCAAAGCCAGGTTTCTGGACAAAGAGTACACTACAAGGTTCTTTCCATTAGACCAAGCTCCTGCCCTACATTTTCTTTCTCTTTCTCTCCTACCTTCCCTCCAGTGTTAATCCCTCCTCCAGTTGTTGATATTTAGAGAAATCAGTGTCATTTCCAAAATCACTTTCACAATAGCATTTCCCATTGTGGTTTAAAGATTCAGTGTTCTCCCTAAGAGTAGTAAATATTTATAGCTAGGGAACTTTTTCCCAAAGAGACCCAGGAAACATGAGTCTGGCCTGGTAATATAGAAATACAACCATTTCATGTTTAGATGAATGAATTTTATTATGTTCACAATGCATGAGATTTAAAAATTATAAACAAGCTTTATAACCTTAAGTTATAAAGTTATTCTAATTTTAAGGCAGGACAACTCTGGCTGCCAAGCTTTTGGAGCAGGAGAAGAAGTCACCTTAAAAAGAATCCCACCTCTATCCCTCCAGATATACGTTTTCAACTTCACCTCCCTCAGAAACATTCACCCACCATTCCCCACTCACCTCTCCTTGTTTAAGTCTCCACTGTCTCTCCTTGTAATAATTATGGGAAGAGGGCATAATGATGGCTCACTTTTTCATTTTGTTCCATTCTTGACTGATACTTCAGACTCTTATTTATAGGGGTCTGAGAAAGATATAGGAGCAAAGGTGAAATTTGATGGTATTTTATATCTCCAGCCTCTCAGGAAAGCAAACCTTATCTGGTAGGAGTGTATTGATATTAGAATCCTGTGCTTTTTTGACCTATAAAAACCTCTGAATATTAGCATCTTTAGTATACAGACAGGAAAATTGAGGCACATTGTGCATAATTGTTAAGAAGCAGCATGGACTAGAGCCCTGAAGTTAGGAGGACCTGAGTTCAAATCTGGCCTCAGAAACTTAACAATTCTTAGCTGTGTGGCCCTGGGCAAGTCACTTAACCCCAATTGCCTCAGGAAAAAAAAAAGAAGCAGCAGCATGGACTAGGAAAAGAGTGCTGGATGGGGAGGTAGGAAGTAGGACCGGGTTCTAATTCTAATTCTACCCCTTGTTGTGATCTTGTGCATCCAGTGACTCCCCATTCACTTTCCTTGTATGCAAATGGGAGAAGGTGTAATAGAAAATCTCTAAGGTTCCTGGTGACTCTGACATTCTGTGGTTCAGATGAATCCTAGTTCATAGAACAGAAAAAAGGACCCCAACGCTTCTTACTCTGGGCTTTGTCCCTTCTGCAGAGGGAGCTAGCTCCTTCAGCCACCCGGACTCTGACTTTGCTTGTCACCCTGAACACCTTCTCTTTAGCGTCACAATGAAACCAAGGAGGAGTAAGGGAAAAGAAGACAGAAATTCTTTCAGGAGACAGAAGGGAGCTGATACTGTGCTAATACTTCCTTTGGAAAGTTATTCTCTGTGGGTTTTCCATGGAGGGGTAGGGAAGATGATCTTCCAGGGGACACTGTGCCTAAGCATGCTCCTGAGAGCCTCAGAGACTGGGGGCGCTGTCCTATTTGTTTCTTCCCAAGGAGGGAAGATTGGCCCAAGGCCCTGGAGTCCATCACCTGGCCTTCCTTTAATGATAGTTCCTATCTACCATTGCACTGGGGTATTAGGCTATGGTCCCACAGCAAGAAGCTCTTGGAACTCAGTAAGACAGAGCTGGCAGAGAGGTTTGCTATATACCATGAACCCTGGTAACTCTCTGGAAGAGCTGACCTTTCTCTGTTGGAGTTGGACCTGGAGAGAAATAGAAAGGGGATGGAGGCAACTTCCATAGCCCTCAAGGTCCCCCCCTGGAGGGTCTTTAAATCTCAGCCTTGGGTCTTTCTTGACTTGGTGGTAGAGGTCCAGTTTTGTCTTGGAGGAGAGCTAATCGGCTTGGGTTTATGGTAAGCTGGAGAGTTTTTGATGGAAAGGTTATGGAAAAGGGAGCTGGGGAGTAGGGAGCAGCCCCCCTTTGGTAGAAAGGCTCAGCATTTGGATGACCTGGGTTCAAATTTTGGCTCTGCCACTTACTCTCTATGTGAGATGGAACAAACTCTCTGACCTTTTGGGGCTTTCTCTTCCTCATTGATAAAGGGAGTGAGCTGGGTTGGAGGATCTTTAAGGTCCTTTCCAAATCCAAAGCTAGGAGTTTCCCAACCTCTGTGTTCGATAGCCTTGGCAAACTGATTGGCCAACAAACAGGAAAATGGCTCTAGGTGCCTCCTGGACGTTGGCAGGTCTGTGATGAGCAGCTCTTCCACGATCTGACCCATTAAGCATGTCAGGAAGGAACAGCTTTTTTCAAACTCCCAATGCACTGATTTTCCTCTGCCTTGAAACTAGGGGTCATGTCAACGTATGCCATGTGTGTCCGTTATGATGGGATTGAGGTTGATGACAGTTACTGCGATGCCCTGACCCGCCCGGAGCCTGTCCACGAGTTCTGTGCTGGGAGGGAATGCCAGCCAAGGTAATGTCTCCAGCACTTCTCTCCGCGGTCTCCTCTGGTCGGAACTCCCGGGCGTCAGTATTAGAACCTGTCCTGGAGGAGAGATGGTCAGACAAACCTCAAAGAGCTCTTGCTTACTGGAGACGTGAGAGATTCTCGGGGAGGACAGTGGGGCCGTCGCCTCCTTGCTGTTGTGGGGAGTGAGGAGAAGAGAGCAAATGAAGCTTAAACTGTTTCCTGAACAGATCTGCCGACATGCTTTCTGGGGACTGAAGGATGTAGGTAATAGTGATGGTGGCAGTAGTGTGTGTGTGGACATAGTGCTTTCTAATTCTACTTCTCAGGTGAATTCCAGGAAATTGGGATCAATCTATAGGGTGGCTCCTTTTTCCATTTCACTTGCCTTGAATTTTTAAAAAAAATACTTATCCCACATTGTCTAACCAGTTCTGGCCCTATGAAAGATTCCTGGCCCATCAGTTTTCTTTGTTCCAGTGATGATGAGATGAGGCTCTTTGTCCCTCACTAGACAAGGTTGTTGTTGCTGTTGTTGTTTTGTGTATGTTTGTGTATGTTTGTGTGTGTGTATTTGCATCCACAAGTACGTGTATCTAAATCAAACATTACTGACTATGCAGTCAAATTCATCTTCTCCTTTTTCTTCCCCCAACTCTTCCAGGCTTTCTATTTGCCCAAAGTAAAACCCTCTTTCTTCCAAAAGCAGTCTGTGTCTCAATTAACCTCTTCTCCCCAAAGACCAATCAGAGAAGAATGTGCCTATAAATGCCTGAGAAATGCCAGAGGGTAACTAGGCTGCCCTCATTTGCCAAAGGGGAAAGGGTAAGATGGGCAGAGAGTGCCCAGTGAACTGCCAAGCATTTACAAGTCCCTATGTAGCCTTTTGTTTCTTCTGGGATGTGTGGCCAGGACCAAATCAGAGTCACTTGAGACATCGGGGTGGTGTGGAAGGCATCCCAATTTCTGAGTGTAGAGCAAGGACTCCAAAGCAGGGTCGATAGGGTTGCTTGGTGAAGTACCTACCTTCTTTGCTCTTTCAGGGATTGGACCAGCAGTTGACTGAGCTGGACACCCTGTTCTGAAATCAAGCTGACCATAGAGCTCCATTCTTCCAAAGGACATTCACTCCTTTGCTCCAGTAGCAAAAGTTCTAGCTGTTTTAACTTTGACACATTGTAGGTTTGTAGCTCTAAAGTTAGAAGGGACCATAAACATCATCTCAGTCCAACCTCTCATTTCACAGATGAAAAATCTGAGATTCAGAAAGGTCATAAGTGACCATCAGAATTTAGAGGAAGAATTTATTAAGTTACTAAGTGTTAGGTATTGTGCTACTTTTTACAAATATGGTCTAATTTGATCTTCACAGAACCCTGGGAGGTAAGTGTTAACTATGATCCCCATTTTACAGGTGAGGAAACTGAAACAGGCAGAGATTAAGTGACTTGTTAAGGGTTACAGAGTTAGCAAATGTCCGAGGCTTAAAATTTGGTTTTCTTCTTGACTCTAGATTCGACATTTTAACCACTACACCATGTAGGAATCTGGAGAGTGTGAGTGTTCAAGGAAGACTAGCACCTCTGGGATGAGGGCTTGCTAAGCCCTTTTCAAGCTGCTCATCTACTTTTTTGGGCCCCCCTCCCTGCCACCTCTCCCCCGGCCCTCAACTGTTACTATGGCTCTAAGAACCTGTAGTTTGTGTACTTGTCACACCCTAATGCATCATTCCAGCAGAAAGTGTTGCCAAGTTGAGGGTAACTAAGCGACAGCCCCCAAACTCTGCAACGATTTAGGGAGATGTCTACCCAGGGAAGACTTCCCCCAGTGGAATGGGCAAACCATTTGTTCCAATGGCTGTGAAAGTGACAGAAGCAAACACTGGGGAATGCTTGGAGCTTGGTCCGACATCAAAAAGGCCCCAATGTCATTCACTGCCTCCTGGGCCAGAGCCAGTTGTCTTGACTTCTTGGTCACTAGACTTGGATGACTGGAAGAGAAAGTGAGGCTGGTGACTTTGTGCAACTCTGCCTCCTTTAAAGCCAATTCACAAACAAGTCAAGACAACATCCTATGATGTCACTGGTCCTCTGAAAACTAAGGACAAAGAGAAACAACTACGACCAACCAGGGGCTGGGAGCAGTACTAGAACAGGCAGACTCCTCTCAGGCCTACCTGATTTAAGGCTCCACCTAGGAGTCCTTCAAAGAATCACCCATTCTTCAGGTTGGAACCCAGAGGCTATCTCTACTTGAACATCACTATCTGACAGAAGAGCAAAGAAAAATCTAGTATCACCGTGGCCTGCAAGCCCATTCCACTTTCTGGAGAACATCATTTATTAGGAATATGGTTTTTCTAGCAAGTCTAAATTTTCTACTTCCTCCCACTTCTCCAAATCTGCCCTCTCTGGCCAAATTGTTGCTCATTCCTTCCTTTCTGCCTTGCAGGTGGGAGACCAGTAGTTGGAGTGAGTGCTCTCGAACCTGTGGGGAAGGTTACCAGTTCCGCATTGTTCGTTGCTGGAAGATGATCTCACCTGGCTTTGACAGCTCGGTGTACAGTGACTTATGTGAGTCAGCAGAGATTACCAGGCCCGATGAGCGCAAGACTTGCAAGAATCCAGCTTGTGGGCCCCAGTGGGAGATGTCAGAATGGTCAGAGGTAATGACAAAGAGTGTGTGTGTGTGTGTGTGTGTGTGTGTGTGTGTGTGTGTGTGTGTTGAGAGAGAGAGAGACAGAGAGAGAGAGAGAGAGAGACAAAGACAGAGAGAGAGAGAGAGAGAGAAAGAGAGAGAGAGAGAGAGAAAGAGAGAGAGAGAGAGAGAGAAAGATAGAGACAGAGAGAGACAGAGAGAGAGAAAGAGAGAGAAAGAGACAGAGAGAGACAGAGAGAGACAGAGAGAGATACACACACAGAAAGAGAGAGAGACAGAGACAGAGACAGAGAGAGAGACAGAGAGAGAGAGAGACGAGACAGAGACAGAGACAGAGAGACAAAGAGAGAAGAGGGGAGGGAGAGGGAGACAGAGACAGAGATAGAGAGAGAGACAGAAACAGAGAGAGACAGAAACAGAGAGAGACACACACACACAGAGACAGAGAGAGAAAAGAGAGAGAGAATTGTATGTGCTCTTGAATATTACTGTCAATTATTATTATTTTTTTTTTAAATATGTGGACCTCAAGTTTAGTAGGATAGCTAGGTGGTGCAGTGGCTAGAACAGAGTACTAGGACTGAAGCCGGGAAGACTCTTTGTGACTTCAAATGTAACCTCAGACCTCACCGGCTGTGTGAGTCTGGGCAAGTCACTTAACCCTCTTTGCCTCCATTTCCTCACCTATAAAAATGAGCTGGAGAAGGAAAAGGCAAAATACTACAGTATTTTTGCCAAGAAAACCCCAAATGGGATCACAAAGAGCCAGGCATGTCTGACAAACAATTAAACAACAATGCAATCACAAAATCATAAAAGGACACATTTGGGAAGGGACCTTGGAGGCCACCAAATCTCTGAAGGCTTCTGTTGAATAAGTCCATCAACAGGGTGTTCACTGTCCCATTTGACAACACATTCTACTTTGGGCAGTTGTGGTTATTAGAAAATTCTCTCTACCTCCTCCTCTAATTTTTCCTTCTATGCTGTGTACTTAGACTGACAAAGGGACAGTTCTGAGGGAATCGGTGTTGCTCCACAGCTCAGGGTTGAGTGATGGATAGGGATTCTCCAAGCGGGCCAGCATCCCCGGGGGAAATTATTGTATTTTATTTGGGGGAAGGGATTCGTTATGGCTTGAAGCTCCAAGTACTCTTTTTATTAGCCAGCCTCCTAGGGACAGAGCCAGCCAGTTTGGAGGAGAGCTCCCTGAACATGGGGATAAGCGATCCCTTGAAGGATCAGTCCAAATTCTTCTGTTTTTCTGAATTTCGGCCACCTGGACTTTGGTTTGAGATGAATGGAGTCGGGGCTTAGGAAATTGTTCAGCTCTTGTGGAATCAGTCTCCGGAGGAGCCGGAAAGCCTAGTTTGGTCACTTGGTGTGATCCCACCCCCCACTCTTGGCTTAAAGGCCATGACCTCCAGAGGCAAGGCTTCACATATGAAAGATAGCCTGGTCAGCACAGCAGTCAAGGGCTATTTTTCATGCTGACCCGCTGGGAAGAGGGGCGGAACTATTGATCCATTCTGGGTCCTCAGTCTTTCAGGTTTAATAAACAGTTATTGATTTGGGCTCTGTTCTTCGCCTGAGGGAGATACAAATATGCATAAGACGAGGTTTTTGTCCTCCTGGAGCTCTCAGAATTGTAGAGGGCTTAGGTATAGAAACAAATAATCACAGAAAATAGAACAAAAGTGCAAAAATGAGGTGTGCACAAAGGGGTGTGGAGATTCTCATTTCTCTGGAAAGACTAGGAGTGGCTCTGGGGCTATTGTCTTAGGAAAGAGAGAGTGACAATGTGTACCCACATTCCCGGTGGCCAAACCCCTGCTCATCCACCCCTGTGGGGACAAGAGCTGCCCCGCTCATTGGGGGAAATGTCCACTTCCCCCAGTATAGAAGTGGGTAGGGCAGAGCTTCTGTCTCTGACTCCATGTCATCTCATGAACTTTTGCTCATGACCTCATGGCAGAGTTTTCTTGGCAAAGATACTTGAGTGGTTTGCCATTCCCTTTTTCATTGTGTCCCCATTTTACAGATGGGGAATTGAGGCAAAAGGGGGTTATAGGATTTGCTCAGAGTTACATAGCTAGCAAGTGCCTGAGGTCAGATTTGGATGGATGTTTTCTTAATTCTAGGCCCCATGCTCTATCCACTGCACCACCCAGCTGCCCCCGGGGTTGGGTTGGGACACAGCAAAATTGGAAGTCAGTGATGTAAGGATTCAAATTCCCCTTTTGGCACCGTCATCTATCCTCCCCTCTCCATTCAGTCTCCAAGATAGAGATATCCAAAGTTGTCATATTTAAATGGTCTCTTACAACTGAGAGAGATAAAAGGTATTTATTCTAAGAATGGGATTTTGATATGCTACCAACTAGTAGGAGATAAAGGGTGGTAAGGTCCTTCCCAGGGTTTCTCAAACTAGATATAAATAAGAATAAAAATAAAATAATTCATAAGAATGGAGTGAGTTCTGCTTCCAGGTAAATAAATGTTTCTGGGTTGGGAAGAGGTTGCTGGATACTGACTTAGTCTTTCTGTTCTTTGTCCCCGGGTCTTCAGTGTGCAGCCAGGTGCGGGGAGAGGAGTGTGGTGACCCGGGATATCCGATGTTCCGAGGACGAGAAGCTTTGCGACGCCAACACAAGGCCGGTGGCAGAGAAGAACTGCACGGGCCCCCCCTGTGACCGACAATGGACCGTCTCAGACTGGGGACCGGTGAGTGGCTCCTGCTCTCCTAGGTCACCAAGCACAAGAAACACTCCTGAGGATAGATCTCTCTCTGGGATGGGCCTGGGGAGCAAGAGGGCAGCAAAGGTGAATCTGGAAAAGCACCTCCGGTGACTGGGGATGCTCGGGCCTTTTCTCCATCTTTTTGGATTCAGCCATTCTCTAAAAATAAGCTGTCACCATGGCAACTCCACTCACCTGAGGCCTGAAGCCCCTTCTCCTTTGGGACGAAGTCAGGAATAGTTAGGGCCAGGCAATCACCTACCTGGGATTCAAATTCACCTTCCTCAAGTTTTTACAATTTGAAACCTTCTAACACAGGGTGTTTTCTCTCCCCATTCCCTCTATTCTCCTTCCTTCCCTTTTATGCCACTATCTCATTCCTCTTTCCTCCCCACCCCCTCTCTTCCCTTTTCTTTTTACCTTTCTCCCCTTTCCACATTTCCTTTCTGACATCCTCTTTTTTTCCTCTGCCCATCTCTTCTCCTTGACTGCCTCCTTTTGCTGCCATTCTTGCTCTGTTCTCTTGCTGTCTTTTCTCTTCAAATTCCCTCCTTTCTCTCTCATTTTCTCTCTGTCTCTGAATCTCTCTGTTTCTCACTCTCTGTCTCTCTGGCATATGCTCTCTCTCTCTGACTCTCTGTCTCTGTCTCTGTTTCTTTCTCTCTCTCTCTGTCTCTGCCTCTGTCTCTTTCTCTTTCTCTCTGTGTCTCTGTCTCTGTCTCTGTCTTTCTTTCTTTTCTCTCTCTCTCTCTGTATTTCTCTCTCTCTGTCTCTCCGTCTCTCTCTCTCTCTGTGTCTCTGTCTCTGTCTTTCTTTCTTTTCTCTCTCTCTCTGTCTCTCCGTCTCTCTCTCTCTCTCTCTCTCTCTCTCTGTGTCTCTGTCTCTCTCTCTTACTTTCTTTTCTCTTTCTCTCTCTCTGTGTCTCTCTGTGTCTGTCTGTCTCTCTTTCATTTTTGTTCTCTCCCCCACCCCTGCTTTTTCCTTTCCTGGCTCCCGCTCCCTTCTCCCCTTGCAGTGCAGTGGAAGCTGTGGCCAGGGAAGGATGATTCGACACGTCTACTGCAAGACTAGTGACGGGCGGGTCGTGCCCGAGTCCCAGTGTAATGTGGAAGCCAAACCCCTGGCCATCCACCCCTGTGGGGACAAGAACTGCCCCGCTCATTGGCTGGCTCAGGACTGGGAGCGGGTGAGTGACCTTGCTACTACGGGAAGCCGGCTGGAAGCTGACCCCAAGTTCCTTCCTCATCTTCTCCAGGGCTGACCTTCTGTTTGCCTCTCCTTCTAGTGCAATACCACTTGTGGGCGTGGGGTGAAGAAGAGGATTGTGCTGTGTCTGGAGCTGGCTAATGGGAAACTGAAGACGAGGAGCCCCTCCGACTGTGACATCACCAAGAAGCCCACAGAGGAGAGTACCTGTTTCGAGAGGCCATGCTTCAAGTGGTACACCACCCCGTGGTCTGAGGTGAGAGGTCTGGGGTCTCTGCAAGTCTTGGGAAAGTTCTACTGCTCCAGAGCAGGCCAAGGGCAGGTTTTGAGGGCATCTACTGACGCCCGTGATCTTGGATCTCTCTGCCATGGAATAGGAAGACACAGAGATCCCTGAGATCAAATTACTTTTAATTACGACTCTGAGAAAACACAAGTTGGGATTTAAAGCCATGTCTCTTGACTTCAAGTCTGATGACCTTTCTTTTACTTTGTATAGGGTCCAAGAGGGTACTTTCCCCTCCCCCTCCTTTCTTTTTAGCCTGGGAGAGCACAAATGTCTTTTTTGTTCTTCCTGCCTTGTCCCATTTCTCTCTAGTCCAGGGGTTAAAGGGGAGGGAAGAGGAGGAGGACTATAGAAAGAAGAGGAGGAGGAGAAAGAGAGAGAGAGAAAGAAGAGAAGAAGGGGGAGGAGGAAAAGGAGGAGGAGGAAGAGAAAGAGGACGAAAGGAGGAGGAGGAAAAAGAGGAGAGAAGGAGGAGGAAGAGGAAGAGGAAGAAGGGAAGGAGAAGGAGGAAGAAGAGAAGAAAGAGGAGGAAGAGGAAGAGAGGAGGAGGAAGAGAGAGGAGGAGGAAGAGAAAGAGGAAGAAAGAAGGAGAAAGAGGAGGAGGAAGAGGAAAAGGAAAGGAAAAAAGGAGAAGGAAGATGAAGAGGGAAAGGAGAAGGAGAAAGAGAAGGAGGAAGAGGAGAAGAAGGAGGAGAGGATAAAGGCCATTCTCAGGGCTTGGAAATAAACCCATTTCTTCCATTTCTATGGATTTAATCAGGTGAAATGAAGTCAGTAGGATGACTGTGTAGGGCAGCCCAAAGGAAGAAAATGGAATATTAACTTACCTCTCTGCCTCAGGGATAATGGGGGATTTTGGACAAATGGTGTGTTTGGCCTTTATGGTGACTAGTTACCTCCCTGAGCCGCGGTCCAGAAAGCTCTTGTAGGCCCGCTGCACCCCCCAAAGCACAGCCCCTCAATTTGCTACAGTTCAGACACATTTAGGCTTCTAGAGAACAAGGAGCTAAATGGAGTACTGTGTTTTGCACTTGGCCCAAAAAGGCCCAGCTGCCCCCCAAGACTCTTTCAGGGTGATCACCAGAGGCTGATTGTAGTCTCTTTGGCTAAGGTTGTCAAGCTGGCTATGTATGTCCTCTATCGCTCTCCCCACTGAGTCCTAATCAGGACTTGTAGCAGATAAACAGCTTGGAGGCCTCATACTTGGCTGTGTAATGTGGGGTCGCCTGTACTGGGGCAGGAAAGAACCCGGAAAGAGGGGGGCTGTGTCTGCTGTCTGTGAGATCTTGGCAGGGAGTGAGGCAGGGTCAGCAGACGTCTTCACTGCTCTGTACCGTGAAGTGGGGTTTTCCAAGGGCAACATCTGCACAGGGAGCTCAGGGGAAGGATTGATTTAATTGGAAAACAAAACAAGACTTTTATTGGAGTGGGAAAAAAATTCCAACTCCCCCGTCTCTACTCAAACCCTAGGATATATAACAAATTGTGTTGCACTTTAGAATTTACATGTCCATTATTTCATTTAATTCTCACAAGAGCCTGGTGAAAAGGAGGGTGGTGATTAAGAGACTCATTTGAATTATAGAAGTTCTTTTTATGGTGGCAGAAAATTAGAAACTGCCCATCAGTTGGAGATTGCCTGAAAAAGTTAAATTATACAAATGTGACAGAATATTATTATGCTATAAGAAATGATTAAGGGGATTGTTTCAGAGAAACCTGGAAAGATTAGTATGGACTAATGCAGACTAAAGTGAGCAGAAGCCAAACAGTTTATACAATAACAACAATATTGTAAAGACATACAGCTTTGAAAGATTTAGAGACTGATTTAAACAGTGACCAACCACAGTTCCAAAAAATTCCTGATGAAATATGCTGTCCACCTCCTGAAATGGAGTCAAGGTGCAGATACTTTTTTTTGGGGAGGGGGGACATGGCCAAATGGAGAATTTGTTTTGTGTGACTCTGCATGTTTGTAATGTTTTTTGCATTTTTTTCCCATGGGGAAAGAACGTGGACCAGAAAAATAAAACAAAATTAAATATCAAAGACTCATTTGATGGATGAAGGAGATCACCATCCCATGAGATTACATCTTGTCCAAAGTCATATAACCAGTGTTTATCAGTGTATTGTGTTCCAATGTCCCTTTCAAAGGCTGTCTGGGTGGGACCAGGCTAATTGCTTGTATATGTCGCTTAGCACCCAGACACAGAGCTTGGCTGTGTGTGGCTTGAGATAGGAGGAGTTTTGCTTAACAAAGAGTCATCTCCACTTTCTTTAGTGCACTAAAACCTGTGGAGTAGGAGTGAGGATGCGTGATGTGAAATGCTATCAAGGAACAGACATTGTTCGGGGCTGTGACCCATTGGTGAAACCGGTTGCCAAACAGACCTGTGACCTGCAGCCATGCCCTACAGAACCTCCAGGTGAGAAGGGATGGATTGGGGAGGAGAAGGGCTGGAGAGATGGTGAGTAGAGAGCCAATGTAGTCGAGCCCTGGGAGCCTTTGCCTCCCAGCCCGGCCTTCTGGGGATTTCTTCATCAAAGACAAAGTCTATCCTAGTCTCCTAAATGATCCCCTCCATTCTGGACATTTTGTCTTAATCTCACTGTCTCATAGACTTTCTCCCACTTAACTTATCACTGCCAAGTTCTCTAATTGTTCCAAGTTAGACTGTAAGTTCCTTGGTGACAGGGACAGAATCTCGTAATTGTTGCATATCCCCGCAGAGTCTTTCACGGAGCCTACAGTAAGGACTTTGTCAACAGTTACTGATGAACTGTCTGTTAGAAATGGCTCCAGCCCCAGTCATACCACTTGATTCACTCTGGTGTGAAATCACATAGTAACACTCAACGTCCTCCTTCCCCCACCTGCAGCAAACCTCCCTGTAGGCAGCAAATGACCTTTGCTTTCTCTGAGGGTGGTTGGCTGATAGGGAAAGGAGAAGAAAGGCACTAAATATCCCTATTTCATGGATGGAGAAGGTAGGGCTCAGAAGAGGCCTAAGTGCCTGTGACTGACCTGGGATCAGGGCTCAGATTTTAGGCCATACTTTAGTGTGAGGACCCGTTGTTCTAGGAACTAGGGACCCCTTATCTCCGAAGGGAAGTCAAGGAAACAGGTGGCCTATTCTTTGCCTGTCTGTGGCTTTCCTCCTAGGGATCAGTGCTTTATAAACAAGCTCACAAAGAGTTGGAGAGGGAGCAAGGGAGATCAGCTAATCCTAGGAAGGTGAGGTGAGGGCTAGCCTAGGCATTGCCCTGGGATCCCCCGGCTTTCTCTCTGGAGTCACTCTCCACCATTTTACCTATTTTTTTTTTTTCTTTCTGTAGATGACAGCTGCCAGGATCAGCCAGGGACCAACTGTGCTTTGGCCATCAAGGTCAACCTTTGTAGCCACTGGTACTACAGCAAGGCCTGCTGTCGTTCTTGTAGACCCACCCACTCCTAGGCTCCGTGGAGGAGAGACCTCCCTTTCGCCCTGGCCAGGACTGCCACACTGAGAGAGTGAAGGAGTGGGGGGAGTCCTGTGGAAGGGGAACTTCCCACCTCTTCTTTTAATCGAAGTTCTTCCCAGTAGCTGGGAACACAAGCCTGTGAAAAATGGACATTGGCCCTCTGCTTGTAGAGAAGGGACTTTGACCACGCTCTGCCGAACCTCCTCTCCCTCTCCTGATCCCGTGGGAGAGATCCACTGGTCACCTGCATTGGGTTTGGAGGCTGGGAACCCATCCACGATTCCTCACTGCTGTATGTTGGTAGTGCTGGATAGATGGAAGGATGTACATAGAATCTTGTATATTTGTTTCTGTTTTTAGATCAAAACCTTTGTGGGGGTTTCTCCTCCAACCCAGGCCTGCTTGGTCTCCTGCCTCCATGCCCAGCTTCTTGCTCGCTCTTACAAAGTTCCAAAAGGAGGGGAGAATGTTTGGGAAGAATGTTTGGCAACCAAAACATTGGAAGATGGATCTTGTTGGTTTTACGAGTTGCCTTGGAGTGAAACCTTTTGTCCCCTGGTTCTTTTGGGGAGGGGTACTACAGGAGAAGAGAACAGAAGACTGTAAAAGTAGGTGTATACTTTTCAGAGAATTTTATCTCATAACCAAATGTCAGTTTCATAGTCCTTATAAAAGATCATCAATGCTGACAGAAGTGTATATAATGAAACGTACCTGCACTTTATATCACAAAAGACGCATTTGTTTCTTAATATATTTGTTTACAAACAGTGGATTTTATCCCTATAATCATTAATCAGTACTCATCTGTGTATGTCAATAAAGTTGTCATATTTATGATTGGCATCTGGTTTCATTCACTTGAGATGCTTTGGGTGGGATGAGGGAACCTGGAAGGAGGTAGGGAAAGAGGTAAGCTAGGTGGCCCAGTGGAGTGAGTGCAGGCTGGCTGTGTGACTTTGGGCAAGTCAACTCGTGCTCTTTGCCTCGGTTCTCTCATCCGTAAAACAGGAACCATAATAGCATGTACCTCCCAGGATTTTTGTGACAATCAAATGAGATAATACTTGTGAAGGGCTTGCACAGTGTCTGGCACATAGCAAGTGCCAAATAAATGTTAGCGATTAGTAAGAAGTACAGGGAGCTTTGAGGGAGAGCTCTGGACTTTTGCCTTCATTGGAACAGCAGTGACACACAAACCTCATGTTGAAAAGGCCGGAAAAGTCTGTCCCAGGGCAAAGCAGTTTTGTGAATATACCCATCAGTCTGCTTTGTACCAGCCAAATTTAAAAAAACAAACAAACAAACCCACAAAACATTATGAAATGTCAGAGCCGGGAGGGATCTTTGAATCTAAAATGTTAGAGCTTAGAACATGGAATGTCAGGGAGAGGGGATCTCTGAACAGGAAGAGCCTCAGAAAATGCAACATCAGAGCTGGAAGAGGTCTTAAGACATGTCCTGTCAGAACATTTATGTCAGAACTGGAAGAGACTTTACAGACTGTATGCCCCACCCTGCATCGTACAGATGTGAAAGCTGAGGCTGAGGGATTGTTGTTCAGTCATTTTTAGTCATGTCTGACTCTCTATGACCCAATTTTGGGGTTTTCTTGGCAATGCTACCGGACTGGTTTGCCATTTTCTTCTCTGGTTCTCATCTCTATAGAGGAGGGAAACTGAGGTAAATAGGATAAATGACTTGTTTTGAGTCCCCTGGCTAGTTTCTGAGGCTGGACTTGAATTCGTGAAGATGATTCCAAGTCCCAGTACTCTATCCCCTGCATCACGCAGCTAGTGGACTCCATCAATCAACAAGCAAGAGAGGCAGCTGGAGCATGCAGTGGATAGAGGACCTAGACTCAAGATGACCTCAGTGCAAATCCAGCTTCAGACATTGACAGCTGTGTGAACCTGGGCAAGTCACAATCTCACTCTCTGCTTTAACCCGCTGAAGAAGGCAATGGCAAAGCATTCTAGTATCTTTGCCAAGAAAACCCCATACAAGGTCACAAAGAGCCAGACAACTGAACACCACAGCCAGGAGCTGTGCTAAGAATCAGGTCTCTAGATTCCCAATCCTGTGCTTCATTCACAAAAGCATTCTGCCTCTCCGGTTGTTGCTCAAAGCTAGATCGGCATATGGTGAAGTGAGGAGGGAAAACCTGAGCAGTGAGAGCGGCAGGGAGAGCCGGCTCTGTGGCTTCTGGTTACTAAAATGTCAATATGAGCATTTACACTTCGGAAATGGGGACCAAGAGCTTGATTTGTTTTGTTGATTGTCTAGACTTGTTAATAATGCGGATTAAATTTAAAAGTCTGTCCCCACCCACCCCAAGATCAGAGTTGGTTTAACATTTACCAGCAGCCCCCTGGATTGCTCCATAAACATTGCTTGAGCTCAGCAGCAGTGTAATAGAAAGCTCGAGGAATACAGTCATCTCTAGGTGGAGTTTAATAGTCATATTGGCTTTTATCTAGCATTTTAAGATTGCAAACAGCAGTGAGGTGGCACAGCGGATAAAGTGCCACGTCTGCAGTCATCATCCTGAGTTCAAATCTGTCCTCAGATACTTCCTAGTTGTGTGACCTAACAACTGAACAAGTCCCTTAACCCTTTTGCCTCAGTTTCCTCATCTGTAAAATGATCTGGAGAAGGAAATGGCAAACCACTCCAGTGTGTTTAACAAGAGAACCCAAATGGGGTCACAAAGAGTCAGACATGACTGAAGAACCAGATCAAGGTTTGCAAAGTGTTTACATCCATTATATCACCTGAGCTTCACAACACCACTGAGCCAAAGGGGACCAGCAACTTCCCTATTAGTCAGCTGTACTCTGAGGGAATAAAGAGTTATATAAAACATACTACGGGCCAGGCTAAGCACTTTTTATAAATATTATCTCCTGTGATCCTTATAACGATCGTGGGAGGTAGGTGCTCCTTTATCCCCATTTTACAGCAGAGGAAACTGAAGCAAACAGAAGTTAAATGAGTTGCCTGGAGTCATGCGCCTGAAATCAAATTTGAACTTAGGTCTTCATGATACCAAGCTCATCACTACATCTACTAAGTCATCAGCTGCCTGTATTGGGAGTGGGATGGGAAAATGGAGAGGAGATGGTAAGGAGGGGAGAGAGAGAGAGAGAGAGAGAGAGAGAGAGAGAGAGAGAGAGAGAGAGAGAGAAAGAGAGAGAGAGAAAGAGAGAAAGAGAGAGAGAGAGAATCAGAGAGACAGAGACACACAGAGAAGTAGAGACAGAGAGACAGACACAGAATGAGACACACATACACAGAGATACAGAGACAGAGATAGAAAGAAACAGAGAGACACAGAGAGAAAGAGAGGGGAAGAGAGAGACACAGAAAGAGAGAGGGAAAGAGAGACAGACAGACAGATGGACAGAAAAAGAGAGACAGAGAAGACAGAGAGAAAGAGAGAGATAGAGGGATAGAGAGAGACAAACAAAGAGAGAAGACAGACACAGAGACAGACATACACAGAGTGAGAGGCAGAGACAGAGACACACTGAAACATACACACAGAAAGACACAGAGACAGAGAGACAGAATAAGAGGGAAGGAGAGGGGGGAGAGAAGGGGGAAAAGGTGAAAGAGGGAAAAGAAGATGAAGAGTGAGGGAGAGAGGGAGGGGGAAAAGAGGGGAGGAGGGATTGGGGAGGAGGAGGAGAAAGATGACAATTCTTCTGTAAGCTTGACAAGAAGTACACCCCAGTAAAATCTTAGTGGCTTAGGCTCCCTGTTCTCCTTTTCTTCTCGGAAGGCAGTGGTCCTCCTAGCAGCCATGACAAAATATTAGAGAAACTCACCTTAACTGAAAATTCTTTAATCCCCTGCCTGCCCTCTGACTGAATCCATAGGAACTTCACCCTTTGTGGGGCTGCTTGGGTCTCACAGCTGTCCATCACCTGGTTGCAGCTTCCCACGACTAGGGGTTGGAGCTGGGGTGACTGGACATTCAGCAATTGTTTCTGGCTTCCAGGGAGACTGGGCCTTTCCCAAACCAGGAGTGGGGGCGGGTGGTGGGGCTTGTGTAGAACGGTTCCAAATTTACTTTCCTGGGACCACCCAGTTTCTGCCCATGATGTACAGATGAGGAGAGGAGAGCTTTCTCCAAGTCACGCAGCATGTCACTGGTGACACACCCTACACTCCCTACACTCCTACTGAGCACATGGCTCTTTGTACCAATTTGCTTCATGGACTTAGGCGAGCAGAGATTTCTAAGGTCATCTCGTCCAACTCCCTTGTTTTAGACATGGGACCCATGGAGATTAAGGGATTTGTTCAAAGTCTTATAGATACTAAATTGCAAGGGTGGGATTTGAATCCAAGGTAGGAAGGTGTTGACTTACTTTATGAGCACTGGGTAAAAAGTGAGAAATCCACAGGGCTACTCCGAGGATCAGTTTTAGAGCTGGAAGAGACTTTAGAGGCCATCTAGTCTGAACCCTTAGAGATGAGGAAACTGAGATCCAGAAAGCTCAAAAAACTTGCCTAGGATTAGCGACTATGTGACTGAGTAGATGTCCTCCTCATTTAGTCCTCCTGAGCTTTTTGCTTTGACTCATGCATTCATGTAGTCAGGACTAGCTTTCAGCACACAGGGGTCAGACAAACCTGTCTTTGGGGTCTTCCTTTCCCCATCTCTCACCCCGTGTTTCATCTTTATTCTTGTTTAGCTAATCAAAGAGACTTGTCGATAATTAAGGTGTCAGCTAATAATGAAGAATGCTCTGTCCAGGAGTATTTGCATTTAAAGGAAGATTCTTTAAGGCCTAAAGAAATAAAGGCAATAGGGCTGTCTTTAATTTGGTATCATCCTTGGTTATTCTGTGGGCACCGTTCTACCTGTGAAGTCTGCTCTGCTTCCACTCATCCCCTCATTCCACTGTTCTAAGGCTCATTCTGGGGCAGGGGTGGAATCCCTCATGTTTTCAGATGAGCTTCATGGCAGTCACTTCCCTCCCCAGAATCAGATGACTATAATAGTTGTAATTCTTAGCCTTTCATTTTCAAAACCATACCATACACCAATTATATGTCTGGGTTATGGCCTTGACCTCTCTCACCAAGGACTTTTTTTTTTTGCTAAAGCCAGTCGTCTGTACAATGTCATTGCTGGCTGGCGGGATCTCTGTTCCCTAAACCACTATAAAGAGTGGTCTGGAAATGGGGCCAGATGAAAAAGCCTCTTCTCCATAGTAATGTCAAAGGTAAGGTTTATTTCTTTTTTTTTTTTTTTTTCCAGCAGGGCCCGGGAGTCAGTACCATTCAGCAGTCCACCTCTGCCAAGTTAATCTGCTTTCTCTTATTTCAAAGCTATATATGTACATATATTTTATAGTTATGTATAGATCGGAAAAGGAAACAGGAAAATAGAAAGACAACACAGGAAATTCCCCCCACTCCCTCCCCCCAAGTCAAATGCAACAGAACCAACCTCAGATAAGAATTTGTACAAAGTAAGAGTTTGGTTCAAGCTTCTGTTATAACATCAGACCATTGAGAACACCAAGCCTGGAAAAGATACTTACACCAAAGCTTCACTGACTATTGCCCCACTCAAGGATGAATTAACTGGGCAAATCTAATATGCTATAGAACAAGGCAGGAGGAGGAGGAGAAGAAAGAAAATCAAGAATACCAAAAGTGGTGAATCTTTCAGGTACTTTGAAACTTCTTCTGTGGAATTAAAAGCCTTCCGGGAATGAGAGGAAATTATCTTGTCATGGTGCACACAATATTTATAAACCAACCACAACTTTTAAAATGATAGTTTGCCCTTTGCCAAGAGCATGTCTTCTATGTAGAAGTTTTAATCGAGAGTTCAGTGAGGAGTACCTCCTTCTCTGGTTGTGAGCAGACTGGTCATAAGGGGACTATCCATCCATATCCCACATCCTATGCAGTGTAGTCTTGGAGGAGAAATCCCCAGAGACAGAACTGAGGGTGTCCAGAGAGAAGCTCAGCCACGTGGATTTTTCCAGGCAGCCTCATTTCCTGTACACTTTAAAAGATATATAGTTCAACAATCTGCCACCAAAGAGTAAGTATCACCTTTTACTAAATAGAAAATGATTGGAGATCCACACAAATGGCTGCCTTCATTGGGGGCTAAGTGATTTGCCCATCAGAATTAGAGGATTTCTCCAATCAGTTAAAACAGATTTATTTCTTCTCCTGGACCTCATGGATATGTACCAGTGATGGTGGGTTGTGTGTTCAGGTTAAAATACTTGGGAGGAAATTGTAACTGGTGGACGGGAGGTCTGTTGAAACAATTAGGTGGATCCTGCTGTTTATGCCTGCAGATCAATGTTCAATGTGGGTGGGAGGCAGGAGAAGAGGCAAACTGGTTTCTGGCTTCTAGGACAATGACAAACTCCAAGGACTGTTCTAGCAGAGAAGTTCCTATGTCAACCAGTAAGAGCTCATCTCGCTTTGTCCAAGGAGGCTTAGGCATATATATATATATATATATATATATATATATATTTGCATGTGTGTGTGTGTGTGTGTGTGTGTGTGTGTGTGTGTGTGGTGCACCTGCATGCCTGACTAAGGAAGTCTCCAGGCAAATTTGGGTCACTTTTTTTTCTCAGCCCTCTCTGTTTTTTTGTGTGTGTCTGTCTATGCTGAGGGCAGGACAAGAGCCCATTATTACACACATTAGGTGATATGTTAATAGTTTTATCTTCATTCTCTCCTTCCTCATGCATCCTGCTCCCTTTCTACCAATGGGGTCACCCAAAGTCAGAAGCCACTTTGGATCCAAAGGGATCTAGGGTCAGCAGAAGTGGAGATCCTGATAAGAGGAATACCTTCATGGCCGGTGGGGAGTGGAGGAGGCTGTGTGATTCTACCTGCCAATATCAGGCAGCCATTTGATATGTGAGACAAGATACCGGCCGTGGTGACCCTCAGAACAGTTCTGGGAATCAGAGATAGACTGGTACCAAAATTTCTTCCCTACAATGGCAGCTATGGCTTAAACACCTTAATTCCTGGGTTCCTCCTTCCCCCATTCCCACGCTACATATCCACTTTCACTCTCTGATTATCATCTCTTAGCCGGAATTTAGCCAATTTTGCTTCTGAGGCTCTTCCTTAAACAATGACCTTCCTGACTGTCCCATATCATGGGGACCTTTCCCTCTTCTCTTCCTACAGCTTGTATTCCTCATTGGGTATTAAACTTAGACCAGACTGCCTGCTACTATTAAATATGCTGTTGTATGCCCTGCTTCCCCAACTAGATTTTCCCCTCTTTGAGGGCAGGGGATGTGTTTTCTACTTTTTTGTGCCCTTTATAGTGCCTAATGCAGAGCTGGGCACACAGTGGGGGCTCAGGAAATAGTCTGCCCATTGACGGAATGACTTGCTCTGTTGATGATCATTGGACTACCAAAATACATTCATCATCTTATAAGCTCTCTCAGTCAGATCCGCTGGTGGGTTACTCAGGGGTGAAACTAATGTTCAGTCTGGAGGAAGGACTGAAAGCTCCCAAATCAAAGAATGATGAAGCTGCAAGGACCTTAAGTACCATCTAGTCAAAATCCCGTTTTTACAAGTAGAGAAACTGAGACCACTCCATGCCCATGGTCACACAGTGAATCAGTGGCAAAGCTACTCCTAGGAGCCGGGTCTCAATCCCCAGTCCAATGTTCCTCTCCCATTGCCAGATCTGGGGTCGGACAGGGCTCAGACATCCGTGCTGATGCTCCGGCTTCGGGAGAAAGCTTCCCGCATGGCAGAGAGGCGGTTGGGGTTGAGGGCCTGAAGACCACCAAAGGTTACCGGCAGCTCTATGTCTTCCTGACTGATGTTCTTATAGTTGATGCGCTCACCCCCATTTCGAACTTCCTCTGGTTCCTGAAGGAAGAATGTTGGTGGTTCATAGTGGGAGCAGCTGGGGCAGATGGTACGGCACTGGGGGGATTTCTGATTGAAAGATGAGGAAGAAGATGGGTAGAGTGAGGGTCCGTTAGTCAGCACAATATTTCGGTTGGAGTGGAGTGGTGGGACGTGGGAGTGGACAGCAAAGTCGGGCTCTTCCTCATCCTCTTCTGACTCATCTTTCTTGCAACAGTAATACTGGATGCAGAAGAAGAAATAACACTTAGTGTTTTTAACATCGCAAAGATACTTTCACATTCATCATCATACCTGACTCTTATAACACCCTAGGGAGCTAGGCAGGTGTTTATTTATCTTTATTTTATTATCTTTTATTTTTATTATATTTAAAATAAAATAGGACTTCTATTTTTATTTTTATTATATTTAAAATAGGACTTCTATATTAAAGTCCAATGTCTTCCTTCTTTTATTACTAACATTATAGAGATAGAAACTCCTAGGATGAGACAATGGCAGAGTCGGGCATCAAGCTGGAACTGCCTGTCCTGTATGCCTCTGATGTCTGACTTTCCCTTTCCCAGCTTCCTTTTCAGACTTCAATAGGCGATCGTTCTCTAGAAGCTAGGAACAAACTGAGCTGGAGAACATAGCTTCGCCCAGTCCAACCCAATTCGATAAAGCACATATCATTACTGTACCTGAAGCCTACAGTAACATAGGACTGCGATGATGCAGAGCAAAATAACTGTTGCTAATATTCCACCTGTGATGACCACAGTCCCGGCTGTCATTCGCCCGCTTCTCCATTAACTGCCTGAAAGACACAAGCAAGCTTTGAAAAATGCGCAGAAAGAAGATGCTGAGTTAAGGAAGCCCGGGGTAATGGGAGTCAACAAGCCAGAAGGGAAATGCCCAGAGCCCACTCAGGATTTAGGGCGTCCTAAACAGCCAGGTTTCCAGGAAGGCAGCCAGTGAGGGGGAAAAGGGCTAACTTTGTAGGGCCAGAAGATGGAGAGTTGAAAAAGGCCCAAAGGTTCCATTCCCTCATTTTTCAGAAGAGGAAATTAAGCTGAAGTCCTATGGCAAAGGTAAAGAGCTGATTGGAACCCAAATTGGAACCTAAACGGAGGCTGCTTAAAAAAAAAGACTTGAAGTTCTCATAGTTTGAGTCATTAAAAGGTAAAGTGGGTCTTACCCCTTTCCCTTTTGGCCATACCTTCTCTCCTCAGGCTCTTCTTAAGAAGGAAGGAAATAAGCATTTATTAAGTACCTACTTTGTGACAGATTTTGTGCTAGCTGTGTTACAAATATCATCTCATTTAATCCTTGCAACAAACCTGGAAGTAGGGCCTATTATTATCCCTATTTTACAATTGAGGAAACTGAGGCATAAAGAGGTTAACTGAATTTGCTCAGAGAAACTCTGAGGCTAGATTTGAATTCAGTTTCCTCCAAGTCTTAGGCATTCTTCTTTTAAAAGTGCTCTTATGCATTTTAACCTGGATAAATTTTGGGGAACTGGAGAAAAGGATTAGAAGCCTTCAGGGAGTCAGTTCTTACATATCTCTGATTAATCAATATCTTGATACATTTAGAGGAGGGTGGTGGTGAACTAATGGTTGATTGGGGGCCAAAGGCTTATTTTATTAAAGTGTTTGTATGCTTATTTTTTAAAGGGGAGTGGTGATGGATGTTGGATCCAGGAAAATTACTTGGTGCATTCATTTCCAAATCTGGGAAATTGGGATAATAAATCATCTGTGTTTCTCTACCTAACAGGGAATGATGAAGACAAGTGAGGGAATTCATGTGAAAGGCTATTCAGAATCAAGTCACTAAGGCAATCTACTGTTATCTGTGGTAGAAAATGGGTAAAAATGAGGAATCTAGTTAATCTCACTTATGATTCATAATAGTTCTTTACCCTCTTAAAAGCATTTCCATATCCATTATCTTATTCAATCTTCACTACAACCTGGTGAGGGAGGCAGGACAGGGATTATTTATTGCACTTTAAATAGATTCAAAGAAATTAGATTACTTTGTTTTAAATCATTCAACTAGTAAATGACAGAATTGAGACCAGAATTTGGGTATCATAATAGGACCCTCTCTAACTCTTAAACACTCCTATTTGCAGCCTTTTTCCTGGTTCTTTTCTTTTTCTCTATCATACCTCATTCCCTTAACTTATAAACTCTTTGAAGGCTGGGACTGATGGTGAAATCAACTGGATTTGAAAGGAGCCCTGGATTCTAGTCCTGGATCCCACATCTACCACCTTTTTTGTGAGCCTTAGCTTCCTGGTCTATAAAACAGCTATAATAATACATTTATGTACTATTAACCTGAAGAGGTTGTAGGGAAAGCTCTTTTTGTAAACCTTAAAAAATGATATAGAAATGTGAAGTTATTAGCACTGATGTTTTTCATTTCTAGATTCCCAGAAGCCAGCACCAGATTTAACACCTTGTAAGTGCCTAATAAATATTCCTGAATTCCTTGCTGAATGTGAACGTCCAGGCTTCAGGACTTTGCCAGCCTGCAAGAAATGGCGGTCCCTGATAGAGAAATCCTAGATAGCCCCAAATATCTATAGGCAGCTCTTTTTGTAGTAATAAAGAATTGGGAAAAATAGATTCCCCCTTTGTTTTATGAAGGGCTAAAGAATGTGATATATAAATGTAATGGGGTATTATTGTGCTGTTTGAAATGATGAATATGAGGAACTCAGAGAATCATGGGAAGATATATATAAATTAATGAGACTGACCTGGGTACCCTTAGGAGAAAAGCATATACAATGACTACAAGGTAAATGGAAAGCATGAAGACAGTGAAAGAAAGAAAAAAAACCTCATTGCTTTTAAATTATTAAAACTATGCTTGACTCCAGGGAAGTGATATATGAATGTATCTCCCTCCCTTCTTTGTTGAGGTAGGGACCCAGAATATGGGATACTGTATCCATCTATCCATCTATCCATCTATCTATCTATCTATCCATTTATCTATCTATCTACCTACCTACCCACTTACCTATATCTGTATCTGACTTGGTTTACATATTGGCTAGTTTTTCTAAACTATTTCTACCTCCCTCCTCCTTTTCATTCTTTCTTACAGTTCCTATAAGAGATGACTCTCTGAGAAGGGGAAGGGAAGGAATATATTAAGAAACAAAGGTGATATAAAAATAAAAGAGATCAATAAAAATTTTTTTATAAAAACCAAGCCTCCAGGTTGGTTCTCCTAAACCAGTAGCTCTCCTCTACCTCCAGAGGCCTTTAGAGTTAGAATCTAACACCCCACCTCCCCCAGCCACTGAATTCTCTTTGATGGGTCAATGTGTCTGATGTAGAAAATGATCTTCTCAAATCCTATCCTTTGCTCTGGTGTGAGATCAGGATGTCAATTCTGGAGGCCCCACAAGTCACAAATACAGTTTCCCTCCATCTATATAACTTCCTTGGATTTTTACCAAGTAATTTGTACTACACCAAGTAATTACTTGAGTCATTTCAGTTGATACTTATGACAACCCTCAATGAGAGGACTGAACTAGATTAGAGATTCTTTTTTTTTTTTAATTATTTATTTAATATTTCCCCCAGTTACATTTAAAACAATTTTTTTACATTAATTTTTAAAACTTTTGAATTCCAGCTTCTCTCCCTTATCCCCACCCCAGTCCCCATTAAAAAAGCACCTGTCAAGTTCCATAAGTCATGTTGTAAAAGAAAACATAGATCAGAGATTCTTAACCTGTCATATGTAAACTTTTTAAAAGTTTGATAATAATACTTCAATATATTTGGTTTCCTTTGTAATCCTGTGTATTTTATTTTGTGTATTTAAAAATATTATTCTAAGAAGGGAGCCATAGATTTCATCAGACAGTGAAAGGGCTCCATGGCACACAAAGGGTTAAGAACTTCTGATCATCAGGATTCCTTCTAGCTATGACTCCTAGGAGCCCTGTTTTGGAAATATGTCCACTACCTGGGGTTAAGGAGTTTTTAGATGACTATGGACTCTCACATTAATCATTCACTATTAGAACTAGTATTCTCTTATTTTATAGATGAGGAAATTGAGGCTTACAGAGGTTGTAATTTGTCCAAGTTTATAGTTAGAAAGAGTCAGGATTTGAACTCTAGGTCCCTTAACTCAACATAATATTCTTTCCATGATACTATAGAGATAAGGAATGGACTCCCTCTCTGGGCAATTACTGCAGAAGTAATTTGCTGAAGGTCACATAGCTATTTAATGTCATAACTAGGACCAGAACTCAGGTTTTTTGAAGTCCAGTTTGGGGATAAACTAATTTTTTGCTGTACCTCCTGGAGGATATGCCTTTGGCAAGGGAAAGGGAATCGTTTTCAAAAGTCCTTTGGGACCATTAAGGTTTTGCAGGTTCCGAGTCCCAACCTGGGGTTGAGGAAGGGCCTAGCAAGTGGGGCACACACACACACACACACACACACACACACACACTCATACCAGCTCTTGCAAAGCCCAACAGACAGTCTTGGCCTGGCGGGCTGCCAATCAAGTTTGAGCCAGCTGGCCCTGCCTGGGTCCTGCTGACTACAAGAGTAAGACAAGCACAGAATCCAAGTACATGGTGTGTAAGGAGGGAGGGCTGAAGGCTGGCAGGGCAGATGGAAGTGGGGGTCTCGATGGCCGAGACGGGGATCCCTCCTGAGTCTTGTGTCCTGGAAAATTTCACGTTCCTTCTTATGTCCAGTTGGGTGAACAGAAACAAACTGGGCAGTGGATCTCAGAGAGGGAGGAAGAGTTTTTAAGTTGCATGCTTTCCATGGCCCTCCCTCCCTCTTGGTAAATGTGGAGACACAGCTCTGAGCAAAGCCAGCTGTGTTTTGGTTTAGGCTTTCCCGGACTCACCAGGTAAAGCAAGTGCCACAAGAATCTCTTACACTCATACATAGCCTTGTGCTTTCCAAAGTGCTTTTCCATCCATTGTCTTCTCTGATCCTCACACCAACCCTGTGAGGGAAGCAGGGCTCAGATTATCACCCCCATTTTATAGATGAAGAAACTGAGGAGTTAGAGAGATTGTTCAGTTGGTCACAAGAGTGAAAGGCAGAGTAGAACTGGAATGCAAAACCCTTTGATTCCCAAGTTCAATGTCTTTGTATAAAAGCAAGATCTTTACTTTGGGAATTCATAGGAAATTAAAGATTATCATAGCTAGAAGAATTTTAGGGTTCATCTTATCCAACTTTGTCATTTTAGAGGCAGCAAGGTGGTGCAGTAGAGACAACACGGAGGTTGGAGTCAGAAAGACTTAAATTCAAATCCAGCCTTATACACTTATTAGCTGTGTGATCCTGGGCAAGCCACTTAGACTCAGCTTGCCTCAGTTTCCTCAATTGTAAAATGGGAATAGGACCTATCTCCCCAGGGTTATTGTGAGGAGTAAATGTGTCCAGTGCTTAGCACAGTGTCTGATATAAAATAGATACTACATAAGTGCTGTTATATTATTATAGGGAGGAGAATTTGAATTCTAGAGAAGTAAAAGTCTGGGTCAACGCCTTGTAGCCAGAACCTGGATTAGAATATAAGCTTCTCAAGGAATGTCTTTTTGCTTCCATTTTTATTCCCAGAACTTAGCACAGTGCCTGCCATATACAGTAAGCATTTAATAAATACATGCTAACTTGATTTGAAGTAGAGCTTTAAAAGTGCAAATGATAGAGCACATTAAACCCAGCCATGAGGCAGCCAGTGGCACAGAGGTTGGAGAACTGGACTTGGAGTCCTAAAATCAGAGACTATTTAGCTCTGTGACTTTGTGCAAGTTATTTAACATCTCTTGGCCTCAGTTTCCCCTCTGTAAAATGAAGTTAATAATATCACTGACCTTTGAAGAGCTGCTGTGAGGATCAAATTAAATAAAATAGATAAAGCAT
This sequence comes from Antechinus flavipes, assembly GCF_016432865.1. Lineage (NCBI taxonomy): Eukaryota > Metazoa > Chordata > Mammalia > Dasyuromorphia > Dasyuridae > Antechinus > Antechinus flavipes. The sequence goes on from NC_067399.1 coordinate 505,498,541, forward strand.
TTCACAAACCTCAAAGTGTTATGTATAGATTTTGTTATTATTCAGTTGTTTCAATTATTCTTAACTGTTTGGTTTGTTACTATTATTTTTGGGAGGCAACTTAGGGTTAAGTGACTTGCCCAGAATCATGCAGTTAGTAAGTTTTAAATGTCTGAGGCTGAATTTGAATTCAAGTCCTCTTGCCTTCAGGGCCAGTAATCTATCTACTGGACCATCTAGCTGACCCTTGCCTAATTCTTTTTGATCTCATATGCAGTTTTTTGGGAACAAGTTACTGGAGTAGTTTGCCATTACCTTTTCCAACTTATCTTACAGATGAAGAAACTGAGGCAAAAAGAACTAAATGACTTGCCCAGGCCAATAAGAACAGATTGGAACTTGGGGAGAGGAGTCTGCATGACCCCAGGCTCAGAACTCTATCCATTGTATCATGTAGCTGCCATATTATTAATTATGGAGTTTCAGATTAAGCCAAAAAAAAAAACCCACCAACAAACAAACAACAACACAACAATAAACAACACAAACCCAATTATTGGGAAGGTTCTATTTCCTATCTTATGCCAGAACGAAGTAGAAAATACCATTTCTTAAACACAATAGCTTAAATCTAGTTTAGGAAATAATAGTTTCATGTAATAGAATGGAAAAAAGAACTAAATTAAATGCAAGGATGATTTGGAGAAACACTAAATGATATATGGCTTTTAGATTAAGAAGGATTTAGTTTATCAGCCTCTAAAACAAGGCCTCTTTGAAATTTCCAGTAGTAATAACTTCACCCTTCTTTTTGACCCAACAGATATTTATTGAATTCCTGCTCCAAGCAAGACTATGTGCTAGGTTGGATGATACAAGGAATAACACCATCCCTGACCTCAAGAAGTTTGTAATCTAGTGGAGGCTGGATTAAGGCACATAATATGTCAAAAATAGCACATACAGGTAGTGTGCTAAGTGCTAGGAATACAAAGTAATGCAAAATCAGTCACTCCCCTCAAGGAGCTCACATTCAAATAGGAGGAACACAATCTATAAACACTATACATGCAGGATAAAATGGAGAGCATATGAGAGGGAAGGCTCTGGCACTCAGGAGGAATAGGAAAGTTTTCTGGAAGAAGATGGGATTTTAGCTGAGATGGGAAGGATTAGATGGCAAACTCCTCTTGTATCTCTATATCTCCACTGCTTAGCACAAAGCCTACTACATAGCTATTGTTGTTCTTCAATTGTTTTCAGTCAGGTTCAATACACTTTTGGGGTTTTCTCAGCAAAGATACTAGAGTCATTTGGCATTTCTTTTCCAGTTCATTTTACAGATGAGGAAACTGAGACAGACAGAATTAAATAGCCTAGGATTCTCTCTTTTTCATCACTGCCTCCTAGCTACTTTACATCTACTAGGCACTTAATAAAAGTTCAGTGGTTGATTGATTGAAGGAAGCCTGGAGGCAGTGATGAGGAAGGAAGAGAATCTTATGTATGGAGGAAACCATTGAAAATATAAGGAGTCAAGAGATGGAGTGTCCAGGAAGTCAATATCATTCTACTGTAGAGTAAATGGAAGGAAGGAAGGTGTAAGGAGCTTGGAAAAGTAAGAGGAATTAAGTTATGAAGGGCTCTGAATGCCAAATAGAGGATAGCATATGTTAACCTGTAGATAATAGGGAGCCATGGGAGTTGATTGAGTGAGGGGTGGTGGTAGTGGTGATGTGGTCGAACTTTCACTTTAGGAAGCTCACTTTGATGCCTGAGTGAAGTATGACCCTGGGCTGGGGAGAGACTTGAGGCAAGGAGATGCACCAACAGGCTATTGCAAGAAAGAGTTCAGATGGAAGGAGCTGAGAGTCTGCAATAAGGGAACATATTTGAGGAATCTTATTAAGGTAAAACAACAGAATTTGATAACTGATTAGATATGAGGAATGAGAAAGTCAAGGATGACAGCTAGTTTGTGAACCTGGGTGCCTGGGAATGTCATGGTTCACTCAATCCATAACAGCTTCTCACTAGATTTATAATGGGAAGACAGTGAAGATTTTCAAGCAAGAGTGGGTCATGAGAAAATGTATGTTTTTAGAAGACTGAATCTGGCAGTGGGCTACAGGATGGACTAGGAGGAGGAGTAACTGGAAAGACCAGATTGTGCCTTAATTACACATCTGTCCAAAAGAGAGTTTATTGCAGATGTTCTTTGCCACGTCATCTTTTTCCTTTTTGGTTCATTTAAAACTATCTGTTTGGGGTAGGGGTGGAGGTAGGATTTAAATAAGCAGTCCTTTTGGGAAATGTTGGTATCAGTTTTGGAAATGCAAAGGCCTCTGTCTACAAAATGAAGAGTTTGAACTACACTCTAACATCCCATCTAGGTTTGTGTCCATGTCCTAAGGATGTTTCCAGCTCTGACGTTCTATGTTCTGACCTAATACGATGCTCTGATGCTAAGACCACCACACCCGTGGTTATTGTAAGTGTTAAGGAGTCAAATGATTGTCATGATCACTGCTAAGGCCAACTGGAGGCTTATGAGCCATTCCCAGAACAGGCTGGCTTCTTTTCTGTCTCTCTAGCTACCTTCCCAAATAGCTTTTGGAAGTTCATCTGAGCCCACTGTCATCTGAGCCTTTTTACCCATGAGAACAGAATTGGAGGGGTCCTGATCTCTGCTGCCGCTGCCTGACTCTGCATAGCTTGGAAGGAGAGAGCAACCTGGTGCCGTGATGGGGAACTCTGTCCAGCCCTCTGTACTTGGCCCGCAGGAGGCTCCCAGCCCAACCCCAACGGCTGTCAGCAGCTATCTCCATGACACCTGTATTTGTGCCAGCTGGAGCACGCTGTCAAGGGATCCGATCCCAGGCTTTATAGATATGCTGAGGAGCAGAAATGCCTCAGAGGAATGCCAGGGCCAGAGAGGCCGAGTCCCCAGTCCATGCACACACAATGGCAGCTCAGCCCCTTGTGGGAGGTCAGCCTCCTTCCTCCTTCCACGCTTTCACTCCTTCTCCTATCCAAACCCCAATCATCTTTATTATCTACTGCTACACCGGGTATATGTTCTATCATGTTGCCTCTCCCCAGAACTGGGCGCTAGATCTGAGTCTTTCACTAAGTCACTGAGTGACTATAGGCAAGCCACTTCTTTTTTGAGCCTGTTTAATTCCTCATCTAAAAGAGAGATTTGGAATAGACAATCTCTGTGGTTCCCTCTAGCAAAGGATGTGCCAGAGCTAGCTTTGAGCAGTTCTTGAGGGTTATCCTTTCAACGTGTTTACATCTTTTAACTCTCATCACAAATCATGGCTCAATTTATTGTTTTGTTGATTGTCTAGGCTTATTAAAGTGACAGAGAAAATGTTAACAATGCTGATTAAACATACGTGTGTTGTGTGTACATTTTCCCTCCAGAGAGTCGTACACCTGCCTCTAGATCTAATAAAAACACATTTATTGAATGCTTTAAGGTTTGCAAAGTACTCTCCTCATGTAATCCTATCAGGCAGGTAGTGTTATTATCTCTATTTTTTTCAGAGAAGTAAACTGAGGCATGAGAGGTTAAGTAACTTGCCCACTACCTGTCACATAGCCGTGAGTGTCCAAAGCAGGATTTGAGTCACCCCTCATTCTCCAACCTGCAAATCCAATGTTCTATTCATCACATGACTATGATCTAAATTTCTGTTTAAGTCAAGCCATTTTTACTTACTCCAATAAGCAATGCCTAGATGAGAAGTGAAGACCTTTCACTTTAACTACAAAGGCTAACTACAACATAATTAGTATGATGCTATGATAATGAGAACAACATTAATAATGCTTGCCATTTAAAGCACTTTAAGGTTTATAAAATTATGTAGAGACATGCACCTGAACATCTGATCTCTTCAACAAGCCAGCATCAGGGGTCCCTGTTGTCTCTCAGGTAGAACTCAGATCCTTCTGTCTGATGTTCAAGGTCCTACAGAATATGATACTTACTTCTGAAGTTTTTTCCAAATGGTTCTCCTGTGTTACTTGCCCTTCAAAAATCTCACATTTTATTTCATTTTCCTGCTCCCTGTCCTGGAAATGTCTACAATGTTTCTATTCGCCTACTGAATTGTTACTAGTTCTTTGAAGCCCATGTCAAATATTTTCAAGGAAGCCTTCCCTGATTCCCCAGAGATTTCACATATTATCTTGTTTCCAATGTACTTATCATGTGATACTGTGTATCATAGTTACCTGTATTTGTGCCTTAATCCCTACAAGACTTTGTAAATTTCATGAGTATGAACTTCTATCTTTTTACTTAGCTGTTTTTAATTGGTCTTTTGTTCTTTATGTCCCAAAAATTTTTCGTTTCTCTCCCTCCTTTCTCAGAAAGCCATCCTATATAAAAACACAATATTCTTAAGAACAAAAAGAAAAAAGATTAAGAAATCATTGAAAAAGTGAAAATATGAGCAATGTGCCACACACTGTAAACCTCCCATCTTTTTAAAGAGGCAGAATGGGTTTGCTTCTTAATTTAATTCTTAATCTCTCTTGGTGTTTAGCACAGAGCTACATTAGGTGCCTATTAAATATTTGTTGAATGGATAAATGAAGGAATATGGTGAAAAATTTCAGTGTTCTTATAGAGAGTTAGATGTTGTCAGGAAACTTGGTAGAAAATGCTAGGGCAATTTAGAGAAACAAAGACGATCTTGGCTACCCTAGTTCTTGTTTGGAGTAAAGGAACAATCTGTCAGTTTTGAATATTCTTTCTCTTCTCTGATGGTTTATTGAATTATCAGAATCACTAGCCAAGACAATTTGGTAAACATCTCACTGAACTGTTAATTTGTCCCTCTGGATCATAAACTGTTTAAAAGCTTTATAAACTTCTCCCCACTTTTGCAAGAACAGAATGTGAGATGGGCGTTATACCCCCTTAATCCTGATCCTAGTTTCCCAACTAGTGTGTAGGACCCTTTCTTATATCCTCCCATGACTGCTCTTAGAAACCAGGAGAATGGAACACTTTGACAAACTCTTGTTAAGAGTCTCCTACTTTATTACAGGTCAGGGGGAATCCCTCCCAGAAGGGGATACAAGTAGCCTTGTTCTCTGAGGAGCTATATTTTCCAGGAAGCTCTTCCTTACTGACCCAATCACACTTCTACAATCATCTTTTCATTCCATTTTCTGAATCCCTAGATCTAAAAAAGTCTTGAATTGGAAGAGGCTTCAGAGGTAATTTTGTGCCTTGGTTTAGAGGTGGAAGGGACCCTTATTGCTTTTCATCGTTTCAGTCATGTCTGATTCTTTGGGATCCCATTTTCGATTTTCATGGCAAAGTATTGGAGTGGTTCACCATCACCTTCTCCAGCTCCTTAAACAGAGGAAGAAACTTAGAGAGTGAAGGGACTTGCCCAAGGTCACATAGTAAGTGTCTGAGGCTGGATTTGAACTCAAAAGATTCCAAGCTTGGTGCTCTATCCACTGCATCACTCAACTGTCCTTGGAAGATTATTTAGTCTAATTCCCTTATTTTATATATGAGCAAACTGAGGCCCATTGAAATTAGATGAGTTACTCAAGGTAACAAGGTAAGTGACAAGATCCAGAGTGGTAATTGAGGTCCTCTGATACCAAATGCCATGTCTTTATCCTATACCATTCCATATCTCAAACTCCATCACATCCCTGAATAAGAACCCACTGGACCATAAATGGGACAAGTGGTCAGCCAGTATTTGTTTGCAGACCTTCAGTAAGGGGACCACTAACTTCTGAATCAGTCTATTCCACTTAAATATAGAAAACAGAGATATCACAGATCTCAAAGTTGTTTGATATAAGCTGAGTGTCAAGAGAAATCATTAATTCTACTTGAAGATATCTTAGTGATACAAATCTCCTGAGCACCTACTCCCCTATCTGACACTTTTGATTTTGACATTTCCCCTTATATTAAGTTTAAATCTTCTTCCTTGCAAAATCTACTTATTGCTAGGAATTGGGTAAAGAGGTGGTGCCGTACCTAGAGTACTGAATCTGTAGTCAGGAAAACTTCAATTCATATTTGGATTCACATACTTACTAATTGTGTGATCCTGAGAAAGTCCATTAAATTCTATTTTGCTTCGATTTCCTCAATTGTAAAATGGAAATATTAATAGCACCAACTTCATAGAGTTGTTTCGAGGATCAAATGAGATCATATTTGTAAAATGCCTGGCACAAAGTAGGGATTTGATAAATGTTTATTGATTGACTTCTAGGTGAATATAAAGACCCCAAAACCCCAAATCCAAAACAAGATGTTTATCTTTTTATTGGGGGATATAACATGTAAAGATAATAGTAAATACAAGGTAATTTTACAAGGGAGTAGGCATTAATAACTAGGAAGATGGGGAAAGGCTTAGGATGAAAGAGGCTGAACTGAACCCTAAAGGAAGCTAAGGGGGAAGTGCATTACATCCAGGGCAGGGTAGCCTATTCAATGAGATACTGTTAATTATCCTCTTTTTGATAATTGCCTTTTTTCTGAGTTTTTAAAGATACTTTGTCTCTCTCCTGGTTCCCATCCTACCTGTTTGACTGTTGGGATTTTATTTGACTGTTCCTTCTCAACTCCTTTGCTACATCTTCATCCAGGTCATGTCTGTTAATAGTGGATCACACTTACATTTTACAGATGAGGAAGTAAACCCAGAGGTTAAGTAATTTGTCTGACAGCACATAGCTATTAAGTGGCATAGCTGGGGTTTGAGCTTGATTTCTCTTATTCCAGATTCAATACTTTCTGCTGGATTGAATCCTAGACTCCTTGTATTATTCTCCAGGTGTTTGAGAAATCAACATGAGATCATAGAACAAAATCTGAAAGGAAATTCTTAGCTTTCTAGATATACTGTAAGCCCTCTAAAAATAGTCTTTTCCTTTGCAGCATGTGTGTCCCCCAGACCCATAGCTCCCATCCCTGCCTTGCAATTAGCATTCATATTACCACAACCCCATGAACTAAATTTTAGGGACATTTTTTTCATAGAATGTCAGAGCTGAAAGGAATCTTGAAGACCATTTAGAGCAGAGGTGGTTAACCTGGAGTTTGCTGATCACCAAATATTCATGGAGAGATTTCAAGGAAATTTGTGAACTTGGGAGAGAAAAAAAATTACATATTTATTTTCATTGACCTTTTGTTTCATTTGTAATCATATTGTGATTAATTTTATGCAGTTAAAAACATTCTGAGAAGGGTCCATAGGCTTTGCCAGACTGTTAAAGAGAATCATATCATATAAAAAAAAGTTTAGGGACCCCCTCTCACTTTACAAATGGGGAAACTAAGCCCAAATGAGGGGGAAGTGTTACCTGCCCAAAGTCACAATACTAGTATTAAGTTGGAGAGCAGGGATTTTTCCTCTTCTCCAAGTTGTCTCATACGTAGAAACAATGGAGACTTCAGTCTTTTCCTGACAAAAACATTTGTCTTGTTAAAAAGTTCTTTCTACCTAGAAGCTTTAAAGTCTCCAGTGAGTACAAAAGTATATAGCATATGAAGGAGGCCCATAAGCTGAACAGTTCCTGTCTAGACCTCCTTTACATTTGTTCCTAATTTCATGCTCCACAGACCCCTGGATTCTTTATATTTAGCAATAAATATATGGGAAATGTTTTGCAGTGCTGCTGTGGTCTCTGAGAAATTATCCAGAACCCTGGTATAGGGAGAGAAGGACCAGATCCAGAGAGAAGATACTATTCATAATGGGGATTTATTGTCTTGATAACAATATGTGAATCCTCATTTTCATTCTTTAATTCTTCAAAAGATATCCACTTTTTTGGGGGGAGGGGAGCAAGGGATGCTAAAACTACTCCATTAGAGGTAAGTTCCTTGTTTTCCTTGTATCCCCAGCATTTTAGAATCCAGCCTAGCACATAGTAGGAGCTTAAGGAATGCATGGTGACTGACTACTTTAATTGAAACAGCATGGTAAAGCGGAAAGAGTATTTTGTGTGGAATCAGAGGTTCTGTTTTTGAATCCAACAACTATTTAAGTGACGGATAAATTACTTAAATTTTTCCTTATGTGTAAAGCTGAGGGAGTATTTTCATGCTCCATTATTGATGATCCTATATTATGCTTTCTGAGCTAGTATTCTAGGATATGAGGAAAATAGGCCATTTTCCTTTCTCAATTCCTCCGACTCTTATCCCTCCCACTTCTATTTTTTTTTTTTTTTGATGAGAGTCTTTATTTTTAAGCTCTGGTCAAGCTTTTCACCATAGCTCAGTGATCCTTATTGGAAATGCTTAAGGCTCATCAAAATGACTCCTTGTTCTCTGCTCTGCCATACTTACAAGAAGCCAAGGTGATAAATACCTTAGCACACAACCAGCTCACAGGATTGTACTAATGGGAGGGACACCAAGTTGATCTCTGTAGTTTGTCCTTGTTTTTGAAGAGGACCAAAAGCATCATGGGGTAATATTTTGACGTGCGCTTAAATTGGATCTAAGTGAGGCAGAAATACACTAAGTTGTTAGCTTCATTCTCTCTGCTAGAGCTATCAAGGTCCAGTGGCAACCAAAAAGTCAAGACACTTGGTGATGGCCTGGGATGCAGTGGATGACTTTGGAATCTCCAGTGGCTGACCAAGCTCTGAGTGCTCCACAGTGCCTATTTCAGCCACTTTCATGGCTGTTGGAACAAGGTGCTCTCATTATTCCATCCCTCCAGAGAAAGTATTCACATTCTTGGAGTAGATACCTCCTTAATTCACCAAGGGATTTGAGATCTGCCAGCTACCCCTCCCCCCTTAGTTTAGCCCATCTGCTGAGATAGTTTTATTGGGATGTGGCTACAATGCATACTATTTTGGAGCCACAGGTGACAGCCCTGAAAAGGGTTCTAGACCTCTCTTATCAACCCACACATCCTTAGATGATGTTTAAGGTCTTTTAAGATCTGACATTCTATATTCTAATATCCTATACACCAAGTTCACATGTAGCTTTCATATTCTAGGATTCTAATGAAGAATTCTAATGAATTTTAAATTCTAGAATCTAAAGAAGATTCTAATGAAGAAACAAAGAGCTATATTTCCACCTGCCTCCAATACTATAGCTTCTGTTAAGGTGGCTGCAACAAGTTGTTATTCAAGATGTAGAAATTCTTCCTTATAAATTCTAGAAAACAAACATATTTGTCAGACTTGGCTTGCTTAAATCCAGGTGGGGAAAAGGGAAGCTGGGACTTCTAATTAGGTCTGTCAGTATAAACCTGAAGTATAAACCATGACTGATACCACTCAATCCTAAGTGGAAGTTGGGAGTCATGATATCTTGCAATGAAAAGCACAGAAGCAGCCTAGACCCAGAAGAAAGGAGACAGGAGCCGAAAAGAATCTCAAGCTAGACTCAGAACTTGGAGTTTTAAAATCATGACATATCAGGTCTGAATTGAACCTGTGAACAAACCATTAGAGAAGGAAACAACCTCAAAACTTAAAATATGAGAACAAGGGACATAGAGGTATGGGGAAAACATCACCAGATTTGAAGCCAGACAGTGTGGATTGTAATTCCAGTGCTACTGACAACTACATGTGCAGCCTAGGGTGATCCACTTAACTTTGGGGCTCTTGGTTTCTTCCTCTGTAAAGTAAGAAAGTTGGATTAATTGGTTTCCAAGGTCCCTTCCAAGTCCAAATACTTAGAATAGTGTGTCTTAAAGTGTTGTCCCCAGACCCACAGAAGTGCCCAAAATTCTTCTGAGGAGGAAGGTCTGAGAGGTCAAAATAATTTTCATAATCATATGAAGATATTATTTGCCTATTTAAATTCTATTCCCTTTTCCAACTACAATAACTGATGGTCAAATTATTTTCATATATTTAAACCAAAATAATTTATCACAACATATTACAGAAGCAGATATGAGAATGTAGCTGTCTTCTATTGTCAGACGTTAAAGAAATCTACAAAAATATCTGATACACTGATATTTCAATTAAAATTTTTTCTAAGTATAGTGATTTTTCAAAAAATGTTATTTTTATGTTAGTTATAATAGGTCTTTTACTTTTAAATGAATAAATATTTTTAAATTTTATTAATTTTAATTTTTAATGTGGTAAATATTTACAGATATAGTCTACTTAAACAAAACCATTTTGAGCTCTTCATTATTTCTAAGAGAATAAAGGGACACCAAGACTAAAAAGTTTGAGAACTACTGTGTTAGAACATACAGTGTTTGAGTGAAAGATATTTCTTTGATGCCCAAATCCTCACTTTTATAGAGAAAAAAATCTTACAGCTTGACCATTTTATTCATTTCCATACCTGCCAGACAACTCATTCTTTCAGACTGGTGCTTTTTCCACAATATTCCCCAGAATGCCCTGCTATTTATCATGAATTCTTTGCGGATGAACTGTCACTAGAACTAGTTTCAGCTGTGGTCAGAGCTAGGCTTAGTGAAGCTGAGAAGGCTTAAGGCCTCCCCCTCCTGGCTGTCTCTGCCTCCCTCTAACGGTTCAGAAGGTGCTCTCCCATGGTGTATAGTTTATTTGCTGTTTTTCTGGAGAAACGGTTGAAGGCTGATGTTTCTAGTTATTTGTAACAGTCATCCTAAAACCACTTATCAATAAACACCCCAAACCACTCATTTAATAGCTCCAGGGAGGCTTAGGAATGAGGAAGTCCCTGAATATTAATGGATGTTAATTACAGTGACCCAGTTTTAATGCAGGAAGGGGAGGCTCTAATTTCATAATGGCAAAAAGCTCAGAATGAAAGCCAAAATGGTCAAGAATGGGGCACCCCTGCCTCACTCATTGAGCTAATTATAGGGGTCTTAAAATGCCTGGCTTCCTTTAAAACTTGACACATGGACCACCTCCTACGAGAAACCTTTTCTGGTTTCCCTAATTGCTAATTTTCATGGTATCATGTCTAAATTTATCATCATCATATAATATAAGTATATATGTATTTGTTTTTTACATGCATACATACATGTATGTTTTCACATACATACAAGCATACATATGCATACACACATATACACAGACACATTCTGTATCCTCTTCTCCATGAGTAAAGGTTTATTTTCAATTCATCTCCGTCTATTTGTCATGATGCTTAATATAATGCTATGAGTTATCTTCGACTCCACAGGACTATTTCCAACATGCCCAACCCCTCTTAATTATTTCCTACTTATTCCTTATATAGCATGTTTGTATATATTTGTTTGCTTTTCTCTTCCTCTAGATTGCAAACTTCTTGAGGACAGGTCTTTTGCCTTTTTTGTATCCTTATCTCTTACCATAATGCCTAGCACATAATAGCTATTTAATAAATGTTAATTGAATTGAACTGAATCAAGTGGACTTTATTTAGTGAGAGAAAGTATCAGGTAGGCTCTGGGTTCGAAACCTGCCTCTGACATATACATACTGAATGAATTCAAGGATGACTCTCAATGTCTTGGGCAAATTTCTAAGATCATAAATTACAATCTTTATGTCTTATCTGCATTGGGGAAGGGAGTTACATCAGTGATATCAGACATCTGGAAAATGAACAAAAATGACCAATATAACTTTTTATACTTATCCTCTTTCAGCCCTGCTGGGATCATTTTCCCTGGATGGAAAGCACCACTCCCCTCATCTTTGAATATCTATCCCTTTCTTCTGTCTTTTAAAATTTATTTATTTATTTTTAATACACATTGCTTTATGAATCATATTGGGAGAGAAAAATCAGAACAAAAGGGAAAAACTATGAAAGAGAAAAAAACACAAAAAAGAAGTGAATATAGCATGTGTTGATTAATATTCAATCTCCATAGTTCCCTTTTCTGGATACAGATGGCATTTTCTATGCAAAGTCTATTGGGATTTCCCTGGATCACTGAACAACTTAAAAGAACCAAATATTTCATAGTTGATCATTGCAGAGTCTTGCTATTATTGTGACCAATGCATTCCTGGTTCTGCTTGTTTTGCTCTGCATCATTTCATATAGCTCTTTCCAGGCTTTTCTAAAATAAGTTTGTTCATCATTTTTTATAGAATAATATTCAATTACCTTCATATACCACAACTTATTCAGTCATTCTCCAATTGACAAACATCTACACATTTTCCAATTCTTGCTACCATAAAAAGAGCTGCTACAAATATTTTTGCATATGTGAGTGTTTTTCTCTCCTTTATGATTTCCTTGGGATACAGACTCAGTAATGGCACTGCTGGGTCAAAGGGTACACACAGTTTTTTAGCCTTTTGGACATAGTTCCAAATTGCTCTCCAGAATGGTTAGATTATTCCACAACTCCACCAACAATGCATCAGTGCCTCAGTAGTTCCATATCCCCTGAAACATTTATCATTTCTTCCTGTCATCTTAGCCAGTCTGAGAGTTGTGAGGTGATACCTTAGAGTTGTTTTAATTTGTATTTCTCTAATCAATAGTGATTTAGAGCATTTTTCACATGACGATAGATAGCTTTAATTTTGTTATCTGAAAATTGATCATATTCTTTGACCATTTATCAATTGGGGAATGACTTGGATTCTTATAAATTTGAAACAGCTCCTTATATATTTTAGAAATGAGATCTTTATCAGAAACACTGGCTATGAATTTTTTCTCCAGCTTTGTACTTCTTTTTTAATCTTGTTTCTGTTGGTTTTGTTTGTGCAAAACTTTTAAAATTTAATGTAATCAGAGTTGTCCATTTAATGTTCTCTAATTCTTCTTTGGTCATAAATTCCTCCTTTCTCTCAAGATTTGATAAGTAAATTATTCCTGGCTTTCCTAATCTGCTTATGATATCATCCTTTCTGCCCAAATTATGTACCCATTTTGATCTTATTTTGGTATGGGGTGTGAGATCTTTTTTTAATTTTATTTTGGTATGCAGTCTATGCTGAATATCTGACATATTATTTTTCAATTTTTCCAACAATTTTTGTCAAATAGGGAGTTCTTATCCCAGGAGATGGCGTTTGGGAGCTTATCAAATATTAGATTACTTACTATACATTTTGGTTATTATGTCATGTGTATCTAATCTATTCCACTAATCTACCATTTTATTTCTTAGCCAATACCAAATGGTTTTGATGCTTTATAATATAGTTTTTGATCTGGTACTTCTAGGCCACCATCCTTTGTTGCTGTTTTTCCATTAATTTCCTTGATATTCTTGACCTTTTGTTCTTCCAGATGAATTTTGTTATTATTTTTTCTAGTTCTATAAAAGAATTTTTTGACAGTTTGATTTGTTTGGCACTGAACAAATAGACCCAGTCAGGCAGAATTGTCATTTTCATTATATTGCTTGACCTACTCATGAGCAATTGCTATTTTTCCAGTTGTTTAGATCTGACTTTATTTGTGTAAGAAGTCTTTTGTAATTGTGTTCATATAGTTCCTGGATTTGTCTTACCAAATAGATACCCAAATATTTTATTTTGTCTACAGTTACTTTAAATGTAATTCCTCTTTCTATATCTTGCTGCAGGAGTTTATCAGTGATAAATAGAAATGCTTATGATTTTTGTGCATTGATTTTATATCCTGCAACTTTGCTAAAACAGTTAATTGTTTCGAGTAAATTTCCAAATGATTTTCTAGAATTCTCTAAGTATATCATCATATCAGTTCCTATTCTAATTCCTTTAATTCCTTTTTCTTTTTTTAATTGCTAGAGCCAACATTTCTAGTACAAAATTCCTAGTACATTTCTACTAGCTGAATAATAATGGCGATTGATAATGGGCATCCTTGTTTCACCCCTGATCTTATTGGGGATGCATTCAGCTTTTCTCCAATACAAATAATGCTTGCTGTTGGTTTTAGATAGATACTGTTTTTTATTTTCAGGAAAGCTCCCTTTATCCCTATGGTGTCTAGTTTTTAATAGGAATGGGTGCTGTATTTTGTCAAAAGCTTTTTCTGCATCTATTGGGATTATCATATTATTTTTATTGGTTTGTTATTGATATGGTCAATTATGATAATAGTTTGCCTGATGTTTGAACCAGCCTGGCATTCCTAGTATAAATTCTATTTGGTCATAGTGTATTATCCTGCTGATAACATGCTGTAATCCCTAATATTTTATTTAAAAATTTTGCATCAATATACATTAAGGAGATAGGTCTGTATAGCAATTAATTTTCTTTAAATGTTTGGTAGAATTCACATGTAAATCCATTTGGCTCTGGAGATTTTTTCTTAGGGAGTTGATTAATAGCTCATTCTATTTTTTTTCTAAAATGGGACTATTTCAATAACTATAGCAATCTAGTGTTTGACAAAGCCAAAGACCCCAACTTTTGGGATAAGAATGCACTATTTGACAAAAACTGCTGGGAAAATTGGAAATTAGTAGGCAGAAACTAGGCATTGACTCACACTTAATACCGTACACCAAGATAAGATAAAAACGATTTCATGATCTAGGCATAAAGAATGAGATTATAAATAAATTAGAAGAACATAGGACAGTTTATCTCTCAGACCTGTGGAAAAGGAAGGAATTTGTGACCAAAGAAGAACTAGAGATAATTATTGATCACCAAATAGAAAATTTTGATTATATCAAGTTAAAAAGATTTTGTACAAACAAAACTGATGCAGACAAGATTAGAAGGGAAGCAATAAATTGGGAAAACATCTTTACAGTTACAGGTTCTGATAAAGGCCTCATTTATAAAATATATAGAGAATTAATTCAAATTTATAAGAAATCAAGTCATTCTCCAATTGATAAATGGTCAAAGAATATGAATGGACAATTTTCAGATGATGAAATTGAAACTATTTCTACCCATATGAAAAGGTGTTCCAAATCATTATTGATCAGAGAAATGCAAATTAAGACAACTCTGAGATACCACTACACATCTCTCAGATTGGCTAAGATGACAGGAAAAGATAATGAAGAATGTTGGAGGGGATGTGGGAAAACTGGGACACTGATGCATTGTTGGTGGAATTGTGAATGTATCCAACCATTCTGGAAAGCAATTTGGAACTTTGCTCAAGTGTTACTACTGGGCTTATATCCCAAAGAGATATTAAAGACAGGAAAGGGACCTCTATGTGCAAAAATATTTGTGGCAACCCTTTTTGTAGTGGCTAGAAACTGAAATTGAATGGATACCCATCAATTGGAGAATGGCTGGATAAATTGTGGTATATGAATGTTAGGGAATATTATTGTTCTATAAGAAATGACCAACAGGATGAATACAGAAAGGCTTGGAGAGACTTACATGAACTGATGCTAAGTGAAATGAGCAGAACCAGGAGATCATTACACACTTCAACAACAACACTATATAAGGATCAATTCTGATGGAAGTGGCCCTCTTCAACAATGAGAGGATCCAAATCAGTTCCAAATGATAAGTAATGAACAGAACCAGCAACACCCAGTGAAAGAATACTGGGAAATGAGAGTGGACCACAACATAGCATTTACACTCTTTCTGTTATTGTTTGCTTGCATTTTTGTTTTTCTTCCCAGGTTATTTTTACCTTCCTTCTAAATCTGATTTTTCTTGTGTAGCAAGACAACTGTATAAATATGTAGCATGTATGAGACTACCTGCCATCTAAGGAAGGGAAAGGGGGGAAAGAAGGGAAAAATTGGAACAGAAGTTTTTGCAAGAGTCAATGTTGAAAAATTACCCATGCATATGTTTTGTCAATAAAAAGCTAAAATAAAAAAAAATAAAATGGGACTATATAAGTAATTTCCTCTTGTTAATCTGGGCAATTTATATTCTTGTAAATATTCACCCATTTCAGTTAAATTGTCAGATCTGCTGTCATACAGTTGGACAAAATAGCTCCTAATTATTGCTTTAATTTCTTTTTCCTTGGTGGCAAGTTCATTTTTGATACTGGTGATTTGCTTTTTTCTTTCCTTTTTCTAATCAAATTTACTAAAGGTTTATCTATTTTGTTGTTGTTGTTGTTGTTTTTCCCATAAAACCAGTTCATAGTTTTATTAATTAGTTCATTAGTTTTCTTAGTTTCAATTTTAATTAATCTTTCCTTTGAATTTCACAATTTCTAATTTGATATTTAATTGTTTTTTTATTTGTTTTTTTCTAGCTTTTTTAGTTGTATATCCAATTCATTGATCTCTTCTTTCTCTATTTTATTCATGTAGCTATTAAGAGATATAAAATTTCTCCTAAGAACTGCTTTGGCTTCATTTTATAGGTTTGGGTATGTTATCTCATTATCGTTATTCTCTTGCATGAAATTATGGATTGTTTCTGTAATTTGTTGTTTGACTCATTCATTCTTTAGAATTAGATTATTTAATTTCCAATTGGTTTCTCTGACCCTTTATTGAATATATTTTTTATTACATAGTGATCTGACAAGAAAGCATTTACTATTTCTGCCTTTCTGCATTTGATTATGTTTTTATGCCTTAATACATGGTCAATTTTTGTGTAGGTGCCATATACTGCACAGAAAAGGTGTATTCCTTTCTGTTTCTATTCAGTTTTCTCCAGAGGTCTATCATATTTAGGTTTTCTTAGTTTCTATTAACCTCCCTACTTTCTTTCTTGTGTATTTTGTGGTTAGAATTGTCTGATTCTGAGAGGGGAAGGTTTAGGTCCCCCACTAGTATAGTTTTGCCATCTATTTCTTCTTGTAACTAGCTTAATATCTTCTCTAGGAATCTGTATGCTCTACCAGTTGGTACATATACATTTAATATCTTTACTACTTCATTGTTCATAGTACCCTTTATCAAGATGTTGTTCCTTCCTTATCTCTTTTAATTAGATCTATTTTTCTATTTATTTAGTATCTATTTTATTTAGATCTATTTTAGACATCTTGTTGAAATTTCACATCTTTGAAGTTTTTCTCTTATCAGCTGTCCAAGCTTTCCATTATCTCTGTCCCTAGACTCCCTATAGGTGGAGAGGTTGGAAGAAAATGGAGATAAGAAGATCAATTAAGTTAAGCTAAGGCAGCTAGCATGAAAATGGAAAAGAAAAAGCAGAAAACTCCAAAAGAAGATAGTGTAGTCTAATGGCTGGGGCACTGCCCTGGAAGTTAGGAAAATATGCATTCTAATCCAACCTCAGATACTTATTGGCTATGTGATTCATGGTAAGTCACTTAGTTTCCTTATTTGTGAAATGAGGTAACTGGATATCAAAGTTCTCTTTCAACTTCAAATTTATGACAGAATATTATGGCTAATTAAATTTTGTGAATCAACATTTCCTTTAAAGTATGTGAGATAAAATACCTTTTTGCATAATTTATATTTGTCCACATGTGTAGAAGGGACTCAAAAGAGATTTCCCAAGTTTGAAGAAGGGGTAAATAGTAATGGTATCTCTGCAAAAAACACATAGATATAAATATAGAAAGAAATATTGTTGAGTCATGGCTGACTTTTTGTGACTCCATTTTTGGTTTTCTTAGCAAAGATACTGGAGTGTTTTACCATTTCCTTTTCTAGTTCTTTACAGATGAGGAACTGAGGCAAATAGGATTAAGTGACTTGCCCAGGGTCACACACAGTAGTATCAGATTTAAACTCATGAAGATGAGTTTTCCTGATTTTAAGCCCAGGGCTCTATTCAATGAGCCACCTAGCAGCCCAACATATGTAATGCAATCTTTTTTTAGGGTAAGGGTGTATATGGGGGGGGGGCACACCACAATCTGCTCTCCTACTACAGAGACTGTTCTTACTTGTGAGTGTGTTTGTTTTCCTGCTTGTGATTTGCACCTGTGAATAAAATACTGTTGCTCCTTCTTAAACCTGATAATATTCCTAGTATTCTGTTACCATAAGAATATCCACTCCTTCCCCCTACCTTTGACATTCTCAGGCCAGGTTGTATAGGTAGATGCTAAACAGGAAGAGTGAAGAGTACCGTCAATATTCCTACCATCTTGAATCAAGACAACCTGTTTAACCAATAGCAAGAAAAGACAGAAGGAGACTAGAGTTTTCACTTGCTAAATGTTTACTGTTCTTGCCTGGGTGGCTCCTCTGGGAGCCATCTGGGTCTCAGTTGGGCAATGTCAGGAAGTGATTCCCCAGCGTCCTGATTTTTTATAATTAAAGCCTTTCCCCAGGACTATATGCATCTGTCATTCTGTTTATATTTTAATCACAGTGTTTTCCCTAAAGCCTTCTTCTGGGTTAGGCAATTTTGTTGTTCATTATTTTGGGGCCTGGTCTTCTCTGTGAAAGTGTGGAGGTGGGGCTAAGGAGGTGTCCAGTAGAGAGGGGAAGGCTAGAGCAACCCTTGTTTGGGCAGGGACCAGTGGAAAGAAGCTTTGCCTAGAAAAGGAGAAAAGGGGATAGAACGGGGGGGAGGGGGAGGGAAGCAGAGAAAATAGGAATGGAAAGAGGGAGAAAAACAAACTCAACCAGATGCCACCAAAAAGGTTTTCTCATTGTTGCTATTCACAAAGATAATAGATTCAGCTCACCATGGGGGTGGGACTGTGATTCACAGGCTGGTTATTTTGATTTGAATTGCTTATTCAAGGAAAATTCTGAATTTATTGCTTCCACTAGTTAGCTGGAACGATGCTCACCACCTTATTTTTGAGAGCTGTCCAAATCCTTGCCTGAACTAGCTGAATTAGCTGACCATTATCTCAGGTTAGGGCAATCACAAGAACTGAAGGCCTTCTATAACAGAAAGACAAAGAAAGAGAAAAAGAGGAGGAAGGGGAGGGATAGAGGGGAGAGAAGAAAGAAAAGATGAGGAAAGAGAGAGCATGGAATGAATGCAGGAAGAAGGGGAAAGAATATGTAAAAGGAGGAAATAGAAGAAAAAAGGGCATAAAGAAAAGGAGACAGAAGAGGGAGAAAAGAAATAAATATATCTGGGGCCATAAGGAAAATTAAAGAAAAAAAAGCAGGAAAATGGAAATTAATGTAGTTCAATTTAATTAAATATTTATTGATCGAACTCCATTACATTTCCCATAGGGATAGAGCTAGTTATGCGTAGGCACAGTGAGGCTCCAAAATCCCTTACTCCTGGTCTAAATTTGAATTCCAAGACCAAATGCCTAGTAATACAGGGGAGAAAGGAAGAAAACAAGCAATTCTGTAGCACCTATGTGTTAAGTACTTTTTACAAGTATTACCTTATGTGAAGGAAGTGCTATTATTATCTCCATGTGGCAGTTGAGGAAACAGATTAAATGACTTGCCCAGAATCACTTAATTAGCAAGTATATGAGGCTGAATTTGAACTGAGAGCTTCCTGACCAAGTCCAGTGCTTTATCCATTGTGCCACCAGACTTAGATTTAGAAAGCTCTGGATTCACGGTTTGCTCTGATACTTAAAAGCTGTATGGCCACTGTCAGCTCAAGATCCATTCTTCCTGGTGAGATTGGAGGGCAGGATTCATTTTATCGTTTTCAATAGATAGCTAAAAATAGCTAACATTTATAGAATATCTTAAGGCTTGCAAAGTGCTTTACAAATATTATTTTGTGATAGGAAAAGATAATGATAAATGTTAGAGGGGGATTAGGAAAACTGGGACACTAATACATTGTTGGTAGAGCAGATCCAACCAGTCTGGAGAATAATTTGGAACTATGCCTAAAGGGCTTTATAACTACATACCCTTTGATCCAGCAGTGTCTCTACTGAGTCTGTGTCCCAAAGAGATAATTAAAAAAGGGAAAAGAACCCACATGTGCAAAAATATTTGTAGCAGCTATTTTTGTAATGGCAAGGAACTGGAAACTGAGTGGATGCCCATCAGTTGGAGAATGACTGAATAAATTGTAGTATATGAATGTTATGGAATATTATTGTTCTGTAAGAAATGACCAACAGGATGATTTCAGAGAGGCCTGGAAAGACTTACATAAACTGATGCTAAGTGAAGTGAATAGAAGCAAGAAAACATTGTACACAGTGGCAACAAAATTATGTGATGATCAACTCTGAAGGATTTGGCTCTCTTTAACAATAAGGTGATTCAAACTAATTCCAATGTACTTGTGATGGAGAGTGGCAGCTCCATCCAGAAAGAGGACTGTGGGGATTGAATGTGGATCATAGCATTGTATTTTCATCTTTTTTGTTGTTTGCTTGCTTTTTTTTCTTTCTTATTTTTTTCTTTTTGATCTTAATTTTCTTGTCCTGCATGATAATTTTGAAAATATGTAGAGAAGAATTGCACATGTTTAATATATATTGGATTGTTTGCTTTCTAGTCAGAGGAAGAGAGGAAGAAAAACTTGGAACACAGGGTTTTGCAAGGGTGAATTTTGAAAACTATCTTTGCATGTATTTTGAAAATTAAAAGCTATTATTAAAATAATTTAAAAGCTGCAAATATTATTTTATTTGATCCTTACAAAAACCTAGAAAAATAGGTATTATTATCTCCATTTTACTATAAAGCTCTACCCACTATACGATGCAGTTGTCTAGAATGTAGAGTGTTGTTATCTACAACACTCACAGACCAGTGAAACTAGAGATCGAGTGACCTTTCAAATTTATGTAAGATACCTGAATGAATGAATGAACTTCAGAGAAGCTAATATGAATTCTTGCCACTTTTTTCTTCTAGTCAGATTAGGCCCAACATTAAAAAAAATAATAATATATGTATGTATATATCTATTTATAGCTAAAGAAAGACCCCAGCTTCTTAAATTGTGGTTCATGACCCCATATTGGGTCTTGTAACTAAATATGCTGGTTGTGAAATTATGATTAGTTATCAGTAAATGTTTAATTTATATACCTATGTACTCAGGGTCATATAAAAATTTCTCAGGGGAAAAGGGGTTGAAAGTAAAACCATGCAACTCCTTTTCTTCTTTCCCATTTCTCCTTGCTTTGGCAGATAGACCAGTGGAAAGAATACTGGATCTGGGCTCAGTGGCCTCAGGTTAAAATCTCATCTCTAATGCATTAACTGGGTAACCTTAAGCAAGTCAAAATTTCCCAGGGCCTCAGTTCAGTCACCAATAAAATGAGAGGGTTGATGAGATACTTATCTTCAGAGTTATGATCTTATCATCACAGTTCTGGAGAAATTCAGAACCTAACAGATCTAGGAAACCTCTTCATATGTTAATCTCAAGTATCAAGTCAAGTTTCTTCCATTCCCTGAAGATCTTCCATGACTATTCTAAGCTAACTTGATCTTTGCTTTCTGTGAATGTATTTAATGTCCATATCAGTGCTCTGGTACTGTTCTTGTTCATTGTTTCATAACAATGGACTTTGACCAAAAGGATTGAAATTGAACTGTGTTCCATAATCATCTTGTCTATCCCAAGTGAGTGTAAACTCCAAGAGGGAGGGTCTGAAACCATTTTTGGCTATTATTGTAATAGTAACTATTTTAAACTATTTTAAAAGTTGTAGATACGAGAACAAAAATAAAATTACCCCTGTCCTCCAGAAGTGCAAGACACACTGGAGGAAGAGACAGTTTTTCCTGACAAGCCTTGTGTGTCTTTCACCAACAATACAGATTCCAGGCTTACTGGCAGTTCTCTGAGGTAATTGAAAAGTTAATGAAATTTGTAAATTCAAGGAGAGAATAATATTCTGCCTCTATCAGACTGATAATGTTTCTCTTTTCCTTTTTCTTTAATCTGGGATCTCATTCTGACTGAGCTACTGAATTTCCAGCATGATTCCCTATGCTGTCTTCAAAGGGAGACACTGCATTATGGGGAGTTTGGACAGGCATAATTTAGGAAAGAGCACACATTTCTTGACATTGAGGAAGCTATGACTCTTAATAGGACTTAGTGGCTTTTAGGAGGGAATCCCCTTTCCCCTGAATAAAATGCATATATATCTATATACATTGTTGTTGTTATTTGTCCTTTGTTCTCAAAGAGTGCCATAATGACATCAGGAACGTGATGCCTTGACATGTGAGTGGATTGGATTTAAATGAGGGAAAGCTGTGCAAGGTCACCTGCCTCACTTTCCCTTCCAGATCCATTTGGGTTCAGTGGCCAGATATAGATCAAGATGACTGAAGATGGCTCTGGATGAAATGGAAGACCTTGGCCGTTTTAAGCTATACACATACACATGCTATACATATACATATATACATACATACGGTCTAGTTCCTGAAGATCACAAGGTTATTTAATGATGCCAGATCCAGATGGGTTCATTGACCTAGGGTTCATTATCAGGTGTGGCATTCCAGGATAAAGTGATTCAATTGCTGTGAGGTTCCACAAAAATGAAGAAGTAAAACTTTTCCAGAACCTGAGACCAGATTTTCCTTCATACTTGATAGTCACTATTGTCTCTGTACCTTAAAGCATGTTGATTAGGTAGTGACAATCAGCCAAAGTTTCTAAGGATTTCAATCAGCTAGAGAAGGGAATACTGTGTGGCTGTGTGAGCTTGTTAACCCATTATGACTTTTTTGGGGGGGGCGGGGGGAGCCCTTTCTTCAATTTACTGCAAGGGATGAACAGTGGAAAAGGTTGTAGGTTTCCAAAATCCCATCTCTGCTTCCTAAAATTAGATGCCAATCTGTTCTTGGAGAGTACAGCACCCACTCACCAGGCTGCTCAGTGGGCATTACTTGATTCTGAATGAGGACAATAAATTAGCTCTCTTAGTCATGGAAGTGATGGTAGGATCATAAACATTACAGTATACCCAAGGTCCAGCAAAGACGAAAACGCTGGCACCGTCCATGGGACTTTAACGATCTCTCCTCCACTCAAGGGAATCGAACAAGATAAATTAAATCCCTCAATAAAGGCAACAGCTTGAATTATGAGGCACAATATACGTACTGAAGCATCGGAAACACTATGTAATTAACAGTATAATCACCCAGAAAACAAGTTTGTTCATTAGCACGAAGTCCTCACAGGAGGGAGTTGGTCAAATGAATCAGTTAATGACAGTATAGAGCTCTGAGAACAGGAAGCATAGAATGTCAGGGACCAATGCCCCCATTATACTTCACTGGCCTATAAGATCTTCTGTTATGCTAATCGATTCCTTTGCTGCTCCCTCCTTCCTTTTCTCCCTCTCTTCCTCCTTTGCTTCAATCTCTCCCTCGCTTTCTTTTTTTCCTATTTCCTTCTCTCCTTTCCATCTCTCCTTCTTTTCTTCCTTCCTTCTCTTCTTCATTTTTCTTCTCCTGCTTTTCTTCCTTTCTTCCTTCCTTCCTTCCTTCGTTCCTCCCTTCTTTCTATCCTTGACAACGTATGAATAAGTATAATGTGGTATGTATATGTGCTGGAAGAATTCAATGTCAGGAAAAGATCAGCATGGGAGAAAGTTAATAAGATGGGACTTCTGCTGGGCCTTGATGGGCAGGCAGCACTGGGGTCAACCAAGAGGCAAGGGAAGAATGAAAAGGTCTTGTTATTTGCCAGCATGTCCCTGATACCATCATGAATCCAGCCTTTCTATCAGTGTCCCTTCCTCTTGCTTCTCAGATCTAATTATTTACTAAAGAAAGTCCTGTTGATTCCATCCCTGCAACATCTCTCAAATCTGCTCCCTCCAACCTTTTCTTATTTCTATTCCTACAGCTACTACCTGAAACAGACTCTCAGTGCCACCTGCCTAATGATTGTAACCTTCCTGCCCTCACTCTACACCCTCCTTCAACACAACCTTCACCCTGCAAGGAGAATGATCTATCTTAAACAAAGATCTGGTCATGTCATTCTCTTGTTCAAAAAATATCCAGTAGTTTTCCAAAATCTACTGAAGAATGTCAATGACACATTCAATGGTGATTCCTGGCTTTAAGACTTTTTAAAGCAAAGATTCCTTTTAACTAAAAGTTCAGTTTCCTTTCATCTGTCCTTTATAGCTATTTATAACATGCTGGAACTCTCTTGTTCCTCTTCCTACTCTCCAGGTGTCAACTTGAATATATACTTGTTGTTTGACCAGATAGAATGTAAGTTCTATGAGGGCAGTGAATGTAAAATATTTTTATCTTTGTATTTCCTAGAGTATAATATGATGTTTAGGACACAGCAGGCACTTAATAAATGCTTGTTGATTGACTGAATCTCTTTTGAACATGTCCTATACAATCTTGACTCCTTAGTGTTTATGCTATTCCCTATATCTTGAATGTTCTCTCTCTTCCTTGACTGTTGAATTCCTACCCATTTTCTATAGACCACCTCAAATGCATTTCTACCAGGAAGCTTTTCTAGATCCATCCCTGAATGGTAATGGCTTTCTCCTCAAACCTTACATAATGTTTTGTTTGCATCTCTCTAATAACTTATTGCATCATGTTAGATTATTAGAGATATCTAAATATGACATTTATTTTGTCAATTGACAGTAAATTCCATTAGGTAAAAAATGTTCCCCAGTACCCAGAAGAGTGTTTTGTTCAGTAAATGTTATTTGGTGAATGTTGTTACTTTAAGGAATAAAAAGAGGCTAGATATCTAGCAAAAAGAATTTTGTATCAAAAGAACTTAAGACTACAGTTTGCCATTGAGCATACTGGGAATGTTGTATCAAGAATCCCTTGCCCAATCATCAAATGAAATCATTAGCAATAAACTTACTAATAAAATGACTAAGACGTCTTTTCCCCCAGCACATTCCCTTTTACCTACCCCAGTTCAGCATATTCTAGAACTCTTCCCACATTCCTTGAGTTCTGCTCCATTTGTCCCATTGCTAAATGGTGCTTCCCCAAGGACCTATGGGCATGTGTCTGTTGAGTCATTTGGAGCCATGTTCAGAGGAAGTTATGAAAGAGAATTCACAGAATTTCCAAGTAGAGGCAAACCTCAGAAGCCATCTAATTCTCTCTACCTGAATAAAAACCAATCTCTATAATGTCCCTCTTAAAGGACTCACTCAGTATGAATACCTCCTATAATGGGGAAACCATTATTTTCTAAGGAAGCTTGTCTCACCTTTGGATAATTCTAATTGTTAATGAGTTATCACAATTAGGCCAAAATCTGATTTCTCAGCTTTCATCCACAGATTCTAGTTTTGTTTTCTGGACTCACAGAACAATTTTTATCACACTTTGATTTGGTTACCCTAATTACTATTAATCCTTGACACTTATAATCCTTTGCTTTCTTTTCTCTAGACTTATGGCAAAATCTCCTGCTCCCTTATCTTCTTGTTTACTTTCATTTCACATACACATACACACACCAGCTTGCGGCTATCCTTCTCAAAATGTGGCACCCTAAACTCCATATAATACTCCAAATGTGGTGTGACTACAGGAAGACTCTTACTGGATGTTGTGCTCTCTTGATTAAGCTTAAGACTATTTTTCTGATTGTCATCTCACACACAGTCATGCTTTCAGTCCAAAAACTACTCTACGCTTTTTATACAAACTGCTGTTTAATCACATCTACCCTATCTTGTACTTGAGAAGCTTATTTTTTTTTTTCTTCCCTCTCACTCTCTTCATGATTCTCTGAAATCTGGCTTCTAACTTCATCTTTCAACTGAATCTGCCCTCTCCAAAGTTACCAACAATCTTTTATTCATCATACATAATGGCCCTCTCTCAGTCATAATGCGAGAAGCTTATTTTTTAAATTCAAGTGCAGGATTTTATACTTCTCCTTATTAAATTCCAGTTTATTAGGTTCATCCCAATGTCCTACTCTGCCAACATTTTTTAGATGCTGACTCTGTCTTCCAAAGTGCTGGCTATCCCTCCCAGCTTTCTGGTATCTGAAAATCTGATCAGATACTATCTAATTCTTTATCAAGTCATTGATTAAAAGTATTAGCTAGCATAAGGACAAGCACAAATCTCTGGGAGACTCCAGTGGAGACTATATTCCAAGATGACATTAAACAACTCATTGTAGCTAGCCATTCAAGTAGACACTCCAAATCTACCCTATAAATATACTACCATGTAGCACACATTTTCCCACCATCCACAAGTTTGTTATGTGAGATTTTCAAGTACTTGGTTGAGATCCCAGTATACCATTTCTATATACTATTTCTGTAATCAACCCCTGTCAAAAAGGAAATAAATTTAGTCTGGCATGGCCAGGTCTTGTTGAAGCCATGCTAGTTCTTAGTGATCCTTTGCCTCCATTTCTAGATACTAACAAACCACCCCCTTAATTATCCATTCTATAGTATTGCCAGGAATTAAAGTCAAGTTCACTGCCCTATAACTTTTAGATTTTATTTCCAATGAAAGTTTTGGATGTTTTTGCAGTAAAGTAAGTAAAAAGATTTACTGGTACTTTACAAGTCTCAATCAATCAATCTCAACCATTGATTTAGTTTCAATAAATCAATAAATGCTAGACTTTAAATCAAATTATTGGAAAAGATTTGGAGAGTGACAATGAACAGTTATTGTTTTGGGATTGGCTGAAAAAACTTAAGTCATGCCCTAAGAGTCATTTCTAAAAGAATACATTTTTCAGACTGGGAAGCAAATGTGCTGTTCATTGGAACCTCTAAGGTAGAAGAACTACTTTGGCCTCAGCCTAGGTCTCTTTCTCTGCTATAATTTGAAAAAAAAAAAAGCCAGGGTTGAAGTCAGGAAAGATCTGGATTTGAATCCTGGCTATTACATTTACTAGCTAAGTTATCATGGGCAAGTCATTTAACTCAGCCTCAATTTCTTATCTATAAAAAGGAGAAAATGATAAATACAGCACTTACCTCACAGGGCTGTTATGAAGGTCAAATGAGATAACATATGTAAAATGCTCTGTAAATCTTTAAAAAAAATCAATGAGTGCCATAACTATTTTTAGGTAGTTAGGTAGGACAATGAAGAGAGGCTGGACTTTGAATCTGGAAGTTGTCTTTTTTCAGTCATAGCTGGCTCCCCATGACCCCCATTCTTGGTTTTCTTGGCAAAGATACATTTTTTACCCATTTTATTCTCCAGTTCATTTTACAGATGAGGAAACTGAGGCAAGCAAAGTTAAGTGACTTGCCCAGATCATACAGATAGTGAGTATATGAGTTCAGATTTGAATTCAGGTTTTCCTGACTTGCTATCCTTACTGCACCAAAAGAGACAGACATTTAATCTCTTTCAACCTCAGTTTCCATTTCTGAAAAATGGAGAAAATAATAACCATATCACCTATCTCACAGGATTAAATGTGATAACATGAAAAGGGCTTTGCAAATTTTAAATTTATCTTAAGTCTCAAAGTATTATATAAAAGTGATGGTGATGATAAAGATGTAGATGAAGATGACGACATCCTGAAGTATAGGACTAGTCTTGAAAGTAGAAAGTACGAGTCTGAGTCTTGATCTTGATATTTGGAGGTGTGCTTACTTTGGACAAGCCACAATCTCTTTGAATTTTGGATTCTTCATTTGTAAAATAAGAGATCACTTCCTACCTCACAGGGTTAATAAACAAGAAAACACTGTAAATTTTGAAATACTATAAAAAGGGAGTTATTATTATAACTAAACCTACTATTCCCTTGTCACAAGCTCTTTTCTTCTGCCAAAGGAGCATTACCACTATTTAGACAGAAACATATTTGAAATATCCCACAAGCCTTTGTAGAACCACTTAGAGAAGGGAAGAAAAGACAAGGCTCAGGACACCTCTCCAGACCCTTGGAGAACTAGGGAGACTCTAATCCAGTCAGTCCTAAGGGATTTGAATGTCCTGGGGGGGAGAAGAAGGGGGAGGGGGAAGTTGAATTCCCAAACCCACAAAAGCTTGAAGCTATTTAAATTGCTCTGTTTCATCATAATAATATATTCTTCTCATAATAATAATGAGTTTCTTAGGTTTAACATTTTTAGGCATGGCATAAAACTGCTTTGTCACGCATTCACTGTGTGTCTTAAATGGTTACCGAACAGGCAGTTACTATGACTCTCGTTCAAAGCCCTTGGCTGAACTGACCAATCAGCAAGTAAATACATTACTAAGCACTGTGCTAGGTGCTGGGGATATAAATCCTCAAATTTAACTATCCCTGCCCTCAGGGAGGTTACATTCTATCAGGGGAAACTACTTGTACATAAAAAATATACAAATTATAAACAAAGTAATTATGAAGTAATTTTTTTAGAGGGTGAGGTAGACAACGGGAGACAGAAGGGATAGGGAAGGCTACACATAGGTAGAGCAGGCTTTTAAGGAAACAATATTCTAACTGGAATCCACCGGAGATGGAAATGGCAAACCACTATCTTTGCCAAGAAAACCACACGGACAGTATTGAAATGCTAAAAGATATAATGTTGGAAGGTGAGCCTCTCAGGTCAGAAGATGAACAGGAACAAGATCAAAGATTCCAAAGGACAAAGAAGAGCATTCCAGGCACAGGGGGATAGTTTGTCCAAAGTACTGAGGAGGAAGGCAGAAGTCATGTGTAAGGAGCAGCAAGGTTAGTGTCACTATATCAGAATTCCAAGAATGGAATGAATGTGTGATAAACTTGTGTAGAGCTGGGTCACAGAGGGAAACTGGAAAAGTTTGTATTGGATTCTAGAGGCACTAGAAAGTCAGTGGAGTTCACTGAATAGGGAAGTGATGTGTTTCATCACTTTAAGTCAACTTTAAGTCAAGTGTGTCCCTTTGATAGCTGTGTAGAGGAGGTGTTGGGGGGGGTGGTCAGTAGACTGATGAAAACATCATTCCAAAGATCCAGGTACGAAGTGATGAAAGCCTGAATGAGAGTAAAGGCCATATGAGTGAAAATAAAGTGATAGATGCTGGAAATGCTGAGGGAGTAAAATAAAAAAGACATTGAAACTGATCAAATGATGTGGTATGAGGGAGACCCAAATCCAGAACGGTCCCTAGCATGTAGACCTGGGGTACTAGAAGGATGATGGTACTCTGGACAAAAATTTGGAATGTAATGAAAGAATGTTCTCTTCCCTCAGAGAACCTATAATCTGGGATAGAGAGACCTTTAACATGTTTGAGACAGCTAAAGAACATTAGAAAGCAAAGCACTGGATTATGTGGTACAGATTTAAAGTCCTATGGGAGATCAGAGATAGAGATCTTGGGCTAAAATGTCAGAAAAAAATTCCCTGCAGGAGGATGGGCCTCAAAGGATGAGTAGATTTTAATGGGTGTGCTCCTAGCAAATCTTTTAAGTTAAAATATTTGTTGAATTGTTAAAATTGTACTTGTAGATTTCCTGTAAATTCTCCTATTTTGAGGCTATTTAATTAGTGAATAAAATGAGCTACAACCCACTGGTGCCCTTGAACATAGCTGTACCATTGCACAAGGCTATGACTAGAAGGTACCTCCTGTCATATCTGATGGCTCAGTTGAAATGCATACTTTCTACCTCTTTGACTTTTGCTCATCTGTTCTGCTGACCCAGCAGCCCAGTCAATGACATCTGTGAATTCACCAGAGACAGAGATAGACAAGTGCTGGGACTTAGAGAGGAAGCTGTAGCCTCTTGAGCATTTATAAGGAAATAACAATAATAATATCTTAAAAACTACATGGGAAAATACAACAGAGATTGGGGGAATATGAACCAATTTTGAAAATTGGAAAGTAAAGCTGGTTACTTTTGAATTCTTCATCTTGACTCTAAGATGAATCAAGATTCAATCTTACTATCTATCTTTTCCTCCTATTATACCCCCGAATAGCTCTCTAATCAAACTGAATCATGTCCTGTGCCCTGAAACATTCCTTATGTTTTCTTGCCTCTGTAGTTCTGTCATTGTCTTTGCTGGTAAATTCTGCACCTTTCTCTCTCCCGCCATCCATTCTCTACCTATCGAAATCCTACTCTTTCCTTCAAAGCCCAAGTCTTTCCTGATCATGCTACATAAAGTTGTATTCTTTCTCTGAACTCTTATTGTGTGGAGTATTTATGTGATATTTATTCCATGCTTCCTCTCATTGCAGGTATTTATGCTTGTCTAATCCCCACTTAAATAATGTAAACTCTTAGAAGAGGAAAAAATATCTAATTACCTTCCTATTCACTATAATCATCCTTGTCTCTGCAAACAACCTATTCCAACTTTTCATTGGATGAGAAGGCGTAGGAATTATATCATTTATGCTCATTGGGTGATGATTTGGACGAAATGATACAAACACTGCTACCCTGCAAGCCATCTGTAAATCTGTATTTCTCACATTGCTCTTGCACATAGTAGGTGCTCAATAAAGACCTGTTGAATAATGAATAAATCTGCCACAGAGAAAATTCCTATGGCTTTCTGCCTCACAACAGTATTTGACCCATGACAACAATAAATAGCCAGGGTCTAAGTGGCATGACTCAAGAATACTACAGATGAAATGATAGACAGTAAAGATCCCCTGAGGGGCAGCTGGGTAGTGCAGTGGATAGAATGCCAGCCTTGGAGCCAGGAGGACTCATCTTCCTGAGTTCAAATCTGACTTCAGACACTTATTAGTTAACCCTGGCCAAGTCACTTCACCCTGTTTGCCTCAGTTTCTTCCTCTGTAAAATGAGCTGGAGAAGGAAATGACAAACCACTCTAGTATCTTTGCCAAGAAAACTCCAAATGGGGTCATGGAGAGTTGGACAAGATTGAACAACAAGAAGATCTCTGAACTAGGAGGCAGGAGACCTAAGTTTTATTCCTTGTCCCCTGGCAGCCAGGGGATACAGTGGATAGAGCGCTAGACTTGGAACCAGGAAGGCTTATCTTCCTTAGTTTAAATCTAGCTTCAGATACTCCATATCTCTGTGATCCTGGGCAAGTCATTTTGTCCTGTTTGCCTCAATTTCCTCATCTATAAAATATCCAGAGAAGGAAATGGCAAATTACGCCAGTATTCTTGCAAAGAAAACCCTAAAATGGAGTCACAAATAGTTGGAAACAACTCAACAATTTTAAAAAAAGATTGTTCAGTTTAGGCTCTTGAATTAAACTTGACAGATTTGGGAAGGAGGCAAAAGTCAAAAACAGACTTTGCCCTTTCAAAGGTAAGCCAGAAGTTCATTTAGAATGTATATGTAATGCTATCCTCACCCTCCTAAATAAAAGGCACAAATGAGTGATAGGGATTATCATGTATGCAATTTGTATCTTGAAGAGTTAATATTATTGTGTGAGAGAGAAATTCCAGCGATTTCTTTTTAACAATCAAAAAACTCAAAACAAAACCAAAACCAAAACCAAAAACCCAATCTCCAACCTACTTTGTAAGACTGCAGGGAGTTTCCATAGCTACAGCTTTATATTGCTCTTATGAACACACAGGATCAGCTTTCACTGATGCAAATGGATCTGAGTTCCTTATTTATTCCACTCTTGAAGCACATCTGGCTGTTCATTACATGGCATAAGAGATGAAGAAGGGGCTTGTCTCAGAGCAAGGGTACCCCATGATTCCTTGCCTCACTTTCCTTGAGCATTTAAGTGCTCAGTCCAGCATTTCACCACTTTCAAAACATTTTCATGCTCACCAGACCCTCAAAATAAACACTGGGGTTAGGGAAGGCAAAATGTATGACCATTTTTCAGAGGAAAAAGACTGAGGCAGTTAGAGATGGAGAAATGTGTCCAGTTCCACAGTGAGTTCCCAGCAGAACTGGACTAGAATCTTGGTTTCCTATTCCTTGTCTAAAATTCTTTTCTGTCATTCTTGCCTCTTACTTGTTCAGGAATTGACCTATTTATGGTGGTTGTAACGGGTAAGACCATAATTGTCTTCATCTTGGAGAAATGGAGAATCCAGCAAGCAGGACTACTTCAGTATTTTAAACAGTGAGGAAGCTGGCCAAATGATTCAGAATATTTTAGTCTCCTCTTTAAGGCTTTTTCTGTTCTTCCTCACCAGCACTATTTCCCTTTTCCTGAAACCTGCTGTTCAGCCCAGTTTGTTTGAACAGTCTAAGAACAGCATAGAAATTAGAACTGGAAGGGTCAGTAAGATAACCCAGTCCAATATCCTCCTTTTACCAAGTGGGATAGTGACTTCTACCTGTGATGTAAAAAAAGAGATAAAGATGCCATCATCCTATCTTCTTGTGTCTCATTGCATTTGATCCACAATATTTCCCACATCCAAAATTATTTGATGAAATCTCTCTCTTCCCTAAGGCCCAACTCATGCGTCATCTCTTTTATGAATCTTTCTTGGAAAGGAAATGATCCCTATCATTGAGGAGTTTATGGTCTAATGGAAAAATTAATGCCCTAAAAATTGCTGATGTACAATAGACTTATTTTCCTAGTCAATTAGAAGCAGTGGTTATGGTGTCCAGTTAGCAAATATTTGTTCTTATAGAGTACGGTACTTTGTTTCACCCTCCTTTGTTCTTTCTTGATCTCTTTTAGCAATGCTGACTTCCACAAATATGGTAGACAGCAGATATTTTTGCCATTTGAATAATGCTATGGTTGAGAAGAGATAATCCAAGGGTAAAAAGATAGAAAAAGCAGTGCTATGTATGTTCTTAGTGAATCTTAAAATCACCAAAGCTTTAGAAAGCATAATAGAGCATAGAATGTTCAAATGTCAGACTTGGAAGGGATATTAGAACATGGAATGTAAATATCAGAGCTAGAAGAACCCTTATAGAGATCAGCTAATCTATCCCCTTCATTTTACAAATAAAGGAATTTAATCTTTCAATACTTACCATAAAAGAAGCATAAATTAATCACCTTAATGTAGTAAAATGGATGTTCAGGAGAGGAAGAGGAAATCAGAAATATTTTGGTTGTTTCAGGGAATTGCTCTTTCTTTAGATGGTAATAAATTTGATGTTTTAAGACTAAGGCTGCACAGAACAACAATGGGAATGACAAGTCTTGCCCATAGCCAGAGGCATGTGTCTCTGATCACAAGTATTTGTCTATCATTCTTCTGAAGGTATCTTCTTTTTCACCCCAAAGCTCTCTTGATTGATAAATAACCAAAGCATAGGAGCCACAAAAGAAATAAATGTGGCCTCATTCCAATAGTCATTCCGCTGAACTCAACAGAGGTTCATTAATTGCATAGTTTGTGAAAAGTATTGTGCTAGATATAGTGGAGATATGTTTTGGATAAGAAACCATTCCCTCCTTCATGGAGTTCACAATTTATAGGGCTCACAATCCAATGTGACCATATTGCAGTAAGTTGAATTTGGGCTTATTTTTCTAATAGTGGATCTGGGTTGAATATATCTCTCCACACTTTCTCATTCAGCTTCCCCAGTGACCAACTGCAATCATTCACTTGATTCACTTGTAGAATCATACACAGATCTAAAGCTGGAAGAGACAGACCCTAGAGATCATCCAATTCAACTTTCCTCATTTTGCAGAAGAGGAAAATTGAGACTGAGAAAGACTAAATAGTTTGCCCAAAGTTGCACAGAGAGTAAATGGTAAATCCTTGATTCAAACTCAAGTCCTTTGACATGAAAAAAAAATCATTCAATATGTCCGGTGTGCAATGCAATTTGCAGCATGTATTTATGAGAAACTGACCAGGATTAAGAAGGCAAGTCAGCAGCGAGGAGATTGATTTTCAATTTATCAAGATGTTAACCCAAATAAAGACTGCCACCCCCAACTGGGGGTGATAGGGAACTATCTCATGAGCACCATTAGTCAACCAATATTGGCATCATGTCAGCACAGATTAATGGGGGTCTACCTACTATCTCCTATCAAAAACATATTTCTTAAAATGTAGACTCAGTGACCAACTTTCCCAAATGGGCTAATATCTTCACAGTTCATTGTGCCTCCTGGAATGCCTGGGAGATGGGTGAGACTTGGAATAAATGGCATCTCTGTGCTGTATTAACAAATTATTTCATCTGGACAATCTCAACTAAAATAGTGAAATTTATAGATTTTCCAGGCACAAGCGGGTGGGAAGGAGAGAAGAGCTTATTCTGACACTCAGTCTGCAACAGAAGAGTTGCTAAAACTTATTTTCATTTTATCACTACTACAAGAACTCCGTAAAAACTTGTGTATGAAGAAGGACTAAGAAGATTTTGGTCAGAATTGAGGGAATTAAAGGATCAGGTCTTTATCTACCTTTGAAGATACCTCCTTATTGAAAATGTGGGTTACCCCATTAACAACAAGTTGAGATCACTGATAACATTTCCTTGACGGGATATACAGAGGCTCTTTAGTCTGAGTTATTGACCTATTAATACATTGATGAGATTGATTAATTGAGTTTGGACCAAGACTAGTATAGATTTGAGTCATCTCATGGAGATCAGGTTTATTAAAAAAAATTCATTTGAGAAAGAGATCTATCAAGAACATAGTTTAAAAATAAATCAGAGAATGGATTTTGATCTCTGAGAGAAAGCCACTTGGTACTATGATAGCAACTGCAAAAGGCAAGAAAGTATCCAAGAGAACTGCTGACTCAGACTTCTGTGTAGAAGAGAAGTCCTACCAGGCTCATGGTGAAAAGAGAAAAATTTGTTCTACATGGTTCCTGGACTCAGTCTTTTCAAGAGAAAGAAGTGTCTACACACCTCTCAAATTGGCTAAGATGGCAGGAAAAGATAATGATGAATGTTGGAGGGGATGTGGGAAAACTGGGACACTGATGCATTGTTGGTGGAATTGTGAATGAATCCAACCATTCTGGAAAGCAGTTTGGAACTATGCTCAAAAAGTTATCAAATTGTGCATATCCTTTGATCCAGCAATGTTACTACTAGGCCTGTATCTCAAAAAGATCTTAAAGAAGGGAAAAGGACACACATGTGCAAAAATGTTTGTGGCAGCCTTTTTTTGTAGTGGCTAGAAACTGGAAATTGAATGGATGCCCATCAATTGGAGAATGGCTGAATAAATTGTGGTATATGAATGTTATGAAATATTATTATTCTGTAAGAAACGACCAGCAGGATGATTTGAGAGGCCTGGAGAGACTTATATGAATTGATGCTTAGTGAAATGAGCAGAACCAGGAGATCATTATGCACGGCAACAACAAAATTATATGATGATCAATTCTGATGGATGTGTCTCTTTTCAACAATGAGATGATTCAAACCAGTTTTAACTGTTCAGTAATGAAGAAATCAGCTACACCCAGAAATAGAACTATGGGAAATGAGTGTAGACTACAACATAGCATTTTCACTCTTTCTGTTATTGTTTCTTGCATTTTTGTTTTCCTTCTCAGGTTTTTTTCTTTCTTTCTAGATCCTATTTTTCTTGTGCAGCAAGATAACTATATAAATATGTATACATATATTGGACTTAATATATACTTTAACATATTTAACATGTATTGGACTATTGGACTATCTGCCATCTAGGGGAGAGGGTGGGGGGAATGAGGGGAAAAATTGGAACAGAAAGTTTTGCAAAGGTCAATGTTGAAAAAATTACCCATGCATATGTTTTGTAAATAAAAAGCTATAATAATAATAAAAATAAAAAATAAAAAAGAGAAGTGTCTTTCATGTTCTGAAACTAAGTCTTCTATAGAGAAGAGGAACAACCAGAACTGGAGAAGCAAACTTATATGGACTGTGCAGGGTCTGTGAGTTGATTTTCTAAGAACTCAAGTATAAACTTTTCATTTAGGGTTATTTTAATCTTTGGGCAGGACTATAATAAGCCTGGAGAACTAAATGGTTTCTTAAGAGAGGACAAGCATTATTAGAAGGTGGGTTGGCTTTTTTTTTTTTTAATAGCTCTATGTAACTTATTCTTCCATTTGAATCTCAACTACAGCATGGTGTTAAGAGTTCAATAGGAAGGTGAACTTACCAGAAAGGGAAGAACACCTGTCTTGACTGTTTTGGGCTCTTGAAAATCCTTTGTGGGGTTTCTTGCATTCTATTGATATTTAAGGGTGCTTGTATGGGAACTGAGTCCCCTTTTAGTCTACATCTGAGGTGATCAAGAAATAAAATATATTCTTATATTTTCAGAGGAGATGCTGGATGGTGGCAAAATGAGGCTCTCAGAGGAAAAGCTGGGTAGAGATGTGAACCAAAGAATGATATGTAAGAAACATCTCTCAAAATTCAACTCAATCCACGTAAACCTAGACCCAATAATGTGTTTCACAGGTTTCACTGGGGCATCATCAGAGTACATCTTCTCAAAGAGTTAGGTTCAAGATTCGGCTGTTTCTGTGACATCAAAGCCACAATGTTTGGAACCTATTGATTCTGTCAATTGTTAAGATAAGCTCTATAACTGGGCACCTTTGCCAACAGAGCAAAAAGAAAGATCTGCAACACATTGTAAGGAGAATGTCAGCAAGTTGTCTAGAAAAAGGCAATCATATACTGAATAAATCTAAAAATCCTCACATTAGGAATGGTTAAAAGTATAGAGGACATTTTTCTGGGAGAAGGGAAAATAGCAATAGAATATGAAAATGTTTGGTAAACTATATATTATTTAAGTGAATCTGACCAAAGATCTTAGAATCTTAGAACCTAAGGGAATTTTTAAGCCTTAGAGATCATATAGTTCAACTTTTCACCCAACACAGGATAATGAAATTGAATCTCCTTTGTTCTAGAAATAAGCACCTAGACAAGGTACTTACAGATATAATCTAGATTCTGATTCTCCTCATTTTTCATTTAAGAAAGAATAAAGTGATAACAAAGGCTCCTGATCTTTTATTTCTTCCAAAGATACTCCCCAGTCCTTAGCTGAATACAAATAAGGACCAGTTACAACAATATTACACTCAATGACAAAATCTATAGTTCTCATTCACAATGATTAGACCTGGCATGTTGTATTGAGATTTAAAACTTTCATGGGTGAACAGTAGAGGTCTTGTTTGGCCTGGTGTTCCAGAGACCCTTTCCTTTATCCTAGGCAGGTTTTTATTGTGGGTGACTGACTCAGCGGTTCTATTATAAACTTCTGTGTGCAACTTTTCTGCCTGAAGCAGTCTTTTGTGGCGGAGGTTGAAGCAAAGTTCCTGCCTGGAGCAATTTTTATTTTATCAATTTTCCCTTAAAAAAAAAAAAAGTGAGCTCAGCCATTTTTAAATGTGCGTGGGTGTGTTGTTAAAAGGGTCCATCCAGCAGATGAAATGATTAAAAAAAAGGAAGAAGAAGTAACAGTCATTGAATATTCAGAGGCGCTTTCCTCAAGAATGGCGGCATTAACCCCTGAGACCTGGCTAAATTAGAATCTAGCAATGGAATTACAATCTGATTATTTAAATTCTTCTTCACTGCTGGGCTTAGAGCTGTGCCATGCAGCACTGCCAAAGAACAATACCCAATTCTACTAATAGTTCACATAATAGCTCACATTTCTATAGCACTCTGAGGTTTACAAAAGGCTTTCTTTACTATCTTGTGAATTAAGCATTACAGCTATGATCTACCTAATTTTTCAGATGAAGAAATTTAGGCTCTGAGAATTGAAGTGACTTAATTATGGCCACCTAGACAGGAAAGGTCAGCTAGGCTTTGCACATAATCTCTTTAGAAGTGGAGAATGATGCCTTTCCCAGGGGTATAAGACATGGTACAAGGGCTTATTAAAGCATGAAATGCACATTCACAAGCATTGTTTATTCTAGCAGTACCTATATCCAATAAATATGCTTCATCCCAAACCCAGATCTTATCATATACATATACACACATCAATTGTCCACTAAAGAACTTTATGGCACAACCACAACACACATCCCCAAACCATAGTCCTTTCTCCTTATTCTATTATGTAGATGAAATGCCTTAAACCTTTTGGAGGAAAGATGCTGTGGTAACACAAGCGATGATTCATTGCTGGGAAAAAGTAACAAGAGATAATTCAAGGGGACACATTATTGCACTTGCATATTAGCTGAATTGAAAACCTGTTCAGCAATTAGTGGGTAAACTTATGAGTGGGGAGTTCCATGAGGATAAAATTAAAGCTGACTATTTTTAATTTTGTAAATGGTGTCTCACCGAGACAGAAGCTTTTTGCATAATGAATGGGTTTTTTTTTTAAATTAAACAAATTTTAAACACAGGTAAATAACAGAAGCTTTCAAAACTGTATTATATATAAAACTGTTATTTTTCTTACAAAATATTGTGCTTTTCTTTTCCTTCAAAGACTCCTTTCCACTTCAAATTGTGTCTCTTATATTTTCTTATATTTTAAATTTTGCAAATGTTGTTTAATTAAGACAGAAGCTTTTTACATGAGGTCCATGAGGAATTTTTTTTAACTAGGCTAACTCTAAGCACAGGTAAATAGGAGAAGCTTTTATATCTATACAATTTTAGAACACCCTGTATTATAATCATGAAGCTATTGTTTTTTTCCTTGCAGAATACTAGTCAATCCCCACTTCTTCTCCCTACCCTGAGTCCTCCTCTGCAGTCCAAATAGAAGCACAGTGCAGATATCACCCTTAACCCAAGATAAATTTTTGACTTGAAATATATGAAGGCAAGAACCCAAAGAGGAAATAAACATAGATATTCATTCAAAATCTGATTTTTTTTGGAGAAGCATCAGCTTGCCTTTTCTTGATTCTCCTAGTATAGAAGTCAATAGGATTTAAAAGTTGCCCTGACTGCTTTGTATAAAGAGAGTAGGATGTATGAAGTGAATATCTGCTTTGAACTTGAGGGAGGAGGGAGATATATGTTTATTCTGTCTTTTAAAAAGCTCCTTAACGAAGCTTTAAAACCTCTTGTTGTAGCTGGTGAAATTGCATTCGTAAACTTTTAACTTCAAATACCATGCAAAGAAAATTGGAAAACATGTTGTAAATATGACATTTCAAACAACTGTTAGGTGAGGCCTTTGACAAATGTTAAAAAGCTACTAATAACACTTTCCAAGGGTTGCTACTTGTATTCACTGTCTCTTACCGGTATTTAGTTAAACATTCTCCCTTTGAACTCTCCCTTTCCCCTCTTACCCCACACCTGCCAACTTTACTATAATGTCATGTTTGGCAAAATAATAAGATGGAACACTAGGGGTGTGTATTGACATTAGCTGTGTTCTTGCTGCTGGTGAGATAAGGGAGATGCCTAAGTATGTTAGTAATTGTATCCCTCTATAGGTGCTTTTTAGCATCTATAACTCCTCTATACCAAAATCTCCTAGTTCCTAGGAAGAAAAAAAAATCATCCTGCATATCTTGGGTATAGCTCCTGTGAAATTTTTAATGAGAAATATTTTATGATACAGAAGTTAAAAAAAAATCTGTCTTAAAGAAGAGCATATACTAGATGTCTCTTCATATCAATATACAAATATGGCTACCTGAACATTTATCGATTACCTAAATAGCCTTTCCTCTCATCTCCCAGGGGCAGCTAGATGCCACAAAGGATCAATTGCCAAGAGTCAGGAACATTCATCTCCCTAAGTCCAAACCCAGGCTTCAACATTTACTAGCTATGTGACCTTGGGTAAGTCACTCAAACCTGTTTACCTCAATTTCCTCATCTGTGAAATGAGCTGGAGAAGGAAATATCAAATTACTAAAGTATCTTTGCTTAAAAAAAATCCAAACAGGTTCATGACTGAAAAACGACTCAACTACAATCCATTTCCAAATTTGGGCCTGTCTTCTCAGTCCTAAGATTCAAACAGATGAAAGAATTCACTATCTAAATTCTCATCATGTAACAATGCAGATGAAATGATGGAGGCAATAACTCTTTGGCCAAGTTTGGTGCATTCTGGTTATCAGATAGCTACTGACCACCCCCCTAACACAACAGTCACAGTTTTGCTTCCACACCTTTGTCTTTGCTCATATTCATGTCATGCCTCTTCCTTGGTCTGGTATCCTGTCCTTCACTTACTAAAAACCCAAGCCTGCTCTCCTTCAAAGTCCAGCTCCTGTTCCCTTCCATGAAGACCTTCCTGGCTATCTCAGGGCACAGGACTTCTACACTCATATAATACTGTTTCTATGACTACATATTTTGTGAAATCCCTTATGATTCTATTTATATGAGTCTCCTTTCCCTAAGTAAATTATAAGCTTTTCAAGGGTAAGAACCATGTTTTATGTTTCTTTATATCCTTCCTATGTCTACTATATTTTCTGAGCATATAACAAGTATCTGGTAATTGGCTCTTAAATGAATGAATGCATTTACAAAGTTTTAGGATAATGAAGCTTCACTCAGAGATGTGGTTCTCCCTTTCCCTACTGTATCATTTGTCTAGCATTTGAAATATACTTGATACAATCTTTTTTTAAGTTAGCGATTTTTAAAAAATGATATTAAGCTGAGTTGAATTCCATAGTATTCATTTTCACAAAAAATTGCTTCTAGGATGAATTCTTTTGATCATTCCCAGCTTTTCTCCAAGATTATTTTTGGGCAGGGGTTGGGGTAGAGGGTGGGAGAGATTGTGTATATCTTGGTAGCACTTCCTTTTCTACCTTTGATAGCTCTTTCAATATTCTGGTATCTGGTAATTTCAGGCTTATGCAAAAGCATGCATATGTTGGAGGAAAAAATTAATCTGAGCTTAAACACAGAGGGTAAAGGCAAGGAAAGCAAGCTCTGAACCACAGTATTACTTCTGAGATCTTTGCCACTATCCTTAGAGGTAATGTGAACCATAGGGCACTAGGTCTGGAGTAAGAAAGAGATGAGTTCAGATCCAGCCTCAGACACTAACTAGTTGTGTGATCCTGGATAAGTCACTTAACCCTTTTTGCCTTAGTTCCTCATCTACAAAAAATTAACTGGAGAAAGAAATGATGAACCATTCCAATATCTTTGTCGAGAAAACCCCTAGCAGGGTCACAAAGAATGAGACATGGCTGAAACAACTGAATGACAACAATAAATGGCACCTCTCTCCCAGGGTTACTGTGAGGATCAAATGAGATAATAATCATAAAGCTCTTAGCATAGTGTCTGGCACATAGTAGGATTATGCCTTTGTTGTTATAGTTATTCTTTTTGAATGTCTTTAGTTCTTTGCAGAGCAGTGATTTCCACATCCCTTATTCCAAGCACCAACAACATCCAACCAACCAATGTGCATTAAGCACCTACTATACACTAGCCTAGTCTCAGCCACAGAATGCCAATCTAACTGGAAATTTGGTGTTTGCATTGAAAAGTTAAATAACAATAGGAGGCAAAGTCTGTTTGATTTAACAATACTAAAGAAATGTTTGGGACAACTCCTGATTTGGTGTCAAAGCATGATACTGGAGAAAGAACACTGGGCTGAGAGGAATGACCCCTGGTCTGAATTCTGGTTTTGTTACTAGCTAGCTGTGTGACCTGCAACAAGCCACTTCCCTTCTCTATGCTTCAGTTTCCTCATCTGTACTATGAATCCATATTAACTCTGATATTCCACAATTCCACTAAAGGTGCAAATATTATGTGCTATGAGAGGGTGCTACATAAATAAAAATTATTATAAAATAGATAAGGCAATCATGTGGCAAAAACAAGAGATAGGATGAACAGCTTATATAATTAGTTCCTAAAAGGTGAGACCTAGAGGAAGCATGTTGGAGTCCTTTTTGTAGAGTATTTATGAGAAGATATGGGCAAGAGCCACACAGGATGTAGCTATAAACTGCACCACTGGGGGCAATATCTTCAGGGATAAGGGATCACAAACCTTCAGAAGTATTTTTGAGGGGAGGGTCCAGATCTGTAATTTCATTGGTGACGACATCTCCAGGGGACATTCCTTCTATTAATGCAGATTAGCACTTGCTTTATAACTTTAGGTCTAAGAGATTTGCTTGGGGTATTTTTATTGGATTTATTTAAAACATTTTAAAATGAATACATATTTGTTTTAATAATATATAGATGAAGTTTAACTCATAAAGTATGTATATATATGTGTATGTGTATATACACATATAATTTTCAGGGCACATGGATTGGGCATAGGACTGACATTTTAGTCTTTTGGGTTCAGGTTTGTACTCTATCATATGATATATGAAAAATTCAAGAGGCATAATTTTAGGTAATTAATTACTTTATTAATTATGGCTAGCACATAATTAATAAAAGGCTCATTTGGTCTTCTCTCATAAACCAAAGTCCTTGCCTGGGGTACTGAAAGATTGTCAGTCAGTCAGTCAAGTGACTGAGAAGCATTTATTAAGGGATTTGTTGAGAATTAAAAGCCATATGTACCAGAGGAAGGAACAGTATCTAAGTCTTCCTAATTTTGAGACAGGCTCTCTCTCTACTAAGCCATGTTGTACCTCTTAAAGGATCATTACCATCACCAAAATCTCATCAACAATTAAAACTGTAAAATTTTTAAAAAATGGAATGGGTAACCATTGGCAAGCAGTGAGTCCCCCAGCAGTGGAAGTCTCCTAAGATTGAGTAACCAGTTGATGAGGATGTTATAGAGGAACTTCTTTCTCAATTACAACCTCTGATGAACAGTTCAGGTTTCACATTCTATGATAAGGATTCAAGCAGCAGTCTTACGCAGGGAAGTCCCATGTTTCAGTCCTAGACTAAGTGCTATGGAATTGATAACCAGAGAAGAATTCATGATTCCTGCTAGTTAGAAAGCCAAGAAATATACTCACTAAAAGATGAATAGAGTAGAACAAATTATGCAGATAATTAGGGAAAAAAAGCATTTTACTTGTTCTATTAGTTAATTACTAACATGTGTTTATTATTTTTAAGTTGGTCCAAGAAAGGTGTTAGATAAATTCAAGAGAACATACTTATAAGAGATCAAAAAAGAGAAGTTTAAGATGTCTGGAAAAGTCTCCAACCTATAAAGTTAAGACATCTAAGACCTTGGGTTTGAACAAAATGTCCTTGAGAGCCTGCTAATATTCTTCAATTTCCCTTCAATTTTCCCCTATCTTTGTTCCCTTCCTATCTTTCCAGTCTTCTTAAACCTTACTCGCTAACATGTACTCTTCTATTCAATGACACTAGCCTCCTGGCTGTTCCAGGAACAAAACACTCCATCTCTCAGCTCTGGGTATTGTCCCTGGCTATCTCCCTTGCATAAGAAGCAGGACTTCAACCCAAGTCTTCCTGATTTTGAGATCAGCTCTCTCTGGAATGCCTTTTCTCCTCCCCTCCTGATTTCTCTGACTTTCTTTTAGTGCCAGTTAAAATCCCACCTTCTACAGTCTTTTTCTAATTCTCTTAATTCCAGTGTTTTCCCTTTTCTAATTATTTTCTATTTAACTTGGATATACTTTGTTTTATGTATATTTGTTTGCATGTTGTTTCCCCTATTAGATTGTAAGCCTTGGAGGCAGATACTGTTTTTTCCTCTTTTTGTATCTATCTTCAATGCTTAGCACAGTGCCTGGTACATAGAACTAAAGGCACATATATTGAATTAAATCCTTCTAACCAGCAGAATACTACTGAAGAGGTAATACTTGTCTTCAGAATTTCTATTTCCTATTCAGCTGGTGAAGCAAAGTAACTTTACCCCCTTATTAGATTCCTGCAGATTGTTGTTATTGTTGCTCACTCATTTCAGTCATGCCCAACTCTTCATTATTCCTTTTGGGTTTTCTTAGCAAAGATACCAGAGTGAGTTGCCATTTTCTTCTCCAGCTCATTTTACTGCTGAGGAAACCGAGGCAAACACCATTAAAAGAGTTGCCCAGAATCACACAGATAGTAAGTGTCTAAGGGCAGACTGACTCCAGGGATAGAGCTCTCTCTCTCTCCATGATACCATCCAGATACCCCCTAGCAGCAGTAGTTCAGGCCTCC
This sequence comes from Antechinus flavipes, assembly GCF_016432865.1. Taxonomy (NCBI): domain Eukaryota; kingdom Metazoa; phylum Chordata; class Mammalia; order Dasyuromorphia; family Dasyuridae; genus Antechinus; species Antechinus flavipes. Next base: position 505,542,215 of record NC_067399.1, read on the forward strand.
CTGTTTAGGAAGCAGCTCTGATTTTAATAATGATAAAACCAGACACTTGTAAGTAACATTGTTGGTTTTGGGGAACACACCAAGGACAAGTTAATTGGCTGGCGATCCTGTATTGTCACAGTGAAAATGCAACAAGATTTGGTCTCTTTGATAACAGCCCTGGAGCAAGGGACAAGTCACTTCTTGATGTACTAGGGGATTTATGTTGAATTAGGAAATGGATGGAGTCCCTTTTCTGAGAGATATTCCAGCATTCTAATTTAGGAGAAGGCACTGAAAGGTTAAATCCGGTGTGAACTTCACTGGGGAGATGAAACAGAAACAATCCTCAGGGCTGTCTGAGAGGCAAGTAAGCTGCCTACCACGAAGTCCTGTGAGCTCAGTCTCCTCTGAGATTTGCTCTGTTCTGGGATGATAGGGCCCACCCTCAACCAGAAGAGGGAGAAAGCCCTTTGATTATCAAGGATATCCTAATGGAAGAGATGACACTTCATCTAGATCTTGAAGGATGTGCAGTATTTCAATAATGGAAAATAGAAAGTATTTAGAAGGAAAATAGGAGTAAAGATATAGAGGGAGGAAAGTACTAAGTATGTCTGAGAGAGAGTGAATAATCCAGTGTGGTTGGAGATGAGTTTTTTTTTTTTTTTTAAATAAAGGAAGAGTTGGAGAGTAGAGTAGAAATGTTGATTGTGGATGAGAAGCAGGGCCAGGTTGATGAATTGTTAGACTTGGAAAGGATCCTAGAGATCATTTAATCAAGGGCTCCTTAATGTGAGGTCTGGGAATTTTTTTTTTAAGAAAATGATATTTCAATGCTATTGGTTTACTTTGTAATCCAATGTGATTTGTTTTGTACATTTAAAAACATTACTCTGAGAAGGGTTCCATTGTTTGTGGTTTGAACTTTATTCTCTAAGAGGAGCAATGATATCAGGAAGGTGTTGTGAGTGCACTGGATTTAGTCATCAGCCTCATTTTTTCCTCCAGTTATTTGAGTCTCATGGCCATGAGTATCATCACACAGCCAGAGGAGTTCATGACACAAAAAAGGTGAAGAACCTCCTACTCTGGTCCAATTTCTTCATTTTATTTTATTCATTCTTTCTTTTTTTTGGCTGCATAAACTAAGATCCAATGAGGGTAAGTGTAAAATGATGAGTATTAGACTTGGTAGTCAAAATTGGATAAACATTCAGTATGCTCTTTCTTTGAAACCTCATGCTTTAAAAAAAAAATAACAAATCCTTCTTCTGCTTTATTGAATATTTTTGATGACAAATTAATGCCAAAAGATCAGGGAAAGTCATTTGAATTAAGCCTTATTTTATAATCCTTTCTAAGACACTTAGGTCACTCTTGTGAAGGAAACAGAAAAATGAGAAAGAAGGAAAAGAAGGAAAATGATAAAGATAGAAAAAAATGGTAATTCAAAGTTGGCTGATGCTTCAAAAGTTCTTTCATGATATTATAGAATGTTATTGCTCTGTAAGAAATGACCAGCAGGATGATTTCAGAAAGGCCTGGAGAGACCTATATGAACTGATGCTGAGTGAAATGAGCAGGACCAGGAGATCATTATATACTTCAACAACAATACTATATGATGATCAATTCTGATGGACCTGGCCCTCTTCAACAATGAGATGAAGCAAATCAGTTCCAATAGAGCAGTAATGAATTGAACCAGCTTCCCCCAGCGAAAGAATTCTGGGAGATGACTATGAACCACTACACAGAATTCTCAATCCTTCTATTTTTGTTTGCCTGCATTTTTGATTTCCTTCACAGGAATTGAATTTCTGATTTTGAGACTTGTTCTGTATCTACACATTGCCTCTCACTACATATAGTAGTGTACACTATTGTACTAATTGTACACTATTTCAAAGTCCGATTCTTTTTGTACAGTAAAATAACTGTGTGGACATGTATGTATGTATATATATAATATATATATTATATATATATATAGTATTTGATTTATACTTTAACATATTTAACATGCATTGATTAACCAGCCATCTGGGGGAGGGGATGAGGAGAAGGAGGAAAAAAGTTGGAACAAAAGGTTTTGCAACTGTCAATGCTGAAAAATTACCCATGCATATAGCTTGTAAATTAAAAGCTATATAATAAAAAAAAGTTCTTTCATGGAAAAGCTCAAATGAACGAGATCATACATTTTATCTTATTAGCAATTATACTGTGAAGTCTCTATAAGCTAACCTAGAATAAATGTCATGGAAGCATTTTATTGAGAAAACTGTTACAAAAGATTTTTTTGTTTTGTTTTTGTAGTGAACCTGCTAAATTAAAGGCCCTTGAGCATATTCAAAACAGGACTGCTTTACCAGGCATTCCACACATAGTAGGCAGTGCTATGGCATGGCTATGCCAGATTTTCAATTATTCTAAATTTTTCCAATAATTCCTAAATTTTAATTAATTCCTAAAGCCCAAAAAAGTTTGCAAACTGAGATAGCTATATGGATGCATTCAGGAACCTCCCCATCAATCAAGTAAATGCCACTACATTGAGAGACAAATGTCACATCCGCTGACATTGTCCTAAGATCTGTCCTAAGTCCCACTAGAACAAACTCTACAGAATCATTATCTTGAAGGAAAAAGAGAGAAAAAGAGATAAATTAGCTCCTACAGCAAACAAGCTATGACATCTGTCTATTGTTTCTCCCCACCAAGGTCTTGTTTTACATAACTAGAGGATTCAGAATCTTCGGTTCAATTGAATCCAACAATCAGTTATGGAATGCCTACTATATGGAAGGCACTACGACTGCTCGAAATACAGAAGCAGAAAGGATTCCTACTCCAACAAGCTTAAAGTCTAATACAAGAGACAATATGTCGCAAATAAGTATGATACAAGGCAGTATGTGATCAGTAAGAAGAGATCCCAACAAAGTACTTGAAAAAATTTGGAATCCTCAAGATATTTGTGACATTCTAAGGGTAGCTTAAACATGGCTCAACTTCAACTCTCTTCGATTGTCCTTCCTCTTACATGATTCCTACTTTATGGGATACATGCTGTGTGATTTGATCCATACTTTGACTGCTTTTGTACAAACACTGGGAAAATACCCAATTATTGAAGAGTTAAGAAAGCTGTGAAACTAACTGCAAATTTCCTCCCAGACTAAACCAAACTGACCAACCTCACATCCATCTCACCCTGCCCAATTGGCACCCAAGCAATGTTCAATAGAAAGTTTTGTGGCAGAAGATATCTTCTCCTTCAAATATAGGGAACATTCTGTCCTCCTAGACCAGTCACAAAAACTGTTTGTGATATGCGTTCAGTCACTAAGTGTGTGATTTAGAACAAATTTATATGTAGTGAGAGGCAATGTATAGATACAGAGCAGGTCTCAAAATCAGAAATTTCTACTTCTGATTCATTTGGCTGTGTGATCCTTATTGTAAGTCAATTAACTTTTCAGGGTTGTCTAAGACATTCGTTTGAAAAAAAAAAGTATCAATCTATATGGATAGAGTTAGTTTCCTCAATCAGAAAGGTTTATTTTCTGATTTCTTATATCAAAGAAATCACAGGTCCAATACCTATCCCTATGCAGTATTTTATGATTTTCAAAATACCTCTTCTTTTTGGGCCTCATCTTTCTTATCTAAAAATTGAAAGGAATGGACTTAATGATTTTTAGGGTCTTCTAGTTCTACATTTTTTATTTTAATGCCCCTTGAAGTTCTGATACTCTATATTAGATCAAAGGTCCCATCTAGTCCTGATATCACAAGTTCTGTGACTTTTTCTCTCTGGCCTGTTTTTGGCAGTAAACTATAAGAGTTAAAGCTACAGGACTTGGAGATTGCTGCTGTTCAAATCAGTCTCCCCAACCACATGGGAGATAGGTCTCCTAAAATAGACAATGATGGTTTTAATGTCAACAAGTCCAATGCAAAGGAGTAAGCCAAATGTTAGTATTGGTTTTTCATATTTTTCAGAATTATTGCCTTCTTTCTGGATGTAACCACTCCCCCCATCCCAATTCCTCTGCTTCAAATCTTCCTTTCCTTTGCTGGTACAAGGAACAGATATTTTGGAAATAGGCAAATCTTTGTAAGCTGCATTCCCAGACAGGGAAATAACAGGAGATGAGGGCATAGTTGCTGTTCCCATTCCTCTCCTGCTCCCAGAGTTTTAAAGTCAGATGTAATTTACTGAGATGTAATAAATCACTCTCAGTAATTCTGCTCCCCTTTTTACCCTCCTGAGCACAGTAATTACTGCTCACTACGCTCTCCAATGCCATTGTTCTACTGTTGAAGCCCAGCATGCCTAAGCCCAGAGCTATAATTATAGGAGCTGATCCCGATGCCTTTCACAATCAGTAGCACTAGAAAACAAGCTGGTGGCATTTTTCTAAGGGTTCTGAAGGCCTCACTGGGGGGTCTGAGGCTGAGCTGTCTGAGACTAGTTGTCTTAGTACTATGGTTCTAGGATATGGGAAAGAGGCCCACAGACAGTCACTAAAAGAGGATGATAAGTGGGGGGAGAAAGTAGTTTGCCAGCTGGTATGAAAATAGCCCTGATGCCCATAAATAGATCTGCCCCCAACCTCTGTTCACTCCTTAACCCTTCCCTACAACAAAGGAGTAAGACTATTCTCTCTGTCCAATTCTGTGATTCTATTTATCCTTAAAAGCTGCCTATGATAGCATATTCTGGTATGTTCATTGAAGGTGAGGAGCATCCTTTAGGAAAGCATTCCTGCTGGAAAGCTGTAGTTGATTCCCAGCCTTCCAAGTGCCATTTTTCCTTCTTGACTCCTAGGTATACTCCCCTAGACCCAGCACAATGAATGCCTCCCCTGCAGAAGTCATGGAATAAACCCTAGTTGATTTGAAGAAACTACCATTGTCAATACAATATCAAACACCTGGCTCAAAGAGAGGTTCTTAACCTTATTCTGTGGACTCCTCAGGCAGTCTGGAGAAACTTATCAACATCTTTTTGGAATAATGTTTTTAAACACAAAAATTAAGCTTAAAAAATTACAAAGAAAACCAATTACATTGGGATGGGAGGGAATGGGGTGATCGGTTAGTTCTACATTATATTAAAATGTAATAAATTCCAAGTTCACATACTTTTTCAAGAAATCTAACTCCGAAGATCTGTGGACCCCAGATTAATAATCCTTTACTTAAGAGGCTGGGTTCTCTTGGACTTGGTTAATGCAGGAGGAAGAGCTCATCTTAAAAGTCACCCACTTTCCAGCTCTATAGGTACCCATCACTCACCAGATCCAAGAAAATAGCTTTTTTTTTTTATTCAAATACTGGTTTTCCAATCTCATTCTCAGTCAGGTTGGAAAGCACTTCAATCCACCTTTAAAGGCATTTTCCTGTCAGCTAATTAATTTTTCTGCCACAGAATCTGCTTGGTCAGTAAAATAGCTTTAGGTAAGAGACTGAACCTACATCCCCAATCACAATTCAAGTAGCTAGGTGAGCACAGTTTCTTCAAGGTGCTTGGGCCCAGTTATAAAAGGGTTAAAAAGTGCCATACTCTGGTCATAAGGGAGGAATATTGCCCACTTCTGAAGGTGTATCCTCCACCACCTATTCTGCAGTTCTCATGCATTCCACCTCAAATGCTTTAAAGATCTTATTTTTAATTATAAAAAGCAAGAAGGTGGAAAAGACTCAAAGTCAACTCCTTTTTCTTCAGCCAAAACTTTTCTCCAGCTTGAATCCCTCCCACTGCTTGGAAGCTTCCTCATCTGCCCCTTGGATACTGGGGACTTGGGATAGTGTGATTGGGACAGTTCACCTCTAGAGAAAGATGCCTAATAGACCCAATAGGAATCTGATGTAATTGGTGCTACTTTTCTTTGGGAAGGGAAGAGAGGAAGAGGCCACTTCCAATCAAGTTGCAGGTAAAATAGTTGACATGACCTTTGGAAATGCCTCCTTCTCTCCTTGAAATTGGATCTAGTGACCTTGTACACTTAAATATCTTGTCCTATGTCAGCAGCATAGAGATCTGATCCTGTTTGTGGAAGTATACAAAGATCACCTTTAAGGGATGTGTTTTCTTTGTAAGGGAAGGGAGGGGGCTCCTGGGGAAAGTAGAGGGATAATCAAGACCTATAAACTCTCTTCTGGATTCTGCTAGTTTGAGGGTCGGTTCTTCCCAAATAGGGAAAAAATGCAAAATGCTTTTTCATGGCCTTGATGCTTCCCAAGGAGGGTTGGACCACAAAACTGAGATATCAGGAAAAGCTCTTGGCTCTAGATAAAGAGCAGTCTTCCACTGTCACTACCTTGGGAAACTTTTCCTGCCTCCCAATCAGTCTGCCGTTTGGGGGAATGTGGCGTATGAGGTGGTGTGGCCCGCATGCAAACCCTTTCACCCTCAAGTGCCTCCTCTCCTACCGTCCCCTCCCCTCTCCTCCCTGGGGCTGCCAGCCTCTGCAGCGTCTGCTCTAGATCTCCTAGCGCGCGCCGGTCGGGGCTGCGAGGTCACCTCGGACTGGCTGTCACCTCGGCCTCAGGCCCAGGTGGGCCGGGGATCGGGCGCAGCTGGAACCCTACTGCAGACTGGCTAGCAAAGGGGGAATGCAGGACATGCTATGCGTGGAGGGGGGCTCAAGCCCAAAAGAGCTTCCCAGGCGTTCCAATCTCCTACGTCCGCCAGCCCTATCTCCTCCGGCCCCAGGACATGCACTCTTTCCAGCTCCAAGTCCGCTGGCCCAGGCACACTGGCCCCTCACAATCCCAGCCCATGCGCCCGAAGCGCCTACCTTTCACCATGGGAACGGCCGCTGCCCTCAGGGGAGGACCCGGGTTTTCCACGTCCCCGGCGAGCAGCGCCTCGGCGCGTCCGAGGCGGCTGCACGTGATGGGCCCGGCTGGTCTGGGGCCGCTTCGCGCCGTCCCGCCGGTCGCTAGGAGCGGCTGCTCCCGCCAAGACCAGTCTGATTGCAGCTAAGGGGCATTGCGGGGACAGCAAGGGTTAGTTGGGGCGCCCTCTCCAAGAAAGCGGGCTGCATCCAAAGACAGTTAACCCCTAGTCCTACGTCTCACTCCCCGCCGCCCCAGGGACCCACAAGCCACTGCCGACGCAGCTTCTCGGATTCTCTCCCTCCTCCTGCCCCCCTCCTTTGCAGCTCCCTGCAGCGACCGCTGCTTCTGCTCTTTCCAAGGCTTGCCCAGGTTCCAGGCGAGCGAACGAGCGGCACGCGCGCGGCGCGAGCCCAGTCCTAGTCCCGGGCGAGGAGCGCGCGCAGCAGCCGCAGCCGTCTCCTCCAGCCTGAGAGTTTGTGGGGAGGGGCGCGTGCCCAGTATTGGGAGAAGGGGGGTAGAGGGGGAAGAGAGGCGCGCGCGGGTGCTCGGAACCTGGCGCGCTCCCTAAGGGAACAATCGGTCTCTTGGGGAAGTTGCTCTATACTCAGGGGCTTTTTGTGCCTCAGGTGTTGTTGGCTTGTGAAGAACCCGGACTGAAGGATGTGGTAAAGCCGCCAGACTAGAAACCACCTCGGCCTAAGATACCTGCTGGGCAGATGAGTCCAGAGGATCCTTGAGTTTTGCTCTGCTGCCCCTGTCTGTGCAAATCTTCCTGTGTGTGCGTGTGGATCCACTTTCTAGTGGCTCCAGGCTCTGTCCATGAAGCTTGTAGCTACATTGCTCTGTCCCCCAGACCTAGGTTGCCATTTGCTCTGCAGGGCTCTCTCCCTGAAGACCACAAAACCCATTCCAGCCCTGCGACTAACCCTGCGTCAGCTCTAAAGACTAGGAGTGGTGGCGGCGGCTGGTTAGAGTCTTGGTCTCTCTCCTCCAAGTGTTAATTTTCTGAGCACTCATTATTCCAGAGCACTGGTCCTTCACGTTGCTTTGCAACCGGAGGAATCGTAGCATTAGGATGACTAGCCCAGAGAAGAATCTGGGTTGTCATGTGGAAGAAGAATTTTTCTTTTTTTTCTGATATAGTCTAGAGGACATAATTAAGAACACTGGGTAGAAGTTTTAGGGAAGCAGATTTTTGGCTCCCTATAGCTAAAAACTTCGTAGCAATTAAACATGCAACAGTAGAATTGTGTTGCTTGGATAGAGAGGTCCTATGCTATCACTGGACTTGTTCAAGCAAATGTTAATAATTCTATAGAGGAATATTTCTGCTTTAAATAAGAGCTAGATCATATGTTTTCTAAAGTCCCTTCCAATTCTGAGATTCCAAATCACTATAATGTGGAAACCAGGACCATTAGAATCAATCCTCCCATTCAATATATGGGGAAATTGATTGTCAGAGAGGGGAAGTAATTTGCCCAATATACAGCAGAAATATAATTAAAATATACAGCAGAAAAATAGTTAAAAATTAAGCTTGCCACTCCTCTCCATTCAAATATTTAACCAAGCACTTCACTTTTGCTAACCCATGACAGGCACCTTAAAATGTTTAAAAAAGGAAGAAATTATTTTAAAGAGCAAGCATGCTTTCATCAAGTACAGGCTAAATCAGAAAAAGCTAGTTTTTCTTCTTTTCTTCCTTCCCTATACCCTCATTCCTTCCCTCTCTCCTCTTACTTCTTCCTTTTTTCTTCCTTTCACTTGCCTTCTTTTTCTTTCTTTCACTTGCACTTTTCTTTCTTTCTTTCTTCTTTTCTTCCTTTCTTTCTTCTTTCCTTCCTTCCTTCCTTCCTTCCTTCCTTCCTTCCTTCCTTCCTTCCTTCCTTCCTTCCTTCCTTCCTAGATTGATAAGTCCTAAGAATATTTTCAAAGTTAACCCAGCTTTATAGTAAAATATTTAAAAAGTATATATGGACAAGAAGCAAAGATATGGCTTAAACAGTAATACATTTAGATAAATTAGAGAGCTAATTAATTGGACTCAGAGTAATCAAAGTGTTTCAGTGTCAAATTGGAGGGTGTTCTCCAGTGAAGTGCCTCAAAGAATCTGTTTTTGGAACTGTGGTATTTACAGTTTTTATCAATGCTTTGTGGAGGACATGTGTTGCAGCAGACTGAAAGCTGGCCTCTTAAGTCTTGCCTCTGACAAGACCTTTGACATAGCAGACAAGAATCTGTTATGACCCTGGGCAATCACTTGATCTCACAGTTGTAGGAAATTAATAAAAAGGGCTGATTTGCATTGAAAGGGAGAGCTTTGTCAATCAAAAAATAAAACATTTTTATGTTATGTTTATCAAATTTGTGGATGACACCAAGGTGGGTAGGGAAAGCTAAAACACTGAATGTCAGAGTCAGGATTTTAAAAAAATCTCAACTAGAACAGATGAAAACATTGGATTAAGTCTAATAAGATGATATTTAGTAGGAATAAAATGAACAGTTTTATTTTATTTTATTTTTAAAATTAAATCTTTTTATTTTAAAAATATATACATGGATGATTTTCAGCATTCATCCCTACAAAACCCTGCGTTCCAATTTTTATCCCTCCCTTCCCTCTATCCGTTCCTCCAGATGGCAAGTGATCCAATATATATTAAATATGTGCGATTCTTCTATACATATTTACACAAATATCATGCTGCACAAGAAAAATCAGATCAAAAAGGAAAAAAAAATGAGAAAGAAAACAAAATGCAAGCAAACAACAAAAAGAGTGAAAATTATATGTTGTGGTCCCCATTCAGTTCCCATCGTCCTCTTTCTAGGTGCATATGCCTCTCTTCTTCACAGGGACATTGGAATTGTCCTGAATCATCTCATTGCTAATGAGAACCATTTCCATCAAAATTGATCATCATATAATTTTGCTATTGCCGTGTATAATGAGGTCTTGGTTCTGCTCATTTCACTCAGCATCAGTTCATGTAAGTCTCTCCAGGCCTCTCTGAAATTATCCTGCTGGTCATTTCTTATAGAACAATAATATTACATAACATTCATACTTATTCAGCTATTCTCCAGATGGGCATCCACTGAGTTTCCAGTTTTTTGCCACTACAGAGCAATGTAGCTACATTTCTGCACTTCTGGGTCTCTTTCCCTCCCTTATGGATTCAAGTCTAGTAGAAACACTACTGGATCAAAGGATATGCACAAAGGATAGTCCTTTGGCCATAATGATTAGAAATTATTTAAATGTAATTTTTGCCATCATATAACTATTAGATGATCCTATAAAAATGATTTATATTTAATGACATAAATTAGATGATCTATCTAATAAGAGTTCTGATTTTGGAGTCAGAAAAACCTGAATTCAGACCAAAAATACTTAATTGTCCAAAGGGATGTTGAGAAGTCATTTGACCTCTTTAAGTCTCCGTTTCCTTATCTATAAAATGGGGATAATAATAGCATCTGCCTCATAGGATTCTTATGAGACTCAAATGAAATACTATGTAAAATGTTTTAAAGTACTCTATAAAGCTGTTACAGTTGCTTGTATCACTATTACTATGATAAACAATTGTGATGTATTACTACTATTGTTTCAAAAGGGGCAGACTTTTTTTTTTTTAAGCTCAAAGGCTTTAGAATGTTTTTATTTTTAATTGGCTAGTCTGGAAAAGAGGATAGTAAAACAGGGTTATCATGAGGCTCAAATAAGATTATGAGAAATGTCCTCTATGCTCTTGGAAAGGCAGTATATCCCAATGGATAGTGTGCTAGACTCCTGGATCCAGAAAGATCTGAATTCAGAGCCCCACTTCTAATAATTATTAGCTGAATAACTATGAGAAAATTGCTTAATTTCTCTGAGTTTTATTTTCCTTTTCTGCAAATGATCACATCCATGTATGTGATATGATTATAGAGAGTGAGTGAGATGATTCATTGATAAAAGACCATACTGATAGTTTGTACTTAGAATCATAAATTATTAAGAGAAGGAACATGAGATCCAAAAGGACTCTTAGAACATGGCATTCAGGGCTAGAAGGGATTTTAAAACCTTGCATGTTAGAACATAGAATCTTATAATGTTAGAATATTATCTTGTTTTAACCAAAACCTCCTTGAACTAATATTTATCTGTAGGAACTGAATTATAGGATTGTTGTAAGGAATGATATGTTGTTCATGTTGTCATTTTTTCAGGTATGTCCAACTCTTCATGACTATATTTAGGATTTTCTCTGTAGAAATACTGGAGTGGTTTGCTAATTTTTTCTCTAGCCCACTTTACAGCTGAAGAAACTGAGGCAAACAGGGTTTAATAACTTGCCCAGGTCACACAGTTAGGAAGTGTCTAAGCTAGATTTGAACTCAGAAAGATGAGTCTTCCTTACTCTAGCTCAGAATTCTATCCACTGTATCACGTAGCTGAACCCAAGGAATGGTATCAATCATTGTCAAATCCTTTCTACTGTATGTCAGTTGTTTTATTTTTATTTTTTGAGGTTTAAATTCCTAGGCAGGTGCTGTATTCCTGAGAATCTGTATACTTCTGCAGGACTGACGGTAGTTTGGGTGCTTGGTCTATTAAATCACTAGTTTCTCTTGTGCACATTGATAAATAATGAGTATGCAGCTAGATGGTGCAGTGGATAGAGTACCAGTCCTAATGTCAGGAGGACTTGAGTTCAACTCTGGCCTCAGACACTTAATACTTCCTAGCTGTGTGACTTTGTGACTTGTCACTTAACTTCAGTTGTCACACACACACACAAAATAACAATGAGTATTTTCTGTGATATGGAAGCAAATCTATCAAGCCTGAATTTTGATCTCCAATTTAAGCTAGCACCATTAAACATTTACAATGAAGAAAGTATTGTGCTAGGTAAAGAGATACAAATAAAGAATAAAACACTCAGAAGAGTAGGGAACTTGGGGGGAGGAGTGGAATTCTATGGGGAAAGAATCATGATCTAAAAAAATAAGTATATATGTAATCATTTAAAGAGGGAAAGAGCATCTTTAACTAGCAAGATGGACTAAAGCTTCTTTGAAGAGGTAACATGCGGAGCAAGCTTTGGAGGACATCCCAAAAGTAATCTCTTAACTCCACTTGTCCAAAACAAAACTGATCATTTTCTCCCTTCCCAAATCCATCCATTTTTTCTGACTTATTTTTCATTGAAGTCATCATCATCCTTCTAGTCACTCAGGTTCACAACCTAAGGTCATCCTCAACTCTTTACAATACTCTTCCCCCACATCCAATTGTTTTGACCATGCTGAATTGATTCTACTTCCACAAAATCTTTCAGTATATATTGTATCCCCCTTTACCCTTTTCTCTCCAGTCATTATCACTATTCTAATTTAGACTCTTATCACCTCTCACCTGACCTACTGTAATAGCTCCCTAACTGATCTCTCTGACTATATCTTCTACTTTCTCCAATCCATCTTTCATATAGTTGCCAAGTTAGTATTACATCACTCCCTTGTTCAAAAAGATTCAGTGGCTACCCAATACTTCTAGGATAATACAAAATCTTGTGTTTGGAATTTAAGGCTCTTGACAATTTAGCTTCAGATTATTTTTCCAGTCTTATTGTAAATTACTCCCCAACATATATTCTGTGTATCAGTCAAACTGGTCTACTTGTTGATCCTTAAAGATGAGATTTTTCTTCCTATTTTTGTATCTTTGTATAGGCTGTTCCCCATTACTAGGATGTTCTCCTTTAATAGCAACAATACCTAGCTTTTTAAATAGTGTTTTAAAGTTTGCAAAGCATTTTTCCAAGTATTATCTCATGTGATGCTTACAACAATCTTGAGAGGTAGATGCTGCTATTACCCCCTTTTTTATAGGTGAAGAAACTGAAGCTAAGAGCGGTTAAATGATTTGCTTAGGTTTATATAGCTAGTAAATGTCTGAGGCAGGATTTGAATCCAAAGCTTCCTAATTCCATCTGCTATGTTACCTAAGTACTTCTAGAAATCCTTCCTTTCCTCAAAGAATAATTCAGGACTCCCCAAGGCCTTTTCTGAGAAGCCGAGTTGTAAGTGTCTCTCCCCCAAAACACTTTGTATTTACTTTGTATGTATGTTCTATATATTTATTATCTATATCTCTCTATATAATTCTCTTCTACCCCTCTATTCCATGTATGCATCTTAATAATTGGAACTGTTGTGTTTTTTCCCTCAAATCATTTAACCTATCATAGAATTTCTTAAACTTTTTCCACTCATGACCCCTTTTCACCAGAGAAGTTTTTATACAAATCTGAGCCAAGGTGTTTCTGGCAGTATTCATGTATGCATAGTGCAAGTTGTGTACACATGTTGTGTACAGTTCAGAACTAAGGCTAGCTACCATGAAGTCAAGTGATGCAATATGGTCAGGTGCTTCCAGAAACAGCTTAGATTCATTACATGCTTGATTTTGAATTAATTTTTGGTTGTTGCATTCAGGAACCTTTTACTGTTGCCAAATTTTTCATGATGCCCACATTCAGTTATTCACCCCATTTGGATTTGTGACCCACAGCATAAGAAGCTTTGGTCTAGCACATAGTAGATTCCTCCTCCCCCATACCCTCAACCAATACTTGTTGTATTAGATAAGCTAGGAATGCTAGGAAATGGAGACAAAGGAATTCCAAGCTGTGTAGACAAGGATTCAAGAAGGTAAAGATTAGAAACCACAAATCCAGTTAGGAAACCACTGTAATAATCTAGGAGAAAGGTGAAGTAGGATGAAGATGTGAAAATAAATAGAACTGGATGGAAAAGAGAGATGTTATGAAAGATGTTATGAGACACCCTTGTCATTAAAAAGCTCTCAGTGAGAAATTAATGAAATTGTTTAGAATAATAATCTCCCTCCCCATTCTCAGCTTCCTTTTTACTTATTGTCTTCCCCTATTGAAATGTAAGTTCTTTGAAAGCAGAGACTATCTTCTTGTATTTGGATTCTCAATACTTAGTATATAGTAAGAGCTTAATAAATGCTTGCTTACTTGGCATCAGCCATTTCTGAACAGGACCAGATCTTAGCCACTGAATGATACCAATTTATTTCACTTGGGAGTGTACCTCACATAAAGTAAACATAATATGTGAAAAGCCTGTATTGGTATAAATTTATGTATAGGGAAGGGACCATTATTCTTCATATTATAAAACACTCACTTTTTCATTCCTTTAAATAGCAAGTGAACTTAATACATGTGAAAGAGGATTTGCTTTATAAATAACTCTCTCAGGATAGGCTTAAGGCTAGACCATGCTGGGGAAGTAGACCTGCATCTATGTAGCCAGTCTGTTCCTTCCTCTACAATACACTTCAGTTGCATGGCAACTTCATGGGATGACAGCCACTTTGTCCCCGCTGCCAACATCTTTCCATAGCACGAATCTTCAATGGACATGTCCCAAAATCAAACAGATGGCCAAGCTGGTTGAAAAAATCCCAAATAACATTGAAACATGTGAGACAATAAAGTGATGATATTTTTTCAAGGCAAATGGAATCTCTAAGGTGTTACCTCATCTATTATTATCTAGATGTTAAACTGATGAAAATTTCATTTACAAAAATATTAATTCAGATAACAACCTAAATCTTAGCTTCCTAGCTATATATTTCTCCTTAAGGTCAGAGAACCTTTTTTATTTTCTCTTAGCAATGTAATACCTAGCATAATACACAGTAGGTGCACAAGAAGTGTTTATTAACTTGCTGAAGAAAAATAAAACTGATGTTTTGTTGGGGAACCATTGATTTCCCATACATATGTCTTTAGACACTTATGTGTGATATGACTGTAGAGAGTGAACAAGATGATTCTGGAAAAGACTGTATTTAGAATCCTAGATTATTGGATCCATAGAATGTTGGAACTAAAAAGATCCTAGAACATAGCATTCAGAGTTGGAAAGAATCTTAAAAGTTAGAATATAGAATTGTTTGTTAGAGCCCTGCCTAATTTTAGTCAAAATCTCCTCATTTGAGAAATGTAAAAACTGATAGTCATAGAATGTCATTGGTAGAAGACATCTCAGAACAGAGTGTGCTGTAATATAAACATAGACTGTGAGAGCTGGAAGGGACCTTAATACATAGAATGACTATGGGATATCAGTGTTGAAAGCACCTTATATTAGTGACTAGTAGATAGTGTCTGTCCTATCTAAATCATTATTACAGTCAATGTCAGAAGATCTTCATGAAGACCCCATATGGTAGATATCCAAATATAGACCATCCCTTTTCTCTTAAATATGGCTTATGTAAATCCCGAGTGTGGTCTATACTTGCTATTATTTTTCAATGTAAGCCTTTATGGTTTGTTTTCCTCTTTCAATTTCATTTTAGGGTTTTGATCTCATCTTAAAGGGACCAGCCTATAGTCAGACAAATAATTTCAATTACAGGTTTTTATTCTACGCCCTATGAGGAGAAGATCATTGTCATTTCATGTTTGTATTTCTAATATTTAACATGGAACTTTGCACATAGTGTTTACTAAATGTTTGCAGAATTAAAACTTAGATCACAGATTGTTAAAACTATAGGGAAGGGAGAGATAAGTATATATATATATATATATGTGTGTGTATATATATATATATCATCTACTATGTTCCAGGCACTATACTAAGTGCTTATATATCACCCATTATGGTCCAGGTGCTGTACTAACTGCTTTACAAATATTATCTCACTCAATCCTCAAAACAACCCTGAAATGTAGGTGCTGTTATTATCCCCATTTTACAATGAGGAAACCAAAACACAAAGAGGTTAAGTGATTTGCCCATTTGGAGGGGCTTTAAATAACATTTAGCCTAACTATTCTAATCGTGACTCTGATCATGCAGGATAGCAGGGGGAATAAAATATTCTCGAGGGGGGAAAAAGTGTTTTGACTTATAAGAAGAAATGATCTCTTTGGGGTCACTTCTTCCTGGGAAGATTTCTGATGTTAGATAATTAAAGTTAGTGGTTTCTTCCATGCCTCAGTGACTTTATAGACAAAGGGACTAAATAAGACTTCATTCTAGTTCAGTTCAGTATATTTGGAGAAAGAATCAATCTAACTAGGTTAAAGAAAATGACATCTGGTTGATAATCTCACTGTTGGTGGTACAGCACAGATTTAGACTAACTGAGCTCTAGTTCATGAATAGCCTGTTTTTTGGAGTTACTATTTTTCTTGTTACAGACAACACGAGAAAAATGAGAGAGAAACACAGAAAGACAGACAGACAGAGAGACAAAAACAGAGAGAGACAAAGACAACGAGATAAAGACAGAGTCAGACAGACAGACACACACACACAGAGAGAAAGAGACAGAGAGACTGATAGAGAGAAAGGCTGAGGGATACAGAGAGAGTCAAAGACAGAGATAGAGATAGAAAGAAACAGAGACAGATAGAAAGACAGACAAAGAGAGAGAGAAGAGAGGAAGGAAGGGTTGCACATGTGAACAATAGTGAGCAAGCAAACAGCCTGTGAGCATGTGTGAGTATCCATGTGGCAGGCAGTGTGTTTCCATACTCTCTGTTAAACAGACAGCCTTGTCTGTTTGAAAAGAAATTATTGGTAGTTTATAATTATTTTGACATTTTAAAACATTATGACAAACACATGTGATATGTTCATTCTTTTAATGATATAGCTGATGATAGATGTGGAAACGCTTCTGTATCATATCCTAATCAATGAAAGGTCTCTCAGGACTTTTAGTCATCATCTTAACAAATCCTGCTAGTAGAAAGAGAATAAGAAAAAAATTAGAAGTGAAATAGAGACATTCTGAAAGATTTATTGTTTCAGGACCTTTTTTCCATCCATCAAACAAATATTAGTAGAAAGTTACTTTCATTTTTTTGCCCTTTCCTCCTTTTTTTTTTCTTTTTGAGACTGGTCCAGGCTAGAAATGTAGCAGTCACTTGTGGCTGATGACTGATTCCACAGTTGATCAGATTAAGTTTACATTCCTGACCTAGTTGTTCTTAGGCAGCCTGCTAGTCCCTTGCTCCTCGACACTTATATTGAGTTTGGTCTTAGTGTAGACAACCCAATCAATTTTATCCCAACTTCTATCCTAACTTCTAAGTTCAAACAATCTATTTACCCCTGCATCCTCAGTACCAGAAATTATGGACCTATCTTTTCTGTTTTTTAAATAGGCAAAACAATTCTCTCTAGCTTGATTACATTTGGGCCTCATAGCCAAATGATAAATCTATTAATTTATATCCCGACACCTATATCGTACTATCTGATATATGACGCTATATGTACCCAGTGATGAATTAAAACAGTTCCTGCCTTTGAGGTGTTCATTGTCTAACATATGGCTTTGGCTTTAAGTTCATATTTGAGCTCTGAAATGGTCTCCAAGCAAGTTACTTCCTTTCTATGTAGCTCAATTGTCCCATCTGTAAAATAGGATATTAATAATATCTGAACTTTTTGCCTCACAAACCTGTGAGGAAAATTTTTTTTTTTTGCAAACCTGAAAGCCACATATACAAATGAGCTAGTACTATTGCTGAGGTCATAGATTTGAGTATATTTGTCTGCAAAATGGATTAAAAATAATAATAGATAATGTTTAAATGACCATCCTGCTGTTGAGAAATGTTAAGGAATCTCCCGAACTTATCTTTTTGAGTTGTTATATCCTCCAGGAACACTGAACCTGGAATATGCTAGAGGCCCTGAATGTGTTAAAGATGAAGTCCTCCTAAGCTGATATAATTTGTTGTTAGCACTACAGCCTGAACTCTCTGTGTGTCCCTTTAGAGCCAAGACAGGAACCAATTAGTCTAGAATAGAGTGAGAAACTGTTTGTGCAACTGGGACCCTTGTACATAACCAGACCTCCCTAACTTCATGATCTAGGAGTTTCTAAGAGAAAAGAAGTCTGCTTTTGCCATCATCTAGCCCCTCCCCTTTGGGAAGATTTTTTTCCTTTTTCCTCCTTTACTGTACCTTTCTTCTTCCCATGCCACTCCCTTTTAGAAGAATTCTGTTTTTCTACTCTTCACTTTGTTGTATGTTATAAATATGCAAACTTCTGTATGGATTGTGAACTATTTTTTCTGGCTTTGGTTTCCATATGCAAGCTCATTTCTCTTGTAATAAATCTAGTTGTAATGCAATGTCTCATGGACCTGTGATTTTGTTTTGATTAATACTGGTCACAGCCCTTACAGAACTTTCAATCTAAATGAGAGAACCTAATATGTGTACAAATAAGTAAATACAAAGTATGTATAACTAAAGTTTGACAAAGTGATTTCAAAAGAGAGAAAATGCTAATAAGATGGAGAGCTTGTTCTATCACTTGTTCTGTTAATCTGAACTACGTATATTTTTGTACTTGTTTTCCATTTCATTTAAATTGCCAATTTTATCTACATATAACTTTAAGTAGAAGGTCTCTTTTCAAGATCATAGAAGTCTAAGTTCTTTATTAGGAAGATAAGGAGAAGAAGTAGAATGCAAGATCTGAAGAGAGAGGGGAAGATTTTGGAATATTTGCTTTACATAATGGGATAGAAAGTTATTCAGATAAAAAAAAAGAATTGATATGTATTAATGAGAACTGAATTAAAATAGATCCTATAATAATGAACCTAATCTGAGAATTGTGTGACTTTCTCTGGAATCATCATCTTTCACCTCAAACCCTTCTTTCTTCCCAACTTTCCTATTATTATAGGAAGCACAATCTTCCTCTCTATTACTTAGATTCTCAGTGTCATCTTTTGATGCCTTATTCACTACATATATCAAATTTGTTAAACTTTGTCATTTCCAAATGCAGAACTAGGAGAACATTGTACACAGTAATAGCAGTATTGTACAATGATCTAGAGTGAATAACTTATCTATTCTTCTCAATACAATGATCAAAGACAATTTGAAAGGAATTAAAATGAACAGTACTGTACACCTCCAGAGAAAGAACTGGTGGTGCCTGCATGCAAATTGGAAATGCTTTCTTTTATTTTCCTTGTCTTTTTTGGTCTGTGTTTTCTTTCATATTATGACATATGAAAATATATTTTGAATATGTAGTCAAATTACTTGCCTTCTCAGTGGAGGAATGGTAAAGAGGGAGGGAGAAAATTTGGAATTCAAAATTTGAAAAAAGAATGTTAGAATTGTTTTTGCATGTATTTGGGGGTAAATAAAATATTAAATTAAATAAAATATTAAATAAAGTTTTGGAAAAAATTTTTGGTCATGTCTAACTTTGTAACTTTTCTTGACTTTGCCTTATTTTCTTTATCCATATAAACATCACCCTAATATAGGCCTTCATCATCTTTTGCCTCAATTATTGCAATAACCTTTTAATTGGACCCCCTATTTCAGCGCACCCCCCCATTCCAATTCATTCGCCACTGAACTGTTAAACTGAGTTTCCTAAAGTGCAAGTCTGTCTATCAAAAAACTCAAATGGTTCCTCTTTATCTCCAGGATCAAGTGTAAAAATCCTCAGTTTGATATTTACAGTCCTTCATAGCTTGGACCTTTCCTACCTTTCTAGTCTTTTTATATTTTATTCCTTTATTTTCACGCTTCAAAAAAACCAACTGACTCACTTGCTGTTATTCAGGAGACATTCAGTCTTCTGACTGCACTTTGCACTATCTGTCCCCCTTGTTTGTAGTTCTGTTCCACTTTATTTCTGCCTCCTAACTTCCTGACTTGCTTCAAGACAAATTACGACTTTGCAGGAGGCCTTTCCTGCATTACTAGTGCCTTTTCTTTGATGTTGACTCATTTAAATTTGTCAGAATTCTATTCTAGGCTCTCTTCTCCTATTATATTTTCAGTGATCTCATCAACTCCATGGATTAAGTTATCATCTTCATGCAGATGACTCAAAACTATACATCTAGCTCTCATATTTATCTATATGCTCTGCAATACCATGTGACCAACCGTCTCTTGGACATTTCCACTTAAATAATTTAATTCAAGGGTTGCATCTTTTCTTCAGATCATTGTAGAATTCTCCATGCTCTTTATATTTATTGGAATGGTTGTTCTCAGTCATTTGATGTTCCTACTAGTACTTCCTTGAGAACTTCAATGGTAATCTGCTGATAGGGATTTTCAGTTTGAGTTGTCAGTCTCTTTCTAATATTGTTAGTACCCTGATTGCTCACCCATTTTAATTTCCTTTGTTTTACTGACCTCTTATCATGTTTTCCTCCTTCTTCAGCTGAAACTTTCTCTTTTGGCTCTTCTGTCAGTCTACCTATATGCATATTATCTAATTCTATTAGAATGTAAACTTCTTGAGGACTGGGGCTGTTTTTGGTTTTACTCTGTATTCCTAGCGTTTAGCACAGTGTCTGACAAATAGCAATGATAAGAGTAACTAGCATTTATACAGCACTTTAAGGTTTGCAAAGTACTTTATGTATATATTATTTCATTTGATCCTCACAATAATCCTGGGAGATGGATGCTATGATTATTAATTCATATTATTACTGAAGCTAAAGGTTAAGTGACTTGTCTGGGATCATAATTACATATATTAGTAAAGTAGAATTTGAAGTCACTTCTGTCCAGTGGGTCACTTATATGGCTACTCAGAACTAATAAATGCTTGTTGATTCTATTTCCTTCTTTTTGTTCCCAACAGTTTCTTTTCTTCTTTCAGCTCAAGCCCTTTTCTCCAAAGAAGCTGAAAGTAGAATAATATTTCTCAGATCAAAAAAAATGCTGGACCATAGAGAGATCAAGATAATCATCTTCTTTCTATTAGCTCAGAATTATCAGAAAAAATACCAATTGTTATGAATTTTAATAATATTTACACAATAAGGTACATACTATAAACACCTTATCACTTTGTCATATTAAGAAAAAGAGCTAAAGACTCTGGGCCTTTTCATAGAAGAAGAGGACAGTTTATAGCATGACCTGAAAATCCAAATACAAGCAGAGACATGTCCTCCTCCGGGGAGAAAAACAAGAAAGAACTTCAGTTTAAATTCTCCAGTTCCTTCTTGGTAAGAAATTCTGAATTGCTTCATGGTTTTTCTTTCCTTTCTTAAGTTCTGTGAAATGATTGTTCTGGATAGATGGGGACAGAAAAGGTGGAGAGGTTATTCTTTTGGAGTCAAAGTATACAGGAGAGAAATGGGTCTTAGGATCTTATCTTTGAACCTGGAAGGGATTTTGAAGATTATCTAGTCTAACTTCAGCATTTTATAAAGGAGAATACTGAGATCTGAAGAGGTAAAGTGACATATCTATGGACAGAGTCAATAAGAATCTGGGTCTTCCAAGAGAAAAGTAAAAAATTCAAATCCTTAATTATAGCCAAAGAGCTATGATTAGGCAGAGGGAACCTCATAATGCTACTTAAATTTTACCATCAGTGACCACATGCCATAAGGTCATCTATCCTTGGGATACAAGGAAAAAAAGTTAAAATCAGGCAAGGACAAGAAATGTCTCTTTATTTCTTAACTTTTTTTATCTCATTGCCATGACCCTGAGTGAGCATGGAGACAATCTAAAAGCTCTAAGATTTTAGGGATGAAGTGGTAGAAGGAAACTTTTTCAGCTCCAGGATAAGTAATCAAGGCAGTGAAAAGATCTCTTGGCAAGGCTTAGGATGAGGCAGAGATAGGGTTGGGACTAGAGAAGACTTTTTTCCTAGTCTGTGATCAAGTTGCTCGTTTTTCAGTCAAGTTTCTCAATTCTCAATTTGGTTAAATCAGGTTTATGTCCCACTCTCTCAAGTCTAAAATGAACAGAGGAGCCCTTAATTTCAGACTAGTTGACTATTTCCTGCTTTTCCCCATCCTACCTTTCTGTTTATGTCAAAACCTTGGTGTTAGGTGGCAAAAATAGTTTTGGATATAGCTATCATAAGTGTCTGTGTGAGTGAAGAACAATAATTCTTCCATTTGTCTTGAGGTGACTTCAAATGGCTCTTCAATCCTTCTCCTACCTTAAAGCTGCAGGGTTTGGAGAAGGAGTAAAATACTAGTAGCTTTAGGTTCCCAAAATCACTTTTCCGTGGAGAAGAAGGTTCCCAGCTCAGGAACTAAAGCCTGGTTAATAGTCTACCCTAGGATTTTGTCCATGGTGCTGAAATGACTAGTTGGATCCTCCTCTATCTTTAAAGTGGAGAGGGTATAGAGCCTGAATCAGTAATGCTTTTCTTTCTTTTTTTTCTTTTTTTTTTAAATTAATAATTACTTACATTTTCAAATATATCTCATCCCTTTCCTCTATAGAGAGAGCCTACTTATTCTTTAATCTTTTGTAAAAATACAAAAGACAAAAAATTCTCAACAAAACAAAACAAAAAAAACCAAACCAAGTAATATTAATAAATATCAATCGAATCTTAGCAGTACAGGCAATCTTAGCAGAAGTTCACATCCACAGTTTCTCACCTCTTTGTGCATTGTCTCATCTCATTTGGAGGGGTCAAGCTTGGTCTTTATAATTATATAGTATTTATTTTTGCTGTGATTGTTCTTTACATTTACATTGTTATAGTTTTTGGGTATATTATTTTCCTGGCTTTGCTTCAAACAGAATCATTTGCAATCTTCTCATAATTTTCTTTATTCTTCATATTTATCATTTCTCATGGCACAGAAATTTTCATTATGTTTATATACCACAGTTTATTTATCACTTTCTGGATAGATGGGTATTCATTTTGTTTCCAGTTCTTTTGTGCAAACCTTTACATAGAAATTCCTGGCTCAGGGGATGTCACAATTATTTTATAGCAAGCAAGTTGTATGAACAACTTTTTCTTTCTGGAGTCAGGAGAGTGCTTGGTTAGCACTGTTTCCCAGCACAGAGAGGATGTGGAGCCCAGAGCTGCAAGCTCTTTGAAAAGAGCTTATAAGTAATGAAATTAATTCTATATTAAGCAAGGTATGGGTTCAACTCTTGAGGAATCACTCTATTATGGGAAGCAAATAATAATCTATTTAGCTTTGCCTTCTTATATTAAAGGAGTTATAAGACCTAGAGCCTTAGAATCCCAAACCCAGAGCTAGTGCTTTAGGAATTCTATTCTAAAAATTGAAGCTTGTGGATTAAAATACCTATTGTATCCTTGTCCAATTATATCACCTTCCTCCCATCCATTCATCCCATCCTAATCAATAAATTTTAGTGGTTACACATAACTTCTAGAATTAGGTACAAAATCCTTTTTTTTTTCCTTTTTACTAAAACCTTTTTCAGCTTCAGGATAAGTAATCAAGGCAATGAAGACATCTCTTGGCAAGGTTTAGGATGAGGTAGGGATAGGGTTGGGACTAGGGAAGACTTTTTTCCTAGTCTGTGATCAAGTTGCTATTTTTAGTCAAGTTTCTCAATTCTCACTTCGGTTAAATCAGGTTTATATTCTCACTCTCTCAAGTCTAGAATAAACATATGCAGGGATAATTTTTCAACATTGACCCTTGCAAAACCCTGTGTTCCAAATCTTCTCCCCCTTCCTCCCATTCCTTTCCCTAGATAGCAAATAATCTAATTTATGTTAAACATGTTAAAAATATATGTTAAATCCAATATATGCGTACACCTTGATACAATTATCTTACTATATGATTCAATCACACTGACTTACTTACTGCTTCCCTTTCTAATGCTCTAATGCCTCACTTCTCATCTCAGTTCCTTTGTATTAGTTGTTCCCTATGCCTGAAATGTTCTCTCTCATCACCTCCTTCTTTTATAGTGCCTGGTTTCCCTCAAGACTCAGGTAAAATATTAAGTTTTGTAGAAAACTTTTCCTAGTTTTCCAAATTGCTAGCGTCTTCCTCCATAAGTTTGCCTTCCATTTATTTTGTGTTTATTTTGTATGTAATTATTTATACAGATATATTCTCTACTATTAGTATGTATGATCCTTGAGGGCAAGGACTTTTTTTGGGTGTTCCCCAGTATTTAAAACAGTGCCTGAGACACAGTAAGCACTTAATATGTGCTTATTGATTGAAAATGATATGAAAGGGAACAAGTTTTTTCTGTTATGTGTATGGAGAAACTATGTGATCCAGGGATTGGTTTGCTGCTCCAAGACTTTAAATTTTTTTTAAATTCTCGAGCAACTGGAAAGGGTACAATTGGTGAATATATAAGAGATTGGCTGTATAGGTTTAGGAAATGGAAGCTTCTGCCAAGGAGATAAAGGAGGAGAAAAGAGAGTTGGATTTTTTTTCCTCTCTGCTGACTTTTCAGGAATTTGAACTTTTAGGAATACAGCCAGTAAACATAGGGTAGCAATCAAACCAATATACTACCATCCTTCTTTGGGACCTTACCCATCTATGGACACCATTACTTCTCTCTCCATATGGAACAAAGAGGAAAACCTGTCCTGGGGAGAGAGGAAGCACAAAGTTCTGTTATGTAGAGTCCTATCTTCCCTTTAAAGAGTTAATTTTCATAGCTTCCATAAAGCAGATACTACAAGAGCTTTGAACTCACAGATCTGCTCTGGTACAGTACTAGGTTCTGGGGAAAAGAAACAAACTCCACCTTCTAAGAACCTATGTAACAGGAAATGGAACATGAGCAGAGAGCAGCTGATGTTGTACTCCCGCAGACAGAGGCTGAGGTACCAGCTTCCAGGATAGTTATGATTACATGCAAAGTAAGAGATACAGCTAGAAAGACTGATCATCTCTTCATGTTCTGAATCCTGACGGGAAGTAGAGGCAAGAGAAAGAGTAGAGTATAAAAGTAATAATATGCTAATATTTTAATTGATCTACAATCTTTATCAATGTAACTACTCATTTCAATAATGTAAATAGGTCCTGATCAATTACAACCACATGGGACTGCCCCAGGAACTCAGAAAAATCTTCATTTATTTGCTGTAAGACTTTAGATTCTTAGATTTAGATTCTTTTATCTCCCTAAGCCTCAGTTTTCTCATCTATAAAATGGGGATGATGATACTTGTTCTTTCTTCTTCACAGGGCTGTCATGAGTAAAATGCTTTGTCCATTTTAGAGTGGTAGAAATGAAAATTATTATTTTTTTCAGTTGTTTTCAGCCATGTCTGACCCTTTATGAGCCCATTTGGGATCTTCTTGGCAAAGATACTGGAAGTTCGCCATTCCTTTTTCCAGCTTATTTTACAGTTGAGGAAATTGAGTCAAACACAATTAAGTGATTTGCCCAGTCACAAAGTTAGTAAGTATCTGAGGTCAGATTTAAATTCAGGAAGGTTAAGTCTTTCAGAATTCAGGCTCTACAGTATCCACTATACCATAAAGCTATCCTAAAGCACTATTACCATCATTATTATGGAGCATCTAGTGAAGGGAAGAAGGGGACACAACTGCACAGCTGTTTTTTATTTGGTGAAAGTGAAGAGAAGAAAAGCTGTAGCCCTGATTCTCAAGTTCATTCCATCAGGTAATGCACTCATCACATTTTGCCTCCTTGTGATCATAACTAGACTTTAAAAGCCTCCCCTTTCCCATCTCCCACCCCTAACTTTCTTTAATAGAAGAATTACAGTCTATTGACCAGGTGTTGTTGTCATTTAGACAGTGAAAGGAATGCAGTAGCTCTAAATTCTGTTCCTGCCATCAACAGTAGGTTCTCAGCTACTCTATCTAGAGGCCTGCTAGTATCTGCAGATCAGGAGCCCTGTCCTCTCCTAGCCAGGCAAAGAAAGAGCTGAGGAGTGGAGAAGCTTAAGCTTGTGCTGCTTTTAATCCTTTACTCTGCTGGAATGGCCTAGAACAGTGGTTCTCAAAATCTGCTCCAGAGCATCTTGGGAATCTCTGAAATCCTTTCAGAGAGTCTACAAATTCATAATTAGTTTTTATTTTTAATGTGATCAATATCTATAACTATAAACTATAGTTATAAAACTATGAAACCCATAAAAACTCTTTGGGCAGATCCTCAATCATTTTTAATAGGATAAAGATATTGAAAACAAAAGTTTGAGGACCACTGGCCTAGAAGAAGACAACGGTTTCATCTTCTGAGTTCTACATAGAGATCCAACTATACTATTATCATTTAGTGAGAAATTGTCTTGTTCTTGAAACCTTTGGAGCAAGAATAGGAAGGTGGGGAAGGTAACAAGCAAATTTAATAAGTAAAGTACCTACCATGTGTCAGGCACTATGATAAACTTTTTAAAAATATTACTTCATTTTATCTTCACAACAATTCTAAAGTAAGTGCTATTTTTATCCCCATTTTACAGGTGAGGAAACTGAGGCAGAGAGGTTAAGTGATTTGCCCAGGATCAATCAGCTAGTAAATATCTGAGGTGAAATTTGAATTTGGGTCCTCCTAACTCTAAGGCCAGCTCTCTATTCACTGATACACAAATTCATTCCATCAGGTAATGCACTCACCACCTTTTGCTTCCTTGTGACTATTCACTTTATTAGCTAACTGCAAGAACCTTCTGTTCTCTCATCTAACAGCCTTCTCTTTCAGAAATTTCTTTTCATATTAAATCAGATCCTCATGTGATTTCTCAATCTCAAGTATATTTTACCTTATTTGGTTTTCAGACAGACTTTCTTCCCAATTCTCAATAATCCTCCCCCATCTCCAAGTTGTCATTCCCTTCTTTGTCCTCAAATTCACCTAGAGAAAAATGAGCTCTTCTTTTTTATTATTAAAGCTTTTTATTTTCAAAACATATGCATAGATAATTTTCAACATTCACCCTTGCAAAATCTTGTGTTCCATTTTTTCCCCTTCCTTCTCCTCTCTCCTAGACAGCACATTTGTTAACATGTGCAATTCTTCTATGCATATTTTCACAATTATCATGCTGCATAAGAAAAATCAGATCAAAAAGGAAAAAAAAATGAGAAAGAAAAAAGTGAGCAAACAACAAAAAAGTGAAAATACTATCTTGTGATTCACCCTCTGTCCCCACAATCCTCTCTCTGGGTATAGATGACTCCATCACAAGTTTATGGGAACTGGCCTGAATCATCTCATTGTTGAAAAGAACCACGTCCATCAGAGTTGATCACATAATCTTGTTATTGCTGTACAATATTCTCTTAGTTCTACTCACTTCACTTGGCGTTAGTTCATGTAAATCTCTCCAGGCTTCTCTGAAATCATCCTGCTGATCGTTTCTTATAGAACAATAATATTCCATAACATTAAGCCATCCCTCAAATGATGGGCATCCACTCAGTTTCCAGTTTCTTGCCATTACAAGAAGGGCTTCCAGAAACAAAAAAAAAAGGGGGGGGTTTCTTGAGAATAAATATCATCTACACCTGGAATACCCACATTACCTTTTACCCTACTCCTCTTCCATCCTCTTTGGGCAGTCTCCAATGGAAAGGGTCCTCATCTAGATGGGAATTTACCAGTAGTGGAAAATGAAGCAGTCCTTGCTATTCCATTCCCTTGTCCCAGAATGTATTAAACTATTTTCATTCTAGGTGGTGCAGTGGAAAGAAACTATGTCCTGGAGTCAAGAAGACACACCCTCCTGAGTTCAAGTCTGGTCTCAAATACTTCCTAGCTATTCATTTAACCCTGTTTGCCTCACTTTCCTTCCTGGATAAGGAAATGGCAAACCACTCTAGCATCTCTAAGAAAACCAGAAATAGGGTCATAGAGTCTGATATGACTGAAATAATTGAACAACAACAATTTCCATCCTTAGACAGGAAGTATAACAGTGGATAAAGTCCTAGACCTAAAATCATGAAAATTCAGGGTCCAAATCAGACCTCTTACACTTAAAAGCTGTGTGACTGTGGGCAAAACAATTTAAATTTCTTAGTTTCTTGCACTACAAAATGGAGAGAAAAATGTCTATAGTCTTGATCCCATCAGGCAGTTGTGAAGCTCCCATGAGGCAATGTGTGTAAAGTACTTCAAAACTCTTGAAGCATAATATAAATGTAATTTATTATTTGTCTCATTTCCTTCTCCTTTTACTTATACTTGTCTTTGTCTCCATCTCTGTATCCTTGCCCATCTCTGTCCTCATCCTTCTTCTTGGCTTTGTTCTCATAGCACATGGAAAGGTGAGGAATTAGGGAAGCATATGATGTATTCAGGAGTCAGAGAGTTATCCAGTTTGATTGTACCATAATGTGCATGAAAGTGAGTATTGTGAGAAATCTAGAGTAACTGTACATAGTGGAGGGTCTTGACTGCCAGGAAAAAAAACCTTGAACTTCACTTCATTGGCATTAGAGAGTCATGGAAGAATTGTGAGCAAGGAGTGATAGGACCGGATCATCACAGAGGCTTCTTCAGAAAGAAAATGAATCCAGGCTCAGCCAATGTGATGTTGGGTGAAACAGCCGTTGGCCTAATTACCAGGTGGGGGTACAGCTATGCTGAAAAACATGTTTAAAGTTATTGATTTTGGCTTCCAGAAGGAGCCTCATGCTTTGACAAACCAAATCACTTAGCAACATTTATTTTTAGAGATTATATTGGTTCTTTGCCAATGTTGGAAAAGGGGGTGGGAGTTGGTCTGTTTTATTCTCCAAAATATGGAGAAACTGACGGGACACTCAGGTTCTAGTTCTGGTTCTAAAACTTCTTTGAGACTTGGGCAGCTCACTTGCCTTGGATAAACCTTAGTTTTTGTATTGAGAAAATGAATATGTCAAATTGGATGGTTCCTAAGGTTTTTCCAGCTGATGTTCTGTTCTAATATGGTGTCCATTTCAGGCAGCTGAGTGGCACAGGGGAGAGAGTGCTAAACCTGTAATCAAGAAGACCTGAATTAAAATCCAACCTAAGACCCTCACTGGTTGTGTGACCCTGGACAAGTCACTTAATCCCATTTGCCTCAGTTTCTTAATTTGTAAAATGAACTGGAGAGGAAATGGCAAATCTTCCCAGTGTTTCTCCTCAGAAAACTCCAAATGGGGTCATGAAGAATCTGATATGACTGAAATGACTGAATAACAACAGAAAAAAGCCCATTTTGTGTTAGAAAGCCAGTGAGGCTGTGTAAATGGTTTTGATGTCAGTGATTTTAGAGAAAGTTTGCCATAGTAAATAGAAAACTGAACCTAGATTCAAATCCTACCTGTGACATGTACTAGTTGATCCTGGAAAAATCATTTGATGCCTGTTAGCCTTAGTTTTCTCTAATATTGTTTTATTTTTTTCTGATTATTTATGTGTATCAACTTTTAAAATACAAATTTCTTTATGAATCCATGTGGGGAGAGAAACGTCAGAACTAAAGTAAAAAACCACAACAAAGAAAAAAAGCAGGAAAAAAAGGGAACATAACATGTGTTGATTTACATTCATTCAATCTCCATACTTCTTTTTTTGGATGCAGAGGGTGTTTTCTATACAAAGTTTATTGGGATTGTCTAGGTTCAGTGGATCTCTGGACTACTGAGAAGAACCAAGTCTTTCACAGGAGCCTCAGTTTTGTCTGAAGCAGATAGGTTAATACCTTGCTCAGGGTCACTCTTTCCTTTCTTTCCTCCCCTCCTTCCTTCTCTTCCTCTTCTCCTCCCTCCCTTCCCTCCTTTCCTTCCTTCCTTCCTTCTTTCTTCCCTCCCTTCTTTCCTACCTTTTTTCCTCCCTCCCTTCCTTCCCCCTTCCCTCCCTTCCCTTCTTCCTCTTTTCCTTCCTCCCCCCTCTCTTCTTCCCCCCTCCCTTTCTCCCCCTTCCCTTCCTTCCCTCTCCTTCCTTCCTTCCTTCATTCCCTCCCTCCCTCCATTCCCTCCCTCCCTCCCTCCCTCCCTCCATATTCTTTTCTTTTCCATCCATTATCCCATATTTCCCTGTCATGCTACAGTTTCTCACATGTGAAGACCTGGTCTCCTTGGGTGAAACCACTCCTAGGGTGCACCCATACTAGTACATTCTAACAGAAGTGGAAGGTCCATAAGTGTGGCACTATACATATATTTTCATACATTTTTGACATATTGATCAGGTTTGCTGATTTTTTCTCTTTTTAAAAAAGTATTTGTTTTATGGGATGGTTTTCTGAAATGGAAAGAGATAGTGGGGAAAATTTTGATGTTAAAAATGCATAAATAAAAATTTATTTTAAAAAACCCTAGAATTTTGTTGATAAGGTTCTGTCTACCACCAAAACTTGAAAAGATCTAGATCTTTCTAGATCTAGAGCAGAATTCTTTCTCCTTTGCTATCACCTCACTTTCTTCCCAAGCCCTTAATTCATCCTGGCAGTGAGGAAAGACCTCCTCATTTCTGAGCTATTCAATTAAATGTTGGTGAAAATGCAGCTCAATACTCGTTCTCCTCCTTCAGCCTCAGATAGCTTTTTTCCAGCCTTGTGGATTCTGAAATTAAAAGAGCTGTTGTAGGAGGGTGGAAACTCAGGAGTTCAGCTGAGACCTTACCCCTGCTGAGGCATTGAAGCTCTTCTAGAGACAAAGGAAGGCCACTGCAAGGCATCTTGGAGGCTCAAAAATGAAAAAGATAAATGTAGAACTGCCACTTCCTATATCACTCGGATCAATGCCTAGAAATAGCTCTGTCCCTTGGCATTTAGATCAGTGCCAATGAAAAGAATGCTGGTGTTTCCCCCAAAGAGCGAAAGAGACCTTATTCATAGGCAGACATGCATCTTTGTTCTTCCATGAGAAGGAAAATATTATTGTGAAGCTTGAGCTGACTCTTTAAAACTCTGTCCCCATGCACATTGTGGTCCTCCCCCCCCCTCCCCCCCCCCCACTCAATATATGGGCATCTTAGAAGATCAATTCTCCACTATCTGCAAGTGGTTTATCTGTTTTGTTTGTTACTAGCTCTCTTTCCTCTTATCCCCACATATTTCCCAGAACTGAGTGAAGCTGGAGCTAGCTACAGAATGGATCAACGGATATATATGTATGTGTATGCACATGTGCTTGTGGGTGATGTGCACGTTTAAGCACTCAATTGCTCTTGTGTGACTGTGCTTTTGTTTTCCTGTTTGAGTGTATGTAAGAGTGAAAAGGAGAAACACATAGAGAAAGACAGACACACAGAGAGACAGAGAAATAAAGACAGAGACAGAGAGAGAAATACAAAGAGGGACAGAGAGACAGAGACAGAGAGACACACAGAGAGACAGAGAAACAGAGACAGAGAGAGATACAGAGAGACAGGGACACAGAGAGACACAGAGAGAGACAGAGAAACAAAGACATAGAGACACAGAGAGAGATACAGAGAGACAGGGACACAGAGAGACAGAGACAGAGAGAGACAGAGAAACAGAGACACAGAGAGAGATACAGAGAGACAGGGACACAGAGAGACAGAGACAGAGAGACACAGAGAGAGACAGAGAGAAAGGGGATAGGAAAAGTGGAGCAAGAGGAAAAGTGGAGCAAGAGGAAAAGAGAGTCCTATTGTATCTGATGATTTTTAAAATCTAAGCATGACTGACTTTTGGATTACATTTTGGTTTTCAGAAAACTATGGTTTCTGCTCTGGATTCATTAGTTTGGAGAGTTGAGAGTTGCCGTATCTTTAGATAGATAGATAGATTTACATTTAAATATTCCTTGCTGAGTTATTGCACATTGATTTCAATTTTTCCCTCTACACAGAGGAGGCTTGGCTGGTCTTTCTGAAGGAAAATTAAAGATAAATCATTAACCTCATGAAATTTAGGGTTATTACTGTCATCATAATCAAAGAAGCAATGAAAGTGAAGCTATATAGTAGGCAAGAAGACCATTTTACTTATTATGACATTTCAATCATGTCTGACTCTGTAACAAACGAGATTTTCTTGCCAAAGATACTTCTTCAGGATTTTTTTTTACAGATGGGAAAACTGAGGCAAATGGGGTTAAGTGACTTGCTCAGGGTCACAAAATTAGGAAGTGTTTGAAGCCAAATTTGAACTCTGGAAGATGTTTTCCTGACTCTAGGCTAGGCTCTCTATAGTGCCACCCAACCACCCACATGTAGACATAGCAGCTGACAGTCGGTCCACTGAAGGCACCAGCCTTCCCCACCATTCTGGAAAGTTGCCTGAAAGGTTCCAACAGAGATAGTGGGGAGGGTCTTCTTGGGTGGTAACTTATGTCACTGCTTAAATCAGTGGTTGTTCTTGAAAGAAAGAAGTCAAGGGTCCAGTGAAATTTCTCTGTGGCAAGTAGTATTGCTGTGGAAGTGTGAGAGTCTTCCCCTTCATGTTTACTCATGTCTCTGCAGAAATCTTGTGTTGTAGATCATGCTTAAAGTTACTTGCAATATTGATACAGAGAACAAGAAAAGGTTTGGTGATCACAAATGTTACAAGGTCATTTGTGTCATTGGCTGTGCCTGGGTTAAAGACCATAGAATCCTAGCAGCCCCTAATTACTGGGCTGGTCAGACACAGACTGGATGGACAACTATGATAATATGCCAGGCTTGGAGTCAAGAAGACTCATCTTCCTGAGTTCAAATCCAACTTCATACACTTATTAACTGGGTGATCTTGGACAAGTCACTTAATTCTGTGTGTCTCAACTTCCTCATCTGCAAAATGAGAGGGAGAAGGAAATGGCAAACCACTCCAGTGTCTTTGCCAAGAAAATCCCTTATCAGGTAATGAGGAATCAGACGTGACTAAAACAATTCAATGAAAACGACATGGACCAGATGTAAGTGGAGAATTCTTCTAGAAAAACATAGACTGAGGAAAGGACTCTGTCCAGAATCAGAAACCATGGAGTCTACTCAAAACTCAATCACTAACTTTCTGTATAATACTTCCCTTCTTTGAGCTTCTATTTGCTTTATGTGTAAAATGAAGGAACTAGTAAGGTCATTTCTAATGCTAATGTTCTATGCTTAGCCCAGAACCTGACACATAATAGACATTTAATAAATGCTTATTGACTGGATGACCTACTCTTGCTCAGAAGAGCTCCCAGGAAAGTTTCTTTCCATCCTTCCTCAAGGCAGGATCTTTGTTCAGAATATTGATCTCATTGCAGCAAACTGCTCTGAACAATGGAGATGTTACAGAACAATAATACAGTGCTACAGCATCTATCCCTTTGCAGTCTTGATTTCTTCACGATAACTATCCTCTTCACCAAGATTATACCTTAATAAAGGTTTGTTTAGAATGCTATTGTAACAATGGGGGAATTTGTTTTGCTTTCCTATATAGGTTTGTTATAAGAGTATTATTTTTCTTTTTTAAAAGGGATATAAGAAATAGAGGGGAAAGAAATAAAGTTTTGTTAAATAATAACATAAAATTCTCTGCTTGGTGTTCAAAGCCTTTCATAGCTTGTCTCTCCCCTATCTGTCCAATCTTCTTACCACTTTATATCCTCCCACATAACTCTGTGATCTAGTGACTTTAGCTTCCTTGTTGTTCTTTCAACAAGACACTCTATTTCCCAGTGCAGGTCATTTATTCCCCCATGGCTGTAATGCTCTCCTTTCCCATCTCTGCCCCCTGGTTTCCTTAACTTTCTTAAAGTCCCAGCTAAAATCAAGCCTTCTATGGGAAGCCTTTTTTGATCCCTCTTAATCCTACTGACTTGCCTCTGTTGGCAATTTCTAATTTGTCCTATATCTAGCTTTTTTGTACATAGTTGTTTACTTGTAGCCTTTCACATTAAGGGATTGTCTTTTATTTTTCTTTGTATCCACAGTGCTTAGCATGATGACCGACACATAGTAGACACTTAAGAAACGTTGATTGACTGATGAGAAGGCTAATTGAAAAAAAAAGAAATTATTTTACTAGAGAAAAAAATGAATGCTATTATAAGAACTAGAAATGATGGCTTCCATTATAATCTGGGGTTTAAGCTAGGTGAACTTTAACGTTCCAATACCCAAATTAACTATAAAGGACATATTAAAAAAAAGATGTTATCTGCACCCAGAAAAAGAACTGCTAAATAGAAACATATATAGAATAATTTTCCCTTTTTATCTATTTGTGTCTAATAGTAACCATATCTAGGATGGGGGAGCAAAGAAAAAAATAGAAATTTGCATGATAATTTTATTATATATTTAAAAGGAATAATAAGTTGTACATAGTAGTTTGTAGTTTCAAGTACAATCATCTTTTTAAATTATATTATGCTATGGAAATGCTTGTTTTATTCCATTAATTTAAAAAATTAAATTAAAAAATCAAAAAACTTCCAAAATTCTAACAGCCTATCCTCTAATATACCAACGCACATGAACATTTTATGATTTTATAGCAGAATCATCCAACTAATATTGAAGGAAATTAGATATTCTAAGAGGCAAAAGTAAGAAGAGAGTTCATTTCAGGCATGAGGGACAACAACCTGTACAGTCTCAAAGGTGGGAGATAGGATGGCAAATAGGTTGGTTTGACTATGGTACATGTGAAGAAACATTAAATAAATCTAAAAATGTGAATTGATGCCAGATACTAAACAGAGGAGTTTGTATTCTATAATACTGACGATCCATTGAAGATCTTTGAGGAGGAGAGGGACCTGTGCTTTAGGAGTATTAATTTGTGAGCTGGATGAAGTATAGTTAGGAAAGGCTTGGAAGCAGGAGAGAACTACTTCATTCTTCCAGGTAAAACGATCAAGGTCTGGGAATTAGGGTTGTGACTATGTGAATGGAAAGAAGGAAATAGATTTGGGGAATGTGGAGAAAGGATCAACAAGGCCCAGCAACTGACTGGAAATGGAATGAAGTAGAGTGGGGGAAGGAAGGAAAGTGAAGAGGTCAGGATGATTCTTAGATTTCGAACCTGGACGACTAGAAGGATAGTCAGAAATAGGAAAATGAACTAAAGGGATGCTTTATATAACTAGGCAAAATAATAAGACTCATTCAGAGGAACAATAAAGCTTAACTATCCAAGGAGGAAAAAGGGGATGGGGTGGAGTATTGAGGAAGAATAGCACTTCCAGAACTCAAATTATATTAAAAGGAGTAATTATCAAAACTATTTTCTATTGTTAAAAAATAAGAAAACAGATCGATGGAACAAACTACACAAAAAGAATCAAAAGTAATTAAATTCAATAGCCTACATAAACCCCAACAAGAACTTAGGAGAGAATTTTCTATGTTAGAAGAATTGCTTGGAAAACTGGAATATAGCTTTGTAGGAATTATCTTTAGACCAGCTTTGCATGGTAAATCTTAATATGCAGAAGATTGAAGTGTGACCTGAATATTAAAAGTTACACTACAAATAAATTAAAAGGAAAACAGATCAAATACTTTCACAGTTATAGTGAGGGGGCGAATTCTTAAATAAACAAGGGACAGAGGCGGTTACAAAAGATAAAATAGATAATTCTGGTAACATGAAATTGAAATCTCTTGTGCAAATGAAATTATTGCAACTAGGATAGAAGGGAAGTATAGAAGGGAAATATTTGGGGAAAAAGAAACAAACTTTGCATCAAACATCTCTGAGAAATGTCAGATATCCAATATGTGTAGGCAGCATACCAAAAATATATGTGGTCAAATGAAATGAACAAATAATTCTCAAAAAAAGAGTTTCAAGCTATTAGCAAACTTGTAAATATTAGTCCAAATCAGTAATGATAAGAGAGATGCAAAATAAAAAACTCTGAGATTTTGTCTACATTCAGAAATGTGGCAAATCTGACAAAAGTGAGTTGGAAGGATTGTGGACAAGTAACTAATAATCTATTCAGTGCATGATTAGTTATGTACTTGTGAATTGTTCCAATTATTTTGTAAAGAAATCTGAAATTATATGAAGGAAATAATTAAAATATCTATCCTCTTTGATCCAGAGAATCTAAATGCTAGGTCTATCATTAACCAAGAAGATCAACTAAAAAAAAAGGCCTATATATATAAACATTATAGTAATTCTCTGTAATAGTTAAGAAGTAGAAAATATTACTAAAACCATCTGGTATTGGCTAAGAAATAAGACTAGTTGATCAATGGAATAGGTTAGGTTCAAAGGACAAAACAGCCAATAACTTTAATAATATAATGTTTGACAAACCCAAAGACCCCAGTTTCTGGGATAAGACTATTTGACACTATTTGACAAAAATTGCTGGGAAAATTGGAAATTAGTATGGCAGAAACTAAGCATTGACCCACACTTAACACTGTACACCAAGATAAGGTCAAAATGGGTTCATGACCTAGGCATAAAGAATGAGATTATAAATAAATTGGAAGAGCATAGGATAGTTACCTCTCAGACCTGTGGAAGAGGGAGGAATTTATGACCAAAGAAGAACTAGAGATCACTATTGACCACAAAATAGAAAATTTTGACTATATCAAATTGAAAAGTTTTTGTACAAACAAAACAAATGCAGACAAGATTAGGAGGGAAACAATAAACTGGGAAAACAGTTTTACAATCAAAGGTTCTGATAAAGGCTTCATTTCCAAAATATATAGAGAATTGACTCTAATTTATAAGAAATCAAACCATTCTCAAATTGATAAATGGTCAAAGGATATGAATAGACAATTCTCAGATGAAGAAATTGAAACTATTTATAGACATATGAAAATATGCTCCAAATCATTATTAATCAGAGAAATGCTAATTAAGACAACTCTGAGATACCACTACACACCTGTCATATTGGCTAGAATGACAGGGAAAGATAATGTGGAATGTTGGAGGGGAAAACAGGGACACTGATACATTGTTGGTGGAATTGTGAACACATCCAGCCATTCTGGAGAGCAATTTGGAACTATGCTCAAAAAGTTATCAAGCTGTGCATACACTTTGGTCCAGCAGTGTTTCTACTGGGCTTATACCCCAAAGAGATACTAAAGAAGGGAAAGGGACCTGTATGTGCCAAAATGTTTGTGGCAGCCCTGTTTGTAATGGCTAGAAACTGGAAAATGAATGGATGCCCATCAGTTGGAGAATGGTTGAGTAAATTGTGGTATATGAACGTTATGGAATATTATTGTTCTGTAAGGAATGACCAGCAGGATGAATACAGAGAGGACTGGCGAGATTTACATGAACTGATGCTAAGTGAAATGAGCAGAACCAGGAGATCATTATATACCTCAACAACGATATTGTATGAGGATGTATTCTGATGGAAGTGGATTTCTTCGATAAAGAGAGCTAATTCAGTTTCAATTGATCAAAGATGGGCAGAAGCAGCTACACCCAAAGAAAGAACACTGGAAGATGAATATAAACTCCTTGCATTCTTGTTTTTCTTCCCGGATTATTTATACTTTCTGAATTCAATTCTCCCTGTGCAACAAGAAAACTGTTCGGTTCTACACACGTATATTGTATCCAGGATATACTGTAAGCTATTCAACATGTAAAGGACTGCTTACCATCTGGGGGAGGGGGTGGAGGGAGGAGGGGAAAAATCGGAACAGAAGTGAATGCAAGGGATAATGTTGTAAAAAATTACCTTGGCATGAGTTCTATCAATAAAAAGTTATTTAAAAAAAAAGAAGTAGAAAATAGATGCCAATCTATTAGAAAAAGTCTAAACAAATTGTACATCTAAATGTAATGAAATATTATTGTACCACTAAAAACTTAGAATGTGATGAATATAGAGAAGCGATAGGAAGGTGTTTATGAAATGATACAGAGAAGTAAAATCAGGAAAACAATGTACAGAATAATTACAACAATGTGAATGGAAATAGCAACAACTGAATAGTATGACAGATGACTAAGCTTGGCACCAAAGGAAAGAAAATAGAATGTACTTATCTCTCTTCTTAGCAGGGGTGGGGGACTATGAGTATGAAAAATTAAGATAATGTCAAACATCTTCAATGTGTTGATCAGTTTTGCTAATAAAAAATATCATTTTTATTCCTTATTCTAAGAGTTGGCTTTTTGGGTGGGAAAAAGAGGAAAGTAGAAGCTGTAGAATGATATAAAACAAAAAAAAAACAATTAAAATTTATTTTCTGAAAACAGAAAGTTGTGGAGGGGGTAGGTTTGGAGAATGATGATGTGTTCAGTTTGGGATGCATAAAGTTTAAGATGCCTATAGAAAATCCATATGGACATGGATGCTATATTGGTGACATAGGACCAGAGCTTAGAAGATATAAGGGCTAGATATATATGTCTGGTAGTTATATATATGACTTCCACATTAAATCTTTGGGAGTAGATGAGGTCTTTAAGAGAGTATTGAGAGAAAAGAGAAGAAGGTTCAGGAAGGAATGAGCTTTTGCATCTTTTGTATTTCATTCTGTATTGCTGGCTTCCACTTTGTCAGTGTCTTTCAGCAAGTCATTTCTCTTGTATGGGCCTCAGTTTTTATCTATTTAAAAAAAAAGGAAGGGGTATTGAATTAGCAAATCTTGAAGACTTTATCTAGGAATTTAAGACAAAGTAATCACAATAATGTAGTAATTGGAGAAGGCCAATAGTCCACCCATAGGTAATATTTCATTTATTTATTTAGGCAATTGGGGTTAAGTGACTTACCCAGGGTGACACAGCCAGGAAGTGTTAAGTGTCTGAGATCAAATTTGAACTCAGGTCCTCCTGACTTCAGGGCTCGTGCTCTATCCACTGCGCCATCTAGCTGCACCATAGATAATATTTTAACCAGTGCATGTAGCTGCTTACTAGATGCTTCTTGATTGGAGACAATGCTCCCATTCTTATATAATCTATTAATGATTCCAATAATAATTATTTCTGGCAAGAAGGGAGAGTGAGGTAATATAATAAAAATTACAATTCTACTAAATTAACCTACTTATTTAGTGCCATAACAATAAAATTGCCAAGAAATTACTTTATAGAGGTAGAAAAAAATAAGAATAAAGTTCAGCTGGAAGAACTAAAGGCCAAGAATTTCTTTTTTCTTTTTTTAATAGCCTTTTATTTACAGGTTATATGTATGGATAACTTTACAGCATTAACAATTGCCAAACCTCTTGTTCCAATTTTTCCCCTCCTTCCTCCCACCTCTTCCCCTAGATGGCAGGATGACCAGTAGATGTTAAATATATTAAAATATTAATTAGATATACAATAACTATACATGACCAAACTGTTATTTTGCTGTACAAAAAGAATTGGACTCTGAAATATTGTACAATTAGCCTGTGAAGGAAATCCAAAATGCAGGCAGACAAAAATAGAGGGATTGGGAATTCAATGTAATAGTTCTTAGTCATCTCCCAGAGTTCTTTCACTGGGCGTAGCTGGTTCAGTTCATTACTGCTCCATTGGAACTGATTTGGTTCATCTCATTGCTGACTATGGCCAGGTCCATCAGAATTGGTCATCATACACTATTGTTGTTGAAGGATATAATGATCTCCTGGCCCTGCTCATTTCACTCAGCATCAGTTCGTGTAAGTCTCTCCAGGCCTTTCTGAAATCATCCTGCTGATGATTTCTTACCGAACAATAATATTCCTTAATATTCATACCACTTTTATTCAGACATTCTCTAATTGATTGGCATCCACTCAGTTTCCAGTTTCTGGGAAGGCCAAGAATTTCAAGGGAATTAATGAAAAAATGTGAATTAAGGTGGCCTAACTGTACCAGATCTAAAACTATTTTATAAAGCAGTGGTCATCAAAACCATTTGGTACTGGCTAAAAAATAGAGTAGTTGATCAGTGAAATAGGTTAAGTTCACAAGACACAATAGTCAATAACTATAGTAATCTAGGGCTTAATAAAACTCCAGATCTTAGCTTCTGGGATAAGAATTCACTATTTTACAAAATTTGCTGGGAAAATTGGAAAATAGTATGGCAGAAACTAGGCATTGACTAACACTTAATACTCTATACCAAGATAGGGTCGAAATGGCTTCATCATTTAGACATAAAGAAGGACACTATAAGCAAATTAGGAGAACAAGGATAGTTTACCTCTCAGATCTGTGGGGAAGGAAGGAATTTATGGCCAAAGAAAAATTAGAGTACATTATGAAATGCAAAATGGATAATTTTGATTATATTAAGTTAAGAAGTTTTTGTACAAACAAAACTAATTCAGGCAAGACTAGCAGAAAACTGGAAAAAAATTTTACATACAAGAGTTCTGATAAAGGTCTCATTTCTAAAATATATAGAAAATTGACTCAAATTTATAAGAATATAAGCCATCTTTCAATTGATAGTCAAAGTATACAAATAGACAATTTTCAGATGAAATTAAAACCATTTCTGTTCATATGAAAACATGCTTTAAATCACTATATATCAGAGAAGTGCAAATTAAGACAACTCTGAGGTATCACTACATACTGCTAATATTGACTGAGATAACAGGAATAGATAGTGATAAATGTTGGAAGGGATGTGGGAAAATTGGGACACTAATACATTGTTGGTAGAGTTGTGAACTTACCAACCATTCTGGAGAGCAATTTGTAACTATGCTCAAAGGGCAATAAAACTGTGCATACTCTTTGATCCTGCAGTGTCTGCTACTAGAACAGTATCTCAGAGATCATAAAAAAAGGAAAAGGACTTACATATAATAAAATGCTATAATAAAATACTTATTATAAAATGCTTATAGCAGCCCTTTTGTAGTGGCAAGGAATCGGAAACTAAATGGAGGTTCATCAGTTAGAGAATGACTGAATAAGTGATGATATATTAATATTATGGAATATCATTATAATATATTAATTTTCTATTAATTATTATAGTATATTGTTGGAATCCTTACTAACTGCTAACTAATTAGAGTTGATCTAATCTTACAAGAAGATGTTTTGGGCAGAACCTGAAACAAGGTACTAAGTAGAACTAATTAATACAAGGCTTGTGTTCACACCTTTACTCATTGGAGTTCAATGAGTTCACACCTCCCTTGAAGCTCTTTGGGCCAGAGAGCACTATGGGAGAAAACCCACAATCCCTCTCTTGAGCATAAATAGAGCTTCAATGGGCCAGTCAAAGAAGTTCTTCAGGGTGAAGAAGCTACAAGTCGAGATTTCACCGGAATGACATGAAGAGTGGAGCTGGCTGGAGGCTGAAGAAAGCAGAGGCAGAAGCAAAGGACAAAGCGGCAAGAGCTCTTGGAACCAAGCAGAGAGATAGGCCTCTAAGCTAACCGGGCTATATTGGAGATAATAAAAGATCTGAACTTTTATCACCTGGCGGTGTTTTGAGAAGAAGAAGCTCACCACAGTATATATATTTCTATAAGAAACAATCAGCAGGATGATTTCAGAAAGAGACTTGCATGAACTGATGCTAAATGAAATGAGTAGAACCAAGAGAACATTGTACACAGTGACAAAATTATGTGATGATCAATTCTGATGGACATGGCTCTTTTCAACAATGAGATGATTTGGGCCAATTCCAAGAGACGGGATGGAGAGAGCCATCTGCATCCTGAGAAAGGACTATGGGGCTCACAACATTGTATTTTCACCTGTTTTGTTGTTGTTTGCCTGCTTTTTTTTTCTCATTTTTTTCCTTTTTAATCTGATTTTTTCTTGTGCAGCATGATAATTGTGGACATATATACAGAAGAAATGCACATGGATTACCTGCTGTCTAGGGGAGGAGGTGGGGGAAGGGAGGGGAAAAAAATTTGAAACATAAGTTTTTGCAAGGATGAACACTGAAAACTATCTTTGCATATATTTTGAAAATAAAAAGCTATTATTTAAAAAAAAGAGAGAGGGTGGCACTGAGTGTAGATAAGTACACTGTCCTCCAAATTTAGAATACCTAAATGACTATCTCCTTTCCAGGCATGGGACCAACTGTACTCAGCCTATAATGAATGGAAATGTTTTCTGGTTCATTTTATGGTCAGCTAGAGAGATCCTTCAAATTTGTTTTTGGGATAAAATCCATGCTTTATGAAGATCTGCCAGTTTGAAATCATTCCTAATATCTGAAAGGCCTTGGGAAATGAGGGCTTTCAGTCATTGTGTCCACCAACCAATGGCAAAACTCCCCATATGGAACAGATACTTTCTTACAGGTAAGAAGGTTTAAGGCCTGTTGATGCACTAAATTAAATATTGGAGCAGGCAGTGCCCCTTCCAGCTACAATCAGATGTATCCCACACATAAAAGCAAATCCAATAATCCCCAAAGCTCCCCATCTGCTTCCTTAAAGATGAGGCCTTGGAAATGAGCAGATCTTGGCGCCTGAGGGCCTCTGACATTTATCCAGTCAGTTCAGTGCAAGGTGGTGGCCTGTGCTTTGCACATCCTGATCCAATTTGGTCCACTGCTGATTGAGTTATGTATAGACTCAGTCAGATAAGGCATCACAAAAAGGTGAATTAAAGCTGTAAAAGAGACATAGGCAGCACGTACAAAAAGGGAAGGGGGACTGAATCTGGTGGGGAATGAAGCAAAGGGACTGATGGAAAAATCTTTCTGGTACGTGTGAGGTCAGAACTCAGATGCCAGGACCTAAATGACGATGGGATATTTTGAGAGGGCAGTCTCTCTGTTGAAAGGAAAATAGTAATCTTCAACAAGTTATAAGATGTACTCAAATACTGACCCTGGAAGGGTCAAAGAACAATTCCCAGTAGAGCATGATAGTGGATACCCTTGTATTGAAATAGGTTTAGAAAAAGCAGGTATTCCATTCCAGGTCATTCCTGTTCATTTTAATATGCATTTTATCAATGCCTTTTCTTTTTGTTTCAAGGATGAATGGTTCTAGTTTGGTGGGGGGTAGGTTCATCTTTGACAATTTTTAGGATGTAGGTGAAATATAAAAGCTTTTTAAATTTATATTTTACTTTTAATTAGTTAGAGAGTTTTCAAATGATCATTGGTGGTTAGCCATTGTTTTGAAACTTTTTTTTTATCCTTTGACCATTTATAGAGTTTAGGTATTAGACTTCTGTAACATGAAATTTTTTTCCCATTAGATTTTTTTTCTATCTTCATTGATTTTGTTCATGCAAAAGACTTGAACATTTTATGTATTTGACATTGTTTATTTTGTTTTTATGATTGTATCAATGTGTTGTTTGGTTAAGATTTCTCCCCCTAAACATAGTTGTGAAAGGTAGCTCCTTCCATTATTCTCTATTTTTTGTTATGATGTGACCACTAACATTCAGGTCATATATTCAGTTGGAGCTTATTATGGTATACATTGTAAGATACTGATTCAACCTAGTTGAATAAAGACATCTTCGATCCTTCCATCCACCCATCCATCCACCAACAAATATTTATTAAGCACTATCTATTCCCAGAATTGTTATATTGTATTTGGGAATACTAAGAAAAAAATTAGAAACAGCATTTATTCTGTCTCTTTTAAGAATAATTTAATATTTTATTTTACCCAATTACATGTAAAACAATTTTTATATCAGTTTTTAAACTTTGAATTCCAGATTCTTTCCTTTCTTCCCCTCCCATTCAGAAGGTACATGTAAAGTTAAGCAAAATCTTTCCATAAGTCATGTTGCAAAAAAAACCCCATATATCTCACAAAAAATCCTCAAAAAATATACTTCAAGCTGCATTCAAACACAATCAGTTCTTTTTCTGGAAATGGATAATAATTTTTCATTACAAGTCCTTCAGAATAGACCTGGAAGATTGTATTGAACAGCCCCTACTCCTAAAGAGCTGTACCTGGGGATGACATTGTGTGCAATATAGGTATATGCAAAATATATAACAATTATTTGAAAAGAAAGATACTAGTGGCTGGGAATCATGTAAAAGGTGATGAGTGAGCTAAATTTTAAAAGAAACTAGCGATTCTGAGAGATGTAGATGAGTAAGAAATATATTCTAGGCTTCTGAGACAATTAGCACAAAGGTACTGAAGGAGGGTGATGGAAAGCTGTATATGAAGAACAGAAGTTATTCATGGGAAGCTCTCTCAGGAAGAGAGGTATATTGAGACTAGAAAGGTAGTTTGGGACCATATTGGGAAGGACTTTAGATGCCAGATAGGATATTTTATTTTTGATTCTAGAGGTAATGAAGAACCACTAGAGTTTATTAAGCAGGGAAACAATATGGTTAGATTTATGTTTCAGTAATATCACTTTCAGAGTTGTGTGCAGATTAGATTTGAGTGGGGAGAAAACTGAAGCAGGAATACTGGTTAGAAAGCTCTTATAATAAATAGTCTGAGGGAAAGATGATAAAGATTTGATCTATGGTAGTGGTTGTATGAGAGGAGAGGATGGAATGGATATGAAAGATGTTGCAGAGGTAGAAATGACTATGTTTGGCAATTTAAGTTTTTTGATTTTATCAAATTTGGCCTGCTTAAAAAAACAAAAACTATTGTTTTAAAAGAAGGAAGGATAGAGAAGAAGGCCTAACTTAGAGCATTAGGAGATATCCATAGTTAGGGGTCAAATCTGCATAATAATTCAAAAAAGGAGATTAAAAAGTGGTCAGATAGGCAGGAGAAGAATCCAAGAGAAACATGACATAAAAGCCAAGAGAGGTGAGATTATAGAGAAGAAAGGGGATTTTCACTTATCTTCCAACTTTACTTTGATTCTTCAGACTTCCAGTGGGTACCAATAGCCTTCTTATTCTGGGAAATCCCTCTATCCTTGTGGTCCCTTTCTCTGACTTGTTAGTTACTCCTGGAACCTCCACTTTAAATAAGTACCCAAGACAACTGTGTTCATTCCTTCACTACTCTTGTGGTTCCCCCTCTGAGTTTTCTGAATTTCTTTCTCCCTCAAGCCCCAGTATGGGAACTTTCTTCTTCAATGAG
This sequence comes from Antechinus flavipes, assembly GCF_016432865.1. Classification (NCBI taxonomy): domain Eukaryota; kingdom Metazoa; phylum Chordata; class Mammalia; order Dasyuromorphia; family Dasyuridae; genus Antechinus; species Antechinus flavipes. The sequence goes on from NC_067399.1 coordinate 505,586,765, forward strand.
TAGAGTAATGGAGAAGAAAATGGAGAGGGGTAACATAGAAGGGTTTTGTCCTAAGACTTTATTCACAATTATTGTGATATCCATGACCATAACAACCCTCTCTAGCTACCACTCTCTTATTGAATTGTATTCCCCTATTTTGTAAACAGAGATTGCCTTGCTTTTTCTATTTATATCCCTAGTGTTTAGGATAGTGTCTAGCATATAGGAAATGCTTAATAAGTACTTTTTCATTAGTTCATCCATTTATCCATTTATAAAGTGGCTGATATAACATAACAGATTTTTTTTCTTAGCAAAGTAGGAGACAAATTCTGTTGTTAGGAGAGAATGGGGAGGGGATGGTGTAGGAAGTTTGATAGAGAAAATGTTAAGAACAAACTCAGGAGGAAAGGGGATTAATTCTCTATCATGTAGGATTGCCTTACAAAAGAGTAAGGGCCAGTTGAGTTTAATTAACAAATTCATAATGAAGCCAATCTTTCTTGAGTGTAGTTCAGTACTCCATAAGTAGGAGAAAAGGAACACCACAGGAGTAATCCTGTTATTCTGCTAAATATTTAACAACTAGCTCTCTGAGGCTGTAGGTGGGAGAATGTATGAATGACACACTTTTATATTTAATCTGAATTATTAACATTTTCCCCCGCCACTTTTTTAAGCCTAGATGATAAATAAAACAGTCTATCAAGTCTGGTTTGTAGCTTTCGCTCATTTCTGAGATGTAAATGCTGAGACTGAAAGTTTATAAGAGAGTCAGTGCTAGCTGACTTTAGCACACATTGGAAGTAACCTGATGTTAGGGTTTAGAAAGGCATGATCAAAGAGAATAAGAGCCCATGGCAATTAAAGGTTAGCAGAGTGTTTTATAAACATTATTTCCTTTGAGCCTTCGCCATTTGGAGGTAATTATTATCATCTCCCTTTTCATATTAGGAAATAGTGTGAGAGATTGAGTCCTTGCCTGTAGTCACAAAGCTAGTATATGTTGGGAGAGGGTAAGAGTCTATATCCTCCTGAATCTGAGATCAGCTCCTCTTCACTATACCTTCGCTGGGGAGATGATGGTTTCTACTTGAACTTGACATCTCTATCTCAATGTCCCATAAGCATCTAAATTTCAATGTATCCAAAACAGAATTCATTATCTCTCACTTAACACAATACAATTCACAAGGAAAAGCCCAACCAAAGTTCTTCCAAACTTTTTTGTTTCTATTAAAGGTACAACCATCCATTATTAACTCAGGTTTTCAATCACTCTTGAATTGCCACTTTCTCTCATTTTCTTCACATCCTTTCCACAGTCAATTGTGCTGATTCTAGCCCCTCAACATCTTTTGTATCTGTTCTCTTCTCCCTCCCCACATAGTGCCTCATAAACCCTCATCACCTTTTATCTGATTTATTGTAACAGCTTCCTAATTATTTCTAAACAATCCTAAGTATTCCTAATACTTCCATTCTCACTTCTTCAATTCATGTCCATAAAACTGACAAAAAAAACTCCTTCGTTATGTATAACTCTAACACGGCACTCCCAAGTTCAAGAATATTCAGTGGCTCCCTATTTTTTCTAGGAAAAAAGTAAAGATCTCTTTGAACCTGCTTTTCTAGACTTATTTTATATTACTTTCTTTCACTCTTTTCCTTTTAATAAAAATTTGAGAACTGAGTGGGATTCTGGGATTTGTAGTACAGAGCAACAAGCATTCATCTCAACCCTCAGGCTGAGTTAGGACAACTGTCATATTTGAGCCAGAAGGCCACCTTGAGTCACACTCAAGAATCCTTAAAGGGACACACAATTTGTGAGAGAGCAGATTGAGATAATGGAATTGGGACTACAAGAACTGAGAAGTAACAGCAATTATGAAAAATCTAGAACCACCCTGGATTTAATGAGATGAGACATAAAGAATCAGAGATACAGGGACCACCAAGAGGAAAAGAGAAGCTGAGAACTAAGGCAGAGAAGTGAAAGACTGAGATTGCCATCAAGTCCTTAAAATAATCTAACAATACAGGGCTGGAATTGAAATTATTGGTTATCATTACTCATACAAGGTCTGATGGATGCACTCTATAAAGTTCTGCTCCTTATCTACTTTCCCTTCTAGTGTTCCACTTGCTTTTTTTTTTAATCTAAACATTTCCTGTATCTTCATATTGATTTTGTCCATAGAGGCCAAAGTTTATCTAAAGACAGACAAAAATTTTAGTTGATAAAGAAAACTAAGTCACTATCAAAGTGTTAGGAATTTTCCTAATGTGGCCTCCATGAATTAAAATTTTTCATTTGATATAAACTCCATACAGTAAAAACAGAGACAATGAACCAAATAAATATCTACGAAATAATTTTGTTGCCCTTAGGATAGAAAGAAAACGAATTGTTGGCAGCTAAGTGGCCTAATAGATAGAATACTGGGCTTGTAATCAAGATTTATATTCCTGAATTCAAATCTAGTTTCAGATACTTGCTAGATGTATGACCCTGGGCAAGGTACTTCACTCCATTTACTTCATTCTCCATATTAGTAAAATGATCTGAAGTAGGAAATGGTGAACCACTCCAGTATATTTACCAAAAAAAAAAAAAAAAAACCCAAACCCAAATAGGGTCATGAAGAGTTGGACATGACTAAACAACAAAATTTCCTTCTCAGGTGATCACAAAGCATAGCTTTCTAGTCTAATATAGGAAGTTTTTTGAGCAGCATAAGACTTGTCTTGTAAACCCCTTCCAATAATTCTTTAACCTGCTCATCATTTCTCTTCTTAAAGAAATGCTTCTTTGCAACTTCTCATTGCTCTTGCTTTTGCCTTTTGGGCCCAAATAGAATAAAGCTAATCCCTCTTTCACATGACAGCTCTTCAAATATTTGAACACCCATATCCTTTGACTCTTCTCTTCCCAATAAGGATTCCCAGTTCTTTCCATTGATCTTCATGTGACTGGGACTCATGGCTCTTCACCAACCTGGTTGCTTTCCTCTGCACTCTCTGTAGCTTGTCAATGTCCTCCTTAGACTGTAGTGCTCAGAACTGAAAATAAGACTCCAGATTTTGTCTGACCGGGGCAGAGAACAGAGAGATAAATATCTTTTTTTCTTGAGTACTTTGTCTCTTTTAATGTAGTCCATGATTGCATTAGCTTTTGGGGCTGCCACGTCATCCCAGTGACTCATGTTAAGCCTGAAGTGCAATAAAATCTCAAAATGTTCTTTGCAGACAAATTGTCAAACCATACCTAGCCTATTCTGTACTTGTGAGGCAAATTTTTAGAGTTCATTTTTACATTCATTTTTATAGAATTTCATCTTATTAAAAATTGTCCAGGGTAGGATCTAGACTGCCATGATACTAGAGTCTGCCTCTATCATTCAATACATTCACTAGCGCTCTGCAAATTTGAAATGCATGTCATCTATGCCTTTATCTAAATCATTGATGAAAATGTGAATCAGATAAGACCAAAGAACCATGAGATGCATCACCTGAAACCTGCCAAACTATCATTGAACCATTCACAATTCACAACTACTCTTTGAGCTAGATCCTTCAATCAGTTCTGAATCCAACTGGGTGCATTATCATCTAATCTTCATGTAACTGTCTTTCACATGAGAATAGTATGAGATAGTTTATCAAATATGGTAAAAATTTTCCAAGATCTATATAAATTTGATTTGTAGCATTTCACCTTTCCACTGATTTAATAATCCTATCAAAAGACTAAAATAAAGTTAGTTCTGCATGAATTGTCTCTGATGAACTCATATTGGCTCTGTGTGATCATTACCTTTTTTGTTGGGGATTCATTGACCGTATCTATAATGATCTAGGATTTTCTCTGGAATTCTGTATAATAGATAAGGCTGTAGATTTGAAATCAGGAAAACTTGGATCAAATTCTTCTTCAGACATTTATTAACTGTGTGACTCATGGTAAATGACTTAAACTCTTTGGGACTTGGTTTCCTCATTTGTCAAATGAAGGGACTGGATTTGGGAGCCTCAAAAGTCTCTGCCAGCTCCAAATTATCCTATAGCCTCACTACCTATAGCTCAAAACCTGTGTTCTTATTGGGAAAGTTTCCATAAGGAAAGTTTGGTAAGGTAGAAAGAATATCAGAAAAAGATTAGGAGACTTGGGTTCTTCTACACTGGATTTTGACCAAGTCATGCTGTCTAAACTCTGTATTTCTGTGCCTTCCTTCTATCTTCTCTTGCCTTCCTTTGACTTTCCTTCCCTTGTCTTCTCTTGCCTTCTTTCTCTAATGTTCTAATATTCAGGCTCCAGTAGCTTTCATGTTCCATAATTTTAACTTGTAGAGTTTTCTTCTTCTTGTCCCAATTCTAAGAACCTGTAACAGTCTGCTTTTGTGGACCACAACTCAGTCATATCTTAACCAGCTTATGCCAACCCTGGACTGATGGCATAATAAAAAGAAAATAATATAGAGCAGTCTGGGTATTAAAGTTCTTTTCCTTTTTTTTCCTGACTCTGAATTTTTTTCTTCCTTCAAAATTTGTTGCCTTTTTTATGAAACTGCTTAGGAGAGCAGAGATACCGTGCAGGAAGCAGAGAATATCAATTGGACATGGGTTGAAAGCTTCCTTGCTAGATATTGGGCCTTATATGGAGGCATCTCTCAGGAAGCCTATTCTGCATATCAATGTGACCTCCAGATGTCCCCAAAACTTGTCTAATGCATCTCCCTGTGGATCTCCCTGTTCTTGACTGAAACATTAACTTTACTAAGAAAATGATTCCTCAAGGAGTCTGATTTGTGCCTCAGTTAAGTAAAAATGAGATGTCTTCCCCAAGAACTAAAAAGAAAACAAGTTCAGAAACAGTGATGGTAGAGAGACTTTGCAAACTAGATCACTGAATTAAAGTGCATTTTACAGTGAGATCATGGAATAAAAATAGAATTCAGAGCAAAAGATTTCTAACCTGTGGAATTCACACTTGTAGGAAGGCAGAGTATCTATTGATTTTCTATAGATGGAAAACAATGCTTTCCATACCTGATTGGAGGGTTGCAATTTACTCTCCAGTTCTGAGCTTCTGAACTGAGATATGAGTTCTGGGTTATGGTTTCTTCAAATGAGTGGCACATAAGACCATACTTAGATCCTATGAATAAAACGCTCTAATTTCTCCTTTGAAGATGTAAAAATACTATACTGAATGATGTTGGGTCAGTTCCTTTTTCCTTTCTAGGCTTCAGTTTCCATCCTTGTAAAATAATGAAGCTGGATTGCACAGTTCTTCAGGTCTTATTATTATGATACAATTGCCAATGGTAACATAGAGGAATGAAGAAAACAAATCAAAACAGTATTAAACATGCCTAGAGAGGTAAGATGTGATGAACTACTGATATAGAATGAACCATCTATTTTCAGACATGACCTTTCTATCCAGCACTTTACATGGTACCTCGTACACGGTAGACACTTAACAAATGCTTGTTGATTGATATATTGGTTTATTTTATCTGACTTCATTTATTTTTGTGAAATACCCTAGCTTAGTGAACAGTCTATTGGACTTGAAGTCAGACAGAGTTCAAACCCCATGTCAGATGTTTGACCAATGATTCTGGTTATTACTTTATTTTTCTGAACCTCAGGTTTCTCATCAATAAAATGGACTCAGTCTTTAAATCTTTAATCCCAGCTCACTCTATGATTTTATGAATATTTGTTATAAGGGAGAGCTCTGCTGCATGGTGAATATGAAATGGAGTATCTTTGGGAAATGAAAATAATGATTTTTAAAACATCAATTAAACATTCAAAAATACGAAACCAAAGGGACAGATAATTCAATAAAATAAAGCTCTACTTTCCCTTTAAAAAAGCACATCTATTTGGCTTTATGTTGTACACTTTTGTTTCTAGTTTAATTAAAAAAAAATCAAACCTTCCTCCTAATTATGTTTTGTTTAGCCTGAGCTCAAAATTAGCTTGTATTCCCTAAGTACATACAAACTGTCAGCAGGTGTTGGTGACAGGGGATTAATAATTTCATAAAAACAACAACAACCCCCCTCCCACAATTTCAGCAGCAGCAGCAGCAGCCAGAGACTACTGTGTTACAGACTGCCAGACACATTGAATTAAATAGAACAAGGCAGTTATATTTTGCAATGGATAGCGCATGGACTCTGGAGTCAATGTTTTCTAGCGATATGACCCTGGGCAAGTCACCTAATCCCAAATGCCTCACAAAAAAGAATGGAATATACAATATGTGGAATATTGTCCAAAGCTGGAGACCTCCTTTAGGAAGAAGGATGATGATAATATATAATGAAGGTGACCAGAAAGGTGAGGGGACCCAAAATATTGTTTATATGAGGAGCATTGAAATATTGGGTTTTCATTCTGGAGAAAAATTTGGAATTATGCTCAAAAAGTTATCAAACTGTGTATACCCTTTGATCCAGCAGTGTTACTACTGGGCTCATATCCCAAAGAGATCTTAAAGAAGGGAAAGGGACCTATATGTGCACGAATGTTTGTGGCAGCCCTGTTTGTAGTGGACAGAAATTGGAAACTGAGTAGATGCCCATCAGTTGTAGAATGGCTGAATAAATTTTAGTATATGAATATTATAGAATATTATTGTTTTGCAAGAAATGACCAGCAGGATGATTTCAGAAAGGCCTGGAGTGACTTACATGAACTGATGCTGAGTGAAATGAGCAGGATCAGGAGATCATTATATACTTCAACAACAATACTGTATGATGACCAATTCTGATGGATCTGGCCATCTTCAGCAATGAGATGAACCAAATCAGTTCCAATGGAGCAGGAATGAACTGAACCAGTTACACCCAATGAAAGAACTCTGGGAGGTGACTAAGAACCATTACACTGAATTCCCAATCCCTATATTTTTGCCTGCCAGTATTTTGGATTTCCTTCACAGGCTAATTGTACAATATTTCAGAATCCGATTCTTTTTGTACAGCAAAATAATGGTTTGGACATGTATATTTATTTTGTATTTAATTTATACTTTAACATATTTAACATGTATTGGTCATCCTGCCATCTAGGGGAGGGGGTGGGAAGGAGGGGAAAAATTGGAACAAAAGGTTTGGCAAATGTCAATGCGGTAAAATTACCCATACATATAACTTGTAAATAAAAAAGCTATTAAAAAAAAAAAAGAAATACTGGGTTTGTTTAGTCAATGAAGACTTGGGGTAGGGGCACCTGGGTCACCTTCTTAAAATATTTGGGGGAATGTCATGTAGAGGAAAGAGACTTATTTTGCTCAGTCCAAGGGGGCAGAAGTAGGTAAGCAGAAGTTATCAAGGGTAGATTTCGGGCTGAATAAAAGGAAAACTTTCCTAATGATTAGATATATCTAAAAATGGAATGGGATGTTTTAGGGAAATTCATTCCTTTCCATTGCTAGAGGTCCTTAGTAGAGTCAGGGCAATCTGTCTGGCATGCTTCAAGTAGGGACTGAAAAAAGATGAATTCTGCTATTCTTTTCAACTCTACTATGATTTTAGAACTTCCTTTTAGCCTTTCTAGAGCTATTTCCTGCAGCAGACTTCCTAACATTCTCTGAGTTAGAGAGTGACCTTTTTCCTATACCTCATCATGGTTTGGAAGGAACGCATGCCAGTGGAACTCAAACTCTGGGAAGTCCTAGAAAATTGAGGAAGCTGTGTACAAACATGGACCTAACAATAATTTTTGACTTTGGGCCAGCCTAGAAACATTCATGGAAAAGTGACCAGAAGATTGGTCAGCAGATGATGGATTTAAATTCATTTATTTGTTCGTTTATTCATTTGTATGTTTGTTTATTTAAAGCAGTAGAAGCTCATGAAATACTCCACTAAGTCATGGAGGAAATGTAGTCTATACTTGCAGAGAGAAAATACATTCTAGAATCAATAAATCTAAATCTGTTAGAACTGGAAAAGATTTGAGAAATCATTTAGTCCAACCTTTTACTCTTCTTAGCCCAATTCTGTCACAAATTCCCATTTTATAAATGAGAAAACTGAGACCCAGAGAATAAATGAAAGGCTGGCACTGAAAAAAAATAATTTTTATAAGTATTCAAGAAACTTTGTCCTCTCTCTGGCTACTATTTGCAAATAGGTATGGATAAGAACTCATCCCAAACAAGTTCCCAAGTGGGTAACATATGAAGATAAATGAGAATTCACTACATTTGGTATTTAGAACAGGACACAGATTTAATTCAATAAAACATTTATTAAATGTCCACTATATATAAGATATTGTTCTAGACGCTTGGGATAGAAGGACAAAATAATATTTATTCATTCAATAGGTATTTGTTAAATACCTACTGTGTGCTACTGCGTGCAAGACATTATTTTAGATGCTGTAGATACAAGGACAAAATGACATAAATTTAATAGACATCAGTATCTATTATATGTGATGCACTTTGGTAGGCCCTCAGGGATAGAAAGACAAAAGCTTAAAAAAGTCAAATTTTAACCCAGACAGTTCTGGCCTTTAGGGAACTTACATCCTACTGAGGGTCAGAGGGTTTTCGTTATATATAGATAATTATGAATCAAAGTTGAAAATGATGGGGATGAAAGGGAAAATCTGGATAAGAGTGCTCTGGAAAAATCTGAGAAGGGAGAGGTGACTTTCAGCTAGAGAGATTGGTTAAAGTGGACCAGATGGTAGCATCTGAACCGACTTTTGTCAAAGAGAAGGATTTTGCAAGATAAAAATGAAAAAGGAATACATTTCAGTGATGGGGAATGCCCCGAGTCCAGGGCAGGAAGGAAGAGATAGTATGTTTGGTCCAAGGAACTGCTGTAATATCCTAATCCACAATGCACCAGAGCTCAACTCAGCACTTAGTTGCTTTTACCCTTGGGATGGTTTTGCAACTTTCCAATAAGTAAGTATTGTAGACATAGTCTGGGTTTTGCACTCAGATGGTTATGGGATCAAAATTAAATATGTAAAGAGATTGAAATCAAAGAAGGGATTAAAAAGAGAGAGAGAAACTAGAAAAGCAAAAGGGCTTTGAGATAGCCTATTAAAATATTAAAATTGATTTTAAATGAGGTCTCCCCTTCCCCCCACCAAAGTCTCTTGCTTAGTTGAATTGAAAACAGTGTTTGCTTTTAGATATTGCAGCTGCCAGACAGGCCTAGCTCTGCAGCCTTTGAAAGTAATATTCACTGAAATATGGACTGAAGTAGGAGAACTGGGCTTTGAGGGCAGGAGAAGGGGAGCTGGGGGATTTGGGGGCTGCTGGTTTTCCACGGCTGTGCTTCTACGTCAGCAAAATGGATATGACTTTGAGCTTGAAAGGTCAGGGGAAGGTTGGTATCAAGAACACGGCTTGGGGAGAATGGTACTTTGGCGTGTACTGATGGGTGCTTTGGAAAGACCAGGGGTCGGAATTGGAACCAGCAAGGTCAGTAACAGCTACTTAATATTATTATTTAGACCCACAGGTTCAGACCTTGCTCCTTTAAAAACATAGACATCAAAATCCAGCAAGGAAGTCTAATTAGCCCACTTTTCTGTACTCCTTTATCTTTGGGGCCACTAGAGTGTTCTCCTCCCCTTCTCCACTCTATACATTTTAGGATTTTATGTATTCCATTTTAAAAATGCATTCCTTAGATCATTTGTTCAATAAATATTTATTAAGGACCTGGTTTCAAATCCTGGGCAAACTTTATCCTTTCCCTGGCTGCTGGTTGCAAATAGGTCTGGATGAGAATGAGTCCCAATCAAGTGGGTGATGTATATGAAGACAAGTGAGAATGCCCTACATTTTGGTAAACCTCTCTCAGCCTTAGTATCTCCCTTTGTAAAATGAGAATATTGGACTAGCTAGCCTCTAAGCTCTCTTTCAGCTTTAAATCTATAATCCTATGATCTTTTACATGCAATGCACTGACCTAGGTACTGGGAATGTTACCAAGTTGAACAAACCACTTTTCCCACCCCAGTCCCGTATCTGGGTTGGGGGGAGGGTGCTTCCTTCTATTAATTTTTCCATAGAACTTGGAAATCAGCTGAATCATTCTTCTCAACCTCCAGCCTCTATCTGCCTAAGCTTGCAGAGAGGGAAGGCTGTGATCCTTTGCCCAGGAGGGAGATGAAAAAAAGGCAAGCAGGGATGGGGTATCTGCGGAAGCTGATTATGGCTGGAGTGGGATGAGGGATTTACTGCCTTCTCTCCTACCTCCCCACTTCTCTTTTTGCTGAAGAGTCAGACAAAGAAACTGAATGGCTTAACTGAATGGCTTAACCGAAGGCTCACAATTGCTGCTGCTAGGCAATAATGCATCCCTTGTTTTCTAGTTGGAGTGAAGTGGGAAGGTTTCAGGCCTGATTGGGTAGCTAACAAGTGCTTGTGTGTTGTGGTACACAGCAAATATTATGATTATGATTGTGATTGTTAACCACGAATAACCATGCTACCATTTTCTCTGTTGGGAGAAAAATTTAGCAATGTATATAGTTCCCAAAACAGCAGGCAGTATTCCACATACATTTTTTTTTTTTAAAGAACACTGGATAAAAGGAAATAAAATATTGAACAAAAGGCAGCAGCTTTCTTTTATGTATAGTATAGTCTTATTTAGAATTTTTCTCCTTCACTTAGTACCTGTTCCAGTCAAATTGGCCTGCTAGTACTTGGTATTCCATTGCCTTTTCACAGGCAGGCCCATCTTTCACTCACTACATCTGGTACTAGTATAGTCCTTCCTCATCTCTTCCTCCCTAGCTTCCTTTAAAACATCAATTGGGTATCATATTCCTCATTCTTTCCCTCTTTATTAGCATGGTCTTTCCCTCTTTATTTTTTAAAAAATAATATTTTATTTTTCCTCATTTACATGTAAAAATAATTTTTAATATTCATTAAAATTTTTTGTCCTGTATTTTTAAAAGTACTGATGTTTTTTGTTTTACATCTGAAGTCTTTTCAACATATAATCCTCTCTTTCCTCCTGAAATATCTTGCATTTATTTGTCTATGGATAAATTCTCCCCTACCAGTGAAATGTAATATCGGTGAGATCACAGGCTCTTTTTATTTGTCTTTGTAGCCCCAGCACCTAGAACAGTGTCCAGAACGTAGTAAATACTTATTAAATGTTTATTGACTTGAATTGGAATGGATTGAGTCCCATCAGTGTATGCTGAAGCTCAGCTCATGAGCCAACAGTTAACTTTTCAGTGTGAGCCTTTCAAAAATTGCAAATCTTACAAATTAGGGTTTAATTTATTGTTTTGTTGATTTTTAGACTTAAGAAAGTCATGGAGAAAATGCAGATTAAATTCATAAGTGTATTGTATCTTTTTTTTTTTTCCTGGAGAGTTGGTTGATAAATATTACCCAATACTGGCAACCAGCACAGACCAACCAATCAATCAATTACCTATTTTACATATATATATATATATACCCAGGGTCATGTAAAAAATTTTTGGGTGAAAAGGGGTCACAAGTAAAAAGCTTAAGCAGCACTGTTCTACTGCATGATTACCACATACAATGTACTGGGGGACAAGATGATGAGATCTCTATCTTCAAAGAGATTCAAAGATGATAACTAGATAAGTAAATGGATTTGGGGCATGGAAAGTACAAATAAGAAAGCACAAAAAAGTTCTGGGATATGGTCATTAACCTACCCCAAAGGCCTATTTAGTTTTAGGGAAAAGTTCAGTTGGGGAAATTTGCCTCTGTTCTCACAAAGGATTCAGTGACTCACTAACACAGTAGGGAGAGAACTGCAAAATTAGATGTTGTCTAATTTTGAGACTAGTAATTTTGTCACAACATAAAGTAATTTTAAAAGGAGGATTTTCTATCCAGAAATGACTTTTAATGTTAAAAAAACTCACAAAAGACATTAATAAAACCTATTTTTAAACAAGAAAGAGTATGTTGACAAAAAGGAAAATCAAAAAAACCTCACATAGGAGGTGACACCAAAACTTTCCTTTGAAGGAAGCTAAAGGTCCTAGGAGGCAGTAGTGGAGAGAGAATGAATTCTAGATATGGGGGATCCATTTGTATAAAAGACACTAGATAACTTTTGTAGCTCTTTCCCATTCTTCTCCCTTCTATAACCATGAGCTATGGAACCCAGAATAAAAACAGAGGCAAATCATAGAGCTAAAATGGGAAGGGACCCTAGAAGCCATTTAGAAAGTGAAGCCCTGGCAATTTAGGCGATTTATTTGTTCAGGGTTTTGTAAGTAATAAATATCAGGAATGATATTTGAACCCTGCTTTTCAGACTCCAGCATCTGTACTCTTTCCATTATGCCACAGATTCTCCTACATGTTCTTTTGCCTAAAATTGAATAGGTCTTTGGGCCCTCGAAAATGCCTAAGCTTCTCCAAGCTTCAAGATCACACAGAAGATACATTTGTTTTATTTTCTTAGAAATAAACATCAAGCCAAAACCAGTTCCCTAGCACCATTTGCTCAAAGCCAATTCTCTTCCTTAGGGGCTTGTCAAGTCAATCTATGACTGTGCACCAGTCCGTGAAATTAACATTTTTTTTTATTTCTTTAAAGACAAACTTCATGAGTCTAGACTAGCTTTGCTTTCTGTAATCGCTGACTTTGATGTCATCTCAGGAGAGGTGATAGGGAAGCAGATTTGCAGAAGGCATGAATCTTCATGCCAGAGATCAGTTCTTAAATGACCATGACTCAGCTTTCTCATAGTCAGAGTTTCTTAAGCATTTTTTGGATCCCTTTGACAGTCTCATGAAACTCCGTATCTTTAAGTACATAAAACAAAATATAACAGAAATCAATTATATTGAAAACCAATGATCAAAATATTAAAAAATAAAATAAAACAAGTTCATGAATCCCAAGTTAAGAATTCTTGTGAACCAAAGAGTGAGGAGATGAGATCCAATGAAAAATTAATCTATGATTTGTTCAGTCATGTCCATCTCTTTGTAATCCCATCTAGGGTTTTCTTGGAAAAGATTCTGGAAGGGTTTGCCATTTTCTTCTCCAGTTCATTTTACAGATGAGAAAACTGAGGCAAATGGACTTGAGCAACTTGTTCAGGGTCACGTAGCTAGGAAGGGTCTAAAGACAGATTTGATCTCAAGAAAATAAGTCTTATTGACCCTAGCACTCTAACCACTGAACTATCATCTATCTGCTCCCCTATAAATGCTCACTGTGTTCAATTATCCTTCCTTACAAGTCCATATTTTCCCACCTTTGTATTGCTGCTCCTACTATTCCCTAGTCTACAATGCTGTCCTTGCCAGTTTTTAATGCCTTGACAAAGCCTGCTCCATCATTGCATACCTTCTCCCCTATGTATAAATTATCTTTACTACTTTAACTCAAACAACACTTTAAATTTTTAAAATTTAATCATATTTTATTCTTCCAATTACATGTAAAAACAGTTTTCAACAATTATTTTTGTAAGATTTTGAGTTCCAAATTTTTTTCTCTCTCCCTAAGTTACCTCCCTCCTCCCCAAGAGAGCAAGCAATCTGATATACATGATGCATAATCATTAAATAATACTTTAGTTCTATTGCTCCTTAGTGCACTTTTTATTAGATATGTATTACAGCTATCCCTGGTTAAGTCTCATAGCTTTCTCAGGCTGTGAACTTCATACAAGCAGGGACTATGTCTTCCTTGGGGTCTAACACAGTATACTCTGTACATAGTAGGTGCTTAACAAATAGTGATTCTATTGTTGGTATCTGTAGTCTTGGTGTCCTGTTGGGTATTGAGGAGGAAAGAAAATAAACATGAAACAGTTAAAGTATCATCAACCTAGCTGGAAGTGGTCATCTTTAAGACTTGGCTCAGTCTACATTTTGCATGTGAACCCTGCCCTTGAGATGTTTATATTTGAAGTGAGGAGACAAGATTAACCCATACAACAATGGCTTAAAGTGTAAATCTGTACAAACTTATCAGATATGTGATCACATGAATGCAAAGCATCTTAGGAAAAGCAAAACACCCCCAGATCCAGCAATATTTTCATTTCACAGGCATGCATTAACCAATAGCATTAGAGAGTATGTTGAAGTTTACAAGGCTCTCTCTTTATTAGCTAATCATCATATCCTTGGGAGGCAGGTATTATCAGTAATTCTCATTTTGCAGATGAGAAAACTGAGGCTTGCTCAAGAGTCACAAAGCTGAGCATGTATGGCAGACTTTGAACTCAAGTCTTCCTGATTAAATGTTTAATTCTCTAAAACTATTTCCCCACTAGGTCCCTCAATAAATACTTGTCTTGTTTAGAACACTATTTTCAATGATAGAAATACAAAGATAGAATACAAAACAGTTTCTGTCGTCAAGGAACTTACATTTTATTGAGAAAAACAACATATAAACTGGTGAATTGATACAAAATCCCATATTGGGCAAATAGAGTGGTTGGGGGGTAGGAAGCACTAGTAGCAGGAAATATAAGGGAAGGTTTCTTTTTTTAAAAAAATCTTTGTTTAATTCTAAATTTAACAAACACCAAAGCTCCAACACTTCCATATAAAAACTAGACTAAAAAAAGCAGATTATATGTAAGACCCTGAGTCTATATTACACATAGATGCTTTTTTTTCAAAAAGATTATGGAATATATTCAAAATATTACTTTGTAAAGCTGTCTTACTTGTCTGTATTTCCTTTTGAACTTCTCTTGTTCTAGATATTTAAAAAATACTTCAAAGACTCTTTTCTTTGTCATTAGCGCTTCTCTCCTAGCTCTTAAACAATAATGACAAAAAACACAATTGTTTTAGCAAATATACATACTCAGGTAAAACAAATTCCCACATTGAATCATGTTCAAAAATATCTCATTCTACACTGAGAGGTCCATCACCTGTTTGGGAAGTGGATAAGGGGCTTCCTTATCAGTCTGCTGGAGTCATGGTGAACTACTGCTTCAAGCAAAGAAAGGCCCCTTGAAATCTGACCAGATCACTAAGAGAGAATATAAAGAGCAAATCCTATAGTAAAGATACTCAACATGTCTCCTAAGGATTCTAACAAGCAGAGGATGAGATAAGATTCTAGGTAGGAAGGACAGGAGGGAGCAGGTCAGTGCTGTTAGGATTTCAGAAAGAATAGAGATTTGGAAGGATTTGGAAGGTGTAAACAAAGAATACTCTCTGAAGGAAGCAGGACTCTAGTTAGATTTGGGGCAGGCGGAGGAAATAATTATTGACATTTCAGAGGTAAGGTGTGTATGTATTGACATGATACATGTCAATAGACTGACTAGATTATCCCATTAATAAATTGTAGGAACCACCAATTTCTGACATCAGCTACTCAGGTAGGTGCATAAATTTAGAGCTGGAAAAAGTGTTAAAGGCCAGATGTAGCCCTTGACATTTTTTTCTTTGTTGCCTATAGCATCCCTACAGTTTGGTACTATTATTATCCCCATTTTAAAGGTGAGGAAACAGGAAAGATTACATAGCTAATGTATGGGAAAAGATTTAAACCCAAGCCTTCCCTCTCTGAGTCCAATCCTTTGTCTACCACATCATGCTGCCTCCCATCTAATTTAACCCCTAGTTTTACAAGTGAGGAAACTGAGGCCCAAAGAAGTGATTTTCCTAAAATCCCAAGCATTAAGTAGAAGAGCTTTGGATTTAAAACTCATCTCTTGATTCCATTTTCAATATGCTGTCCGCTGTACTATAATTGTCTTAACAAGGTATACATTTGTACTCAAAAGATCAGATCTCAGAAAGCCCTACCTCAAGAAACTAGGAATAAATAGTCAGACCTCTACTAAGACTGGCTAACCCACAATAGGCGGACCAGACAGAACATGTAGTGATGAGTACCTAATAGTGTACTTTAAAATTCAGTGTGTCAACGTCTGGGATATGATAGAGCCTTAAAGAAAATAAGAAAGGTAACAATCAGAAATAGTTATCAGTCAACTATGAACCAATGAGCATGGCCCTTCCTGAGTCTTTACTGGGTCCTGAGATATGGAGATACTAGCTTAAAGACCAAGGGAAGGAGTGAAAAAGAGTGGATTGGAGACAGAGAAAACATATGCAGGGAAAAGAACAGAGAGACAGAGACAGAGAGATAGAGATGGACGAAGATTATCCAAAATTAGGTTGTCAGGGGTAAAGCCAAATATAACTCATAGCTTGTAGACGTCAAAAGAAGCCAAGGTTGAGGATAAGGAAGCACTTTATTGGTCTAGCCATTCAAGGATATTTAAGAGAGAATGAAATCAATTCAGTCTAGTTTAATTCCCTCTGATGATGTCCATGTACCATTACAGTCAATTAAAGAGGGGTAGAGAATGAAAAGCGTTTAGCCTGGGGCAGGGTAATTGGGGGAGGTCACCATGACAATTAAATTTCCCAGCAAGCAAATGTAATTACAAGACCTGTCTCCCCTTTCCCCTTCACAGGACTAAGGCATAAATGACCACTGAGAGTCAGAGTTTGTGCACCAGAAGCATGCAAGCCCCCAGTAGCCACCACAGAAGAGCGTGGTGTCCCAGCTTCAAACTGCGAGAGGTGGCATCCATGTACTGCACCATGGTGGCCATCTTCTTCATCATCCTGGTAGCAGCTTTGCAGGGTACAGCTCCCTCAGAGAACCATTTCCCTTACAAGGTTCCCCTGGACCCTGAGGGCATCCTGGAGTTGTCCTGGAACATCAGTTATACAGAGGAGGTGATTTGCTTCCAACTTCTAATCAAGGAGCTAAAGTATGGGGTGATTTTTGGGATGTCTGACCGGGGTGAATTTGAGAATGCTGATCTAGTTGTGCTCTGGAGTGATGGAAAAAATTCCTATTTTGGGGTAAGTCTTGTCTTTCTATATTTTTCCCCTTTCAGATGTCCAATGATCCATCTCTTCCTCCTTTAATTCTCCCCTTCATTGTAATATAATTGCATTAAAGGTAATAAAAGTGATTTGCTCATAACTTTTCTTTTAGCTTCTCAAGTGAGAGAGTTTATCTTCTTTTTGCTTTGACGGTAGCTATTTTTATAAACTGGCTTATCATCAGAATAGTGATGGAGAATCAAATGAGAAGGACACACCTAACAACATATTCCTGTTAATTCCTGTTAACAACGTAATCCTGTATGGGCAGGACACACATATTATATCTACTACATACACCCAAATAGGTGGTGTAGGAATTATGATTCTCATATTCAAGATGAGGAAACTAAGTCTCTAGGGGTCAAAGTGATTTGTTCCAGTGGTGGTCCTACAGTCATATAGGAGAATGAGCTGGAGATGTTTAGCTTGGAAAATAGGTAATGTGGGGTGGAGGTTCAGCTATGAAAACTGTCTTCAACTATGTCAAGGGCTACTGTGTAGAAAGGATTAGACTTGTCTGCTTGGCCCCAGAGGGCAGAAATAAGTGAAAGCTGCAAAGGCAGTTTCATTTAGATTGAAAGAAAAGCTTTTTAAGCATCAGAGCTGACCAAAAGTGAAATGAACTGCCTTGGAAGGTAATGGGTTCTCCTTTGCTAAAGGTCTTCAAGTGTAGGTTGAATGACCTTTTGTCTGATATGTTGGTGTGGGATTCCTTTGTCAGGTATGAGTTGTAGGAGAGAACCAGATTTTCTTTCTGTTGCTGAAATTCTTTCAATACACACAACATAAAGCATCCCAAACTCAACAAATCTATACATACAGACACACAATTAACAATGCAATCTAAACTCATCACAGATAAATGATTTGTAATACCCCAGATGAGCATATGTACACCCAATATATAGCATATCCCAATCCCAATATACACATAAATACAAACAGTTTGGGCACATCTAACCCATATATGTGTGTATACACATACACATACATGCATTTCTACATGTGTGTATTTTGTATACATATATGCACACGCATACACATGTATTTTTGTGTGTGTATATATGTATACACACACACATATATATTAAAAATACAAACACAGAGTCAGAAAGACAAATCCAAATCCTACTTCAGAAACTAGCTGTAGGATCCTTACCCATTCTTAGCCTCAGTTTCCTCACCTGTAGCACCAACCTCACTGATTTGTTATAAAAATTAAATAATGAAACATATGTAAAGTACTTTATTAATCTTCAAGTCCCATGTAGGAGCTCTTTATTATCATTGTTGCTGTTCAGTCAGATATAATTCTTCATGACCCTTTGGACCAAATGCCCATAGGGTTTTCTTAGCAAAGATACTAGAGTAATTTGTCATTTCCTTTAGTTTTATGGAGGCAAAGGTTAAATGACTCGCCCAGAGTAAATGTTGGGGGTTATATTTGAACACCAGTCTTTCTGACTCCAGGACAAGTGTTCTATCAACGGCACCATGTAGATGCCCCAGCTATTTCTCTCTCTCTCTCTCTCTCTCTCTCTCTCTCTCTCTTTCACACACACACACACACACACACACACACACACACACACTCAGAGCACATTCCAAACTTAGCACAGGTTGTATATTGTGCGGAGTGTGTATTGAGATACACAATGTGTGCATTAAGATATACAATGTATGCATTGAGATATACAATGTATGCATTGAGATATACAATGTGTGCATTGAGATATACATCTCAAAGACAAATGAGGAATATTTGAAAGTCCTAAACAAGCCAAAGAGAAGGGAAATTTTCTCTTCCAGGAGAGCCATCCCATCAACAAGTCTGACCAGAGTCCCAGGAAGCTTCCACAAATCACCTGCCCTATTTAACCAGTCTTTGTGGCTTCATTTAAATGTTTCTTGCCACCTACCAGGCAAATGAATAAGCAAAAGCAGTGGCTTTCAATAGTTCTATAGTCATCTATTTCCATGAAAACAGACACCAAGGGAATTTTAAAAACAAACCAAAGATGACTTTTCTTAGCAGTGGGATGAGGATAATCATGACATTGGCCACTTTTCCAATGACTCCTTGGAAGGGTAGGTTTGAAACCATGGATCAGAACAGGATAGGGCACGGCGGGGCTGGGAAGCTATGGAGAGGGGCCACATGGCTGGTGCTGGTGGAAGCTGATCTCCCCCTCCCAAAGCAGCAGGAATCCTGACTGTTCCTCAGCCTGATGCTCTTTCAAATGGCTCTGTGGGGATGTGACAGAAATATGACAAGATTACTGTTTCCTTCCTGGCAGCTTTCCCTCTCTGCTTGTCTCTTTTTGCTACTGTTAAAAAAGCCAAATCCACTTAACCTTTCTGCACACTCCAAGATTAATTTGCACAACAATTTCCTATTAAAACAAATGTCAGGCCTTTTATTTCCTACTTTAACAATAAATTCAGCAGAGGCATTCTAGAGTTTTTAAACTGAAACCTCTAAAGATTTTTTTCCTCTTTATTTAAAGTTAATCCTTTTACATCTCAGCAGTATGTCCTTGTAAAAATTTGAAGAAAAAAATTGTGTTTCCCTCCTTAAAAACAATAAAATATATTTTGATTCCTAGATTGTGATTTAAAAGCAAAACTGAACACCTGTGCCTGAGATATTCCTAGTGAGATTCCTCTGAATGTGAAGGACTGATTTCTGACAAGGGGTCTTTATGCTACACTTTCCCTGCACTCTGGGGCAGATGATAGCAATTGCCAACACACTGATGGGAGCCTTGACTCAGTATTCATACTCAAACTAAGGGTGCAAGGAAAGTGATCCCTGGCATTACTCTAAATTGATATTAGAAATCACTGGGGAAAAAAATGAAATTGCTACTAAGCACATCACTTGGCATGAATTAAGAGCAGAAACATTATTTTAATTTCAAAAGTGAACAAAACAGGAAGCTCTTGAGGAAAGCTTCTGATATAGGTCTTTAGAATTCTCTTCCTATAACCATAACTAGATCTCAGTAGGAAGAGGAATCTCTCCTATTTGCCTGATACTTTATATATACACCATCTCTTCTCCATCTTCTCTCATTCCCCTGTATCAATTCTAACTTCTGGCTGCATTATTCTATATTCCATTTCTCCTCTGGCCTTCTCTCATCTCTGGTGTTCATCCCCTTGTGTTGAAGTCCCACCTCCGATACTATAAGCTGAAGGGTCTATCTTCCTTCAAGGTCTGAAAAGCTGAATTGCCATTTCCACTATGGAGGCTTTCCTTCTGAATTCCTTCTGCCCTTGCCTTCCTACTTTAGACAGTGCTGGTTTGCCCCTCCATTCTCAAATTTCTCATTGTTCTTTGCCTAGATCTTTCTCTTTCCCCACCATCCCACATCACTCCAAATAGATTGTGTGCTTCTTGGAAGCTTTGTGTCATTCCTAGTCTTGTATTTCTACATAGGGGCATCTAGATGGAACAGGGGAGAGAGCATTGAATCTGGAGTCAGGAATATTTGAGTTTAAAATTTGACCTTAGACACTTAATCATCATTAGATGAGTTTGCCTCAGTTTCCTCATCTGTTTAAAAAAAAAGCTAAAGAAGAAAATGGCAAACTACTCCATTATCTTTGCCAAGGAAATCCCAAATAAGGTCATGAAGAATCAGACACAACTGAGTAACAACAACAATTTCCTGCATGCTTCTTTGCACATGGTAGGATCCTTAGTCTGAAGCTGGAAGGACCCTCACAGGACACTAAGTCAGAAGCCCCTTTCTGGCGATTCCTTTTGTATCTGGGCTCAACTAGATGATCCCCGAGATCCCTTCCCATTCTCACATTCTGTTCATTTCCAGTCCTATTACATTTAGCCCAGTCATTTTGTTTTAGAGACAAGGAAGATTAAGTGTTGAGGTCGTACAGGTAGGATGTGGGCTTCAAACTCAGGTCTCCTGATTTCAGAGCCATCAGACCGTCCTTGTAATGGTCAATTTATTTGCATTGAGATGAAACAAAGCTGGCAAAGAAAGCCTATTTATTGATGGAGTGCCAGACATCATAACAGAAGTTAGGAGACAGTTTCAGGCCAGGAGAGGTTTCAGGGCTCCCTCAAATAATGTCACAAAGGCAACCCTCTAATAATAATATGAATGAAGACTTGAAATTTCATTGTTATAGAAAATTCCCAAAGAGGGAAGCATTTTCTCTGATTGTAGGTCAACTTCATCTCTGCATCTTATAATCATAAGAAAGCTATACCGGAGGCTTCAATGGTGCTGCCCTCCCCAGTGCAGCTTAAATCAAATTAAGATATAACTGGGAAATATTGAACAAAATAAATAGAAATATAATGAGACATAGATAATGGTAATATACAGTTTTTAAATATATGCAGTCCATAGGCATTCTTATTTACTGTTTAGTCACCTCCATTTCTATTTGAATTTGATATCCCTGGCCTAGAGCACTAAGAGATCATATGACTTGACTTGGGTCACACAGCCAGTGTATTTCACAGGAAGGACTTGAATCTAGGTCTTCCTGACTCCAATTAGAGTTTTTTACTATTGTGTCAAGTCTTTCAATAATAATAGTGATAATAACATATCATATATTAAATACAATATAATAGCCAATAATAATATAATAATGTGTGTGTTATTTGTACATATCATAATAATAGTAATAACATCACATAATATACATTTATTGTCATACAGTTGTGTTCAGTCAGGTTTCCTTATGATTCCATTTGAGATTTTCTTGGCAATGATACTGGAGTAATTTACCATTTCCTTTTCCAGCTTATTTTGCAGATGGGGAAACTGAGACAAATAGAGTTAAGTGACTTGCCCAGGGTCACACAGCTAATAAGTATCTGAGACTAGATTTGCACTCAGGAAGCTGAATCTTTTTGACTCCAGGCTTGTAACTATCTACTGTATCACCAAGCTGCCACAAAATATCTATATCACATGGTATAGTAGATGGAGAACTGTCCTTGAGACAGGAAAACCTGAGTTCAAGTTCTGCCTGTGTAACCCTGGACAAGTCATATGATCTCTCAATACTCTCGGTCAATGGCATCTTTATATATGAATATGTATGTATGTATGTAAATACATATATACACACATTTAAAGGATTAACTTTAAATAAAGAGGAGGAAAGAATCTTTAGAGATTTTAACTGAAAAAATCTAGAATGCCTTTGCTAAAATTTTTTTAGAGGAGGGGAAAAAAAACCCAACTTTCTGGATCTGATATGTTTTAATAAGAAATTTTTGTGTAAATTAATGATATAGTATATAGAAACTTATACATAAGTCTATATGTATAAATATAGAAACATATATCTATATACATACATATGTATATACACATATGTGTATGTTTGTGTATTCCCCCAAATGTTTTAGGCTTTAATAAGCTTACAATTGCACTAAGAGCTTTGGTATACCTTGTAACTTTTGTGAAGAGCTTTACATGCATCATCTCTTTTGAGATCCATCACAATAATCCTTTGAGGTAGACATTATAATCCCATTTTATAAATGAGAAGCCCAATGCTCAGAATAGTTCAATGACTATTAAGTACTAGAACTGAGAAGGAAATTGAGGGGTTTTTGGCTTCACACCCCATCTCATGTTCACTACGACATACTGCTCCAGTGAGGAGGCTTCAGTGAGAAAAGCATGAAGCTGGAATCAGGACACTTGGGTGCTAGGCCGTGTCTGTCATAAATTCCCTTCATGAGACCTTAAACAGATAAATAATCACTTCTCTTTGGGTCTCAGTTTCTTCATCTGTAAAACAGAAGAATTGAATCTGATGACATTTAAGGTGTTCGTTAATAAACAGACACTTCCTGCTGTGATCCCAGACAAGTCACTTCACTCTGTTTTGTCTCAGTTTCCTCATCTGTAAAATGAACTAGAGAAGGAAATGGCAAATTGCTCTAGTATTCCTGACAAGAAAGCTCCAAATGAGGTTACTCTGAGTTGGACATAGCTAAAAGACTGAACAATAACAACAAAAAGACTCATTTAAACATTAACATGCTCTGGTTCTATATTGTGAGGCCTGCTAGAATAATAATCACAAAAGTCCTTGAAAGTTTGCATTTTCACAAACACTGTCTCATTTGATCCTTACAATAGTTGTTATTATCATATTTTTTTGGCTCAGGAAATGGAGATAGATGAGAGATTTGCTCAGGCTCACACAACAAGCCAATGTCTGAGACTGGTCCAGCACTCTAATCACTGTATCACTTCGCTGATTTTTTAGGTGGTCCCTGCTTTCTGACTATGTTTTTTTTGGCAGGATGCATGGACTGATGCAAAGGGGCAGATCCATCTTGATTCCCAACAGGATTACCAGCTTCTGAAAGCACAGAAGACTTTTGGAGGACTCTTGCTTCTTTTTAAGAGGCCCATCAGCACCCATGACCCTAGAGATTATCTCATTGAGGTGAGCTAAAAGGAAAGATGTGTCTGGGAGTGAAAATGTGAGGCTCAGCCTGTAGTCTTACCCCTCCCTCTGCAGGATGATTAGGCCTGAATGCCTGTTGAAGGTATTGCTGCCAGTGGAATTTTCATCAGCCTTCTTCTTGGATAGGTGAGAAGCTAATTGCAGATTTGAGAAAACCTCCTGGTCAACCCCGAGAGGTGGCCCAGGGAAATTTCATCAATGTGTGGGATTTAATAGGATTGGAAAGCATTTTCTTTAAAAAAGCAACTCTTACCATTGACTCATAACATTGGTCATTGTGGTCTTGTACAGAAGTAGCTTAAATAGAGGTCTTTGAAACCATATCCGTATAATCCCAACTGCTTCCAGAGCAGTTCTAGTGCCTTTGTTTGGCCTTCAGGTCCTTCCCCAATCAGCTATATTTCATTCTCCTGTCCTTCGTATATTTTGTTCTCCATCAAACTGTTCTACACTCTGTTCTCCTGAACACTACACCTCCAAGCAGGCTGTGCCTGAAATGCTTTCCTTCCTCCTTTATAACTGTTGAATCCTTTAAAGCTCAATTCCAATAATGCCTCCTTCACAAAACCTTTCCTCATTCCCCAGGTTGATAATAACCTCCTGAACCTCACATAATACTTTTCACTCTCTTCCTACACTTATCAGGTAATATTGGCTATTTGATCATCTGAATTCTGTCTTAGCTCCATACCAGATTATAAGTTTCACAAGGTCAGGGATCTTAACTAAATTTTATACTTCACCCAATCCAGTCCAGTGCCTTGCACACAGTGTGGGTCTAACAAATGTTCATTGAATGAATGTATGAGATCACCAAAGGAAGTTGTCTTCTCTGTCTCCTTTCATTCTTCCTCTGTTCTCTAAATACTCTCAGCTCTAATAGGGGAAGGAGAGGTTGTACTTTGTTTTCATAGAATACTAGGATAATAGATTTAGAGCTGGAAGTTCTCTTCAGAGGTCATCCCATACAACCTCCTCATTTTGCAGGTGAGGAAACTGAGGCCCTGAAAGGTGAAGTGACTTGACCAAAAAGATCCAATAAATGTCAGGGGCAGAATTTGAACTCAGGACCTTTGGCTTCAAATCCAATTTTTTTCCTATTATACTATAATTTAACTCAACATTATTGAGTTCCCTTTCTGATATACATACTAGAAAATAATCTTTCTTTTTCCTTTCCTTTTCCTCTTCTGTCCTCTCCTATCCTCTCCTGTCTTTTCATTTCCTCTCCTCTCCTCTCTTGTCCTTTCCTGTCCTCTCCTGTCCTGTCCTCTTTTGTCCAGTCCTGTCCAGTCTTGTCCTCTCTTCTCCAGTCCTATTCTATCCTGTCCTCTCCTCTCTTATCCTTTCCTGTTCTCTCCTCTCTCTCTTCTCCTTTCCTTTTATCTCTTCTCTTCTCCTCTCTTTGCTTTTCTCCTCCTCTCTTCTCTCCTTTTCTTCTTTCTCTTTTCTTCTATTCTCTTCTTTCTTTTCTCCATCTCTCCTTGAAACCACATGGTATCTCTTTAAGCTCTGTTCTATCCTATCCCATCCTAACTTGTGTATTATTATATTCTATACTGTAATGTAATGGATAGACTTTTATAGACTTGGAATCAGGAATTCAACTCAATTCATTTCAAGAAGCCCTTATTAAGAGCCTACATAAGTATGTCAAGGCTAGAGATATAAAGACAAAAAGTTTTTCCTGCCTTTAAGGATTCTACTGTGGAAAACAACATAAACACAGACAGTAAAATACAATGCATATAGGAAGTAAATACAAAGGAATGAGGTGGGAGAGGAAGAGCTAGATTCAAGTTCTGCCTCTGACATTTATTGGCTATGTGACATCTATGTGACTCAAGCAATTTTCTAGGACTTAGCCTCTAACTGACAAGCTGCATTCTATATTGCTGAAAGACAACGATAAATTAATTAATACATCTTTAGTAAGTACCTACTGTGTGCCAGACAGTGTGTGATGTACTAATGATACAAGGACAAAGAATGAACAATTTTCCACTGCTCAGAAAAAAAAATCTGCACATCATAGGTATTGAGTAGGTAGTTGTTGAGTAAATGAATGAATGAGCATCTATTATGTGTAGGCCTCTGTGATAGGAACACAGAGAGGAATAAGACATGGTCCCTGAATATAATAGAGGGATAAGGAACATAACCCAAATGACTGGGATATGAAGCAGTATATAATAAGTATATAGGAGAAATGGGAACAAAATGCCATGGAAACCCAAAGGAAGGATATATCATTTCCAACCAGGGAAGGATCATGAAGAGGAGCATGGAAACTTCATGAAAAAGGAAATTTTTGAACCAATGTTTGAAGGGTAAACAATATTTGAACAAAGAGAGACTGCCTGGGTGGGGAGGGAGGGCATTCTCATTACAGGAAATAGTGTTAGCTAACTACTTGTTCTTGTTCAGATGTGTCTGAATCTTTGTGACCCTATTTGGGCTTTTCTTGGCAGAGATGTTGGAGGGTTTTTCAATTCATTTGAGGAAATTGAGGCAAACAGGGTTAAATGACTTATCCGGGGTGACACACTTAGTAAGTGTTGGAGGCCAGATTTGAATTCAGGAAGATGAGTTTTCCTGACTCCAGGCCCAGTGCTCTATCTACTGCACCATCTAGTTTGCCAAAGCTTAGTCATGGTGATAGACAAAAGGTAGCATCAGTTCAAGGAACTGTAAGTAATCCATTTTTCTTGGAAACTATGGTACTTGAAAGGGAATAATGGCAGATAAAGTAGGCATATACAGAGAATTTACTGAAATATATTGATGTAATTTCTAAGCAATGCCTTAAGTATAATAGCTCTGCTTTTGAAATACTCAGCAAAATGATAAAAATTGATCTTCAATTCACACTCTAGCTGAGGGGTCAGTGTCTATCTCTCTTCACTTTCCCATTTTTGCTTCTCTCCTTTCCCCCCCTTCCCATCAGCTCAGACAGTTGCTCAAAGGCTGCAAAAGCAAGAAATTGAAGATTTAAAAGAAGTTCATAGCTCATCAGCCTTTGTTCTTGAGGAAGTTACAATATAATGGAGAAAGACAATACACACAAGAATATACACGACTGAAAGAGACCTCAGAATTAATTGAATTTAACTTTCTATCTTAGAAATGAGGAAGATTTAATGACTTGCCCAAGATCATCCTAGCAGTGAGCATCAAAGGTGCAATTTGAACCCAGACCTTCTGAATCCAGAGCCAATTCTCTTTCCAATGTGCTTTCAACTTAATTAAATATTTACTGCATTTTTATTATATGCTATAATTCTCAAACACAAGAGCAAATAAAAAGATTCAATCACTGCCCCTTGGGATATGACCAGCCAATAATCTATTCTATTATCTATTCCCATGGTTCTTTGACTTCTATTATATAAAGTGAAAAGGGTCTGATTAAGTTATCTGTAAGGTCTCATTTCATTCAATGAGATAAAATAGTTGGGAAGATAAGATTTACTCACATAAAACAATTGGAGGCTAGGACAAAGATAGACTATACTGTATATTTAGCATAGACAGTAAGTGTTAGAGGAAGCCATTGTACCCAAGCCTTGCTCGTGCCAGATCTTTTCAGATCAAAGATATGGGGATACAAACAAGGCAAAAAGACTGGCATCTACTTCTTTAGAAAGCCAGATATCATGAATGTTTCAAGTAGGTCATGCTTAGGGTTGTGAGATAGTTGTGGGGTGGAGGACAGTGAACATGATCCAGTCAGACAGATAGAATAGCCAACAAAGGGTCAGATGGCTCCATCAGTCAACATTTATTAAGTGCCTATTATGTACCAGGAGCTGTGTTAAGTGAAAGGGAATAGACATACCAAAAAAAAAGTCTTTGTTCTCAAGGAACTTACAATATAGCAGGGAAAGACAATACACACATTACATGCCTGCTATGTACCAGGATCTGTGTTAAGTGAAAGGAACAGGGAAAGACAATACACATAAGATACTGAAAAAGGAGTGGAGTTGGGGAAAGAAGAAAAAAGGGGAAATGGACACGATGGAGACTTTTGGAGGAGTGCAGTAGGATGAAAAAATGAAGGCTGGCTGGCTGGAGGTTCTAGGAGAAGCTCTCTATTCTCCTCAAATTGAAGGGAAGGATTTCAAAGGCAGGGTTTGAATGAGGTGTGAGATGTAAGGCTGAAAATGATGAATGTATCTGTGACACTTGGCATTTTGTGTTTCCGTGGCAGGATGACACCGTACACTTGGTGTATGGGTTTCTCGATGAGCCATTCCCCTCACTGGAAGCTATCAACACATCTGCCATTCAGAAGGGGCTTCAACGAGTACAACTTCTGAAGCCTAACATCTCTAAACCTACATTGCCTCCTGATCTGGAAAACATGGAAATAACAGCCCCAAACATCATTATTCCCAACCAAGAAACAACATACTGGTGCTACATAAAGGAGCTCCCAGATCACTTTTCTCGGCATCATATTGTCATGGTAAGGAAGGGAAGGGGGACAGAGTGCACAGTAATTGTCCATTGGTCTCCAGGACAAATATCCTTGATCTTTATCCTGCATCCACACATCTCCACCACCAGATTCAATCCATGATCTACTAAAGGAAGAAAGACAAATTATTTTGTCTCCCCAGACCTCATCTATAAAATGGAAAGAATAACTCATCTTTATTTTCTTATTTTTCTTGCTGCATGTCGAGAGAATATGGTTATAGGCATTCAAAGTCTATCCACAAAAGAAAAAATTACTTTAAAGAAAAAACAACAAAGAACAGATTAAAATGGATTGGTTTTTGAATGGTATAGTCAGTCAGTAAGCATTTATTAATGTACCAAGCACATTCAAAGATAGGGGATACAAAGAAGGCAAAAGATAGATCCTTCTCTCAAAGAGCTCTCAGTCTAATGGAGGAGACAACATGCAAATAATTTAATTCAAACAAGTTATGCACAGGATAAATTATACAGAATATATGCAAATAACTTTATACAAACAAACCATTACAGGATAAATATACAGGATAATCAAGATGAGGGAAGGCATTAGAATCAAAAGGAATTAGGAAAGACTTCTCTTAGAAGAGGGGATTCTAGCCATGGGGTGTGATAACCTAAAGTTGGATAATAAACTAAGATAAAATTTCCAGGGCAGTCCATCCTGGGGCTTGATACTTAAGGTTAAAAGATGTTTTGGTCAGGATGGATGACATAATTCTGCCTGCCCATACATTTCCGATCATCCCTTGAGTAGAATATTCCCTACCCACCCTCTCACCCTACAATATCATTTTGTCTCATATCCATATTCTAACCATGCAAGAGAACCAGAGTTCACCTTCGCATTGGAAGATCCCTTGAACACTCTGTGTGCTCTAGGGATAGAGGGTCAACTAGGGTAGTCCCAGAAAAAAAGAATTTAGCTGGCCAGCTTTAAAACCCCTGTTTTGGAGCTTTTTACAATCCTGAAGCAAGGAGCTTTGTTTAAAGTCCATTTTCTGATCATAGGGATCATTTCATCTTCTTTACCTGTGTCTCACTTTTTGTCTTGAACCCAAGCTGACCTGACCTCAAAAGGCTCAATCCCTTCAGTCCAACCACTGGTGTATTATGGATCCACCTGATCCACATTAATTCATCTAGTCTCTTGTAGAATCACAGAGCTAGTAGTGACTTTAGAGATGGTTTAGTCTATTATTTTCATTCTACTTATAAAAATTTCTGCTCAGGGGAGGCAAGGGCCAAGGTGCAATGACTTGTTCAAAGTCCTTTGGGGAGTCAGTGGCAGAGCACAGACTAGAACCCAAGCTGGTGGACTCTCAGCTTGTTGCTGTTGAACTTTTTCTTTCAAAAAGGACCAGTGACCTCTTGACTAAAGCAAGAATTGAATTTAAGGGAGGCAGAATTGCTGCAGTGTTTCTCTTAATGATTTTTTCCAGCGAGAGTCAGGGTTTTCACTTGTCTGAGAGATTTTTAGTTTCTGAGGAAAGCAAAATCTTTGAGAAAAAAAAGGGGTTCAGGTCAAGGGTGGAGGGAGATCAGAAATAGTGAGGTTACTCTGTGACTCATCGTGTCTGTTCTTTGAGTGATCTCTGCAGTATGAGCCCATCATTACCAAGGGCAACGAAGCCCTCGTCCACCACATGGAAGTCTTCCAGTGTGCTGCAGAAATTGAGAAGGTTCCACACTTCAATGGGACCTGTGATTCAAAGATGAAACCTGAAAAGCTGAACCACTGCAGACATGTTTTGGCTGCCTGGGCCTTAGGAGCCAAGGTGTGTAAAGAGATTGGTTAAAATAATGACTTATTCTCATTTCACTCTAAACTTTTTCCTCTACTCCTTCCCCCCCCCTTTCTCACCAATAATTATAACAACAATAAGATAGCAATTTACATTTATATGTAAATGTAACTTTTTATATAATTTATATATAAACACTTCAACGTTTGCAAAACTCTGCACATATATTACTTGATTTAGTCTTTATAGTGTTGTTGTAAGGGATTGCTATTATTATTTTTGTTGTTGCTGCTGTTGTTGTTATTGTTACACCCACGAATGAATTTATCCCCATGAATAAATCAATGAAAGTCTTCATTAGGCATTTGCTATATGCAAAGCACCAGGTAAAATGCTTAGTTAGCTTAATTTTTTAAAAATTCCTTTACTTATTTTGCAGATGAACAATCTAAGACACAGAGAGACTTAGGGTACCTGAGGAAAACTAAAAGGAACCTTGAGAGTCATTTAGTTCAACACCCTCATTTTACTGGGGAGAAAATCAAATCCAAAGATCTTGAATAATTTCCTAAGAGAACATAAGTAGTAAATGAAAGTGGTGAGATTCAAATACAAATCTCCAGACTTCAAATCCTATAGCTTATTCATGATCACTCAGCTACTAAGAGGCAGAGGCAAAATTTGAACTCAGGTTTTTTTTGTAACTTCAAATAAGGGAGAAGGTAAGTCCAACAAGCAAGGGAGAGGGTAGGTCCAAAAAGGTAAAAGGAGAGCAAGTGATAATGGGTAGTTTCACTTAACTAGTCAACAAGCATTTTACTCTAGGTTCTGGGAATAATAAAAAACAAAGAATGAAACAGTCTCTGCTCTTAAAGAGCATTTTAGGGGGAGGGGAGAAGAGAATGAAAATTAGAAGTTTGAAAGTATCAGAAAGTTCTCTTGTCCTTTGAAATCCATTGCACTAATTTGAGGGCCTCTAATTTCACCATTCCCCTTTGTTCATGGAATCCTTGGGTCTTATAAATGCAGTTTTTCTTGCTTCCTTTTTTGTTTACTGTTTTATATGTATTAGTCTTGTCTACTCAACATGTGACAGGGACCCTATTTTGTGTGTTTATATCCCACTTTAGGGCCTAGTACAGTGCTAAGCATGTAGTTGGTACTTGTTAGTTGAATGAATGAGAAAATCAAATAGGCTATGGGATACCTAAGGATTGAGACTATGCCTTCTGCATCTGTTTATTCCCAAAATCCTGTGGATCACAGTACCTTACTGTGGTATGTCCCAGTCACACATCTGAGACTAAATGGAAGAAGTTAGTTGTTACTAACAACTAACTGTCTGCTTTGGAATTTAGCTGAAGGCTAAATTGCCCTCTATGGGGATGTGGGAGAGTAGACTTGCGGAAGGAAGACTCATGGTTTCTGTGTTCCTGAGTCTAAGTTTCTGTCTATGCATGGGATAGGTAACAGTACTGTTATTCAATGTGGTTAGAAATTACCCTATTTTCAGATGACTCCTTCAATTCTCACCTCCTCCTGTACTTTTGGATTCTGTAGACTGCAGAAGATAAAAAGAGGTTCTTTGTAAGTCATTTTTGTCATCATTTGCTGTTGTATTCATCCTCCCTTTGTTCTCTCAATCTTACAGCCATTTTATTACCCAGAGGAAGCTGGTCTTCCTTTTGGAGGTCCAGGATCTTCAAAATTTCTTCGCCTAGAGGTTCACTATCACAACCCTCTTGAGCTAAAAGGTCAGTGTTTGAATCTATGTTATTTACAGAATTTGTGCCTTTCTAGGACCCAGTTTCCTTGTTCTCAAATGTCATCCTTTAATCTTCTCTAAGTTAAGTAATGAAACAGTACCTTTTCTTCCTCACTTTTTCTTGTAGATGGATGATGGGGTTGGGTGCAGAACTGGCCATTTCAACTTAACTCAATCTTAGGACTTTTTCCCATAAAAAACAGTCAGCCCCCCAACACGTTCTCCCCCTTTATCACTTTATAGTGTCAGTCAGAACTCTATCTTTAGGTTGTTATTTGTAAAGAAGTTCAAAAATGCTCAAAAAGGCAGCAAACATCTGTGATACAACAGGATTACAATATAAACTGTCAACACTAGAAGGCTAGTTTTGAAGTGGGATGTTAGTCCTAACAGAACAGTGGACTTCAGTAGCACCAACTGTGTTTTTCCTATAAACGCCCACTTGCTAGCTCAAGTATACCATATATAGTTGGTGGAGAAATGTGGTGCTTTCACAGATGATATAATAATAGGGCCACACAATGGTCACAGGCAACAGCAGAATATATGCAATCCCTGCTAAGTATCTTGCTCTAACCATGGGAAACAATAGCTCCAAATCTGGCATCCGTGGTTTTGGAAAAAAGAGTTAACAAGTTCTTTCTATTTCCCAAATGCCTATGTATGCTGCCTCTTCTCTCCTCCTCCATAGACCCAAAGTTCCCTGGACCTTTAATCCAAAACCCTGATTTTACAGAAGTGGAAACTCAGCTCCAATCTCTCTTGCACAGAGATCATGTTACTCTCTTGCTCAAAGACCTTCAATGACTTCCTATTGCTGACAGGATAAAATTCAAATCGTCAAGATGACATTTTAGTTCCTCTACAATCTGACTAATTTGTTTTATCTGCTGCTTTGAATTACTAAGTTATTTCTTGATACTTCCCTGTTTGGATTTATTTGTTGTTTTTCAGTCATGTTTAATTTTTATTTCCCCATTGGGATATAATCTCCATTGTGGTTTTCTTGGCAAAAAAACTGGAGTCACTTGCCACTCTAGGGGCAGATGATGGGAATGAGGAAACTAAGGCAAACAGGATTAAGTAACTTGATCAGGGTCACATAACTAATAGATG
Organism: Antechinus flavipes; assembly: GCF_016432865.1. Classification (NCBI taxonomy): domain Eukaryota; kingdom Metazoa; phylum Chordata; class Mammalia; order Dasyuromorphia; family Dasyuridae; genus Antechinus; species Antechinus flavipes. The sequence goes on from NC_067399.1 coordinate 505,619,244, forward strand.
TCTGAGGCCAGATATAAATTCAGGAGAAGTGTCTTTCTGACTCCAGAATTGGGACTGTATCCAGTGCACCATCTCATTGCTTCTAGTCAAACCAAAGTTGGTTGTTCCCCAAACATGCTCCATGCTTTCTTACTTCCTCATCTTTACTTGTAATATCTCTTCTGCTTAGAATGCTTTCTCTCTGCCTCTGGACCTGATGGAAATTTTATCTGGTACTTCAAGGACTGGCTTAAATGACAATTTCTCCACAAAACCTACATTTATCTTCCGTGCCTTCCTCTATAACTCACTGATATTTCCCTTTTCATCACGCTTCTTTTCTCTCTTATGGCATACATCACAATCGGTCTTACTTTGTCATTTTATTTGTGTACCTGCCATTCCTCTACTGAACTCTAAGCTCCTTAAGGACAGATAGTAGCTGATCTAATTTATTTCTGTGTCCCTCTCCAATTTTTGTCCTTCATTTGAATTAAACAAATTCTCATTAAATATCTACTATGTGGGTAGGCACTGTGCTTAGCTTTGAGAATAAAAGATGTCTTTAAAAAAAAAGTCTCTGCTTTCAGAGGCCACGATTTAATAAAAGGACATGGCAAATATATATATGAAGAGGATACAAAGAAGAATATGAATGCGCAAAGATGCAAAAAGGTGACTTTACTTAAAAAAATCTCCCTAAAGAGTTTGCTGATAGCATCAAGTTTGGTAGATGATGCAGCCCCTTCTCTTTCCTAGAGATATCTGTATTGTAATAGTGGGTAATGGTAAACCAAAAGCCTTCACATCCAAAGCAATCAATTGTAAATAGTGGAAATTTTATGCAGTTAAGCAGTAGAAGAGATAACAAAATTGGGAAGGACCTTTCACTAGAAGACATCAGGTCTACAATGTGCATAAAATGTCAGAGCTAGAAGGGGACCTGGAACAAAAAGCTAGATAGGGTCAAGGAAGGCAAATGATTTAACTAATTCACACAATTAAGTGGCATAACTATGATTTAAGGAATAGTTTTATGCTGATTCAGTCTTTCTCCAACTTTCTATCCACACCCCAGGTCTCTCATTGTTTGCATTGTCTTTCTCAGGTTGGGCACCTTGTCTGCAGAACTTGTTTGGTAAGGAGGTATGACGTGGACAGTTAGTTACAGGGACTTCATACCCCCTCCTATTCAAACCATTATCTAAGATACACAATTCTAAGTAATGGAGGGGATACCTAAAGGAAATGGTCCCTAACCACCCAGAGCCCAAGAGAAGGAGGGAGACCAGACTATTAATCACTGATGCAAGGTTGAATAAATACAATGAACCTCTATATCCTTTTCTATCTGTATTTCCTTGACATTAACCATGAGCCAATTTGGCTAATAAAATGATACTGTGCATCTTGCTCAATTAAAATCAAAAGGGGAAAAAAAATTCCCAGCCCTTTGGGAAGAAGCAGGGAAGCCTGCTTCTTCATGCTATCTGGGTGTATTTATGGATTCATCGCCACATATAGGGAAGATCATGTCATTTCGCAAATCTCAAAATGTGCTACTTTGCTATAAATATCGAGATCTAGCAATTATTTCATTATTTAATTCTCTTTTGAATTTTAACCAATTACATCTTTTTTATTATTATCCATCTGATGTAATCAGCATGGAGATACTGGAGATGATTGAATTTAGACTTTTTTTTTCATTAAGGGGTTTGATAAAGGGAGGGAGGAAAGTGTGAGTTTCTTTTCTTTCTGACATACACCTAAAGTTTGCCCCAGCAATATCTTGGTGTGGGTGGAGGATGGGGAAGGGTGATTTGGTGGAGAGTACCAAATGAGGACACACCTCCTCCATCATAGTTAATGCTTTCCCATTTTAGCAAGCCAGTAGCAAGCTGGCCAAATGAGCCAGCTATCAACTTTGATCCCTAAAGGGGATAATCTACAAGGCAGGGCTCAGTCAGAAACCCTGAGTTCTGGTCTTTGATTTGCTTTCAGCCAGCTATTAAACCTTTGAATTCAGATTGGATGATAAAATTTCTACAGTCCCCTTTGCCTTTAAAATGTTCTGCTTTTATTTTGCTGGTGGGAAGATGACTTAGGGACAGGTTATCAGCAGCAGCTGTACACATCCCTTCATCACCATCAGCTACCACCTTTCCAATCCCCAACTTTCCTTTTATTTTAATGCAAATTAATTTTTTTTAAATTAATGACATTTTTTGACTTAGCATTGCTTTCATTTCTGAACATAGCCCCTCTGTTCTGCAAAGAATCATCCTTGTAATAAAGAATGAAAAAGAAAGAGAATAAAAAAGTGGTCCAAGTAAAACTAAACAATGTATCAATTGCAACTTATGTATGTGAAATGTTCGACACCATCATCCCCTACCTCTGCAAAGAATGAAAGTGATACATTTTCTCATCTCTCATCTGGGTCCTGGTTTGGTCAATTCAGTACACACTCAAATGGATCTGTGATTCCATTAGTTTGGTGGTTACATACATACAAATGAATCTTAAACAAGTCCAGGTATACTTTCTTTGTAAGTATTGTGCTTTTTTTGCTTTTGTCTCATATCTTTGCCCTGGATACTAAGATATACTTCGAGGGCAAAAAAGGTAGTCTTTATCCATGATTATTACTGTGGTGCAGTGCTATGGAAAGAACTCTGAGTTTGGAGTAAGAAGAGACTTGAGTTTGAAGGAACCTGATTCTGACACTCATTAATTGTATAATCTTGGCCTAATCACTTAGCCTCATTGAGCCTTAAGTTCCATATCTGTAAAAAGAAGATGATCATACCTATAAGCCTTGTTTTACAGAGTTGTTTCAATGTTTAAAAAGAAATAAAATATTCAAATAGCTTGGAATCCTTAAGGTCCTCTAAAATATTATACACATGCTAGTTAATATTATCTTTCAGGTGCCCAGCTCAAATCTCATATACTCTATGGATTTGCCTCAAGGAAGATCCAAAATCATCATTTTATTTTAGCCAGAAAATGATCAGTTTTTCTCTATATACCATATTCAGCTGTCCTTGTTCCAAACCAAGATGCCCCATGATGGGACCTTTTTTTCCCAGGGAGAGAAGGAGGGAATAAACATTTGTTAAGCACCTACTATAATCAAGGTAAATGTCTCATCAGAGTTCCAAGTGCTCTATGTGACCAGATTGTCCCTTGTGGCAGGACTGGAACTAGGAATTTTTGCTCCTGGGTATGAAATAGGAAAAGCACCTTTAATTGAGTAGGGGCTGGAGGTGAGGAAATAGAAACACCAGGACAATAGTGAATGACAGACAGCCTGAGGAAATGGGAGAGGGAGGGACATAGTCTAGTAGACCATCTGATCATCTGTTAGTTTCCTAATTTGACTAATTATTTTGTTTATGGGTTGCCAGAACTGTGAGAAATATTCTTGGAAGAATCTCCTGAATTGATGAGATCACAGATCCATTTGAGAACTTGGATATTCTTGCTAACTAGGTATCAGGTGGCATCCTGGGGTCATTCCAAGAATTCTGAGACTGATAGGGAAGATTTGACATCCTTCTCTATCCATCTTTCTCTCTCCTCTGCTACTAACAGCCTGGTCTCTGGACACACATTTTCTCCTCTTAACCTGATAGCTAATGAAGTTTTGCTGTAGATAGGAGATCCAGGAACCTCAACAAACCTTGTAATGGGAGCTTACTGAAACGTCCCTGATCCTCCAGGATGGACATGCTCCTGCACAGCCTCAAACAGTTCATTTAAATGGTGAGGGAGCAAGTTGTTACTGGGTTGTTGATGGTGGAGGAAGGAAGGGAAATGAATCTACAGAACTCTCTCTGACTGCATGGTGAACCCTGGTTCTTATTTCCTTCTGTTCTTTAGGGAGGCTCAATCACAGAGGGAAAGGACTGAGATCCTCCTAGCCTGGGGGTGATGAGAGTCTACAGTAATACTTCACTCTCATGGGCAGCTAGATGTCCTTTCTTCTCAGGGACCTCTTATGTATAGGTTTAAATATTTGAAGACCAGATGCTGTTCTTGATTCAGTCACTTTTCCTTGGCCAGGGCATGGATATGGGGGTAGACCCATAAAGAAGGAACATACCTGGTTCTGAGTCTCCCAGTCCTGGCTAGAAGTCAAGTGAACTACCCTTGCCAAAGGACTTCCCCATTGTTGAAGATGTTGGCACAGTGTTTGGAAATGACATTGCAGCTTTAATCTCTTGTCCTTCCTGTGATCAGGTATAGACCCCTAGCTACTCAGTACTCAATAAGAACGGGCTTCTCAATTTTATACTTTTTAAAAACCAGTGTTTTGGAGAAAAGCACAGCTGCTCACACTATCCCAAATCAGGTCTGTTCAGTAGAACTCTGGCTCAGTACCTCTTTAAATCTTTTATTCCTGGTTCTCTGATAAATGCACTCATATCAGCATAACCCCTGCCCTGCTCATTCCATTCTTAATAATACTTTTATATTTCCACAGAGCCCTTTGGGAGACCATGCCTTAAATCCCCTTGAACTGTCATTTAAAGTTCTTCACAACCTAACCCCAAACTACCTTTCCAGCTTTATCTCCTGAATCCTCTTCTCCAGCAAAGTTGGATTTTTCATGATCCTTTAATCACACTTTACATATTCTGGCTTTTGTTCTCTCTATTTCTCATTTTTTAGTATCCCCCATAAAACTTAGGATGCCTTTTCTCATTCCTACAAACATTACAATCCTACCCAGTTGTCATGGCTTTAAAGCCTCTATAAAACCCATCCTGACTGCTGGGATCTCAGAGCACTGACTATTTGTACTACTTGCTTAGCCTTTAGCCCTAGCCCTCTGAGATCCCTTCCACTCTAAAATCTCTATGATCTAATATCTACAGATCCTTGACAATAAGACTGCTGCTCACAGCCATTTGCTTCTGATTGTTATAGCTGGGGAACATAAGAGGATTTAGAAGTAATAAAATGTGTCTAGAAAAGAAAAAAGAAAAATTCACTCAAACAACAAATAAAAAAAAATGAACTATTTCCTTGACATGAAGAGCTGGGGAGTTTATTCATTTATTCATTCTTTCCTTTCTTCCTCCTTCCCTTCTTTTCCTTCTCTGCTTTCCCTTCCTTCATTTCCTTTCTCTTTCTTTTTTTCTTTTTCTTTCTTTCTTACTTTCTTTCCTCCTTTCTTTCCTTCCTCCTTCCTTCCTTCCTTCCTTCTTTCTTTCTTCTTTCTTTCTTTCTTTCTTCTTTCTTTCTTTTTTTCTTTCTTTCTTTCTTTCTTTCTTTCTTTCTTTCTTTCTTTCTTTCTTTCCACTTTTCTTTCCACCTTTCTTTCTTTCCACCTTTCTTCTTTTTCTTCCTTCCTTCCTTCCTTCCTTCCTTCCTTCCTTCCTTCCTTCCTTCCTTCCTTCCTTCCTTCCTTCCTTCCTTCCTTCCTTCCTTCCTTTCTTTCTTTTTCTCTTTCTTTATTTATTATGTCTTCCCTTTCCTGAGTAGTGGTTGCTCCTGCTAAAGTTTTAAACCAGGATATGGTTTCTTCCCTGTCCTAGGACTCCATGACTCCTCAGGCCTCCGCTTGCATTACACATCTACGCTAAGGCCATTTGATGCTGGCATCATGGAGCTGGGCCTTGTGTACACTCCTGTGATGGCTATCCCACCCAAAGAGACTGACTTCATCTTGACTGGCTATTGCACTGATAAATGCACTAAATTGGTGAGTATTTCTGGATTCTTGCCTTTTGACCCTGGCTCCCACAGGTTGATCTGGGCATGGGCAAAGTATGACTAAAATATAGTTAAGCTTGGATTTGAGTCTGGTAAGGTTTCTATGCTGAGTTGGTAACATTTACTTAACACTACTAAGTGGGAGACAGAATGTAGACAGTTCATCTAGAGTATAGAGTATATAATGGGGAATAACGGGTAATGAGCTTAAATAAATAAGGTTGGAGCCAGGATATGAAGGGTTTTAAATGCCAAATGAAGGAATTTGCATTTTATTCATTAGGCAGTAGGAAGGCACTGAAGCTTGTTAAATTGGGGAGTAACATCATCAAACATTAAGGAGACCAATTTGGCTTCTGTGTGTTGTTAGATTGCAGAGGGCAGAGGCTGGATTCAGAGAGTATAATTAGGAGGTTATTGCAATAGTTCAGACAAGAGGTGATGGAGGCCTGAACTAGGGACTAGTTGTGATATGAGTAAAGCAAAATAGAAAAGGGATGAGATAGATGTTAATATATAAAGTAGACAAAGTTTGGCAATAGATTGAATATGGGGCAGGAATGAATGAAAACAAAGAGTTGAGAAAGACTCAAAGATTGAAAATCTAGAGGATTAGATGATGGTGGTGCACTCAACATAAATAGGAAAGTTAGAAGGAAAAATGGGTTTAGGGAGAAAAACAACAAATTTGATTGTGAACAGGTTGAGTTTGAGATATCTACAGAACATCCAGATGGAGATGTCTAAAAGGTAATTAGGGTACAATACAGGCATAAAGCTCAGGAGAGAAAGGAGAAATGTATGTATAAGTCTAAGAATCATCTGCCTAAGAGCTGATAAGGTCAAAGAGAGAGAGAAAGACAGAGATAGAGACACATAGAGAGATAGAGAGACAGAGCTGCAGAAACAAAGAGACACAGAGACACAGAGAAAGAGCTACAGAGAAAAGAGAGAGAAAGAGACACAGACACACACACACACACATACACACACACACAGATAAAGAGAGAGAAAAAGAGAGGATAAAGGGAGGAGGCCTATGTTTTAGTCACATACACACACACACACAGAGAGACAGAGTCAGAGACAGAGACAGAGAGAGACAGAGAAAGAGACAGAGACAGAAAAAGAGACAGAGACAGTCTGAGAGATAGTGGTGTCATGAAAACTCAGGGAAGACAGAGTATCCAGAAGGACTTGATTAGCAGTGTTAAAATCTGCAGAAGATCAACAAGGCATTTCAGACAACCCATTTAGGGGCAAAAGAATAAACTGAACAAATAGAAAAAGGCAGGAACTGTTTAAAATTACATCATTTTTTAAAATCTTTATACCCTTTGCCTTTTATTAGACTTTACCATATCCTTTTTTTAATATGAAAGGAAATAAATTCTATTGTTTAATATAATGTAGGGTTTAATATAGTTACCAAATATTCTCCACACCTCCTGGAGAAATGTCTAGCACCCCCAAGTTGGAAATCCCTAACTTAGGGAAAATGACCTGGGAGTTATAGTTCTTCCTCTTCCTTGGGATAATAGATGAAATAACATTATTAAGCATTTATATAGTGCTTTAAGAATTGCAGAGTGCTTTCCTCATAACAACCCTGAGAGGTATATAGTATAGATATTTTTGTCTCTAGTTTGCAGAGGAGAGCAGCAAGGAACAAAGAAGTAAGGTGATTAGCCCTGGATCAAACACAGTTCTTCTGACTTCAGATCTCTGCTTTTCACATTCAATCACCATTACCTGGGGAAGCCTGACTTTCTAGAAAAGCAGGATGGTGAATCCAATTTAGGTATCCTCAGGAAGATGAAGACCTAAAGGCTTATTACCTGCATTTGCCAGCAAAATATAACAGTTGATACAAATTCACATGTGCTGTACTGAATCTCTTTATTTCTCCCTAACCAATCCTCTTCCTTGAAAGATTATTCCAGGGACAAACAAACATTTATTTTGCTTTTTTAAGCCCGTAGTGGAGAAAATCTACAGCTACTGACACTATTGGAAAGTCCTTCCTCAGATTCAACTTAGATCTTTCCTGTGCATATTAACCTGCTTTCCTCTTGTTTTGTCTTTAGTGGACAAGGTAATTACTAACCTCCCTCTTTTCACATTTGAAGCTGGCTATAAATCCATGCTGTGGGGTTGCTAACTGAGACTATTTCATTAACAAAGTCATTTGGATTTTTAGGAACAAACTTTCTTCTGATGGAACAAAAAGTTATAAGGAATTCAGATCTAAAATGAATGTAGCAGTCCCTGATTGTGGTCTCCCAAGGTTTCTCTTCTCTACCTAGTAGGTAGGCAAGTCAGTGGAAAGTTGCCATATGTAAAAGAGAAGTGTTTTAGAACAAAAGTGTCAAACATGCAACCCTCAGGCAGCATTGCTACCTATAACACTTCCTAGTGTGACTGAATCAGATTAAAGTATCACTGGGAAATATGTGGTTTTCTAAGTCATTATATGGCCCATAGGGATCCTTATGTACTTAGAATTTAGGGGTCACTGTTTCTTTTTGAGTTTGACAATACTATTTTAGAGTACTCTGATCAGTCTCCTTCAATTAGTAAGTCAGATTCTACTGACTGAAACCACCAGTATGATATTGTTGAAGTCATCGAATTACAGATTAGAGCTAGAAGAGATTTTATTAACATAAAACACAATGTCAATCAGAAGGGACTTTGGAACATACAACACACACAGTTTGTCAGTGCTGGAAAGGACTATGGATCTAGAAAAAAGAATGTAAAAGCTGGAAGGTCCCTTAGAAACCATGGAGTCCTACACTGTCATTTTAAAGGTGGAGAAATTGAGGCACAGATTGTTCAAAGTCACACAGCAAGTTGGCATGAGAGGCAGTGCTAGAATTCAAGTATTCTATTCTTCATTTAATTTTTTCCCCTGTAAAGGTAAGTTTCAGTTATATGGAACATTCACTTGTGAGGCACAGTTTATCACCCAGGGATGCTGGATAAATGGGATATGATCTTATTCTCCCAGAACAAGTCTCTTGCTGATTTCTATAGAGTATCCTATTATTATCATAAATGGTCTCTGTGTGAGCTGTATGAGAAAAGGACTCTTAGGTTAGCTGCCAGAGGTACTATTGAAGGAACCCCCCCCCACAACTGAATCATCCAGTCTGGGATAGAAAGAGAAAACAAATTATATTTCCTGGATGTTTTGGAAAATGCTGTAGCCATTGGGGAGCCAATTCTCTTTGCTCCTCATCTGCCGGATCTACTGCCTTGAAATGCCTTTCACCATCCGCCTGTATGAAACTGCTGCCATCATTCTCCTGCCAAATTCTCAAAATAGATGTGAGTTGTCTTTTAGCAGCATAGTAACAACGAGGATCGAATTTACTCTTATTTCCTATTCGAATGGGAGTTCTCCTTAACAACGGTAATGGTGTAGCCTGTATGTTCTTTGGGTTCTCCACACAGTCTGGTCACTCCCATTTAAAAGCCCTCTAAGTACTATGAAAATTGTGTTAACAAAATTTGCTTGATCTAAATGTCCCCGGTGAAACAAAAAAGAAGAAAGCCCACCATTCTGAAACCAAGATGAGCAATACCCCACTTAGCTAGATGTCAGAGCTCTGGGAATCTTCTAGAACACAATTTTGAACCAATATTATTATTATTATTAATATTATTATTATTAAAAAGTGCATTTCCTTAGCTGAACCCTTTTCTCTTTTAACTATGATTTTTTGTAGGCTCTGCCACAGTCAGGGATCCACATCTTTGCTTCCCAACTCCATACTCACCTCACAGGAAGGAAGGTGATCACGGTGCTAGCCAGAGAAGGGAGAGTGACAGAGATCGTGAATAGGGATAATCACTACAGTCCCCATTTCCAGGTATGAATGCTTGGTCCTAACTGCCCTTCTCAGGGTTGGCAAAGTTACAAAAAAAGAACAGGCGCTCGTTGGTTGCTCTATTTTCTAACAAGGCACCCATAACTGGTACTCTGCCATTTTAAGCTTCCCCTGTCCTTGATGGAATAGTTTCCTATGTTTACCCCTACTATTTGGGATTTTGTTTTGCTCATCATCCTCCTTTCCTACTTTAGAGACCTCTCTGTTCTATAATGCACCATGAATACCCAATATATCAAATAGATAAACTGACTAAATCATTTAGAAAACATTTGTTAAATGCTTGCCAAATAGAAGGAACTTTATTAGGTACTGGTGATCCAAACACAAAATCCAAAGTGGTCCCTGAATTCAAAGGTCTTATATCCTATTAGGTGTGGTAATAGCAAGTTCCAATAGATTTCTAGAAGTGATGTCCCAGTCCTTTCCACCTAAATCCAAGAAATGCTGGGAATACAACTCATGTTAGGCTGGTGAGGTACAAGGTAGGAATGGAGAATAGATATAGGAGAAGGAGAGAGGTACTTATCAAAATTTACTTTCTATTTTGGGTCTCAGCTTCTTCTATAGATCTCCTTCCTTAGAATAGTTTATTATTATTTTTTAATTTAAATTTTATTTTATTTAATAATAACTTAGAATAGTTTAAAGACTATATTTGTTCCCATTCCTTCCTGATGTAGGAACATTGCCAGGTTTCTGGAACTCAGCTCTTAAGTCTTGAGTCAGTTATTCAATCAGTCCAATAAGTATTTATTAAGCATCTATCATTATGAGCACTTTTAGAGTGCCTTTATTTAAAAAATAAAACAAGACCAAGGAGAAAAGGAGACATCATGTTGTATGTGTCCATCTCACCCCATATCCTTCCTCTGATCCCCAAATGTCCCCAGAATGAAATTTGAGATTCTTTATAATCTGACCCAAGGTTTTCTTTCTTTTTTGAAAAACAGTATGCTTTATTTTAAAATTTATCTTAAAAATATTTGACTTCCAAATTTTTTCCCTCCAGTCCCTCCCCACCTCATTGAGAAGGCAAACAGTATGATATCAATTATACAGGTGAGGTGATGCAAAGCATATTTCCATATTTGTCATCTTGCTAAAAAACCAACAATAACAACTATGCTTTGATCTCCACTCAGAGTTCATCAGTTCTCTTTCTGGAGATTGATAACATTTTTCATCTCAAGGCTTTTGGAATTGTGTTAGATCATTGTATTGCTTAGAAGAGCTAATTCTTTCACAGCTGATCATTGTTACAATATTGCAACTAATTCTTTCACAGCAGATCATTATTACAGTATTGCTGTAACTGTGTACAATGTTCTTCTGGTTCTGCTCAATTCACTTTGCATAAATTCATATAAGTCTTTCTATGTTTTTCAGAGACTATACTCCAAGTCATATCTTATAGCACAATAGTATTCTATCACAATTATATATCGTAACTTGTTCATCCATTTCCCAATTGATGAGTATCCCCCCAATTTTCAATTTTTATGCCCCCACAAAAAGAACTGCTATATTTTTATAAATAAAGGTTCTTTTTTTCCTTTGATCTTTTTGAAATACAGACCCAATAGTGATATTTCCTGGGGTCAAAAGATAGTACAGTTTTACAATCCTTTGGGCATAGTTCCAAATTGTTATCCAAAATAGTGACCCAAGGCTTTCTTGATCAGCTTCTTTCATCATTTCCTCTTCCTTTTTCTTCTCTTTCTTTTCTTCCAGGAGATCCGAAAGTTAAAGAAAATTGTGACTGTTCTCCCAGTGAGTATCAAGTGAGAAAGCTAGCAAATTGCAGCATGGCCTAGCTAAGTCAAATAAGACCTTGCTTTCCCTACAATATCATTTTGTCTCATATCCATATCCTAACCATGCAGGTGGGCATGACGGATAAAGCTCTCTATGGAAGGGGAAGTGACAGAGGGCAAATGGAGTTGAAAGTCTCATCAAATACCTTAGAGTACTGCAGTTTAACCCATATCCCATTTCCAGATTTTCTGAATTACACTTGTTAATGAGTGAGTTCTGTAACTTGACTCTAGAAATCTTTCACTTCCTACCCCATATATCAACTGGTAGGATATACAATAATAGAATCATAGATTTTTATAGCTACAAAGGACCTTAAAACATAGAATTTTAGATTATAGAATATTGGAGCTGAAAGGAACCTCAGCAAATAAAATGTTAAATCAAAGACAGAGTATTCCAGTTGGTCATGATTCTAGAACGAAAGAATGTGAGATCATCAAACATAGAGGATTAGAGTTGAAAGCAGCTGTAGAGCATAGAATGTCACAGCTGGAAAAGCACCTTAAATATTGCACATTAAAATGTGGTTTTGTCCTCTATAGAATGCAGGAGTTGGACTCTGAAGCTCCCTTCAGCTAGTTTGAGACCCAGGTTGGGGGAACAACTTGTCCAAAGTTATACAAGTCAGTAGAACTGTGTGATGTAGATCTCCTGATTCAGCCCAATGCTCTGCTCACCTCACCATTTGTTGGGGGGTGCTGAGAGAACTGTGTGTTCATCACATCCTGCCCTTGTACCTTAGCCCCAGGATATTGTTAATGAGAGTGACTGTTTGCTTGGTTACACAGGGTGATGTGCTCATTACTTCTTGTACATACAACACAGAAGACAGAAAACTGGCGACTGTGGTGAGTCAACGTGGATTGGATCTCTCTTCTCTCCCTTTCTCTGTCTCTTTCTGTCTCTCTTCATCTCTCTATCTCCGTCTCTGTCTCTCTGTATCCATCTCTCTCTCCCTCTGTGTGTGTGTCTGTCTCTTTGCCTTTCTCTGTCTTTATCTCTCTTCCCAACTCTGGACACTTCGCCACATTCAATAAAATGCTTGTTGACAAAATCTTGATTGCTTCATATGTCTGAACATAGTCTCCCCAACTCATGTATGAATTTTTTGAGGGAAGATTTCTTTCTCTTCCTAATCATGTTGTCTTCCAAAATGCCTGGCAAAAGACAGGAGTCTTGTCCTGAAGTCCTTGAAGCTAGTCTGAGCCACAGAACCACTGACCATCAGGGCTACCAGTGACCTTTGTCACCATTTCACCCAATACCTTCCTGAAAATGAGATTTCTAACTTGAAAAAGTTGAAAGAAAGCATCCGCTCTATGTCACAGAATTGTTTTTGAAGATCAAATGAAATAATATTTGTGAAACTTTTGAAAATCTAAGATTACCACATATATATATATATATATATATATATATATATATATATATATATATATATATATAGGGTTTTAATTATTAGTCCTTTTTTTTTTTAACCTTTCAGGGTGGGTTTAGCATCACAGAAGAAATGTGTGTGAATTACATACACTACTACCCACAGACACAGTTGGAATTATGTAAGAGTGCTGTGGACCTTGGCTACTTACAAAAATATTTTCGCCTTATTAACAGGTAACTCTTCCTCTTCTATACCTTGCCCCTATGAGAATATTCATAATACATTAGAATTTATCTAATTGAATTATCTGAATTTTACTCTAATATGATAGCTAGTAACTTTTCATTATCTTCAGTGGTGGAGGCAGAAATATTTCAACATGCATGAATATTCACTGCCTGTTCATTTTACAGAAGCAGAAAATTGAGAAAGGCAGGGCAAGTGACTGGCTGAGAGAGAAAGCACAGTAGATTGTCCTAACTCCCATCCCCACCCACAAACCAAATCTTTACTCAAGGGGGGAGTTTGTGGTGGTGGTGGCAGGGGGTGAGGCACATGAATCTCCCCTCTGGGATATCATCTGTTAAATTAACACTACATAAGTGAACTTACAATCCTTTTCAGATTCCAAATGATCATTTAAAGGAGCATTCAGCTAAGGACTTCAGCATAGAGAGGAGCTGGGTGGGTCAGATAGAAACATTTATGTCTCAAGAAATTTGTGGACTTACTATTCTAATTAGAACTTACCTTGCACTGTCACATGCATCATCTTGCTTGGTCCTCCTAATACCCCTGTGAAGGAATCAGGACACATATTCCCACCTCTACCTCTCTCCACTCCAGATGAGGAAATAGGCTTCAATTCATGCAACTAGTTAAGTAGCAGCATCAGGACTAAAAATCAGCTCTTCTGACTCTTACTCTGGTGTTCTTCCCAAAATACCATTTGCTCTAAGAATTAAAAAAAATTCTTTATCTAGGGGGAGCCACTTCATGAAAAAGAATTCCATGTTGTTATTCAATTATTTTAGCATGTCTGACTCTTTATCTTGGAGTGGTTTGGCATTTATTTCTCCAGTTCATTTTTATTGCTGAAGGTTAAGTGACTTGCTCAGGGTCATATAATAAATGACTAAGGCTGGATTTGAACTGAGGTCTTCCTGATTCCAAGCCCAGTGTACCATCTAGCTGTCCCAGAATTCCAGTGTAGCTATTTCTGAGTCATTCCTGACTTTGATCAAAGACACATGGCAAAGCCCTACCACCACTCTCAATGACCCTATTGTGTGAGACAGGGTTAGGTGGCTATTTCCCTTTCTCCCTGTAATGAGAAGGAAACCAAATGTTGTAATATGTTCTTCCAGTTGACAATGATTTCTCCCTTCCTCTATTCCTTCAGCTTCAACAATGAAGATAATGGTAACTACTCCAACTCCTCTGTCAAAGAGCAATTTGCTTCCGTCTCTTGGAACTCATTCAGCCGTGATGTGCTCAAGTCTCTATATGACTTTGCCCCAATCTCCATGCACTGCAACAAATCCTCAGCAGTCCGGTTTCCTGTAAGTCTCAGGAAGGGTGGGATTCAAATGAACAAGGTAGGGAAACTTCAGAAAAATCCATCCTTTAGCTTAGTCCCTCATCTAGAAGCAAGAAAGGTTATTGATCTGTCCGATCATCTGGGAAATTATACTCAAGAGAAACAAACTCTTAAGAGGAAGAATCTGGGAGAAGATGAAAGAATAGGTTGAAAAGCCTATGAATTCTCATTTCTCCAATACTAGGGAATGGCAATTGTTGCAGCTAGGTTTTGATCAGGAATCATACACAGTTTGAGGAGCATAGTATATTAGGGACAATAGCCATAGTAAGACTACAAAATGTAAGCAGGGTAAATGAATACGCTATCCTCTTAAACTCCTTCTATTAACTGGTAAAGAAGTCTTCCTCTTATTCTCTCTTCCACAAAGCTAAGAATTCCTTAAAGATTTGTCTTGGGAACATAGGATGGGTCTCTTAGGTCACAATTAATATTCACTAATCAATGTATGTCTTGTCCTGGTATTTCATAGATAATCCAATGTTACCTTATGAGTACTGTCATAAAGTACTTTGTGTCCAGTATTATAAAAAACACTTGAGGTAGGGTTGTAAGAGTAAATAACGAAACAGTCTGAGTCAAGAAGACCTGAGTTGGAAGCTCGCTTCTGTGATACCCTGGCTAGGAGACCTTTACCAAATCATTTACCTTCTCAGTGTTCTCGGGCAACTTACTGGAATTATAGAGGCGAGGCTGTCTTTATTAATAGAGGGAATTATTATATTGGAAGTTCCTTATGCCAGTAAAGGTACAGGTGTGGTCCAAAATTACAGACTCAAGTGGAAGGAATACTAGAGCTGACCAAGTCCAGCTCTTCCATTTGACAAACTGAGGCCCAAAGAAACCCCTAAACAACATTCCCTTTGCCTAGGTTGTCCTCCCATGTATGGTACTTTCTCTCTTTCCCCCTCTGCTATTAAGAATTCACTACTTACTTAGAGAACTGACTTGAATGTTGCCTTCCCAGTGAAGTTCATCCTAGTCTTCTCTGGTTGCTAGTGTCCCTCAGTCAGAAATTATTCTATATGTCTTTTGCATTGATTTATCTGTGTCTGTATCTTTTGTTTTCCTAGTAGAATGTAAGACCCTTGAAAGCAAGGACTATTTTGTCTTTATCCTCATAACCCTAGAGTACTAGAGTACAATGTCTGGAACAGCTGACTTAATACTTGTTGAATTGGGCAAATTATTTAATCCAAGATCACACAGGAAGGGAATGGCCTGGGGCAATCTAGAACCTTCTTCTGTGAAGATCAAATTTAAACTAGTATAATGCAGTTCAGTTTTCCCAGCATTTAGTTGATGGCCCTTAATTCATTTCATCTTCTAGAGTTCTAAGAATCTAAGTGATTCTGAGCCATTAAACAATGGCTTTATCAAGATAAAAACATGAATTAGAAGTACAGGGGCTACAATTTGGTGGTACTCATCAAGGGAAAGAAGTTCTGATCCCATATTAGTTGGCAAATCTAAGCCACAAAATTTCAATCCTTAAAGGGCTGTGTGGAGACTATTTCACTCCTCTTGAATCATGGTGCATCCTCCAGTTACAATTCATGTAAACAATCATTTTTCAGATGCCTCTTCCACTTTGTACCTATCCACCAAGGAGTGCTCAGCAAAAGTATGAGTTGAGTGTCCTGTCCTAAGTTTGCATCGATAACCCAGATAAAACAATAAGAAAGTTGAACACAGATGGATTTAATTAAGTACAAAAGAACATTCTATAGAAGAATGGAAGTGAAGCTTCACACTATCCTTAGGGAAGAAGATGCTACAACCTCCCCTGTTCACATTTTCCTATTTCTCACAACCCACAACTCAAAATCATCACCAGTTCCTAAGAAACTCATATGGTTTGAGCTGAGCTCCTAAACACTTCCCTCAGAGACTAAAAATAAGAATGAGGAGTGGGGGGAGGGGAGAAGGAGGAGGGAGAAAGAAGGAAAAACTTCTGAAAGTGTATGCTTTAGTTTGCTTCTCTCCCCACCCCCACCTCCTACCTCCCCAACCATTGGAGACCAAATGAGATTTAGAGACATTTAATGTGTTCACCAGCCAAATCCCAATCCAGCCTGTCAAGAAAACAGAGCTTAGTTCTTATTAGTCACATAGATTTTTATAGCCTGGTGATTCTAAAGCCTGCTACTTTCCCTGAAGCATTCTGTGAGCTCAGCTATTTAATGCTAAATCCAAAGTTTCCAGCTTGGAGGGATTGCTTTTGTGCTGGACAGCCTCAGGTGACCTGTGCTGATGTCAGATGTTGGGGAGGATGAGGAACTTAATGTCAGGATGGGGGAGGCTGCTAAAAAAGGGACGTGTTTACTGTGGGTGAGCTTGTTCCAAACATTGTGGCTGATTTTGTGTTTTGTAGTATACTGCAAGACAGGGGTCCATGCTCAGTCACTAAGGGGCTATTTCAGCTTGGACATCTCCTTCATTTGTCCTGCCATGAAAGATATGATCAATTTGGTTCAACTGAACACATATGTTTAAAGTTCATAAGAGAGAAGGAGGTTGATGCTACAAAGACTATGAGCTTATTTGAAGAGAGTCTATGGAAGTTTGCAAAAATCAATCAACAGAATGAGAAAATATCAGAGTTGAAAGTGATGGGGTTCTAGTGGCAGTCAGAGAGTTGTGGAAATACCCTTATGAACTGAGGCGCAGGTCCTTCATGAACGAATTCACGAACTAGAAGAGATTTAAGTGGCAAAAATGGGAGTTTATTGTTGGATGAGAAGTCAGCTTTGCTAGAAAAACTGACTTCTTCAGTGGCAAAGTCCTATTAGGGAAATGGAGGCTGGCATTGAGAAGAGAATGTCTTCACAGTGGGCAGAATCCTGGCAGCTATGCCAAAGAGGCAAAGCATGCTACTTTGGACATTCTGCAAAGAAATGAGTCTAGAAATATCCTTTATAGAAAATCTGAGGCTCCGTTTTCAGGTTGAAAAGAAAGCCAACCCCCCCAGGCCTAGATCTGCAATTGAATGGAAATCACTTTTTGAAGGTTTCAGGAATTTGGAATTTCCTAAAAAGGATCTGCACCAATGCTTTCATAGATTCTCTGGGGTCGAGTGGGGGGTGTGTGTCAGGAATCAAAGGGAACAGAATTTCAGGGTGTTAATTTCATACCCCTGTCAGAAGAGACATTTGAAAACAAAATGGCAGAAATAGAAGGTGTCATAGAGTACAGAATTTTAGACATGGAAGGAACCTTAGAAATCACCTAATTTAATACACCTATTTTGCAGAGAGGAAAAGTGAGACCCATAAAGATGAAATGAATTAATGATAGAGCTCTTTGGTCACTATTCTTTTCACTATATACTCTTTCTCAACATTATTCCCAAGATTCATAGAGGAATTCCTTAAGACCATCCCAGTAAATTCACTGGATTAAATGAACTGGTGAGAGAATGTTTTATCAATTTATTTCCATGAGTTTCAATTTTTTCCTCTTTCTCTTCAGGGTGAATGGGAAAGGCAGCCTTTACCAGAGATCAAGGTGGGATTAGAAGAGGTTACTCCACAATGCCAGACCACTCCAGGACTGTCACCTGCTTCCCCTGCCCTGGTCAACATTGATGGGAAAAAAGGCTAGAGGAGAATCCTTTTCCTCTCGGCCCAATTCTCTCCGGAACTTCTTATCTCTGAGCCAGAGAAAATGCAGACCCTGCCCTCTTTGGTCACCCTTGCCCACCCTTGCTGTATGGCCTAATGTTGATCTGATGACTAGTTTCTTCCCCTAGCTTAGGACGGTACTGAGAACCTACCAGAGACATATTCCATCCAGTAAGTTGCTCCTTGAGCTTTGGAAGACAACTGCCTTATGCATGTAAAATGAGCCCTTTGGGAAGCCGTCCTTATGGAATTTCTTCCAAGCAATGTTGAATGTATAAAGAGCATCTATAAGCCAGTACTCCATAGTTCTCTGCTTTCTAGAACTTCTCTTGGGACATGAGACATATCACCACTCAAGTCCTTTGCATTTTTATCCTGATCCCCACATATGCAAGACCCTTCATCTTAGCTGCCTCGGGAGTTTATTCATCAGAGTACCCCAGTGGGTGAGTTCCAATGCTAACTTATCTTTTAAGAAACCAATCTTCCCTATTCCCCCACTGACTGTGATCTATGTTGGTCCTCATTAGGACTTGTCCTAATGTCAAGAGATGGATACAAGCATTACTTAAATATTTTCTCTGTGAATGCCTGATTTATGGTAGTAGGTTTTTTCTTTCCCAACAAAGGCAGGACGAGGCATTTAACCAGTTAGAGATTTTCCGTGCCAAATTGCTCTGATGCAAAGATAAATCCATAAGAACTCCAACACTACCACCCACCAGAAACCCAAATGAAAAGACCCAAGATCAAAACTAAAAACAAACTGTTAGGGGAAAATGATGAATGTTGGCTTCTTTCCCTCCTTCCACATTCTAGAGTCAGCTTCCAAATAGTGAGAAAAGGAGGCTTTGATTAAAAAGGAGGTTATTTGTCCCCTATGTGGTAATAATCGTACGTATAACATCAGGGAGAGCCTTCCCCCTTCTCCACTGGGAGGCTAACAGACCTTCAGATACTGAAGCTACTATTGCAAATTGAGAAGGAAAACCAAAAACAAACAAAACACTGATATTCCAGTGAATATCAAGCGTCCTTATCTCATGAACTGCTAGCCTCCTTTCCCCTCCAATTAAGCTAATAGGAATAGAAATAAATCAGTGATTTTACTGCAATAGGGAACCCCTAGAAGAGGAAACTCAATTTACTAATGCAAATAAATACCTTCTCTGAAACTTATATATCCCTAGAAAGCTGCTTATGGCATTGGGATGTCAAGTGAGCTGCCTCGTCACCCAGTTTGTAGACTTCAGAGATGGGATCTGAATTCAGGTGTTATTCATAATTCTCTATCTATGCTGTTTCTTGAATGTAATTACTAACTAGTCCCAAAATTCCATTTGGAAAAGGGAGCCACATTCAGGCAATGGTTCCCCAGATCTCTGGAAGCAAAGATGTCCAACAGGAATTCATGGAGCCCTGAAAACACAAAGGTGAAACCAGTCCATCCGTGGTAGGCTCATGTGGACAGTTCCTCACAGGAGCAGGAACTGTCCCAGAGACTCGTAATATCTCCCTGCCTACCTCCCTGCACTAAGCATGGATTAGTCTCACTCAATTAAGTTCAACACTTACTGAGCAGATGATGGGCTTAGTTCAAGGGGCTGACCTTGTTTTCTTTGGGTTCCCCATTTTCACCAGACAAACCTTCATTTATTTGGTGATACCAGTCCTGGCAGGGGCTGAGGCTGTGTGCTGGGAGTAAGATTTTGGCGTGGGCTGGGGGCTCCTTAAGAGACAACTCTGGCATCTTTGCAACCTTCCTTCGCAATCAGCATACAGGACTTCTAAGGGAGACAAACATCCAGCTCTGTCAGGCCAGGGCCAGAGAGTGTCTTGTCCCTGCAGAGGGAGTGAATCCGTGATGGATGGCGCCTCGACAAACCCTCGCAAGCCTGCCAAACTTCTCTGCCTCGGTGCCACACTTCATTACGGACTGTAATGAACGGGTGGGAGACAATCTGCGCTGCTGCTTTATAAATCAGGGCCTCGCACAGCTCGTAGATCACAGGAATCATTGCTGGAAAATGCCAAGCCCGGCACGGAGACAGAAGGCAGGCTTAGCTCTTAGATCATCTTTACAGCAGTAGGATGACACACGGATCTGCAGCGTGCAGAGGGGGAGCAGGCAGGGTCCAGCCACTGACCAGGCGAAAGCAGATTCCCTTGGAAGCAAAGCCCTAGGAGTCTTTCTTAATGCCTTACTAACCATTTGATCCAGGCTTCTTCAATTCCCCATCCACCCTTATTATAAGGGTCTTCTAATCATTAGCCAACCAGTTCTTGAGTCTCAAAGAGAAAAATTCTATTTAGTCAGGCAGGAGAATACTCTCCAGAAAGATTCCAACATGAGCAAATAAAGGTTTCTCAAAGAGGCTGGGAAGGGGAAGAGCACTGACTTCAGGGAGTGTTAGACTAAGTTAGACTCTGAGACTTCTTCCAACCTGGAGTTTCTATGAAAATTCACCATCAAGAATTCAACTCACATACATTGCTAAGATTGCCCCAGGACTAGTCCCTTGACTTAGAGAGCACACTTTTACATCCCTGTCTAATCTTTTCCAAAACACATTATTGATCTCTGACCTCAAACTCCCTTCCATTCAAAAGTCAGACCTCTGCTGAGCCAACTTCAAAACCAATATCTTGCATAAACTCCTAATAATTCTGCTTCAGACCTTCTTTCCCATGTTCTTCCTCAATATGCCTATTCAAGACCCCCAGGAAATCATTCCCTAGGCTCCCGTAAAGCATGGCAAATATGGATCTGGGCCAAGGATTGATAGCACTAGCAAATGCCCAAGTGTTCCTGGCTTGTGTTGTGTATAGAGCTGAAATGGGCAGAAGAAATATCATTCTTCCTCAGATTCAGGGATTTTGAAACCCGTCATTGCTCAGAGTCCTGTCAATTCCCAGGATTCACAAAGAGTTACTTTTGCCTCATTTAGAATTCACCTGAGGTACCCTGTACAGTAGGTCTATTTTCTGCCTTACCTTTTAGGTATAAAAAGCTTTAAAATCTCTGTTGAGGTTTTAAATATCCATGTTGATATATTATTTGTCTTTTATCCTTTCAAAATTAATTTTATCCTGGATGAAAAGCCTATGCTAAATCAAAGTTGTGTCATCTTTGACTTATCATTTTTAACACGCCACATAACAGTCACTGCCTGAGAAATAAGCTGCCATCTTGGTTTAAAAAATATTTTAACATGTTTAAAAAATAGGAAAAAAAGTTAGAAATGTTAAAGCTCAGAATGAGCTAAGGTTGTCAGAGAAAGATGAGGACAGAGGCCAATCAAAGGAAGTTTAGGTCCTTTGCCCATGGCTTCCAATTCACATATAAGCCAACTCTTTGTGCATCGCTATTGCTATAGTGTGATAGAGAGATCCAGGGGTCAGGAGGAGGTGGATTCTAATCTCAGCTGTCACTAACTTCCCCTGCTCAACATTTCCCTTCTGCTTGTCCCACTTCAGAGGAAGCATGAAGGGTTGATGCTGCAGATGGTACAGAGTCCGGACGAATCTGCATGAAGAAGGCAGTCACTTCTCAGCACTTTATGCTATAAGCTGCTGATTCCTCTTTGAAAGCAGAGATGACATTATCTTAGCAGGCACACGGCTAATCTTTGGCTCTGGACTTAAACTGTACAGACAAAGGCATACACATCAATCAGTCTTCCTATTTATAACAGCAGAGGAGAAGGTTTGTTGCTAAACAGAGGGTAGACCTGAGATGTAAATGATGAAAAGGGCAAATTCACCTGGAGTCATAGATTTCAGAGGTGAATAAGGTCTTAGCAATTGAATCCAAACCCCCTATTTTATAGATGAGGTAACAGGGCAATAAGAAGATAAGGATTTGTCCAGCACTCACAGAGTTCCTCTTGCCTTAATGCTAAGTGCCTGAGATCAGATTCAAACTGACTTCAAGTCTTTCTGATTCTATGTCTAGGATCCTAGCCACTGGACTATACTGTCTCTCCAGTAATCAGACAAAAGATTGGTAGGGAGTGAGAAGAAAGGAGGAAAAGTAGAAACAGAGGGCAGAGAAATCTCATCCCTTTGTGTCCTCTCTAAACACCTTGATCAGAGCTGTTCCCCTAGACATCCCCTAGACAATAGGTATCTCCAAGCCCTCTCTTAGAGGTTCAACATTTTGCTGTTCCATTAGACTCATGGCATAACCATTCTAGAGTTGGATTTGACCAAGGTGGTGGTTATTGTTGAATTATTCCAATCACGTTGACTATTTGTGATGCCATTTGAGATTTCTTGGCCAAGATAATGGAGTTTGCCTTTTCCTTCTTCAGCTTCTCTTAGATGAGGAAACTGAGGCAAACAGTTGTGTGACTTGTCCAGAGTCACACAGCTAATAATGGTCTGAGGCTGGATTTGAACTCAGAAAGATGACATTCTATCCACTGAGACACCTAGCTGTTCCTAAATGGTTGGTTTCACAACATTTAGGATCTGAGGGAAAATTCTAGATTAGACTTCCTAAATTCAAAGTCACGATTCTAATCTGATTCCAAAAGAAGAATCACAGGATTTAGATTGGCTAACATTTAGTCCAATATCTTCTTTATTCATCTGAGGAAATTTTCATTGAAAGTGACTTGCCCAAGTGGTACATGTAGAACTGGGTCTCAGGGCTTCTCAAACTTTTTCCATTTGCAACCCCTTTTCACTAGAGACATTTTTATGTGACTCCGGGGTAGACAGGCATATAAAATAGGTATCCAAATCAAACATTGAATGATAATAAATAATAATTTCTTCATCACCCATTCAGTTATAAGACCCCATAAGGAGTTATGAACCATAGTTTAAGAAACTGGGTTCTATCATCACATTCACAGCTGTTGCCATCACACTAACACTACTCAAAGGGGAAGTTGTAGAGACATGGGGACTTTTGTTCTGAGGGAGGCTATGTTGTTACAACCTTAATTGCATCATAGACTTTCGGGGAAGGGGGGGTGTCTCTTCTAAATCTAAGATTTAATCACTAGTCATTTAGATAATCTCATTTCTGAAGCTCTGGTTTTGATTCTCATTCTCTGTCTTATTTTCCTTTAAATTACATTATTCTTCTTTAGTTTGGGGTATATTAATGAATCAATCAAAAAACATTTATTAAATATTTACTGTGTGCCAGGGACTCTACTAAGCACCGAGGACATAAAAAAAGGCAAAAGACAAGTTTCAAGGAACTTTCTTACAAGTGAGGATGGGAAGATGCAAATAAAGGTGTATGGCTAAAATAGGAAACAATTGAAGAGAAGGCACTAGAATTAAGAGGGGTGAGGGCAAGCTTCCTATAGAAAGTATTCAGGGAGGTCAGTAGTTGGAATAGAAGAGGGAAGGTATTTCAAACATGAAGGACATCAGAAAAAAATGCTCAGAGCCAAGAGATGGAGTGTCTTATTTGTGGAATAGAGGTCACTGTCACTAGATCAAAGACTACATGCTGGGGACTAAGATGGAAGATGGGAAAGTTATGAGGGGACTAGTTTATGAAGGGTTTTGAATGCCAAACACAGCATTTTATTGATTATGGAGGCATAAGAAAGCCAGTGGAGTTTATTGAGTAAGGGGAAATGGTGACATGATTGAAGCTGCACTTTAGGAAAATCACTTTAGTGACTAAATGGAGGATGAATTGGAATGGGAAAAACTTGAGACTTGAGGAGAGACTTTAGAGGCCCACCAGCAGCCTATTATAATAATCTAGGAATTAGGTGATGAGAGGCTGCACCAGGGGGTGCAGGAAAGAAGAGCATGTATTGAAGAGATTTTACAAAGGTGAAATTGATAGACTTTGACAACAGATTGGATATGGGAGTGAGGGAGTGTGAGAGAAAGTGAGAAATTCAGGATGAATTGTGAGTCTATATTGTAAGAAGTTATTTTATGACTCTTAAAATGAAGGTATTTAAAATTTCTTTCTCTCTTTTCCTTCATCTTTGAAACAAAATAATCTTGAAAGGCACCAGCTTCTGTCAAAGAAGGAGTTACTTAGTAGTCTAAACAGTTGCTAGGAAATCTATTCCAGGCAATCACCACTGGAGGAAAGGAGCCCCTAACTTTATTGCAGAAAGAACTAGGTTTTCAAAATGCGTGAAGAGAGGCAATTATCATCATAAACACAAGGCGTCCCGAATTTAATCTGCTAGTTGGTCTGGGGGAGGGGAGGAGGAGGTGCTTCAATTCATTCAGAGAAGAAAAGGACTAGGGAGCCAGTATTTTAAAGGATTAGTATGATGGCGAATCAAAGATCATTTTAAAACCTTAATTTTGGGGGAACTATTTAAAAACAAAGCTGAATAAAAAAAACTTTGTCATAAAACACCGAGTGACTTCCAGTGGCAGCTAAGCAGTGTGATAGGAGCAACTCCTGAGAGGACAATTAGGCCAAAAGCAGAAATCAGCAGGGCCTGAAGGGAATCAGGCCGAGTCCAAAGAAATTAGGCATTGAGCCAAGTGAGACTTTCACTGGTCGATTAATAAAACTAACCCAGAACTGATGCTATCTCTTTCTCAGCTGCTATATAACACCTGTCATTTGGACCTCCCCTGGGAGCAGGTGGCTGCCACATGATTTGGGGAACCTGGGATTTTGATGTGGAAAGAATTTTAGAAATCACCTTCATTTTCCCAATGAGAAACTGAAATAGCTTGCCCAAAGTCATGAAGTTAGTAAGTAACTATAGTGTTTCAAGCATGGGTTAGGAGGCAGTTTGTTACTCTGCAAGGATCACAGATTTTAGAGGCAGAGGAGATGGATTCAAATCCTGAGTCTGATGACTACTACCTGTGTGATCTTTTATAAAGTAAGGGGATTGGATTAGATAGCTTCTGAGTTCCCTTCTAGCTCTAAATCTATGATCCCAGGAATCCAGCCCTTTCAAAGACCATGTTCTGTCTACCATATAACTCTTGAACTGGGAATAGGAAATCACCTTAAAATTCATCCAACCCCTGATCTTATATATGAGGAACCTGGAGTCCTGAAAAGTGATGTGATTTGTTTAAAGTCACACAGCCAGTAAATGGCAAAACTAAGAATTAAACAAGGATGAATCCTTATAGGATGTCTTTTTTACTCTACCACACTTTCCCTGACCAACCTCCTCCAAACTGTGACTCATTCTGCCACAGCCTGGTCACTTAAAAAAGTTTATTCACTCTCTGTTAAGGAAGTATCTTCAAGAACTCACTATTAAAATATATACCTGTTTGCTGAGAAAGGCAACATATGGTTATACTCATATATTAGAGTAGAAGGGACTTTAGAAATCCCCTCCTTGCATTATATAGCAAGTCTTGGAATCAGCAAGTAACTTGCCTGAAGTTATACACCACTGGGAAGGAGGTGGTGGGAATAAGAAGCCTTCTCTAAGTCTTAGGGCATATCAGTCCAATTTTCTCATTGTTATATTCTACTCAGAGCTTTCTTTTTGCCAAGTGTTTTTTTCTCTTTGCTCTTACAAGCTACTTCAAAGGCATCTGACTTGAAGGGAAAGAACTAGAATCTCAGTGATTGAGAGAGTGGATGTCCGATCAATGGGCTTTATATCTGGCTTCTCTGTTGATTATCGAATAGCCTGGCACTTCTTCATTTTGGCTGGGCTCTTATTCATCTATCAAGGGAAGACCACAGTGATGCCATTTGTTTAATTAGATCCATGGCAGCTGGGATATTACAAATTCCTCGGCCTAGAAATGTCAGGCAACTGCAGTCAACATTATTTATAACAAACAGGAGGTACAGAAGGCTGAGGTGGGGTTTAGTTGGAGGCTGTCACGATTAAGAGGGGAGAAGCTTTTGGACGATGTGGGTGGTATCTTCCAGAAGAGGGGCAGTTCCTTCCCCCATCACATATGCCTCCCACCAGGCTTCAGTCTAGCTTCTAGGAGGCTCTGTGTTTGGAGATAGCAGCTGTGATTTCTTCTGCCCAATGCACTGGAGTAGATTAGCAGACACCTGTTGGATTGGCTTGGCTCAAATTAATTTGGTGAAGAGGCATCCTAAGCTATTCTGTGGGAATCCATGGAAGGACTAAAAAGGGATGTCTTTGGTCCAGCATTTAATAAAGCTCCAGGGCAGTACTCCCATCAGACACTTGAACATATCAAAGGAGAATAAACTTAAGGAAATTGTTGTCTGATTAAACTGGAAACAAATTGAACTGACTGACTACCAGCTCCCTAGAGGCAGCTAGGTAGTATGGGTCTGGAGCAGAAAGATCTGAGTTCCAATTTAAACCCAAACATTTCTTAGCTATGTGATATTGGGCCAATTATATCATTTCTATCAGCCTTGACTTCCTCAATTGTAAAATAGGGGTAATAATAGCACTTACTCCCAAGATTGTTGTGAAGATTAAATGAAATAAAATTTGTAAAGCCCTTAGCCCAAAGCACTTGATAAATATTTATTTCCTTCTTGTTTCACTGAGCAGTGAACCCAAGAAAATCACCAAAAATTTCTACCAAAGGGAGCTGGTAAGAACTGCATTCCAGGAAATTTCGTTTCCTGGAAATAAAAAATGGATGGAACTGGATCTATTGTTGACATAGGGAACAACACATCGACTCAAGGTCCTTCATTATCCTGGTTGCTTTCCTTTGGATTGTGTTGCTGTTCAGTTGCTCAGCTATCTCCAACTCTTTGTGATTCCATGGATCATAGCATGCTGTCCATGAGGTATTCTTGGCAAAAACACTAGATGGATTTGCCATTTTGTTCTCTATTAGATTAAGGCAGACAGAAATTAATGACTTTGCTCAGGTCACACAGTAATAAGTGTTTGAGGTTGGATTTGAACTCAGGTCTTCCTGGTTCCAGCCTCAGTTCTCAGCTGCCTCTCTTCTTTGGATACTCCCAACCTATCATTATCCTTTAAGAGAGATTAGTGAGATTAAATCTCATTTTCTGAAAGAGGTATTTTCTGGGCTCTCCTGTACCACACTGTTCATGTCTCACTTTGGGATTACCTTCCATTCATTCTGTATGTACCTAGTTTGGACATAGTTATTTGCATGTCCTTTCTTCCATTAGAATGTGAGTTTTTTGAAGACAGGCACTTTGTTTTGCCTTTCTCTGTATTTCCAGTCCTTAGCACAGAGCCTGACACATAGTCAGTTCTTAATAAATATTGATTGATTTCTTAGTTATTTCTCTCAGTTTTGTGTCATCTTCAAATGTGATGACAAATGTGATAATTAAAATGTTAAGCAGCAGGGGTAAAGCACAGTTCTTTGGGCTATTCCACTGTAATTTGACATTTGAGCCATTAACAACTACTCTTTGAATCTAGCCACACAATCCTATTTGTTTTCACTTTTAACCCACATTTTTCCATTTCCATATAAGAATAGTATGAACACAATGGAATATTACTATGCTACAAGAAACAGTGATTATGAATATGAAAAACATGGGAAAACATGTGGACTGATACAAAGTGAAGTAATTAGAACCAAGAAAACAATATATACAACAATGGCTACAATATAAATGAAAAGAGCAACTTCCACAAAACATTTGAAAGTGAACATTGCAAAAATACAAAGAACAAACAAAGAAGAGAAGTGGGATTGTATATGGATAGTGTATATGTTTTCAATTTGGGGGTGTATTGTTGGGTTTTATTACTTGTTTTTTCCCCTATTCTTTTTTTTTTTTTAAATAAATTCTTTGTTATATGGAATGATTTCCTGGGAAGGGCAAAGGGAAAGATACTGAGAAAAATTTAGGTGATGTAAAAATAGAATATATTAACAAAAAATTATTTTAGAAAAAAATAGCATGATATTTTATGAAAAGCTTTGCTAAAATTTGGGTAAACTATATTCACATTTCCAACTTCTACTTTTTAATAATTCTGTCAAAAATGAAAAGAGCTTAGTCTGACATGATTGGTTCTTCATGAAATCATGTTGACTCTTTGTAATCACTGCTTCCTTATCTAAAAGTTTATGAACCATCTTTTTAATGATTCATCCTGGAATCCTCCCCACTCCTTCCCCTCTCTTCCCCCCTTCCCCCCAGGGCTGAAGTAAGATTGACTGGCATCTAGTATATCTACTATAGAGACTTCCCCTTTTTGAAAAGTAAGACATCACTTCCCCTTCTCTGATCTCGTGGTACCAGTCTAGTTTTTTCTGATCTTTTCAAATATCACTGGCAAATACTCATTTCTTTTCATTTTATTTCTTTCAGTCTTTAAGGACTTTGTCAGTTCCCTTGGGCCAGAGGGCTTGAATTCATCTAAGGAAACTACATAAACTTTCACTTTCTACCTCCATCTCTCAGATAATATTCTCATTTATTAGTCATTTTTGTTTGGTCCTCTCTGACACAAGGATCATTCTCCTTTACAGAAAAGATAGAAGAAGACTTTTTGCTGAGGCAATTGGGGTTAAGTGACTTGTCCAGGATCACACAGCTAGGCAGTGTTAAGTGTCTGAGGTCAGATTGGAACTCAGGTCCTCCTGACTTCAGGGCTTGTGCTCTATCCATTACATCAACTAGCTGCCCCAAATTCAGCTTATTTTAAACTTCAGCATTTTAGGAAATAATGGGGCAGCTAGGTGGCTCAGTGGAAAGAGCACATGGCCTGGAGTCAGAAAGACTCATCTTTTTGAATTCACTTCCTAGCTGGGTGACTCTGGGCAAGTCACTTAACTTTTTCTCAATTTTCTCATCTGTAAAATGACTTAGAGAGCCAAATGGCAATTCATTCTAGTGTCTTTGCCAAGAAAACCCCACATTGTTCAGAAAGAGTCAAATGTAACTGAAAAGCAACTGAAAAAAGAAACTTTAGTAGACAAATATTACTACCTCGGTGGTCTTAAGGTTTCTTTGAGAAATTGTTGTTATTGTGGCTGGGCCTTTGTTCTCTAGGAGGCCCATGACATCAGGGAAGGGATGCCATGACATGCAAGTGAATTGGATTTAAGTGAGGGAGGGCTGTGCCAGGTCACCTGCCTCACTTTTTCCTCCAGAGCCATTTGGTTCAATTGGCCAGATATCGATCAGGACATCTGGAGATGGCCTTTTTAAAATTTAAGGTCTTGGTTTGATTGAAGTAATTGCCCATTCGGTGATGAAGGCTAAGCAAGAAAGAAATGATACAAAGAAAATCGGGGCAGTCAATTGCAAAAAATTCCCTTTTGTGACCCTGACCGAATCTCCCCATGTTGTGAGATCACTCAAAGCCTACTAAGCCAGAACAGCTCCAAGGAAACAACAGATAGCACTTTTTACCTAAAATATGTTGAATCCCCTCAAAAGTAAAGGCCCCTCAGTGTCTTGTCCGTGCCTGTGCCTGCCTGTGTTCCTCATCTCTATCCTGGGCGTCACAATAACATCTGCTTTGCAGGGCTGTTACCAGGATCAAATAGCTATTTGTTAAGCACTTAGCACAATGCCTGGCATGTAGTTAAGGTTAAGGTTGTTGTCCTTTGTTCTTAAAAGAGAATCAAAATGACATCATTGTTAGAGTCAAATTACAGTGTGTCAGACTATGGCTTATCAGACTAATAGGATCTTGGAATGCTCCGCCACAAGTCGGGCCCAAGTAGTCCATAGGAACATTTGGGGTGAGTTTTCTAATCTTCCTCACTTAAATCCAATTCACTTGCATGTCATGGCATCCCCTCTCTGATGTCATGGGCCTCCTAGGGAACAAAGGACCAAACACAATAACAACAATTTCGCATCTTGAATTTATTCTGATCTACCTCAATTCTGTTTTGCTCAATCTCTCGGCACCTTCTCTGATGAGGGCACGCCTTGTTGGGTGGTCCTGTGCCAGTATCTCCCATGTCGTGCAATCAGTTCTAAAATTCTTAAGAGAGACCTTGAGAGTGTCCTCCTTGTATTGCCATCAAGTAAGTGCTTGGCACATAGTAAGACCTAGAAAAAAGCTTATTTTCTCCTTTTCTCTCCTTTTGTGTAAAACTTTCTCTCCTCTCACTTATTTCTTAACTCCTTACAATTCAGTTTCTGACTTCTTCATTTTTCTTTCTCCATCAAACTTCTCTGTCCAAAGTTACCAATGATCTCTTAATTCCCAAACTGAATAACCTTTCCTCAAGGCTTATTCTTCCTGACCATTCAGCACATTCTAATAAAATTAATCACCCTCTTGT
The DNA here is from genome assembly GCF_016432865.1 of Antechinus flavipes. Classification (NCBI taxonomy): domain Eukaryota; kingdom Metazoa; phylum Chordata; class Mammalia; order Dasyuromorphia; family Dasyuridae; genus Antechinus; species Antechinus flavipes. Next base: position 505,649,436 of record NC_067399.1, read on the forward strand.
TCTTGGTGCTCTCTTAACTGTAGGTTTTTCAAGCACTACTCTTTCCTAATTTTCTTCCTATTTATCCTATCCCTCCTTCTGTCCTGACTCTTCTCTTCTCCTTCTATAATACTTCACTTGGTGATCTTATCAGCATACATGCATTTAATTATCACCTCTGTGCTGATGATTCTCAAATCTATTTTGCCCTAATCTCTCTACTGACCTCCAATCTTGCATCTCCCACTGTCTTTCAGACACATCAAATTGGATGTTCAGTAGACATCTTAAACTCAATATATCCCAAACAGAATTGATTATCTTTCCCTTAAATTCTATCCTTCTTCTAACTTCCTTATTACTGTCAAGGACAACACTATCCTTCCAATCCCTCAGGCTCAAAAACTAGGTGTCATCCTTGTCTCCTCATTATTTCTTACATCTCCCCATCATTTCCAATCTGTTGTCAAGATATGTCATTTCACCTTTGCAAAATCTCTTGAAAATGCCCCCTTCCCTTTTTTTTTTAATCCTATCACCCTCCTCACCTCATCCTTAGACTACTGCAATAGCCTAATGGTGAGTCTGCCTCCTTCCCCTCTCTACTTCAGTCTCCATTCAACCTCCATGGTGATTTTCCTAAAGTTCAGGTCTGATCATATCACCCCCAGATGACATGTCACTTCCTACTCAACAAACTTCATTGATGCCCTATTGCCTCCAATATGGAATAAAAAGTCTTCTGTTTGGCATTCAAATTTTTTTCATAACTAACATCTCTCTATCCTTAGCCCCACAACACTTTGTAGTTTTTTAAATACTTCGTTCTCTACCATGTACCTTTCAATTTAGTGACACGGGTCTCCTTGCTATTCCATGAACAAGATGCTTTGTCTCTCAATCTCAGGCATTTTCATTGGCTTTCCCCACGGCTAATGCTCCTCCTCACTCTGCCTCCTGCCTTCCCTGGCTTCCTTCAAGTCTCAATTAAAATTCTGCCTTTTCCCACCCCTCCTAATTCCAGTGCCTTCTCTCTGCTAATTATTTCCTATTAAGCCTGCATAGAACTTGTTTGTTCAGATGTGTTTGCTTATCTTCTGTATTAGACTACAAGTTCCTTTTGGGCAGGGGCTGTCTTTTGCTTCTTTTTGTTTCCCTAATGTTTAGCACGGTACCTGACATATAAGAAGGGACTTAATAAATGTTTATTGATTGACTTAAACTGTGCATTCAATGCACTATGTGAATCAAGAAAAAACAGAAATATCCAAGAAATCAAAGCTCACATCATTTCTTTGTGTGTATTTGACAGAACCAAATCATCATATATTCATGAATAATAACCAGTTCCTTGTGTCTCTGGCATTGAAGTCTGTCCCCCAGAGAAGAAATAATCACCTAGTTGAAGACAGGTTTATTCCTAACTCTATGTGAATTATTCCAACTCTATCTCTATATCCTAGCAAGAAATGACTAACTAAAATGAATTAAGTGAAAAGGTTAAAGAATGAAAGACATAGATATTATTGTCACATCTTGACAAATATTTATTGAGCATGTATTATGTTATCTGTGCTGAGCTACTTTCTGAGAGTGACTGATACAAAGATACAGTCTGAGCTTTCCCTCAAGATCTTCAGATCAAATTTGCAGACAAGACATGGACATAGAAAGAATTTTGTTGATATGATAAAGAATATAAAATATAAAGAAAAGTGCCATTAAGTGAAAACCTTCCAGAAGGCTGGCAATGAACAGATCTTATGATAAATGAAAATCTTTTGTAGATGCACAGCCCTATAACTGAAAGCTTGTCTTCTGGGGTTATTCAATTGTCAAACAGAATCATACTTAGAAGAGCTGTGGGCTTTCTATGAGCCTGGCTTTTGGACTTAGGAACAAAGTCCTGCTTTAATCTCCCCTGGGTTTCCCCTGGCAGCATGGGTCCCTGAATCCTGACTTTGTCACAGATTAATGTCAATTCAATTTTTGAAATTATTTACTAAATGTCTTCCATGGGATCTACCCTGTCTTAAGTTTCTTTGGAAGATTCAAGGCATAGTCCATTCACTAAAGAAAGTTACAGTCTGATTGGTAGAACAAACTTTTTCAATGGGGATCAACTGGAAAGCATCATTTGCTTTGATATATTTTTGGTGATTTTTGATATTTGAGGAAGTAGCACTTCTAATCATCTCAATTCTGAATCTAAAGGTTTTCTCCAAAACATCAACAGAAAATAGTTTCTTCAATAGACTGGGTTTTTTCAGGTTGTTAAGCAGAGAAAAGCAGGCAAACTCAGAAGCAATTCCCGGGCTCAGTTAAGAAGAGGCACAGAATGTGTGGAAGCCGGCTGTTGAAGGAGCGTGGTCATTGGCTGGCTGGAAATGATTAGTAGACTTGTTCCCATCATCTTTTTTCAGGCCCGTACTTCCACTTCCTAGGCAGCCAACATCAGAGACTTCTGGACTTAATATATGCCCTTTACTCTTTTGTTATCTGGATCAAATGGAGACTTCACATGAGCTTGAGCAGGGTAGATGACTCCCATCCTCTCAAGGGCATAATCACCACTCTTCACAAACTCCAGGGACACCTGCCAAGGAGAAAAGGAAGAAGGTATATATAGGACATACATCTTCCCCATTTCTAAATCTAAATAGTAATAACAATTCATAACTCCATGATATTTTAAGATTTATAAAGAACTTTATAACAACTCTGCGAGTTAGATTAACAAAGTATGATTGCCCCCATTTTATAGTTGAGGGAATAGAGATTCAGAGAAGGTTAAAGGTCTTGTTCAAAGTCCCATCCCTGGGAGGAACCTTAGAACACATTTAGTCCAACCTCCTCACAATTTGATGGTAGAGGAAACTGAAGATGATTTTGGATCATAGGATTTAAGGCTAGAAGACATTAGGGGTTTGCTAATCCAACCTCCACATTTTACTGATGAGAGCTGATGGGATTTGCCCAGAATGACCCAAAGAGTAAGCAACAAGACAAAACATTCAAACCCCACTCCCTTGAACCTAAATATAATAGTTATTTCCCCTCAGGCCTTTTAAGCCATGTGTAAGTAGGTAAGTCCAACAATTTCTCCATCATTCTATTATTCTGCTCCTGGGGAAAGCTTGAGTTTTATATCATTAAAGCCAACTCCCTTCGCTTCTTTGGGATCTAGAAGTACTAAGACCATACAAAGGTCAAACAAACAAACCGTTTCCCTTTTCTCCCTTCCTGCTCCCCAATAAATCCGGGCTCCTGAGAAAACAGCAGGAAGAATTGTTTTAAAAGCATGGTTTCAAGTGAACCTAGGCAGGCTCTTCAGTTTCTCTGAGAGCAGCTGTGGCTGCAGACAAGCTGAGAACCCAAAGTCAAATTGAGTTCACATCCTAGAGGGGTGGAACAAATGCAGCCAGAGCTAACTCAAATCACTTCCCAGACACCCTGGCCTTTTGCTCTTTCCTTACTAACCAAACTCTACCTGGCTCTGTTATAGAAGAGTTGGAGAGCCAACCTGTCCCAGAAATAGTCACTTCCGATAGAGAAGTAAAAAATGTCACGTCCAGCCCAGTATGACTGATGAGATGTGACAGCTGGGCTGGCTACATTTGCTGTATCAGCGAGCCGAACTGTTTGGGCCGATTAGAAATGTGTGTTCTCTCTGTACAGCAATTAAACCCAGGGCTAGACCTACTGGAAGAACGTCCTTACCTCTGCAGCATAAAGAAATGGCTATGATTTCTGGCAGCTCTAGAATTAGCTGGAAAAACAGATCCTCCCATAATACAAACTTTATAAGTAAGTGGGGCCGGAATGCCATGAATTCATGGAGGGTTGTGTGATGTGTAAAGATAGATACACAGAGATACTGGGCATGCAGTCACAAACCAACAAACTGTAATTGGCTTCTGGGGATCCTAACTATGGAGGGTTTTGTGCTAGAAAAGGGACTGTCCTTTTAACAGGATTTGGCATTTCATTGAATATCTGGTAATCTCTGGTCATAGGGAAATAGATCCACCTGACAAAGACTCTGCTTTGGTTTCTGGCCCAAGTGAATTCATGATTGACCTTTTAAAAAATATATGTGTTTTATTAATGAATTTTGTCTTTACATCGTGGGGATCTTTAGGAAGAAAATCATCTCCATCCTCTAGATAAACTAACGCTTATGACAAAGATCAATAAAAACAAAAATGTGATACACTGACCACATCTGATGAGGTATATGACCCTCTGTCATTATAGTTCCCAACCACTCAGCTGTAAAGGGGCAAATTAGTAATTCATCTTCAAGGTTGACTAAAAACTTAACATCACTTCATTAGAATCTTTTTAATTCAGTTGAATTTTTTTGTGCTTTTGGTTTTGCCCAAGTACATAAGGGAAGAAGGTGTCATGGTAGACCACAAGACCAAAGAATGATAAGACTGAAGGACTATTCCTGAAAGCTCTGACCTCAGCCTGCTTTTCTTCCCTCTTTTTATATTTTTTCCCATTGGCAATCTCATTCACTTCCATCATTCCTTCTACTACCTTTATACTGATGACTTGTAAATCTGAATCTCTAGGTCAGACTTCTTCCTGCATTCCAGACTCATCTCCACCTCCCTAATAGAATGTCTCTCCCTATGTTTCCCAACCTTTTCCCTCTTACCAATACATACTCCTCTTTTTTTCATTTCACTATATCTGTCTGTGGTATCAATTTGCCAGTTCTCCCAAGTTCATCATCTGATATCCCAACTCTTGAGCTTTCCCATCTTGTGGATTATGTCTCTGTCTTGGTATGTATCCTCTCTTCCTTTCTTCTCTCCCTTGGCCACCATCCTAAGATGGGCCTTCATGACCTCCTTGGTTATCATCCTACCCTTTGGATAGACTTTTCAGTCTTTTGTTTTTTTTTTACTTCAAACCATTCTTCACATGCTACAGAATCTATCTTCTTCACATAAATCTGATCATGTCGCTTCTTTGCTCAAAACCTTTAAATGACTCCTAGTGCTTACCAAGTAAACCAAATAAATGCCTTAGCTTGTCATTCAAGGTTTTCTACCATCTGGTGTCAGCTTACATGTGAGTGTGTGTGTGTGTGTGTGTGTAATATATGTATTTGTGTGTATATATATATATATATATATAGAGAGAGAGAGAGAGAGAGAGAGAGAGAGAGAGAGAGAGAGAAAGAGAGAGAGAGATTCCCTGATCTATTTCTATTCCTTTGTCATGCTGTTCCCTTTCTATTGAGTTGAATTGAATAATTGAATCTATTGAATTCTTACCCACTCATCCCCCTCAAATACCACCTTCTCCATAAATATATTCCTGATCCCTTTAGTTAGTTGTGACCCTTCTTCCCTTTGTACCCCTTAAATACTATCATTTTGTTATATACTTATTTTTAGATATAATATGTCAGTTCTAGATGATAAGCTCCATGAAAGCAGGGAAAATGTTTTATCAAAATTTAACATCTCACCCAATGCACTCCTCAAGCATTGTAGGTACTTGAGAAACATTGGGTGGATTAAAACTAATGTGAACACAGAATACTATGTTGGAACAACAACAGAACATTGTTTTTAATCCTTCATTTGGTAGATAAAGTAACTGAGGGGAGAGATAGGAAACTGCTTGCTGAAGGTCACACCATTAGTCTGTGACAGGGTTGAAGGCATGTCTAATGCCTTTTATGACACATCACGCTCTCTGCTGTGGCCCTGAGGAGGAGATCCACACTGATTAAATATGGGATCCTTCTCCTGTTTCCACATCCCCCAAAATTCCAAATAGGGACATACTACTCAGGACTCACAGATCTCCTGGTTCTGAAAGTCTTTTCAAGCTGTTGAAATAAATTTCTCCAAACATGGTTTTCTTCTAACATTGACTTTATTATCTATGGGAAGAGCAGGCATTTGATTGCATGGAAAGAATTGTGGGGGCAACAACAAATTATCAAGCTAATCCCCACCAAAAAAAAAAAACAAACTCAAATCAAAACCCAAAAAAATTCCTTCTTTGGGTTTGAAATTCCACACTTAATGATTTATTCTGGTAGGTAAGGTGGCATAGGGAGAAAACTGGGTTTTTGGTTTTGTTTCTTAGTCATGCAAAACCAATTTCTGCATTAGCCGTGTCCATTTAAAAAAAATAAAAAAGCTCAGCAATTTTTTACATTTGCCTAAACATATCAGCCATGGCACAAAAGGATAAACAGTTGCAACTAAGAGCTTTAAAAAGGATTTATAAGCTGGTATCCAAAGGAAAATGAAAAAGGCCAACAATAAGAATTGATTTTAAAATTCAGGAAGACCTGACTTCAAGTCTATAAGATCCCAGGTTCCCAATAAGAATCCCAAATTCCCACTATTTCCAGATATCACTCTAGTGAGTTTAAATCATAGTTCAGTTGTTATCAGTATTAGTAGAGAAAGAGGTTCCCTCCTGGAAAGTTCCCCTAACCCATGAAATCACAGATCTGGATAAGGAAAAAATTAATCCTTTGGGCTGATATTGTGTAACAACAATTTGCATTGACAAAGCACTTTAAAATTTACAAAGCATTTTTCTAACAACAACCCTGTGAAATAGGTAGGGATCATTCCAATTTAATAGATTAGGAAACAGGCTCAGGTAAAGTAATTTATCCAGTCCTGCAGCTAGTAAATGTTAGAGCTGAATCTATTCCTGATGTTCCTCTTTTTCCAATACCATTTTGTTGTTTTCTCTCCTTGGGGTCCGCTTATAAAGATAAATCCCCCTAGAAGGGATAGTATGATTAGTTCATTAAAACCTCAGTGCGAATTAATCTGATTATTTTTCTAGTACACCTGAGAGCGCCATGGGTGGAAACAAAACTAAGAGGTGAATTAGAGAAAAAAGAGGCAAGGAATTGGAGACAAAACGCTTTTAACTTTACACAGCGCTCAGGGGGCAGATTCTATGCCCCTTACCAAATCCTGGGGGTGGGAGATGGGAACTTCCATATGGGTTCTGTCTGAAAAATCTGGATTGCTGGCCATTCCCAGTCTCCTCACCCCCTCACCCTCACTCCCTTTCTCTCATTTCTTCCCTTATGCAGACTTCAATTAGCATGTAAATCAGGCTGGGAGTTATCACACCCAACTGAGAGATTAATGTCTCCCATTAATGTCTGCTTAATGAACACTGCCTTTCCTGCAGGAAACATTCTGGGTCTGTGGCTGAGAAGCCAATGGAAAGGGAGGATTGGTAAAGGGAGATTTTAAGAGGAAGGCCACCCACGCGATTGCTTCTCTTCACTATCAATTTGCATAGTTTTCAATTTGGCCTTAAGCAGCCTTGGATGGAAAGCAAATGACAGAAAGAAATCTCACATCCTTTTTCTGAAGGACTTGTGGGTTAGCAGCCATTCGGGCTGTTATCCACACTTTGGTGAGAAAGCCCAGGAAGATAGGAATGGATATGTTTCTGGGTGAGCTGGATGGTCCTCCTTACCTTTGTTCTCGCCGTCTTTCCCTTCCTCTCCCTTCTCTGAGTTCTCATCCTTCAAGGCCTGGTTCAAGGCCCTTCAAGTCTTCCCTCATTATCCCAGCTCTCTCTTTTCTAAGGTCCAACAGCACTTAGATTCTACACAGTACAATTTAAGTTTCAGTTATATACTGTAATCCATGGTTGGCTTTAGAATTGGGATAGACTACTTAAGTATGATTAAGTGTGACCTTAAGCAAGTTCCAATTTCTTTGGGTCACAGCCTCTTCTGTAAAATGTGAATAGTGAACTAGATCAAGAGTGTCAGATTCAAATAGAAACAGCTACCTATGGGCTTCATAAAGACCTAGAAAATCACAAATATTATCTATGTTGTATTTTATTTGTATTTATTTTGGTAAACACTTCCCAATTCTATTTAACATTCAAGTTTGTTGCTTCTGGACTGGTTGACTTCTAAGGACTTTTAGATCTCTTAGTCTGCAGTAAAGATTTGGTAGTCCAAATTATTTTACAGAGGAGGAAACTGAGACTCAAAGAAATGAATGACTTGCCCAAAGTCACATGGGTAGTAAGTCACAGAGCTGAGATTTAAACTCTAATTCCAAACCTTGTGTTCTTCCCAACCTTGTCCCAGGCCTTGGGGGAAATCCATTCATTGATCTTTGAAATTTCTGTCCAGGAACTTAGTTGTTTTGATCAGGTGGCAGTCACATGTCATTTCAGAGGGGCACCTAGATGGCTTGGTGGATAGATTACTGGACTTGGAATCAGGGAGACTCATCTTCCTAAGTTTAAATCTAGTCTTAGACACTAACTATGTGACCCTGGATACTTCCCTCAATCCTGTTTGCCTCAATTTCCTTACCTGTAAAATGAACTGGAAAAAGAAATGGCAAACCTCTTCAGTAATTCTGCCAAAAAAATTCCCCAAGTGAGGTCACAAAGTGTTGAACACAACTGAAAATGGCTGAACAATATGTTATCTCATGCGCCCCAAACCTCACACTGTACTTCATCTTCATACCATATCAAGCCACTCATCTAGGTCACCTTGTCATCATCCTGCCTACTCTCTGTACCTCTTTTGATTTTAGAAAAGTCATGTCGGTTGGCCATCCAATGCATAAGCCCATTTTCTGTATTACTATTGTCAAGAGCATCATCATCCTGCCAACCCCTAGCCTAGAAAGGACTCTTCTTTTAAACTCCCTCCACAAAAGCAACTTGTTGGCTAGTCCTGTCATTTTACCTTCACAGCATCTCTCTTGTACATCTTCTCTCCAGACTCATAACCACTACCCTAGTGCGGGCTCTCATCATAGAATGCTTAGACAAGCAAAGCCTAACTTTTGGTCTCAGGCCCCTTTTAGATTCTTAAAAGTATTGGAGATCCCAAATAGCTTTTTTTTATACAAAATTAAAACAGGATTTAATTTATACTTTAACATATTTAATATGTATTGGTCAATCTGCCCTCTGGGGGAAGGGGTGGGGGGAAGGAGGGGAAAAGTTGGAACAAAAGGTTTGGCAATTGTCAATGCTGAAAAATTACCCATGAATATGTCTTATAAATAAAAAGCTATAATAAAAAAAATCAACTACAAAAAAAAAAAGAAATTAAAACAGGCAAAATTTTAAAACATTGATTCACTAAATTAATGATAATTTTAAACCCATTGAAAGTAATTATAACATTTTAATAAAAATAACTATATTTTTTAAAATAGAAAAATGTGACAAGAGTAGCATTGTTTTATATATTTTATAAGTCTCTTTAATCTTAGCATGACAGAAGATTTTTGAACTTTCGTATTTGCTTTTGCATTTAATTTATTGAACATGTTTTGGTTGAAGTATATAAAGAAAATCTGGCCTCATGTAGAGAAGGATATTTTAATAGGCAGAGAATGTCTCAATATTATTAGAAAAAACAACTTTGACCTGTGGACTCTGAAAAACTCCAGAACTCCCAGGAATTGGTGAACTTTGAGAATCACTGTTTTAGATTATTGCAGTAGCCTTCTCAATAGGCTTCCCTGTCTCTATTCTGTCTTCACTTCAAACCAGCCTCCCCTGAGCAGCCAAATCAATTCTCCTGAAGCAGACATTGGCCACCGCACTGTTGGTCCCTCACTCTCTCTCTTCATCAGCTCCAGTGGCTCCCTATTACTCCCACCATCTAAGGCTCTGCTTAGAATGTAAAGGCCTTCACAAGCTTGCCCCTTCCTGTGTCTTCATTCTTCTTTATTTTACTCTACTCCATGTATATACCTTTACTTCAGCAACACTGGCCTTTGTACACTTCCCAAGTCCGGGCCCTTTCACTGGCAACCTGTGCTCAGAATGTCCTCCCTCTTTGTCTCTGCCTATTGTTTTCCCTGGCTTCCAATCTCAACTCAAAATCTCCCTTCTGCCTAAGACCTTTTCTAGTTCCTCTCAAGCCTCCCTACTCTCCACAGCTAATGCCTTTCTTCTGAGATTATTCCTCATCTATTCTCTATAAAACAGTAGAAAAGTTGTTTTTTCCTGTTCCCTCCCCATTGCAATGTGAGTTCTTTGAGGACAGGGCTTGTCTTTACCTTTGTATCCCCAGCAATTAATTCAGTTCCTGGAACATAGTAGGCACATAATAAATGCCTGCGGACTGAATGATTGATATTTCAGTGATAATAGACTTCTTTCCCTGGCCACCAATCCTTTTTATATGTTTTTTCACTATTATAATTAAACTACTTGAGGTATTATTGTATCCTTCTTACCTAAAGCAATGTCTAGCTCACAGTAATATTTAATATATGCTTTTTCGTCCATTCATTCACATCATGATTTGACTTAAAACAACTATGAACTAAGTACATAGTGACCAAGTAAATCTTGGTCACTAAATGAGACTGCAAATTGTAAATCTCTGAGTTTAATAGCTCATAGGTTTAGAACTGGAAGGAACCTTGGGAAATCACCTAATTCATCCTTAATATTCTAAAGGGTTTCCTCTTCTCTTATTTTTTCAGTTGTGTTTGACTCTTCATGACCCTATTTGGGGTCTTCTTAGAGGAGATACTCAAGTGGTTCACCATTTTCTTTCCAGCTCATTTTACAGAGGAGGAAACTGAGGCAAACAGGCTTAAGTGACTTGCCCAGGGTCACACAGCCAGTGAGTGTCTGAGGTCAGATCTGAACTCGGGAAGATAAGTCTCTGTCCACTCTGACTCCTGTGCCATCTGTACCTGCCCATGCCTCGCGTGGGGATAAATGGAGCTTTCCCCCGGGTGCTGACATCTAAAAGGGCACACTTGGAACGTAAATTGTAGAGCTGGAAGAGACTTTAGAAGGTCATTTGTTCCAACTTTCTCATTTTAAAGGACTTTCCCCTTCTCTTTTTTTCTAGAACTGTAACTAGCAAGAAGATGAATAGGACTTTTCCCAGAGTGCTGACATCTAGTCGGACATATTTTCTCTCATGTGAGGCTTGCTTTTTCCCAGCATACCTATAAGTCACCTTGCAGTGAATAGAGTTCATTCCCCTAGCTGCTGCCTCCACTCCTCCAGCACACTACTCCTACCCCCTGGCCCTCTTCTTCCCTAATGCTCAAAGGGGCAAGAGCCAGGACTCTCCGGGAAACTGTTCCTCCGGGCACAATTGCATCTGTCCCTGAACTGCCTTTCCTGCCCATGCTCTCAAGCAGACCCACAGCGGAACTAACTGCACTGTCCCAATTCTTCCCACTTCGTTGACTGAGCCATAGTGTGTCTGGTTGCTCTCCCCCACAATACTCAGCACAGAGCTGGACACACAGTCACACATTGACACATGAATATGTGCTGATTAAATAGTTGATTCCCACAAAGTTTTTTTCTTTGGCTTTCATACTTCTATCCCATCAGACAGAGCAGAAAGCTTGAAATCATGTCTTAAACTCTAGATTTAAGGAAAGGAATATGGAGTATCTTAAATGAATATTCTATGACCAGAGCACAGCACAGTGCATGGCACATAGTAGGCACTTAATAAATGCTTGTCAATTGAACCCTTCAACTGTCTAGAGCTTTTCAGACTCTCATACTCATAACCTTACTCGACTAATCATTAAGTGCTTATTAAATACCTATCCTGTGCTAACTCTTCATTACAAGACCAAGAGACCTTTTAAGGTATGTTTGGATCCCTAGCATCCAACACATAGAGATCCCTTACTGTTCATTTGCTGAGAGAGAGAGCAAATGTGAGGTGATGGTAGTGATGAGTTAGTGCAAAGAACTTGGAACCATGAGAGACTTAGACTTAAATTCAGTGATCACTCCTGGTCCTTAATTAGGTGATGGTGATCATTTTGGGGCAGTTAGGTGAGGCAGCACAGTGGATAGAGAGCTGGGCTGAAGTCAGAGACATCTGAGTTCAAATATCTTTTAAAAATTCAAATGTCAAATATCAAATACTGTCATACACTTATTGTGTGACCCTAAGCAAGTCACTTAACCTGATTTGCCTTAGTTCCCTCATTCCAGAAGAAACTGGCAAACCATTCTAATATCTTTGCTAAGAAAAAATGGGTCACAAAGAGTCAAAGGTGACTGAAAAACAAGAAGTTAATTTCATTTAGCCTTTTTAGAAGCTTAATTTCTTCATCTGTAAAATGGGAATAATAATAACTGAAGAACTTCCCTCAGAAGGTAAGGACTAAGGAAAGCTCATTTTTAGAAAAGAAGGTAAGAGCAGTGGTTGAGATTTGCAGGAACAGAGTTTGGGTCACTGGTTGCCCTGGTCTTATCCTTTCAGTAAAAATAATGGGGATGGCATTTCCAAAAATCACTCTTTCTGGGTTAGGAAAGAATAGTTGTTATCCTCTGGCTCTGTCCTCAATTCTGACTAACATAAACGCCGTGCTTCAAAAGTCAGAGTCTCTTAAAAGAAAAATACAAAAAAACAACAGCCAACTCAGCCTGGAGATACAGTTTATATGAGTCATTCACATCCTTGCACCAGCTTTCCATCTTGATCTATCTGTCTCTCCTCTTCTCTCCCTTCCTCCCTCCAGAGGTCTCTGCTCAAGGCTTTATCCATCATCACGCCCTGTCAGAAATGTCTCCCTCCCCCCCCCCCAGCTTTTCCATAGCGGGAGCCCAGGCCCTCCAGGGAGCTGGTGGTATGGAATAGAGTGCCAAGGACTGAGTGGGTATGGGAGGACTTCCAGCTCTTTTCTTCTGTGCCTTCCCTGGAGGTCTCACAGACCTCTCTGGCTTAGAAGAAGACTTGGAGGAAAAACAACTCGTCCTTTTGTTATACTTCTCAGACAGAATGCTGTTTTTAACATGATTCCGTTTGTCTCTTTCAAAAAGAATTTGGATTCTCAGTTTCCTAAGTTGAGCCATCCGCCCCTTCATCATACTCACTGGACCTCCCTCTGGGTTCTGGATGTACCCATAGGCGATGGTTTTGTTGATAGTGAAGCCAAAATCTGCCCTTCGAATATGGCCAACTACTTTTTCATTTCTCCAGATGGCTTCCAGGCCAAACATGGGCACCTTTCTGTTAAAAACAAAACAAAACAAAACAACAACTATATATATATATATATATATAATATATATATATATATATATATATATATAGTTGAATGTGTGATATATGTATATATATCACACATTCAACAAAAATGTATTAGACAATATGTACAATGGACTGAGGTAGATTAAAAAAAATAACTAAGACCTGTTCTCTTCCTTCAGGGACACGAATTCTAAAGAACTTAGTGATGTAGGGGGGATAAATGAGGCACACAACTGTAACCCAGGGCAGAGCACAAGGCAAAGAACCATAAGTTCAGAAAAGGACAAGAATGTCTAATCAGGGGATTTCTGGAATTAGGGTCAAGGAGGAGGTGGCCTTCGAACTGGGTCTTGAGGGATGACTGGCGTTTCAACAGATAGAGATGAAGAGGAGAGAAAGCACATTGGAAGCAGGGGATGTCATCAAACAATAAACAAGCATTCATTAAGTGCCAACAGAATGGCAAGAACTGTGCTAGAAGATAGACAAAGAAAAAAGCAAAATGGCTCCTGTCCTCCAGGAACTTCCATTCTTTGGGGGAGACAATGTGTACCTAAATGAATGTGGTGAAATGTACACCAAAGGAATACAAAGCAAATTTTTCAGGGAGACATTGGCCCCTGGGAAGATCAAAACAGGCTTTGCATGGAAAGTATTGCTTAGCGAGAGTTTTGAAGACAAAAAGTTTTTAAGGGGGATAAGTGAGCTGGGAGTCCATTCCACGCATGGCAGATGGCCAATGCAAAGGTGTGGAGAAGAAGTTTGATGTGTGAGGAACACCAAGAAGGCTGTATGGACTGTACCAGAGAGCAAAGGAATCCCAATAATATACGCTGTGCATATGTATGTATAAAAATAGACTTTTTCATAAAAATAAAAATTTCTGTCTATATCTATCTGAAATATACATATATGGGTATAGCCATATACATAGACACATGAGTATAAATATAAATCTGTTATTTTACACTTAGTGTGTGTGTGTGTGTGTGTGTGTGTGTGTGTGTGTGTAGATTTGAAAAGTAATTTGGAGTCAGGCCATCAAGGGCTTTAAAAATTAAACAAAGTGGGCAGCAAAGAGGGGGCAGTGGATAAAGCACCAGGCCTGAAGTCAGGAGGACCTGAGTTCAAATCTAACCTCGGACACTTACACTTCCTGATTGTGGGACCCTGGCCAAGTCACTTAACCCCAATTGCCTCAGTAAAAAACAAAAATAAAATAAACAAAGGAACCTTAATTTAACCTTAAAGGCAGTAGGCAATCTTCAGAGTTTATCCAGTAGAGCTGTGACATGGTCTGCCTTGTATTATGAGCAAATCACAGAGGTACATAGACTCAGATGTTTAAATGATTTGGGGGGATTATTGGATAAAATATATTGTCAGAGCTTTGGTTAAATGAAGGGGAAAAGACTGAAATAGGTAGCAATAGGTAGCAAAATAGGTAACAAAAAATTAGAAAGGTAGGAAAGGAGCAGGTTGTAGAGGGTCTTTTGGCAATAGGGAGCCATTGAAGGTTTTTGATCAGTGAAGGAACATAATCAGAGATTTAATCTCATAGAATGGGTAAAATGAATTAGAGGTGGGAAATAATAGAGGTAGAAAGAATGGTCAGCAAATTCTTGTCTTGTCTAGGGACATTCTACAAAGGAAAAGCTTGAGCATTCTGGGATATGAAGGTATAGATGGAAAGCTGGGTTCCAAAACCAAAAGTATGTTCATGTTACTCTACTTGAACATCCAAACCTCAGAGAAGAGAACAATGGAATGAGGCAGTGATTCTGATAATGGAGGGGAAACAAAAACACAACAACTACAAGTCAGAACAACTGCATTCTCCAGTTTGTTATTTCCAAATTCGGAAACCTGGGCATTCGGGTATAATTTCAAAGTTCCTTTCTTTGTTAATAGTATCTTGAGAGCCATCCCTTGGATACAGTGAATTTAGCTAGTGGCCAGTGGCCTTGTCTGGTTCTGAGCCACTAACGATGACACAACCTTGAGGGCTTCATACCACCTGGGTCTGGCTTTTTCCATTTTAAGATTAGAGACAAGAGGCCCTGATCTCACTAACTCACAAATAGATAATGGACATGGAAAGGTATTTAAAGCTATGGAGAAAATGAAGGCTTTCTTTTCTCTTTGGTAGCCCTGCACCGAAAGTGAAGGGAAATCAAGGGGTACTTGTCTCATCTTTTTAAAATTAAGCATCTCGGAAAAATACCCATGGGGCAGAAAGCTGCTTTTCTCTGTTTCAAAGTGGATTTCTGGATGTTGAGGATGTAGATCCAAAGGCGTTCTCCGGATCAGCATGGCATCTGTTTGAGAACTTGTCCCTGCTTAGTGGAGGACTCTGGTATCTCAATTCCAACCCCTAAGCAAAAGCTGTGTGAGAAGGAGAAGGAAGGAGGAGGAGGAGAAAAAAGAGGAGGAAGAGAAGGAAAAAGAGAAAGAGGAAGAGGAGAAGGAGGAAGAGGAGGAGGAGAAGAAGGAAGAGGAGAAGGGGGAAAAGGAGGAAGAAGAAGAGAAGGAGGAGGAGGAAAGGAAGAAAAGGAGAAAGAGGAATCAAGCTGACATACAAACAGGAGACAAACCACAGATTTTTTTCTTTCTTTCTCCCTTTCCCCCACTCTCACCCTAACTCATCACACTTGACACATCTTTTGAAGGGCTTCATAAAATATAGCCAGGAATCTGGCCACATATAACAAAGCTCTCTCTGACTGTCAGTGATACCAGGCCCACATCAGTGAAGCCCCATAATTGCAGTAATGGTGTTTTGCCTTTCTGCCTTTTATAAGTATTAAAAGTCTTAGGAGGATCATCAGCTTATTTGTTCTATTTGTAAAAATGTTAATACTGTTAATAGACTTATCTTTTATCTAACTTTCTACACTCTTTCCTCCAAACAGCCATGGAAATCTTTTTCCTAAGGCACAGCTCAGACTATTTCTTCCTCTAGTCATAAACCTTCACTGACTTCTCCATTAACTAGGGGATAAAATACCAAATTCTTAATCTTTGGCAATCCTCTGCATTTTAGCACCTCCCACAACTTGACTCCAAATTCTGCTTGCTTCTTTCTTTTTTTCTTTTCTTCCTTCCCTTTTTTCATTCTTTCTTCTTCTCTTCCTTCCTCTTTCTCTCTCTCTTTCCCTCCCTTCCTCTTTTCTTCCTTCCTTCCATTCTTTGCTTATATTTCCTTTCCCAATTAATAAAAATTTAACATTTGTCTTTTAAATTTTTGCGTTCCCAATCCTCTCCCTTCTTCCCTTCCTACTCTCCTCTTAGAGATGGACTAGCCTTACAGAACCACAAAATATAAGATCCATACAGGACCTTGGAAATTAGTCAGTCTAACCTGCTGCTGACAGGCCATACTTCTGTCACATTATTTGGACAAAGGGATATCCAGCCCCTGCCTGAAGACTTCCAAAGAGGAAGGAATTGCTAACTCCTGAGCTAGGCAATTCCATTTTTGATGGTTCCAATTGTTAGATTTTTTAAAAAAAAATCTGACTGAAATTTGCATTTTCTGAAAAAAAAAAGCCATTGCTTTTACTTCTGTTCTCTGGGGCCAAGCCAAGTAAGAATAATTAATAATAATTAGTATTGATATGGTCCTTTAAGGTTTGTGATGCATTGTGTATATCATCCTTGTATTTAATCCTTTCGATCTTCCTGAGAAGTAGATGCTATTTTTAGATCCATTTCGAAGATGAACAAATGGAGATTGAAAGGTTAGATGACTTGTCAAATTGTTAAGGATCTCAGACAAGGGAACTCAGGCCTTCCTGACTCCAAGCCACTGCACCATCTAGCTATCTTAAAAAATCCCCATTCTTTCATGTTAACATCCCTTCTAGTGCTTAAAGGCAGCTGTCATATCTTTTCTAAATATTCTCTCCTCCCAGGTAAACAATCCCAGTTCTTTAAATGATTCCCATGTGGCATATTCTCCAAAGCTTTCCCTATTCTGTTTATTTTCTTCTGGGTACAATCCAGCTTGTTTCTGTCCTTATTAAAATGTGTGGCCCCAAACTGAACACAATATCCCAGATGTAGCATTGCCAGAATTGAGCACAATAGTGCTATTAGGCAGAATACAGAAAACCTGAGTTTAAATCTTGCTTCAGACTCTCTTTAGATTAATTAATCTAGTTATGATTAGATAATTTCAAATCATTTCAACTTTAATGGGTCTCGATTTCCTCAGCTATAATATGAAGGAGCTAGACTGAAAGAACCTGAAGTTTCTCTTCTAGTTCCAATGATTCTATGCCTCACAAAGCGCAGGCTAAGACAGCATTCATTTGGGGACTGTAGTGTGAGACTATTGATTCATGTTGGAGTCCACCAGCCTCCTGCCCACCCATCCTGCTCATAGGAGATGCTGTCTCAGCATCAATAGCTCTCTGAGGGACCAGACAGAAAGAAGGCTATATGAATTAAGGAACATCTGAAGCCAATGAGAAACACTTTCCCCTTCTTCTTATTCTTGGCTGTAGCCTTTCCTTGGAGAAGAGTGATAGTTATGTAAGGAGTAAATGGAGCATCTTAGTTTTCCAAATGAAGACAGTCTGGAAGTTATTCTAGTTTTGAAAACATTGATTAAAATTATTCTCATCCATCGCCACCCACAAAGATGGAGAGAAAAACAAACAGAATCAAAATATATTTATTCTCTTGGTAAAAATCATTATTTGCCCAGTGTAGGTTGTCATTACACTTCAAATAAATTCAATTCAACACATAGTTATAATTTTGGGTGTGTGAAATTCAGAATTCGGTAAAATACAACTCTATCTTTCCACACACAGCTTAATAAAGTGGTTTCATATATTTACTATGCAAATAGCTATAATATAAAATAGTATATTATAGATATATTAAAAATGGAAAACAAAGTTCTTTGTTTGGTCCAAGGATTAGAAGGCAATAACCCATTGGCTGTATTCATGGAAGGTTTCATAAAAGAGTGGCATTTGATTTAGGTTGTAAAGTAATGATTTCAACAGATCTAGAAAAAGTTAATTCACATACAAAACCCCCCAGCTGGAGCAAAAGTGTGAAGGTAGAAAAGTGCTGCAGGCTGTAAGTAGTTCTGTCTGGCTGTATAGGGAATTCTGTATAGAGAAATTGCCTGAAAAAACTGGAATGCAACATGAAATGTAGAAAAGTAAGAAGGTACCAAATTGAAGAGGATCTAAAATGCTCCCATTATTGCTTTTAAAAAGTCTTCTCCCAGCTGCAGAATTGATTGGGTGAAGGTTTAGGCAAGGAGTGTTTTGTACCCAGCCAGAGTTGTGAGTAGTATGGTGGGAAGGAGCCTCAGAAGGACTTACTTGTCAATGGTAAAACAGACCAGGCGTCTGAAGAGACCAGAAGCCTTCTGTTTCTCTAGGACTTCTCGCCCCAGAAAGGGAATGCTGGACTTCAGTTTGCAGGTGAAAGCCAGCCCTGCTTCCAAAGGTGTATCATCCGAGCGAAGGTCTGCGTGCCAGTGTCGGTAGCCTGCAGGGGATGCCCAGTGTTATCACAGAGTCAAGGATGGCAGGACTTAATCAGAACAAAGATAGCCAGTTACTTCCTGCAGGATGTTGTTTCAATCCATCAGCCATCAAGCCATAAGCAAACATTCATTAAGTGTCTGTGCTAAGTTCTGGGGGTGCAAAAAGAGGCAAAAGACAGTTTCTGTCCTCAAAGAACTTACAATCAAATTGGGAAGACCTCATGCAAACAAATATATACAAAGCAAGCTATATATTGAATAAATAGGAAGTAACTCAAAGAGGAAAGGCACTGGGATTAAGAGAGTTTAGGGAAGACTTCCCAGAGAAGGCAACATTTTGGATGGGATTTAAAGGAAGTGCGGGAATTCAGCAGCAAATGTGGAAGAAGGTGGCTAGTCCAGGTATGAGAGACACAAGGAGAAAAGGCTAGAAATCAAGAAATGGAGTGCAGCATCTCAAGCCCAGGATGACTACATCAGGATACATGTTAGGGAGTCTTTTTCCACCCACAAAGGCAAGCACTCATATGGAGGTCAGAAGAAGCGACACAAGAACATTATCAAGGTCTCTCTGAAGAACTTTAGAATTGATTGTGACACATGGGACACACTGGCACAGGATCTCACTTCTTGGTTCCACAGTGAGATGATTCAGACCAGTTCCAATGAGCTTGTGATGAAGAGAGCCATCTGCACCCAGAGAGAGGACTGTGGGAACTGAGAATGGACCACAACATAACATTTCCACTCTTTCTGTTACTTTTGCTTGCATTTTTGTTTTCCTTCTCAGGTTTGTTTCTTTCTAGATCCGACTTTTCTTGTGCAGCAAGATAACTGTACAAATATGTATACATATATTGAATTTAACATCCATTTTAACATATATATATTGTACTACCTGCCATCTGAGGGAGGGAGTGGGGGGAAGAAGGGTAAAATTTGGAACAGATGGTTTTGCAAGAGTCAATGTTGAAAGATTGCCCATGCATATGTTTTGTAAATAAAAAGATGTAATAAAATAAAATTAAAATTAGCTAATGATACCTTTGAAAGGCAGAGGGAATCTGAAATTAGGAAAAATGAGATTTAGGGTCTGAAAGTTCCCTTGAGAAGGAAAGGTAATATGGCCACGGCAAATACGATGCATTGATTTGTGTCAAAGCATAGCATAGAATAAGGAGCAAGCCAGGAAATCTGAAAAGATGTCCAGAGCAATAAGAAATAAGCAATCTAGGTGGAGACAGATTTGTTAGATCACAATAATGCCTGGGAGGAGACCCAGATTCAGGGAGGGTTCTGGGGTGTGGTGGGTCAACAAGGACCTACCTTTCTCGATGCTCAGGGAGTCTATTGCCCGGTAGCCTGCATTGACAATGCCATGCTTGGCACCTGCTTTCATCACAGCTTTGTAAACAGGTACACAGGATGCCTTGGGCACGTGCAGCTCCCAGCCCATCTCACCAACAAAAGACAGTCTCATGGCTCGAACCTGTGGAGAGAACAAGAGGCCAGTTCTCAACCTTGTTTTCAGTTCTACCCCTTTTATAATCCTCTCCAAATACGTGTTTGTAATAGAGTCTCGGCAGCCAGGGGGAACAAAGGAGGACCAGGCCTGGGGTCAGGAAGACTCAACTTCTTACATTTAAATCTGACTTCAGACCCTTCCTAGCTGTGAGACTCCAGGCAAGTCGCTTAACCCTGTTTGCCTCAGTGTCATTTGGAAAATGAGCTGGAAAAGTGGCAAACCATTCCAGTATCTTTGTCCAGAAAACTTCAAATGGACATAAGTGAAAATGATTCAACAGCAACAAATAGAATCACAGACTGTCCGAGCAGAAAGGCTCCGAATGTCATGTCCAACCTTCTCGTTGTATACCTGAGAAAACTAGACAATGGAGCTGACTTAGTTGAGGTCATCCTGGGAGTTGGAGGAATCTGGCATCAGAAGTCAGGCATCCTAATTCCCAGTCCTAAGTACTTTTTCCTTCTTTGCCCATCAGATTGTTGAGGATGTGGAAGTTAAGTTCAAGGCACTTCTACCACTTCCCCCTGTGATAATGTCTTTGGTTGTCAGTATTAAAAGTTACTCCGAAATCTATAGTCATATGAAAATTCTCTAAATTACTATCAATTAGAGAAATTCAAATGAAAATAACTCTGAAGTTCCTCTCTATACCTCTCAGATTGGCTAAGATGACAGGAAAAGATAATGATAAATGTTGGAGGGCATGTGGGAAAACTGGGACACTAATACACTGCTGGTGGAATTGTGAAATGATCCAACAATTCTAGAAAGCAATTTGGAATTGTGCCCAAAGGGCTGTAAAACTGTATAAATCCCTTGATCCAGCAACGTCATCACTGGGTCTATATCATCAAGAAATAATAAAAAAGGGAAAGGGACCTATATGTGCAAAAACTGTTTGTTAGCCCTTTTGTGGTAGGAAGAAATTGGAAAATGAGCAGATATCCATCAAGTGAGGAATGCCTGAATAAATTACAGTATATGAGTGTAATGGCATATTATTGTTTTATTAAAAAAATGAAGAACAGGCTGATTTTAGAAAGGCCTGGAAAGATTTACATGAACTGATGATGACTGAAGCAAGTAGAACCAGAAAAACATTGTACACAGCAATAGCAGGATTGTGTGACAATCAACTATGATAGACTTGGTTCTTCTTAGTGGTTCAGTGATCCAAGGCAATTCCAGTAACCTTTGAATGGAAAACACAATTTTCATCCAGAAAGAGAAAACTATAGAGACTGAATGTAGATCAACACATACTATTTTCACCTTTTTTCCTCATGGTTTTTTCCCTTTTGTTCTGATTTTTCTCTCCCAACATGATACATATGGAAATATGTAAAAAAAAAATGAATGTATATGTATTTTAAATGTTTTTACATTTAACTGGGGAAAAAAAGTTACTCCCTGGAATGGATCAAATCTTTTCACCTTAAGGTATAAATGAGCAATAAAGAATCCTTTGTTACCTCTTCTAGGAGAGTTTGTATTTCAAACAAGATTAAAACCACAAATCAAAGGAATGATTCTCTAATGGTAGAATTTCATATACTGATAAGTGTGGTATGAGCAAGTGGACAGGAAATATATTTGGCAGAAAGAAAGCCTTCTCTATGTCCTTAAAATGAGATAAGATATGTAGAACACTTTGAAAAGTTAATACCATAAGATCATAAAACTTAGCTAATATGGGGATGTGGGTCTACAGTGGAAGTGGGAGACTTAACTAAATTCCCTTTTCAAGAATGATAAGGATAGAACCTTGAGGATAGAGCCTTGAGGGCCATACCTAGGATAGAAGACAATTTTCATTTTAGGTGTAGTTAATAAAAGACTAATTTTACTAACTAAAAAAGAAGCTTATTGAGAACCTACATGTTAGATGCTCTAGGTAGGATTCTAGGTAGGAAGATTATTTTAATAGTATATTATTTTTCTAATTTCAAGTAAAGGTGGTTTTCAACATTCATTTTTGTGAGATTTTGAGCCAATTTTTTTCCTTCCCTCCCTTACTTTCTCCTCCCCAAGACAGTAATCAATGTAATATAGGTTATAGATGTACAATCAGTTTTTAACATATTTCCATATTTGTCATGTTGGGAAAGAAAAATCAGAAGAAAACATAAAAAGAATGAAAAACCATGAAAAAAGGTAAAAATAATATTTTGACTCATAATCAGTCTCCATAGCTCTTTTCCTGGCTGTGGATGGCATTTTCTATTCCAAGTCTACTGGAATTACTTCAGATCACTATATTTCTGAGAAGAGCTAAGTCTGTCATAGTTGATCATCATACAATCTTGCTGTTAGTATGTACAACGTTTTCCTGGTTCTGTTCACTTCGCTCAGCATCAATTAATGTAAGTCTTTTCAGGCTTTTCTAAGATCAGCTTATTTATTATTTTTTATAGAACAAAGTATTCCATTTTATTAATATTCCATAACTTATTCAATCATTCCCCAATTTATGGGCATCCACTCAGTTTACAGTTCCTTGCTACTACAAAAAGAGCTGCTATAAACATTTTTATACTCGTAGGTCTTTTTTCCTCCTTTATGATCTCTTTGGGATACAGACCTAGCAGGGGCACTGCTGGATTAAAAGGGATGCACGGTTTTATAGTCCTTTAGGTGTAGTTCCAAATTGCTCTCCAGAATGGTTGGATCAGTTCACAACTTCATGTTGGTATATTTTTGATCAGTATGGAGAGGATTGAGTAGATAGTACAAACTTAAAAACAACCATTTCCCTCAAGGAACTTGCAATCCAGATGCCAGGATCAACCAGACAACAGATAATTCAATAAATGTCTCCATCTCGTCACCATCATAAGTCATTGTTTCCCCTTTTGGCCTAAAGATATGGGAACTGAGACCTCCCTGGTGGCTACAGCCCACACGAATGGGAATGACTAATGGTTAAGTCTCTATCTAGTAGATTTCAGAGTATGGGGTATCTCAGGATCTGTAAATGTAGAAGGATTCCAGTTTTTGTTAGGGGGAGTGTTCTGGGGCAGAACTAAACAACATTAATACATAGGTCCTTGGGGAGGTGACTTCCTGGACTCAGCACATGTTTCGACTGGTATAACCTAAAAACTGAGCTGTCAGTTGGTACTTCAGAGCCCTCAGGAGGATCCACAAGCTAACAGTGTTCAGGCAGCTAAAGGGCAAGAGGACTTGTACCTTGTGATCTCTGCTGTTCATAGCTGGAGTGATAAATGAATAGCAATGAGTAGGATCTCCTAGACTACCAGGGACGTTAATTCCATTGTAAACCTGACACTCTAATCGAATGGTACCTGAGGAATTGGAGTCTAAAAGCTTTTGAAACAGCACAAATTTACTCTGTGCTTGCATTTGCTGAGGTCTTTTGAACCTCAAAATTGAAACAGAAACTGTACTTTTGACATTTCCCTGCATCCATTGAGCAGGCTTTGGTGGTACATAAGAATCGCCTTGTCAACTGGATTCTAATTTTAGACAGCCTATGAGGGAGAGTCAGGCTGCCAAGCCAATCTCATTTCCTAGCAGGAAAAATAAAAATTAAAAACAAAACAAAACCATATATTAAATGGTCTAATAGTTCTTAAGTCACCTTCAGTTGGACTCTTCCTACAGTGTTAACTAGAGTGGTTGTTAAACTTTGGTCTGTATTTGGAAGAGAAAATCAGGCTATTTGTTATTGCTCCCCATTATAATATAAAAAGAGACCAAGAGAGTATGTACATTACTCAAATCCCATTTGCAGACTGGGTGATCAAGACAAGCTGATTGACATTAGTGAACCTGGTGAAATGAAGTGGGGAGCTCCAATGCCCAGGTGGCTGTCAGGAAGAGAAACCATACAGGATTTTCTCAAACTCCAAGAGCAGAGGAAACTAAAGAAATAACAGATGTGAAAAGTGCTTTGCAAAGTGTAAAAGATGTAAGCTAACGTAAGGTATTCTTGTAAGATGAAGCCAAGGTACAAGTGATTGAAGCTGAGAATGTCATATTCACACCTTCATTGAACAGGGGATTAAAATACTAGAATGTAACAACACCTTTATGAAGAATGGAGAATCTGGAAGCACTGAGAAGAGAAAGCTAAGAGAACAGATTGAATAAGAGACAGATCAAATAATATGTGAGAAGAGACAGTAACATACAGCTGTGCCTTCATTTTGTTATAAAGGGAATAGAGAGGGCAATGGGGAAATGGAGACCTTGTACCTGCTACAAGGTGTGACACAGAGCAGCTCCCACTTTCTGGGTTTTTCCTCCATGTGTGCTACTAGAACTCATCCCTTTCCAGACCCACATGTGATCATGTGGGAGATGATCTGAGCTCCCAGAAGAAAAGTGTCATAGGTCAAATCCACAAATACTGTCTAAACCCAAGATGAGGTTTTATGTATTCCCAAGGAGATAAGGTATGAAAAAATTCCAATTGGTCTAATTGAATTTGTTCTCAACATCGACCCAAGTAATTATCACCATGGAGTCTTTATTAGTTCCTGATGATTAACAGCTGGAAACTGCTAACATCTGGTACTTTTTAGTGACCTCTTTCTTACTCCAGAAGAGGGATTTGTGCCTGAACATGGCATTTCTAAATAGGATAAAACCGAGGGAGGGAAAAAACCAAGGTCTAGAGGATTTCTTTGATTGGAATTGCTGAAGGTCATGAGTCAGAATGAAAATGAAAGATGAGAAGGTTGATAAAAAGGTGTCTAGAGCCAGGGGATAGGGGCAGATACCATTTAGAGTGTTGTGTTCGGCCCTGGATACCATGTTTTTTCAAGTTGATCTAACTTAAACATATATTAGGTACATGGCTCAGTGCATACAAAGACAAAAAAGACCAGGCTCTATATTGAGAGTTTACATTCTCCTGGGGTAAGTTAGAATGCACTAGAAGATGGCAACATGGTCCAAGAGAAAAAAGTGTCAAAGGTGGAATCAGAAGGCATAGTTTGAATGTTGTTTCTTTCACTAAGGTAACCTATATGACCTCTTATCTCTTGAAGGTCTCAGTCTCTTCATTTGCAAAATGAAGTAGCTAAACTATCTACGTTTATAGAACTAAATCTATGATTCTATTGATCTTATGTTTCCATATTTGAAGAGGAAAGAGTTAATAACTGTGAGGTGATAAGTCTTATGTAGGAATTGGTAGTTTGAAGGATTCTATGGCACATTTTCATGAGTTCAAATCAGGACTCAGATACTTATTTGCTTCAGTTCCCTTATCTGTAAAATCAGCTGGAGAAGGAAATGGCAAACAACTTTGTATCTTTGCCAAAACAAAACAAAACATCAAAAACCCAAATGAGGTCACAAAGAGTTAGACATGACTAAAATGAGTGAACAACAACCACAATCTATGGGAGAGAGGTAAGGGGGGTAAATTCTGGTCATGGAGGATAACTCATTCGAATGCACCAGGGCGGGAGAATAGAATGTCATGGAAAGCAGCCAACAGAGCAGTCTGAGTAGGAGAGAGAATGCATGAATGAGATTAATACAGAAGGCTAGGAAAGATCATCAGGAATATTGATAAGATGGAGTATGGTCAGAGGAGGACAGCCAGGATGCTAAAGGAACTTGAAATCAGAGCACCCAAGGGACCTTTCAAGGACTGAGGACTGTTGAACTTGGAGGAAAGATGTCCCACATGGAAAAATAATTACTGTCTTTAAATATTTGAAGGGTTATACAGAAAGGAGAGTAGACTTACTAAATCTAAATAGACTTAGAGAGTTTGATTGAAGCATATCAGACTAGAAACAAAGGGTAGAATTTGGGAAAGATCGATTTTTTTGCTCAAGACAAAACCAAAACAAGCCTCAAAAAATCCCTTTCTTATATCTAGAACTGTTAAAATGAAAGGGATTATCTTATGAGGTATTTGAGTTCCTTACAGAAATAACAAATTTCACTTAAGTATAGTGATTTAAGGTTTCCTGAGTGTATCCTTCATAACAACCCTGAGAGATGGGTAGCACAAACCACACCCCCATTTTATAGATGAGAAAACCAAGATTCAGAAAGGCAACCTGTTCTAAGTGATCTAGCTAGGAAGCTACAGAGCTGAGATCTGAAGGTAAGGTCTGATTCCAAAATTAATAATCTTGCCCCTAAGTCATCATGTCTTCCAGTAGGGATTTGATGGGAAAAAATGCTTATATTGGGTAGGATTTTAGATTAGATAACATCTGAAGTCCTTTTCAATGTAAAGAATCTCTGATTCCAAGACTACATTATTGAAGTAAGCCCGCAATGACTATGGCAGGCAGATTATTCATAGCACTAACAACTCCGTATTTACAATTAGCGCCACAATGACCCTTCTCAGTAGCACTGGGAGGATGACAGCATCTCCCTTTGTTTTGAGGAAAGTAGTTGCGGTTGTTGCAGAGGCTAATGCTTCTTTTTGTAAGAGTGATCAAATGTGAACAGCTTGACAGCAAATGGAAATATTTCAGCCGGGATACCTAGGAAGATCTTAAGTTTAGAAGGCTTTTCCATCTAGATCGGGTTTCTAGGGTTAGAACTTTTATTAAGCGATTTGGACAAATTTCCTTGATGTCTCTTCCTAGTTCTTCTGATGCCCAATTACTAATAAAATCATAACTAGGTAGAGGTGAACAGGGCTTTGCTCCAGAGCACCAAAATTTAGGGTTCCATTCCTTCAGCAGTGTGGAGTCAACTGAGCTTGACATCTAAAAGGAAACAACCAGCTGGGACACTTTCTTCCCTGGCAACCATGCCCCAGGTGATTCCTTCTCTGGCCCATTCCTGACCTACATCTCCTCTCCATCTGCCCTGTGCATGTAAAGTTGATTTGAGGAGATGTTTTATGTTGCTTTCCTTAGGAAGTGAATATGCCAACAGAATATTAGCTGTGGCTCTGATTGCTATGAACAACTTTCAGGCATTTAAGCCACTGACAAGGCAAAAGACAAGCATCCGGTTTGAGGAGAGCGGTACCTAGCGTGAGGCAACAGGGTTTTGGCCCCAGGATGCTGGCAAGATGCATTTCTTCCCTGACTGGTTGGGGTGAGAGGCTTCTTCCCAGATGGAAGGAAAATTTTCCTAGGCTTTGCTTTACAGAGCTCTCAACAGCTACTGTGTTTCCCCACTAGCTGTTAATCTTTATTATGTCATGAACTCAGGGGTATGCTGATAAATATTTAAGGACTTGCTCTGAAAAAACAACAACATGCCTGATGCATTAAAAATGTATACACAACACACTTTTAACGTTAATCGGCATTATTAACAATTTACCACATTCTTAAGTTTGGACAATCAACAAAATTTATAGCATTTCCTGGATTTCAAAGGTGTCACTCCTTAAGAATTTAACAATCAACTCTCCGGAAATAGGAGGTATCAGAAGTCAAATGACCTATAACAAAATCTCAGTTCTGCCATTTACTGTTGCCTCTGTGATCTTTACCAAGTCATGTAATCATAAAGATAAATCTCCTTTTCTTTACATATTTACAAAGCAAGACTGAGAGCAGAGGATTGGACTAAAAGCTCACCCTGAAAATTTAATAATTGGCTCTCTCAAAGCAGTAAGAGCCAGTTGTAACACATCCCTTCATAGACCCCTTTTCAATATGATGAAGTCTATTGGATGCCTTTTCAAAATAATATTTTTTTAAAAAATAGAATGAAATGCTAAATTTCAATTGGAGGCCAGTGAAAATAAAGATGAATTTTTTTTTTTTTTTACTCATCCAAGTTCACAGATTGTTTGAAATCTATCTGCAAACCTTTTGGGAATCCATAAACCCCAGGTTGAGGACCCTTGCCCTAAATTGTCACCAGGATCCAATTATATGGCATCCTCTCTTAGGGCTGCCTTTTCCCTTTATGCCCCCATGAATTTGTAACAGATTCTGATAAGACGGCACTACCACCATCACTCCCTCCCCCAGCTGAATTTTATTCTGGATATAATGAATTCTAGTTAAAAGCTCTTCTACGATCATCTGACATGATTTGTTTCTCCACTTGAGCTGGGAAGGAACTACTGCATGTGGGTCCAGAAAAAGATGAGCCTTCCATCAAGAGCAATAAAATGAAAGCAGGTGAGATGTGTAAATGCAATCCAGCAACCAAATGGGGGAGGAATGTCTTTGTGGTTCTCCAAGCATCTAAAGCACCTGCTACTTTGAACTGAAAATGCCTTAGAGCTGTGCATCCTGTTATCAGCAGCCAAATTTAGCTACAAAATTAAATGGTTGGAGCAGAGACCTTTTGTGATACAAACTGTGCTCTGAGCTGCTAAGGTGTCAAGTGTATCCGCCATTGGGTGCTTCCAGCTTGGCTTCCAACATTCTGTCCCCAGCCTCGTGAAGATTTAATGAGAGAGTATCTATGAAAGTTCCTTGAAAATGGTAAATGGTGGGACAGATGTTAGGTGTTATTTATGATGATGATGATAATGCTGTTTCTATTCTGAATTCAATTCAATTCAATTCAACAAAAATGGTCTAAGGGAAAGAGCACTAGTCTGGAAGGCAGAAAACCTGTAATTAAATCTCAGTTCCACCACTGTGATCTTTGCAAGTCATTTAACCTTTTTTATGAATCTCTTTTCCTTTACATCTAGATGATATAGGGCTGAGGGAGAGAGAAACATTGTGCTAGATAATCCCTAAGATCCTTTCCAACTCTGATACTCTGTGATTCTAGGAAATTTAGAGTTTCTACTATATTCAGGGCATGATGGAGGAATTTGAAAATATTCAAGTCATGTTCTTGTCAGCACAGAATTTACCATTAGCAGAGAACATGAAACGTGTAAAAATAACTACAATGTAATTCAGAGTATATTAAACGATATTGACAAGTTTACTGTTCTATCCCATACTAATATTTTGCTTTAGTTAGGATTTTGGTAATCTAATGAAGCTCATTCGAGTTTTAAAATTTCATCTTATTTCTATAGATGTTAAAAGTCAAAGGAACCTTAGAAAACAGGATTGTTCTGAAGGGAACCTCCGTGGTCATAATGGTTCAACCTCCTCATTTTACAGATAAAGAAACTGAGGCAGTAGCTTACATGAGTTGTGTTAGTGTGCGCAGTTAGTATGCACACTGAAATCAACTTAAGCACACTTGGCACTCAAGACTTTTTAGTATATGAGTCAGAAGAAGCCCAGAGAGGAATCACACTGGTAGTACCCATATCACTGATCTTTCCAAACCTTCCCATAGTACGTCAGCTCATGGTTTAAGACACATTTAGAACAATGTACTAAAGACTCTGGGGCCAGCCCTTACAAATATGACTGGCTTTTAAATACCTAAGGTTTTTAAGAGCCACAGAGTGAGAATGGTATTCTCTGGGGCTGAATTAAAAACCTGAGCATCAAAGAGAGGGAAGTAAGAGCAGTAAAGGAAAACTTGTCTTTGATTCAATTTCAGTAAATTCCCATGTTTCAAATATCTAAAAAGTCCAAAATACTTCAGACATCACACCCCCTCCTTTTCCCCAAACTGGTTTATTTTCCTTCCAAGACAAATTGAC
Organism: Antechinus flavipes; assembly: GCF_016432865.1. NCBI lineage: Eukaryota > Metazoa > Chordata > Mammalia > Dasyuromorphia > Dasyuridae > Antechinus > Antechinus flavipes. Next base: position 505,679,020 of record NC_067399.1, read on the forward strand.
ATTATCTAAATGCTTATTTTTTGACTCATCAAGATACTGATAACCTTTAGATCTATGCTACCAAAAATTCCTGGTTGACTTATATGATTCTATTTAACACGATGAAAGCCTTATTCTAGGGCTCTTTTAAAAATAATTTTATTATTTTTCTCTAGTTATATGTGGAACAATTTTAACATTTTTTCTTTTCAAATTCTGAGTTCCAAATTTTCTCTTTCTCTCCCCACCCTCAATTCCCATTGAGAAAGCAAGCAATAAGGGGCTGCTAAATGGTACCATAAATAGAGAACCAGTCTTCCAATCAGAAGGACCTGAGTTTAAATGTGATCTCAGACATTTAACACTTTCTAGCTGGGTGATCCTGGCCAAGTCAACCCCAATTTCCTCCCCCCAAAAAAAGAAGAAAAAAAAAGAAGGCAAACAATTTAAAGTAGGTTATACCTGCGTAGTCATACAAAACACATTTTAATGTAAGTTATGCCATGAAAGAAAACACAGACAAATCTCTCCCCTCTCTCCCCCAAAAACAGAAAGTAAAAAAAGTATCTTCAATCTGCATTCATGCTCCACCAATTCTTTCTCTGGAGTCACTTTCATCATAAGTCCTTCAAAACTGTATTGCTCAGAATAGCTAAGTTGTTGACAGTAGATCATTACATAATATTACTGTTACTGTGTACAATGTACTCCTGGTTCTACTCATTTCACTTTGCATAAGTTCATATAAGTCTTCCCAGGTTTTTCTGAAATCATCCTGCTTGAAATTTCTCATATCACACTAGTATTTCATCATAATCATATGTAACAACTTGTTTGACCATTCCACAATTGATGGACATCTCTAAAGCTCTTTTCTATTTTTGTGGGTACTGTTGCATCAATGAGACTGTGATCCTTCCCTTAAAGGCTTCAGAAGAATTGTAACTCACATACCAGAAAGATCTCCATGTCTTATCACACTTGGATGCATTTGTCCTTTTGTACACATCTGGTGTTGGAAATTAGTTACATCATTATCAATCCACTGTGCAATAAGGCCATTGCAGGATGACAAAGTTCTTCTAAACAAAACACTAAAGAGGAGATTCAACTCACCTTTTTCCTGGTTCCTTTAAGAGGTATGACTACAATCCTCTAGAACCATGATTCTTAATCTGGGGTCTGTGAGCCTGATTGAAAGTTTTTTTTAAAATAACTGTATTTCAATATTATTGATTTTCTTTGTAACGCTGTATGTTTTGAGCATCTAAAAACATTTTTTTCTGAGCCCATTGGGTTCTCACCAGATGGCCAAAGGGGTTCCATGACACTAAAAAGGTGAATAGTTCTAACTGTAGAACAAATATCTTTAATTGTAAATGTCAATTTACATAGTATGCTGGACAGGCAAATGCCAAAAAAAAAAAAAAATTAAGCCATTGTTGTTATTGCTTTGGTCTGCCTATCCCACAATAACTCTGAAAAAGATCATTCAGAATCTTATTTAACACCTCCAATGACAAAGAAGTCATTACCTTACAATTCTTGGAAAGCAGCTCAAAGACAACTGATAAATACACATTGTATGAACTTGTCTGCCCTTCACACTTTCACACAGGAGACCATGAATGGTGTGTAATTGTTTATATAACATGTGCAAGATGGGGGAAAGTTCCTCTCTCCAAACTAATCAAATCATAACTGCTAGGATAACCCCTTTCCTGTGGCTAGGGCGTCACACACCTACGGGAAAAGAAATTAAATTTCCTTTAACCTTAAATTAATTTTCAGAAGAAAAACACTTTATCAGCCAGACTTGTCATGAGTTTTCCTCCTGGTGATGGCAGGCGCTTGCATGCTGCTCTCCAAAGGAGGCCTCTACTGTTTGGAGGAGCTAAGAAAACTGTATTTACTGAAGTAACTGCCAGAGATTCATATCTTGATCCTTCGTACTGGAAAAGGGGGTTCTGGGGAAGAAGCAGCCAATACAGGAGGCATGTTGCAAGAGCATTTAATGAGCCAAATGTCCTCCTTTTGGCATAGACACAAATATTTTGCCGGAGAGGACAGCTGGCTGCTCGGCTGCCTCTAGGGGAGGCTAAACTTCGCCCCATCCCCTTCCTCTTGGAATTCGAGGATTATGTGAGTCTATGACTAATCCAAATACCTTAGGGAGGAATTTTTAAAAATAATACCACATAGTCAGAAAAATTTCCTGACAAGAAGCGTTACAGAATCTCAGTTGCAAAGGAACTCAGAGGTCATATGGCTTAATCCATATTTGACCAAGAATCTACTTTTTGACACCCCCTTCCAATAAATGGACATCTCATTCTCCATTTGAAGACCTCCAATGGGAAATCACTCCTTCTCAGAGCAATCCATTTAATTTTGGACATCTCTGATGGATAGGAAACTTCGGCTGACATCCAGCTTAGAATGGTCTCCTAAATTTCTATCTACTGCCCATAATCCTGCCTTCTAGGGTCATGCAGAACAATCTAATCCCTCTTCTTAGAACAACTATTCAAATACTTGATGATATTAGTCTGTCCCCCTAAATCTTCTCTTCTCCAGGCTAAACATCTCCAGTTCCTATAATTTAGGTATGGTTTCTAATCCCCTCACCATCTTGGTAGCCTTCCACTTCCCTTTGGACAGGTTTCAGTTCTCTAAATGTCCTCTCAAAATTTTCACTTAGAACTAAATAGAATACTCCTGATAAGGCCTTATTAGTGCAGAGGGCGCTCACCCACCTTACTCTAGACACTATTTGTTATTTGAGGAGGCAACCAACACACACAGATTGCTAGACATATGGGTGTCTCTTTGTTCTTTGAGCATACTACAAGACTTATGTAATGATGGCCTCTTCACAGGACTATGTTGGAACCAGCTCATATGGGCCATGAAAGCCAATTGTTAAATTAGCAGTGTGAACATTTATACCTTGGAAATAGTCAAATGCTATAAAAACAGCACTTGAATTATTGTTTTGTTGATTGTCTAGACTTTAAAAAGAGCTGGATAAAATGTTAACAACAGAGATTAAGTATAAAAGTGTGTTGTGCATACATTTTTAAAAAGAAAGCCAGTTGTTAAACATTTACAAGTGTGTCCCGACCTCTTCACCTACTGAGTAAGAAAGTTTTCTCATTTCTAATGCTCTCTTTTTGAGCCACAAACTTTTCTGGATATATGATGAACGTATACACCTATGCATATGTAAATGTCTATTTGTATACATGCATTTATTTATTTCACTACTGCCTTGTATACATCTCACTATGTCATGGAGGTTCTCCTTATCATCATGGCTTCTCCAGTGCCATCAGAGGACAAGCTCTGTTGGCTAGTTCTACAAAGCTGCAAAGATTTGGGGGGTATGAGTTTGGAAATGAATTGCACAGCTCTTATCTGAGCACCAGCCCAGTTTAGTTCAGAGAAGTCCATTACCATGTTGAGTGGTGAATTTTTAACCATAACAACTGTCCTGAATTGTCTACCAACTCAAGGTAGGATCATGATCTGCATAGGTGGAGAGGAGATTCATATTGACCGAATTGCAAATGCTTGACACGAAGTCAATATACAAAACACACACATATCTATCTATCTTGCACATCTGGTTGGTAAAAATCCAATTGATCTCCTGCAAATTCTTGGCACAATGCTCCCACTTCTGCACTGAGTTTCTTGTGTTGAGGGATGTACTGTCAACACATTTTTTAGACAGCACAGAATTTTATCTGCGAGCCACTGGTCTAGTTAATTATCCTGGGATTCAGGGTGTCTGGTTTGGAGAAGGTCAACAAAGAATTATGATATTTTAAAGTTAAACAGGATTTCAGAAATCATCCATTTTGACCCTCTTATTGTACAATGTACAGAAAGATTGGGCAACTCATCCAGAGTCACTTAACTTGTAATATATATAAAACATTTTGTAAGCCTAGAGTTATCTGTCTATCTGTCTGTCTGTCTGCCAGCTAGAGTAGCTGTGCAATTGCATAGCCATGGGGATACCCTGATCTTCTTTTAATTAATTGATTGATTTTTAATTTTACTATTTTTATTTCCCCCTAGTTACATTTAGAACAGTTTTTTTTAAACACTTGTTTTTAAAACTTTGAGTTCTAAATTCTCTTCCTTATCCCCATCCCCAGGCTTGATTAAGAAAGTACATGTGAAGTTAAGCAAAATATTTCCATGTAAGTCATATTGTGAAAGAAAACATAGATCTCTGCCCCTGAAAAAACCCCAACAAAACGAAAACCCATACTCAGATCTTCTGACATCTTTCATTATACTCCATCGCCTCCTCAGAAGGCTCAAAAGAGAGGTGGCAACCCTTCCCCAGAAGCAGTGAACATGGAAATAGAAAGCCAACTGCCAAAGTTAGAAGGTTCCTCTGGAAACCATCTGGCCCATTCCTCTGCCTTTATAATAATAAAGGAAGGAGATGGTATCTTATTTTGACAATGAGTAATCCTGAGAAGTCTATTCTAAGCAGAACATGGAAACACAAAGTTTCTGGACTGGATGTAGTTATACCATTTTTCTTTTTCCATTAATTCAACAAATACTTATTGACCACCTACTATGAGCTATGCTTAGCATATATAGCACTATACGGTGCTATGCTTGGAGAAACAGGGAATCAACTAAGCATTTATCACTAGAATACCAGCACCTAGAACTCTGAATCATGATTGCACCTACCTAATAGGTTTCTTTTTAAGGAGGGCATAGTCTGAGCCTCAGCTGGAGTCACAGAAGAGCACTAGAAGGGGCTTAGAAGAAAGAGACCCCAGAATTTGGAGGCTGGAAGGAAACAAAAAGCATCTTGTACAGCCCCTTATTTAACAGATGGGGAAGCTGAACCTCAAGCATTCCACAGAATTGGCAGCATACATTAAGCTTCCTAAAGCTCATCTCTAATCATGTTTCTCCTTTCCTGAAAATTCTTCAGTGGCTCCTCATTCCCTAATGAATAAAATCTACTCGAGAACTGTGCCTTTTTCCTGAATTCTCTTTTGCTTGGATTATCATCTTTTCTCTGGGTCAAAACCCCACATTCATCAAGATGTGGATCAAAAACCATCTCCTACCCAAACACTCCAGAGAGATCAAACCGAGAATCCTTGGTTAATCCAAGGTTATCTTGCTTTCTAGATGAGGAAACTGAGACCCACAAAGGGAAAGTGACTTGACAAAAGTCACAAAAAATAATGAATATCAAATTAAAATGTATATCCTCTGACTCTAAATTCAGGAATCTCCTTACTACTATATGCTGAATGAAACACACACAAATACACACACCACTACCACTACCACTTCTTTCTAAGATCATAGATTTAAAACTGAAAGGACTAGTAGAGGTCCTCTAGTCCTAACTACTTCATCTACTTTTTATCTGTAATTTCCTATCCTCAAAACTCCCTTTCTTTAAAACCTTTACAAAATTTCATTTTTTTTTGTGAATTTTGTCCCATCCTGCCTTCTTTATTCATTTTAAAGCAGCACAGTATAGTAAAAGAAAGTTAGCTTTGGTGACAGAGAATCTGGGTCCTATCTGTACTTAACTTTGGGGGTCCTCGGTTTTTTCATGTGTAAACTGAAGAGGTTGGATTAAATGGCCTCTAATTTAGAGCTAGAAGTCTTAGGGCTCTAAATCTATGATATTATGAATTGTAATTAATGAGTTTATTCAATCAATGTAGTAGATTGGAAGCTCTTTGAGGAAAGAGGCCATGTCCTATCCTTGTTTGTTGAGGCTCCATGGAACTGGTAAGGAGGCTTCTCACAAAATAATTGATCTATGATAACCCCTGAGCGTTTAATAAACAAACTTCTAAAAAGTACTCATGGGCTTAATTTTTCATTTTATTCATCCTGCTGCTTGCTAAAGCAACAGAGAGGAAGAGGAGAGAAGAAAATAGTCCATCTCTCAGCTTTTCAGCTCTCCCTGGACAGTAGCCATCCAGCTGGGCTTAGGTGGTTGAGCAATGCCCAGATAACAGGGAGGGTCTGCCTGGGGAGAAGATGGGCAGATAGAACAGGAATACGCATCCAATGGGCTCCCCTCCAGGACTCTGTACTCACCAAGAATGTGAGAGCGTCAGTGACAGCTGGAGGATTGGCCACTTAGCTCTTAATTACATTAAACACACGTCTTCTGAAAGCTTTTTGGCTTTTTAATCAGATGGCAAAGGCATCTGTCTTGCTCACAGGCTGCTTTCAGACTATAACTTTCTCGTCAGACAGGTTTAATTATCAACTTTTGCTGGCAGTTGGAGAGAGGTCCCTCATTCTCCTCCTTGCCAGCTCTATCAGAGAGTGTCCATGACAGAATGAGGGCTAGGTAAATTTTAATAAGAGGAGGCAGGAGATGAAGAAAGGAGAGACAGAGACTATGCCAGCCTGTCTGGGAAACCCGGCATGTTAAACATACACACCCAACATATTTTTAAGACATATAATCTGAGTCTTTGACACTGGGACTGTTTCCATTTTATAATCTAGGTAACTGAAAAGTGAATTCAACTTGCTATTTGTAAACCTAATCTGTCTGTCTCTGGTGTTTTTTTTTGTTTTTTTGTTTTTTCCTAAGAGCATCCTTTCTGCCTAGGATGTTCACATAAACGATCAGCATTGTTCTCCACCATACTCCATTATTATAATCTTATATTATATGGTTATATTCCAGATGCACTGTTCATTTCCCTTTCCTCTCCCTTTCCAAAAAAAAAATCATTGAAGTCTTTTATTTTTACATTATGGGCATTTCATCAATTGTCCCTTGAGTTTTAACTCTTCTTCATGAGAAGTCAACAAACTTTTTAAAGTTGTTTCCTTTGGGACCAAATAAAAAACAATTATATATTTGATGACAGATATATAATAGTTTCCCACCTTTTGGTCATGAAGCAGAGGTAATGCTGTTCTGGAATCCTCATTGTTTTTCTGTTTTGTTTTGTTTTGACCCCGTTATTCAGAGTTCTGCTCCCAAGGCACATTTTTTCAAAAGCACTTTTAGGTCTGGGAGAAACACTTCGAACTTAGAATAAAATGTTAGAACTCAAGTAAAAACTCAAACTGACTTCACATTATGCAAGAGAAACATCCAGGTGTTTTATTAAGATATCATCTTATGTTTGTATGATGCATTTTACTATATGTTTTTTACATATAAAAACCTTTTTATCATATAAAACTTTTTTTTACTATATAAAAACTATACTATAAAATTTACTATATAAAACACTTTCTTATAGTGATTTTTCTCTTGTAATGTAGGTAGAGCAGAGGTTATTGTTCTTTATTTGACAGAGAAGAAAATGGGGTCAAATGATTCACTCAGTAGTCCATACTTTTTTCTTTCATGCCTATGTGTAACTCCCTGAGGCCAAAAGTGAAACAACTCCTTCTCTCAAGCAGTTTATATTCTAGGAGTGTGTGTATTGGGATGGGGTGGACTATAACAAACCTAGAGAAGAGTTTATACTCTCAGAGCTGTCACAGGACAATGTAAAAAGTGTTGGATTTGATTATCCAAAGATTGGGGTTTAAATTTTGATTATATCATTTACTACTTTTATGACCTCAAGCAAGTCATCTCAGTTTCCTCATCTGAAAATAGGAAGCTGCATTAGAAAGCTTCTGACATTCCTCCTACTTCTAAATCTATTGGATTAATAGTTTAGGAGAATCAAGGAAGTCATTCAAAAAGGGAGCAGTCATTTCTTAACAACTAGCACTGCTCAGTAGTGAGAAAGGCTGCTTAGGGAGGTGTTAGATTTCCAATAACTAAATCTTCAGTCAGGGGCTAGATTATCAGGGATATTGTATAATAGGGATTCTTGATGAGGAACAGATTGACCTCGAAGGTTGCTTCCAACAAAATCTGTGATCCCAAAGATAAACAATTTGAAAGGCAAAGATAATGAGTGAGTCCATTCCAGATCTGGAGGTGTGTGGGGGGAGAGAGGGATGTATTGTGCCAGTACACAGAGGTGGGAAATGGTTAGTCAGTTTGAGGAATAGCTAACAGTCCAGTTTGGTTTGAATATAAAAGGCAGAGAAAAGAGTAAGCTGAAATAAAGTTAGAAAAGTAGATATACATGAACTGATGCAGCATGAAGTGAACAGGGCCAAGAACAAATATACACAATGATAATGATGTAAATAAAAGGAAAGATAGCTACAGAACAATTACCAATAAATGTTGAAGGAACAGCATGGTTCCAAAGAAACAAGAGAAGAAGCAGCGGGAAGCCCACAGGTGTGGAACATTGCAGCTATTTCCAGACTTTTTTGATAAGTTGATCAAATTTACTCATTTTTAAACTCCTCTTTCTCTTTTCTTTAAAAATATTCTTGTTATATCAAATGACTCTTTAGGAAGGCAAAGAGGAAGGGACGTTGGGAAAATTTTCAGGGATATACAAACAAAAGATATCAGTAAAAATTTCTAGGAAGAAGGAAGGAAGGAAGGAAGAAAGGAAAGAAGGAAGGAAGGAAGGAAGGAAGGAAGAAGGAAGGAAGGAAGGAAGGAAGGAAGGAGGAAGGAAGGAAGGAAGGAAGGAAGGAAGGAAGGAAGGAAGAAAGAAAGAAAGAAAGAAAGAAAGAAAGAAAGAAAGAAAGAAGAAAGAAAGAAAGAAAGAAAGAAAGAAAGAAGAAAGAAAGAAAGAAAGAAGAAAGAAAGAAAGAAAGAAAGAAAGAAAGAAAGAAAGGAAGGAAGGAAGGAAGGAAGGAAGGAAGGAAGGAAGGAAGGAAGGAAGGAAGGAAGGAAGGAAGGAAGGAAAGAGGGAGGGAGGGAGGGAGGGAAAGAGGAAGGTAGGGAGGAAGGAAGGAAGGAAAGAAGGAAGGAAAGAAGGAAGGAAGGAAAGAAGGAAGGAAGGAAGGAAGTATAGATGGAAGGGACAGAGGGAGGGAGAGATGGAAGGAGGAAGGAAGGATGGATGGATGGATGGAAGGAAGGGAGGATGGGAGGGAGGGAGAGAAGGAAGGAAGGAAAAGAAAAGGTAAGAAATACATTATAGAGGGTCAGGCTTAAGGGAACAGTATTTTATCTGTGCACATACACTGTGTCTCTCTCTGTTTCTATTTCTCTGTCTCTCTTGCTCCTTGAGAACTAGGGCTTTGCATTTTTTATATGTATATATACATGAACATGCACAGACTTACAGACATATATATATATGTATATATATATATACATATATATATTCAAAAAATCTCAGACTTCATAGCAACAGTATCTAGATCTAGAGATAGATATAGATACTTATAAACATAAGCATATATATGTATACATACATATAGATGTATATCTTTGTACATCCAGCACCTAGTACAGAATACAGCTTTAAAATAGAGTTAAAGAATACATATCACTTGGAGTCAGAAAGAGCTAAGTTCAAATCTGAAGTTAGACACTTACTAGCATTCATCCCCAAGCAAGTCACTTAAGTGCTGTCTGCCTTAGTTTCTTCATCTGTAAAATGAGGTTAAGAATAGCACTTACCTCCTAGAGTTGAATCTCTATCAACTAAGATAACATTTGTGAAGTGCTTTATAAATATCAAAGTGAAATATAAATATGAATTATCATTAATTCTTTTGAAGACCCAATTTATCTCTATGATAATACTTATGGTTAAGTTATCACATATTATTATATTATAATGCTTATGGTTATGTTATCACATATTATATTATTATAATATTTATGGTTATGTTATTACATATGGTTCTTATGTTATGGCTCATATATTCTTCTACATTAAACTTTTAGGTTTTTAAAAGTTTTTTCATATGATAGAGTTTTATTATCTCTATTTTAAAGATAAAGAAACTGACTTATCAAAATTCACAGTGAGTGAGTGTTAAAGCTAGAAATCAGATGGGAGTCCTTGGGTTCCCAAATTCCATACCACCATGCTTTTTGCTCTCTCTCAGTAACTTCTTGAGATTTTCCATTGGCCTCCTTACCAGCTACAGAGATGCTTGTCTTTCTTCATCCTCCCTCTCCTGTCATGTCTTCCTTCTCTTTAGATAGGATAGAGCTAAAATGATGGGTGACATAGTCCAAAGTGACAAACTCCCTCCGGTAGTCTGCCAGAAATCCCCAATAATTTGCCAAACACTATATGACCAAGGGACTTATGACTTACACACTCATTGTCCAGAGGCTAGAAAACCCCTGAGTTCTCTCTGCATGGAGACAAGCAATGGTGCTTGTAGAGCATCTACCTTCAACAGAACAAGCAAATCCCATGCACCTGTTGCCCGCTACCTTTTTCTAATTACACTGGAGAAGATCTCCCATTAGCCATTTAATATCACCACACCAATGAAAAATTCTAGATCAAGGAGGAAATTCACTCACATCTGTTGTACACTTTGAAAATTTTCTCTTTTGTCTGCTCCCAAATCACTGCTCATTCATCATGAATTTTACAATATTTACATTCACTGCCTAGAGTTCATCAAATTATGCCCTTCTCTCTGCCTAGGTAAACCACCACTCTAGAGACATGTGCAAATGCAGGGAATGAAAGAAGCAAAACAGCAACTCACAATCCTCTAAGTAATGGCTTGAGAGAATGTCTAGACTAGCAAGGGTTCTGTCAGTGAATTCACTTTTAAAAATATGTTTTAATATAATTGATTTCCTTAGGGATTTTATTTTATTCATTTAAAATGAAATAACATATTGAGCACTTTGCAAATTTTAAGGCATAACAAATGCTTGTCATTATTATTATTAAAAAATAATTCTGAGAAGGAACCCATAGGCTTTACCAGACTGCCAAAGGGAGCTATGACACACAAAAGAGTTAAAAAGGATAGAATGAGGGACAAATAGAGACAGAAACCCATGCCTTTATACATAAAAACTTATGATTCTAAGGAATGAATGCCAGATTTGGGGGGCCAATTCTTAGAGTTGCTACTGTACAATATGGGGCACTCAATCATGACAAGTGTCAGTTCCTTCATCTATATAATGAAGGGGTAGGACTAAATGAACCCTAAGTTCCCCTTTAACACCAAATCAAAAATTCTGTAATCCTATGAAATAGGATTTAAGACAAGTCTTAAATCTTCAAAACATTATATGTTGCATTATCAACAAATGGCCTGAAATTGGACTGAAAACAAAGATGGCCGATTTTTGAATATCATCATTAATTTCTAATTAAAATATCAAAAGATAGTTTCCAAGTCAAGGTACTTGGAAAAACTTCAGTGGTTCTCTATTGCTTATAGGATAAAATAAAAACTCTTTGGTATGATTTTTTAACTTCTAGCCAAACTAGATTGCTCGCTGCTTCTACCCTGCCCTTTTCTGCCTGAGTGTACCTTATACAATCCCTCTTCATTTCTTCTTAATGTAGCCCAAGGATACTGTTTTCTCTATGTAGTTTTTTTCTTACTCTGACTGGGCAAAAAATAACAACCTCATCCTTCTCCTCAATCTCACCTTTGTACCTTCTGCTTGATACCCTGCACATTAGAGAACTTGGGGCAGCCCATCACCATACCATACCGCCAGACAGGGCAACTATTGGCCCTTTGATCAAAGAGTATATAAGTACTGTCCGATGGGTTGAATAGAGAGCTTCTGAACTCCACACTAGGAAACTACTTGAGGGCTACTTTTCCCTGAACCCCCAGGGTCTGCATGACTGACAGAACTGGAAGGGGAGTTATACTTGGAATATCTCCTCATCCTTTTGTTTATTTGTTTATTTATCATATCACCCTTTTGAATTATAAGCTTCTGAAGGGAAAGAAATGAATCATTTTTAAACTTCTGTCTGTTGGGCTTAGCCTAGTAGTTTGCACATAATGACGCACTTTGTGAAATCTGGTCCATTAACTCCAAATATCGGATGCCAGGCTTTGGCTAGTGCTTTCTCTGGTTTTACTGTCAAATACATGAATGACTCGGCATATTCCCTCTGTAAGCTTCCTGCTTCCCTTCTTCCAAGACAGTAGATTTCCATTTGTTCTACTATAGGAAGATCAAGACTTTGGGGAAAGTGGATAGGGAAAAAAAGATGATAATGATGATAATAATAGAGGCAGAACCTGTGATTATTATTATTTGGCATAGGGAATTTCCAGGCAAGAAAACTCCCCCTACAACACAGGTCAGAACCTTTTCTGTCATTTCTAGTTTTAGAAAACTGAGATGTTAAATGACTCATCCAGGTCCCAAAGCCTGTACAGCCAAGTTTTTCTCACTCCAAGGCTAGCTCTCTCTCTGTTACACCACACTACCATTCATGAAGTAAATAGTATTAGGGGGTTTGAGAACTGACTGGTATGTTGAACTTTGCAATTCCAAGGGCTGGACCTACCGTGTTTCCCCAATAATAAGACCTATCCCAAAAATAAGCCCTCCCCTTACTGTGTGAGATTCCTCTAAAATAAGCCCTCCCCCGAAAATAAGCCCTATTGAGATTGCTACTGTAGTGAAGGTGATCCCCTGTGCTACACGCTACATTACGGTACCCTCTGCATGCACTGTCCACCCCCTCCCCCCCCCAACCCGGGTGAAACACACGCCGCGCTCCGAGCTGCATCCAATCAGAGCTGCAGCAGTGAGCGCATCATCCTGTTCTTCCCCAGTGATTTGCTTGCTGGTGCCACTGAGAGCAGTGCCACGGAGGAGAGCTGAGGCAGGACAACATAAAAACCCAGTATGTAAGCGGGAGTGAGGGGGCATAATGGAGGATAAAAGGGGAATGATGGAGGATAAAAGGGGCATGATGGAGGATAAAAGGGGCATGATGGAGGATAAAAGAAGAACTCAGCCAGCACTCACCGCGCTAAAGAAATGAAGAACTTCCTTGCAGAGAGAAGAATAGATCAAGTAATGATTCCTGCAGGAATGACTGCCTATCTCCAGACCCTTGATATTGCAATAAACAAGCCATTCAAGGACCATTTGCACATGGAAGTCAATGACTACATTGAAAATAGAATGGAAAGAAATCAGCGCGGAAACTTTGTGAAGTCCTGTCTGCAAGAAGTCATGACTTGGGTGAAGAAGTCATGGGATAAATTACTGACAGCTGTGTCGCCAAGGCACTACGAGCAGGTTACCTGGACAAGACATGCTCATTTAAAGAGAGCTATATTGCTGGACATGACAGATTGGGTCCACTTCTTCTGAAGGAAATAGAGGCGCAAGACATCCAGGACGGAATTCAGGGTATGGACACATGACAATGTTGTTGAAGAAGATGACATGATCATTATTGAATAAAGGTACTTTTTTTTGTTCACATTTACCTGTTTATTAAAATTGCTGTCAATGTTCATTAAAATAAGCCCTCCCCTGAAAATAAGCCCTCTGGTGGTTTTTGTCCAAAAAAAAAGAAGAAGACAGTGTCTTATTATCGGGGAAACACGGTACAAGATCTAGGATGCCGGTCAGTTTTCAACCCTGCCCTGCCCACCCCCCTAATTACACTATAATAATAGTAATTTGCAAAGTACCTTACATACATTATTTCAATTCATTTTTATGAGAACCCTATGAATTATTATCCCCATTTTACAGATGAGGAGGTATTGAAAGATGAAGTGATTCACAGAACCAGTGTCTGAGGCAGAATTCAAACGTAGGACTACCTAAGTCCAAGGCTAACACTCTATCTATTGCACCATCTAAATGCCAGCTAGCATTGCTCTTTATTTTACAGAAGAGGAAGTTGAGATTCAGGGAGAGTAATTGACTTACCCAGGGTTTTACAATCAATATGTGTCAAAGGTAGTATTTGAATGTAGGCATTCCTGGCTTTGAGGATAGCTCTATGTACCACTTCTCAGAATATATTAATAATGGTAATATTATTAAATTTATATTGTGCTCTAAGAATTGCAGAATGATTTGTTATATTATATTGTACATATTTATTATATTATATATAATTATAATATTATATTATTATATGTCAACATATAATTGTGAGATCATCAGTCCAGAATTCAGGAAAGTGGGATCTTGTTCAATTTTCAAAATGCTTCACGTATGTTAGCGACTAACCCTGTATATCCTTGGCACGAGTCACTTCCCTACCTACCCTCCCTACCTTCATCTATAATGAGGGAATTGGATGGGATCCTTCTCTTTCCAGCTCTAACTCTGCAAGAATCGATGACTGACATTTGGAGCTCTCTCTGTGGTATTCTTCATGAGAAAGGCAAATAGGTACTGGCTGGGAGCCCCTAAAGCCAGAGTGGGCTGTGTCTCAGTCGGCTCCACAAATTGAGCCTTCAAAGCACGGCATGTTCCCCTCCTGGACCTCACCAGCTTCCCCACAATCTGCTGCCAGACAGACGGGCCTGTGATTGTCAAGCTCACTCGGTGATCAAAAACACCACCTGCTTTTTCCCAACCCAAACAAGTCCATCTTCAAGAGAACATGACAGTCTGTATTTAACACTTAATCGCTCTCATACCAGAAAGGCTGCCGGTGTCAAGGTGGTGAGTTATCGCCAGTGGCCTGGTTTTAATCTGCCTAGTTCCGCTATAGAGGCAAGGGAAGAACAACCTCTCTCTTTACCTTCCAGAGGCAGCTCTTTCTGTTATTTTATTTTTGCCATGCTTGCTTGAGCACAGTAGGGTAATTCAGTTTGATAGTTGAGGAAACCGAGGCTCAGGGAAGTCTTAAGATTTTAGGATCATAGATTTAGAGACTCAAATTAAATCAAACCCAGGCAGAAGCGGCCAGGTGATGGGGAGGATGGAGTCCTGGGCTTAAAAGTAGGAAGCTCTGAGTTCAATCTGCCCTCAGACACTTAGTACCCGTGAGATCCAGGGCAAGTCATTTGATGACTATCTGCTTCAACTTTGTCAACTGTAAAATGGGGATGATAGTAGCATCTGCCTCCCAGAGTTGTGAGGAGCAAATGAGGTTATATTTGTAAAGTGCTCAGCATAGTGCCTTGCACACAGCAGGTGCTTACTTAATGTCCTTAGTTTACAGATAAGGAAACTGAGGCCCAGCATGTCTAAATAATTCACTTAAATCACACAGAAAATTAAAGCCAGAATCAGAACTCTAGTCTCCTAATTCCCAGTCCCAGAGGTCTTTGGTAAAAAATCCTTTTTGCCAAATAAATAATTCCTGTTTTTTCATTTTGAAATCTTGGTTTTAGGGTACCAGGTTTCTTTAAAACGGATCACTTTTACACATACTGCATATGTTCAATTATAAACCCGCTGATGCAAATTGATTAGGTAACTGTAAAAAAGCTATTGAATTAAAAGCAAAAGCTTGTCTACTGAAGAGAAATCTTTTTGTGATGAGAGCAAGATGCACGTGTGCTCACAGAGCCTGCCGCTTTCAGACAGGCAGCTTGCTAACGAGACAGATTCATCTTGGTCCCACTCCCAAGGTCCCACTCAGCCCTGAGAACTGGCCGGGGTCCCCAGCTCCCACTGCGGCCTCACTGCAGGTGAAGGGGCTGGGCCACAGACCTAGGCCACGCACACAGTTCTGTCTGCCAGGCCCAGGGAGTCAGCCAGCAGGCGTTGATGGTGTGGGCTGAAATGAGGGGGCAGAAAGAGTTCTTAGGAGGGTGGGGAGGCAGCTGTATCAGGGGCGTCTGGGAGCAACACAGGCAGCTGCCATCTATGAGAGCAAAACTCCTCTTTATGGGAGGGAGATAGGATGAGCAGTTAAGGAGCACTCCCTTCACAAATGACCCTGTATGTCTATCTGTCCAGCTCTCTGTCTTGGACTTTGTCTCTCTGTACTTGTCTGTGTCTCTCTGCATCTGTCTCTACATGTCTCTTTTTGTGTTTCTTTGTGTTTGGAATAAAGTCAAGTGAGACAGAGGGAAAACACACACACACACACACACACACACACACACACAGAGTCATGGAAGTCCTTCCAAAAGATTTAGGAAAACAGAAACATCCACCATCCCAGACAGAGCTGAGTCTATCCCTTACCTGGGGGCCAGAAAGTTGACCTGCCCCCTAATAGAAGGCTGGAATGTATCTTTGGTCCAGGGAAGGGGTTGTGGTTTTAGGGTGATCACCCCCAGGGAAAATGCTGAGTTTATCTGCTCTGGAAGGTGCCCTCAAATGCACCAAGGAGGCAGGAAATAAGTAAGACTCAGACAACAACACCCTCTAGCCCCCAAACCCTGCCTCCAGGGAACAAAGGGGAGAGTGGAATTCTGAAGGAATTCTTGGACTCGAAGGAAAAGAAAGCAGCTATTCTCTCTCTGCTTCTCTCGACATTGTTTATTTGTTACACTGATACAGTCCCCTCTCTCCAAAAACCTCAGGGCCTAAACTTTAGGCCAAGTCTTCCCACACTGGGCTCTGGGCTCCAAATCAATGGTCCCCAATCTGTAACACACCTGGGAACACTCCGGGGAGCATCAGTAGGCTGGTCCATCTTGCCTTCTGCTGCTCATCCCATTAGCCATTTATACCTACACACCCCCTACCTCCAAATATAGAACTCTTATTTTTAGCTATAAATACATATTGAAATCATAATTAATAATTTTTTGCCTCCAGGGCAAGAGGCAGAAAACATACCTTCAAATTGTATTTGTAATTAGGGGGAAAGGGGAAGAGACCCAGGGATGAGGGGTAAGCATAAAGCCAGCCAGAACTGGACAAGGGAGGAGCTCATGAGGTATATTTCCAATTATGTGTGTGTGTGTGTGTGTGTGTGTGTGTGTGTGTGTGTGTGCAAGAGTGGGAGCTAGAGTGAATGATGGGGTGGATGGAAGTATACCCACTGGTAATTTTATATTTGAACTAATTATACTTGTTATCTAAGTGCTGAGTTATTTCTACACTGCTGAAAAACTCTAATACACTATCAATACATCATCAGTTCTGGCCCTCTGGGTTTCAGCCCTGGTTGTCCTGCCCTAGGTACTGTTCTGACATGTACATTATCTAATAATGCTTCATTGTGGGGTAACTGGAGAAAATTAGTCCTCAAGGGCTTGGCCAGCTGAGCATGGCCATAGGTCTGGAAGTTCAAGCCAAGTCTGTGAAGATAGATACCTAGGGACAGATTGTAGGTCTGCTATCCCAGGGCCAGGTAGCTAAATTTGGAGAGACTCGTGATCAGAAGAATAACAGAAAGAAAAGGAATGAAACTTTTAGTCATAGCAATCCACAAAGATTGTCTGATAAGGGAGAGAGGGGTTGTGGTCTACTTCAGTGGGAGAAAGTCCATACTGATGCAAAAATAGATGCCTGGCCAGTTCCAATGGTCTTGTGATGGAGAGAACCTGTGGGGACTGTGTGGCTCACAATATAGTATTCTTACTTTTTAAATTGTTGTATGTTTGCATTTTGTTTTTTTCTCATTTTTTTCCCTTTTTGATCCAAATTTTCTTGTGCAGCATAATAATTGTGGAAATATATATATAGAAGAATTGTACATTTTTAACATGTTGATTACTTGACATCGGAAGGGGGTGGGGAAAAGGGAGGGGAAAAATTTGCAACACAAAATTTTGCAAGAGTGAATGTTGAAAATTATCTACGCATGTGTTTTGCAAATAAAAAGCTTTAATTAAAAAAAGAAAAATTTTAAAATAATAAATTTTAATTAAAAAAATAAATAATAGATGCTTAAAGATTAAAGCATACATGTGTAAATAAAAAGGTAAGCCACCAACCTTTCCTGCTCCATCTTCCCCACTCCCTAATCTGCTCTAGAGGACACCTCAACAGCTGGGCCTGGTTCTGAGCTGAGCTCCCTGGACCTCTTCTTGGGACATGTGCTCAGTGCTGAAGGACTTTGAAATGGCTAAACATTTTCTTGGTGCCCAGGACAGCAGACAGGAGAGGGAGCACCACTGCGCCACCTTAAAAAAGTGCCTCTGTCCTCCCCAGTGTTTTTTCTTCTGCCCGTTCCTAACTCTGGTTAGGCTTCCTCTAAGACTTTTCTAGGGGTTGGGGATGGAGACAATCCCCCCACCCATGTATATATGCAGATAAAGTAATAAGTGTTTTTATTTTCATAGGACCTTAGTTGAGCCATTTTGTACACATGTGAGCTAGATAAAACGAGTATTACAATTCTCTTTAAGTAGATGAAAAAACCGAAACAGAAATGTGAAATGATTGGCTATAAGTCACACAGCATGTTGGGGGTAAATCCAGAACTAGAACCCAATTCCTGATTCTCAAGCCTAGAACGCAACGCAACTAATTCTGCTGGGCGTTTTGGCCACTATGAGATTGCCACCAAGAGTCTGTTCGAGCCTCTACAGACATCTTCTTCCTCGACAAAGAGAGAGACCCTTTTATCCAGAGGACAGTGTGTTCTGTGAATCTTTTCCTGAAAAATGAGAAAAGCAGCAGGAATACAGACCACACACAGCAGCATAGTCCCCGAGGGCTTTACTTGACCCTCTGGTCAAGAGACCGTTCAGAGAGAGTCAGACTTTGCTCTTGCCTGAGGAGAAGCACTTATTCCATACTGGTCCAGCACTTTTCATGCTCTCATCCTCAAAGAGACAACTTTGTTTGAGCTTCTCAGACTATTATCACACTGTACTTTGTATTCCCCAGGCTCTTTTCTGTACATACTCTTTCATTTGGTGATCCACTGACCTCTCTGCAGAGATTCCCAGACCCAGATAGCCAGTCCTCAGCTCTGCAGAGCCAGTCCCATGTCACCCACTGTCCAGTGGCTCAGACTGGACTCTCTGATCGGTCCAAGAGAATTCATGATCTTTTCTCCAAAGCCTCCTTTCTTCCGGACTTTCTGATTCCTGTCAAAAGGGCATGAGCATCTTCCCGGGCACTCAGGCTCACATCCTCGATTCCTTGTTCTCACTCTTCCTACATGTCCATTCCTTGCCAAACTTTGTCGTTTTTACTTTCACAGTATCTTCCACATGTATCTTCTTTTCTTTTCTCCAGTTACACAGGTCTTGTTCAGGTCTTACCTCTCTCCCAATGTCTCTAGCCTCTCAACCTTCCAATGTGACCTCTGCTTGGCTACAAGAAGTTGTTCTAAAGTATGGGTCCTCCCACGTTCCTCTCCTCAATCAATTTCAATGGCTTCCCAATGTCCAAGATCAAATATGAAGTCCTTTCTTTGGAACTGAAAGTCCCTTTTCTCTTCATCACTTCCTACCTTTTTAGCGTGATACTTTCCTTTCCCTCATGCATTCTACTGTGTCAGCACTTGCAGTTCCTCAGAAATGGTACTCCCACCTCTGTTCCTTTGTACTGATCCAAACACAGCGATTTCTCTTCTCACCTCCATGACAGAGCATCCCTGGCTTCCTTCACAACTTTTGTCAAATCCCATTTTCTGTAGGAGATCTTTCCTGGGGCAATCGGTTGCTCGTTCCTTCTTCTCTGAGACTGCCTTCCATCTATCTACTCTGTATAGATCTCACATGTTAGTTATATATTGTCTCCTCCGGTAGAATGGGAGCTCTTTGAAGGTAGGAGTTAGTTTTCCTTTCTTTATATCACCAGCACTTAACACAGTGCCAGAGTTAGTGCTTAATAAATTCTTATTACCTCGACTTGGATAAATATGTTATCTCCCTTATTAGGCATGTAGATAGTATATGAGAAAGCTTTGAGGACCTGGTCCTTGCTCTGACCCTTGACTGGAACCTTGGCTAGTATAATTAGGCTCTTAGAACTGCTTCAGCCTTTTCATCTCTAAAATAGGGTAGTGACATTTGCACTATCCATCTGACTGGAGTGTCAATAAGAAAATACTTTGTAAAATTTAAATGTCTATTTCTTAATTTCTATTTGAGGTAACTACTATCTTATCTATTTCTGTCTCTCCTTTAGTACTTAGCATATTATCCTACACACAAGTGCATAATATATGTTTGTGTAAGGAATGGGATGGAAAGGGAAAGTGTTCTGAAAGCAAATGTAAGAAAAACCTAGAATGGAAACAGGACTGTGATACTAGCTTTGTGATTATGGACCAATAAATTAAGCTTGTCTGAATATCAGTTTCCTTATCTATAAAATGTGTACAATAATAATAACAATACTTAGGGTATCTATTTCTCAGATTTGTTTTTAATTTGGTCTTTTTCTAACTTTTTAAGTTCCAGGCCCAATTCATTGATCTTCTCTTTTTCTATTTTATTCAAGTAAGCCTCTAAGGATATAAAATTTCCCCTTATTACTGTATTTCACAGATTTGTTGCAAGGATAAAAATAATTTATATTTAGTACTTTGCAAACCTTACAACACTATATAAATGTCGACTCTTATTTTTATTCAGGAATTATTATTTTTAAGGAAAAAAAAGAAAACTTTTATTGGGATTTTCATTATAAACCCATGAAGTATGCATGTCAGGAGTTACTAATCCCATTGTGTAGATAAGAACACTGAGGCTAAGAGAATGGATGAGACTTATGGATGACGCAAAAGGAATGAAAAGTGCCCAAATCAAAGCAAGAATCTAGCATTCTTGATTCCAAGCCTGGTACATGAAAACTCATCCCTGTAATCTGGACAGTGCATAGCCTCAGGCATCCTGTCCTGGTACCATCTGTGTATCCCTGGGGGAAAAGGAGTGGGGAGCAGATTGGGAGTCATTGGCTCTGCTAGGATCCTAATGGGGATCCCCAAAGGAGTGAATTTACATTCTCTTATTCTTTTCTCAATCCATTTCCTTGAAGGGAAAAGCTGGGGGGAAAATCTCCACAAAAATTGAGCTGTTTCCCCAAAGGGCAGAGAGACCAGCTTGAGAGAAAATCATTACCCGCCTGCCTACAGGCCTGTTATTAGGCCCAGCACAAAGTCATCTGACCCAGGAGGGAATTTCCAGTCCCTTTTTAAAAAGAAAAGTCATTTGGAGTAAAACATGGTGCGGTTTCTGGTGTGAGGTCACATCCAGCTTTAGAAATTTCCTACTCTTTCCCACTTCTATAGTGTTTTCTCTCTTGAAAAAAGTATTTGCAGCCACTAATCTTCTTGATCCTTACAACACTTCTATGGAATAGTCAGGCAGTCAATCAGCAAGCATTTATTAAGTGCTTACTATGTTCCAGGCATTATGCCAAATGCAAGGAATACAAAGAAAGGCAAAACCAAACAAATCCCAAATAAACAAAAGCCCAGTCCCTGCTCTCAGCAAGATAATGTTCTAATATGCAAACTGTATACATAGATGACATACACAGATAATCTCATAAAGGAAAGCATTAGCATTGTAGGGGACCAGAAAAGGCCACTTGGGAAGGGGGGATTTTAGCCCCATCTTAAACAAAGTCAGGAAAATCAGACTATTTGAGATTTGGGCAAGTGTGACCTAAATAGGTTAAGTGCTAATATTATCTGAATACAGATTAAAGCATACTATTTCTTACATTTTTATTTCTTCCTTCCTTTCTTTTTCTTCCTTCTGTCCTTCATTTTTTTCTCCCTTTCTCCCTTACTTTCTTTATTTTGCTTGAGTCTTCTTGTACAAAATGACTAATAATGAAAATATTTTACATGATTGTACACATATAATCTATATCAGATTGCTTACTATTTCAGGGAGGGGAAATAGGAAGAAGGAATAAAATTAGGAACTTAAAGCTTAAAAAAATCAAAATTATTTGAATATGTATTTGGTGAAAAATAAAATGTTATTAAAGAAAAAAAGAGATTAAGTACTTTGTCCAAGATCAATCACTAAGAGGGCATCACAGGATCATAAACGTAAAACTGAAAGGGACTTAGAGGCCATCTCCTCATTTCACAAATGACAGAACTAAGACCCAGAGAGGTATAATACTTTTCTAAAGGTTATATAGCTAGCTAATGATAGACATAGAATTTGAACTAAGATCTTCTGATTCAAAATGCAATATTCTTTCCACTTTACCACAACCCTGGTGTCTCCTGACTCATTTACTTATTAGTGCTTCCCACTCTAATGCCCAGCCTGAACTTTAGGGTGAAATCTCCCTTTCTACAGGGTTAATAGTAATAAGGAGATTCCTGATATTTCCTTCCTTCTCCCCTCCATTCTCTCTCAATCACTAAGGGCTCCCAAGCTTCCAGGATAGAGGGTCAGAGATAGGGGTGTTTTCCAGACAAAACTGCAATGTTTGCCCTATTTTCTCCATTCCAGTGCCATCATGTCAAGTCTTAGCCACATAGTTTGTTGCTGCCATGACAACTGAAAAAGTACCTCTCACTGCCCATTGAAACCAACCTTTATCCATCTCATCCCATGGGATCAGGCTCTTAATGTTTTCATTAGAAAGAGTCAGAGAAACTAATGCACCAGATAATCAAAGAAGCCTATTGAAGGCCAGCTATGTACATGATGTGTAAAGCATATAACAAAAGAAGGATGGAGAACATTTCATACATACCAGGTGCCCAGCAGCTTTTACCAGTTTGTGAGTGGAAAAGGGAAAGGCTTCATTGCTCAAATCTGTCTCAAGTACCTCCTGAAGGACTGCCCGACTGTAAGGAAGAAAATTCCAATTTTAGTGTGTGCAGTAATTATGTTAGGACTGAAAGGGTCTTTAGGATACAGGATATTAGAACCTAATGGGACTTTGGCATATAAACCAGTCAATCAATAAATATTTAACAAAGACCTACTATGTGTCAGGCATTGTACTAAGTGCTGCGCTAATATAAAGTATTAGAGCTAAACAGGACCATCTGATATGGAAAGGACCTCACAATTTAGAATGTTAAACCTAGAAAAATATTAAAGATCAAATTAGTCTTTTTTTTGTCTTATAGAAGAGATAACTAAGGCCAAGGTCAAATTAGCAAATTAAGGTAAGAACCAGGACTAGAACCCAAACTTAGATTTCCTGATTTCTAGCCCAATTTTTCTTCCACTAAGTCAACATAGTCCTCAAATTTCATGTTCTTGAGTTTCTAGAATTGATTTATTCTTACTGCCACCTAAATATTTGTTCCTCTTTAAAGACTCTTTGATCTGATTACAAATTTTTATAGCAAAGAACTGTATAATTCATCTTAGGATCTGAATCCAACTCCTTGGAGTTTTCAAATCCATGTATTACCCCACAGAGAACAGATTTCTAAATGGAAAGGACTCTAAATGCTAGCTAGCCTAATTTCCCTCATTTTTTGAAGGAGAAAACTGAAACTTAGAGAGTTTAAATGACTTGCCAAAGTTAGGCAGGTAGTAAGTGACAGATTCAGAAATTAAAGATTTAAACTCTTTCCCAAACATCCACATCTCTGTGATTCCCATCCTATCCTCAAGATCCTTCAGCTTTGCCAGTGACTGAGCTGTACCTTCTTCCTGTCATTAATCAGCATTCCTTATCCAACATCACATGAGTCTTCCTAAGAGAATTAAACTCATTATTCTGGGCTCTCTGATTTATATTCATTTTTTTGTGGTTGTTGTTGTTCAATCATTTCAGTTGTGTCCAACTGTTTTGTGACCGCATTTGGAGTTTACTTGGCAAAGATATGGTTTGCCACAGATGTGGAACTAAGTAAGATAAACAGAGTTAAGCAACTGCCTAGGTTCATACAGATAGTAAGTATCTGAGGCTGAATTTGAACTCAGGAAGATAAGTCTTTCTGACTCCAGTCCTAGTACTCTATCCACTGCACCACCTAGTTATCCATTCAGTTTCCTAGGGCTTCTCTTCTATTGTCCAATTCAACCACAGAGACTGTAAAAAGTAAAGACAAGAATGTCCTCACTGGGACAAAAGTCATTGGCTGCAAACCTCAACTATCTAAACCCTTCCTTTTGTGAACAGATATTCATTTATTTGTTTATAAATATTTACACATATGTACATGTGTACGTATGCATGTATTTGTTCTATGCTCAGATATTCTGAAAAAGAGGTCAGTCATGTGAAAACAAGCTATTAGGGACTTGGTCCAAAAACTAACTCTTAAAGGACACTTAGGTTCTTAAAGGAGGCTCCTACAATTTTATCCCATCCCCATTTCCACGGTTATATAATAAAAATCTCTAAAATGATAATCCTGAGGTCCTGCATCAGCAAAGGCAGCCCAATTGTATTCTCCAGAGTAGACTGCCTCAGAGTAGGAAAATGGATGAAGGCACTTCAAAGCTAGAGTTAAAATGATTTTTTTGAGTTAACTTCCAGTTGGTCAGAAAATGAAATGAAACAGAATATTGGAGCATTTTGGCTGATCAATATTTGCATTTCACTTGGAATAAGCATCACAGTCAGACTTAAACCATAAATGACAGGAACTCACTGGATTTACCACTAATTTAGAGCATGGTCCCTGGAAAGACAAACTGCTGGAAGTTATGCCCTACTCATAGTAGACACTTTTTATTTGACCAGAGTGGTGGTAGTGGTGGTGGTGGCAGTGGTGATGGTTGTATTGGTGGCGGTGGTGGTGATGATGTTGATGATGATGATGATGATGATATCTAGCTGGCTTCAAACCTCTGACCATGAATCAACCTGGCCAAGGCTACCATCATTTTTAGAAACTGTATGTTTACTAACTTACCTTATATCTCCACTTACCATCCCTGATTTCCTAAATTAAATGCTTCTCTAAACACTAAACACTTCCATATATGTTATCTTCCTTCATTAACATGAAAATTCTTTCTAGTAAGTTTTTTCCTTTCTCTCTTTTGTATTTTTGCCCTTATTCTATAGCAAAGTATCTAATTCACCTTTTCATTCATTCATTAGAATATTCATTCACTCAATAACAAGGATAATAATAATTGACATTAATATAATCATTCAAAATTTGCAAAACTCTTTCCATATATAGAGTATCAACTTAAAACTGCACTAAAACTCTTGGGGTACCTCCACATTATCTAATTCAAACCTTAAAATTACATATTAAGGTATGATTATCCCCATTTTGCATATGAGGAAGTGAAGATTCCTAGGAGTGACATGACTTGTTCATAATTTTGTAGTTGGTAAGTATCAGAGAGAGGATTCAGATATTGGCCTTCCCAGAAGGGGAAGACAAATGAGTAGAATTTGGGAAGAAGAAAATTTGGGCTTGATGTCAGGATAAACTTGCTACCAATGAGAACTACCCAAAAAAGAAAATGGGCTGCCTTGAGAGGTAGAATCCTTGCTCAGTGGAGCTCTTCAAGTAGAGGCTTGAATAATTCTCAGAGAATTGTAGTAGGCATTACTTTCAGGTTTGAGGTGACTGAGATAATTGCTGGGGTATCTTCTATTTCTGAGAAGAAGATCTTCAGAATCATAACATCCGTGATTCTGTTTATGTGGTACATTGGGAAGAATCCTGGATTGGAGTTTGAAAATCCCTATTCCAATCCTAGTTCTTCTATTTATTTCCTGCATAACTAAGGGCAGGTTATTAAACGTATCTGGGACTTTCCTCAACTGTGACACAAAGAAGTTGCACTAAATAATCTCTGAGTTCCCTTCTAACTCTTTAGCTGTGTCAAGAATTCCTGTGTTCAAATCCTGCCTGAGATGCTTCCTATGTGACTCTTGGGCACTTTAACCTCCCTTTGCCCCAATTTCCTCAACTATAAAATGAGGATGATAATAATACCATTTACTTCATGGCATGTTTTAAGGATCAGATGAGATATTTCATATAATGAAATGGCACACAGTAAGTGCTTAATAAATGCTTGTTCCCTTCCCTTTCCTCTTATGATTCCTGATGATTTCAATATTCTAGCTACCATGCTATCCTTCCTCTTTCTAGACTCTTTTTCAGAATGATTGGAAACACCTCATAACCATCTAATTAGAGGTATGCTGGAAGCCAACAGGACAAAAACTGGCTGTTTATTATGAGGCGTTAGAGTAACTAGGCCTTCCTTTGTAGCTTGACTTTATATTGGGAGGCTGATGCTGTTGAAGCTAGCTTTCTATACCCACCCTGAGCATGAGCTTCATGGCTGGGGGTGTGGCTGTGGAATAGCAGCCACTATGAAAGTCTAGTTCCAGCAACACTGGAAACTGATAAAGGATTGCTCTCCTGGGTGCTGAGATAGCTGACTGCTCTCCCAGGTCTGTTGCTGCTCAAATCTTATGTAACAATGTACTCCAAGCTAGGTTTGACATACACATAGTGCACAGATGCACATATATGTCACACATGTGCAAGCACTAACATGTGAAAGGGATATATTTAGCTTTGTACTAAACTAAGGGCAAGATTGCCAAGAGGCCAAAGGAGTTTGACCCTTGATGTGGAAGAAATTAATGTAACTAATGGATCTCTCTACTGATCCTTCCCTGGCAAAGAAATGAGGGAGTTGGAGCAGGGGTGGGAGGCAGACTGGCAAAGATTCTGAAGTAAAAGGAAAGGGTGGCCTCTTACTTCTTTCCTTTTCTCCTATGAGTCACCCACTCTTGCCTTTAGCAAGGGTCGGAAAGCTGCTGCCTAATGTCAAGTGTTTAAAAAGGAGATTTACTTTAGTTGGGGACAGCTATTCAAAAGATTAGTAATTAACATTTTCTAGGGGCCAATTTAGAAGCTGATACCAGCAGTCATATCCTAACAATGAGACAGCTTCATGTGAAACATTCTCACTAGGGAAATAGAAATGTGACCAATTAGATCTAGAGGAAATCAGAAAGACCATCTGGAACACCCTAATTTATAAAGGGGAAAATGGAGGTTCAAAATAAAGGAAGCAAGGAGGTAGCTAGGTGTTTCAGTAGGTAGCGTGCCAGCCTTGGAGTCAGGAAGACCCAAATTTGGCTTCAAACACTTACGAGCTACTTCACTTACTCTCAGTTGTGAAAGAAGGGAAAAAAAGAAAGGAGGGGGGAGGGAAGAAGGGAGGGAAGGAGGAAGAAAGAAAGGAAGGAAGGAAGGAAGAGAAAGGAAAAAAGGAAAGTAGAGAAAGGAAGGGGAAGGAAGGAAGAGGAAGGGAGAGAAAGGAAGGAAAGGAGAGAAAGGAAGAAAGGAAGGGAAAGGAAGGAAGGGAAAGGAAGGAAGAGGAAGGGAGAGAAAGGAAGGAAGAGGAAGAGAGAGAAAGAAAGAGAGAGAGAGAGAGAAAGAAGGAAGGAAGGAAGGAAGAGAGAGAGAGAAAGGGAGAAAGAAAGAAAGAGAGAGAGAAAGAAGGAAGGAAGGAAGAGAGAGAGAAAGGGAGAAAGAAAGGGAGGGAGGAAGAAGGAAGGAAGGAAGGAAGGAAGAAGGAAGGAAGGAAGGAAGGAAGGAAGGAAGGAAGGAAGGAAGAGAAAAGGAAGGAAAAAAGGAAGAAAGGAAGGAAGGAAGGAAGCAAGGAGGAAGAAAGAAAGGAAGGAAAGGAGAGAAAGGAAGAAAGGAAGGGAAAGGAAGGAAGGGAAAGGAAGGAAGGAAGGAAGGAAGGAAGGAAGGAAGGAAGGAAGGAAGAGAGAAAGAGAGAGAGAAAGAAAAAGAGAGAAATGATTTGCTCAGGTCATCAGGACTAAGACCCAGCTCTCTGAATTACTAATGAAAGAGGTATCTAATCTCTTAAGGAAATTAGAAAAACATCCCTATGACAGTGGCAAGAGGGACAGAATATGATTCAAATTTAGATTCAATTGAAACCTACAAATTTACTAGATATTTCCTATTTGTATAACACTGTGCTAGATACCACTGGAGGGCTGTGAATATCTGTTAAAAAAATAATACGACAATTCCTTGTTCTCAGAAAGTTTATAATTTTAGAGTGTTTTCTCTCTCTCCCTCCCTCCCCCACCTCCATTTGTGTGTGTCTGTTTGTATAACATTGAAATTGTCCCAAAACTTTATTAGAATTGAGAGAAAAGAAGAATCAACAGAGCATCTTAAATTGTTCATCCCTAAGGAATCTCCTATCATCCTGATGAGAGAATTTTATGAGGAGGAAGTAGCTGGGAGAGAAAAGCCTGTCATGAAAATTGGGGAATTAAAAGATGAAACTGCTAAGAGCTGAAGGTCAATCAATCATCCAACACTTAGTGAGTGCCTACTGTTTATAGGATCTATTCTAAGCACAGAGATGGATACAAAGAGCCACTGACTACTTATGTGACTGTGAGTAGTCATTTTACTCCTTTTGATCTCAGTTTGCTCACATATAAAGTGAAAGGGTTGAACTAGATGATCTCTAAAGTCCTTTCCATTTTATGAACCTTTGGGAAATTTCTAACTTAGCTGGTTTGGTATAAAGGAGAAACTCTAGAGAAGATTATTTTTTTGGGGGGGGAGGGGGAGAACTAAAATTGAGTGGATTTATAACAAAAAAAGTTATGGAATCATTACTGAAAAAGATGAACTTTTCTTCTTTTATCTAGCTTATCAGGTATGCCTGGTTGCTACCAATCTGCCTCCTGCCTGGAGCTGGTTATAAATGAAGTCCAGCATATCCCACACATAAGGCATGACTGCAACTTGGTTAGTCTAATGCTTCCTACATGTTCACCTTTCTCTCCCCTTCCTACCCCAATTCAAAGCAGATCAACAGAGCCCTGCAGCTCCCTCCCCCTGCCACCCCAATTTTACTCTTACCTCCCTGGTGCTAAAAATAACACTCTTAGGATGAGCTGACACTCCTTGTCAAAAAACTCCATTTGAATGCTGCCTCAAGTCCCAGGAAGCTGGCAGATTCTTCCCTGTAGGGCTGAGCCAAATTATAGATGCTCTCTCTGCTCTAAATCCCAGAGCCATAGAATTGCAGAATCTGAGATTGAGAAGCAACCTCTGAGGTCATTGAGTCCCATCCCCTGCACAGTCGGGAAACCCTTCTAAAATATTCTTTGTTCATTCAGATTTCAAAGAGCTCTAAAAATCACTCACTCCCAAAGCAGTCCACAGCATTCTTAGACAACTCATTATTAGGAGAGTTCTCCTTATAATTTGCAACAATCTGCTTTCTTCTGCTTCCTCCTAGAACTCTAGGTCATATTAAGCCTATCCCACAGTACCTGTTTACAAACTTGGTGTAGGACACCCACGCACAAGCAAGATTGCAAAGATACTTTCTGTGAACCTCTTCCACCAAATTTCAAAACATAGGAATCAAGTACCAGAGAGAGTAGTTATTGCTGATTCCATAAAATAAAAAGGCAAAATAAAGACACCATGAATTAACAATAGAGAATCTTAATACTTAATGCCCATCTCCCACCAGTCTTCATTACAACTGCCTTGACACAAACCCAGTTGTAACTTGGAGTTTCTGCATTGTAGCATCTCTTCTGGCTTAAGTTACTTCTTTCCTAAACCTCCCTCCCACCCTTTCTCTCCCCCCCGCACAATTCCCAGCTCTGGAAGTCATAACAAACACTGATTCTGTGTATGTCTATGTAAAGGAAAGGAAGAGAGGGGAGGGAAGATTGGGTGGATTGAAAATTTGCCAGTAGAAGCATCTATACTCAGAGCCACAGGCTGCAGAAAAAAAAAGCACTGGGTCTGAAAAAAGGGGGACTGAAAAAAATTAACTCTGGCTATCTCTATCCTCTAGGAATTTACTCAGATCAAGGACCCAGGTTGGCTAATCCAAATAAATTCTAAATGTAAAGAGACTTGGGTTATGAATTGTCCAGCCTGAGAAGATCTGTATACCAATGAGGAAAGAGAAGAACCAAGAATGAATATCAGGGATGGAGAATACAAGAAAAAAGCTGAAACATTAAAGATATCAAGAGAAAAGGCTTAAAGAAAAGTCCAATCTACAAAGGTTAGACCTAAAGAGAGAATCCTAAAAACACAAGGAAGAATGAGTAAAACCTGAAAAAGAAACCAAAACACTTCAATAAGATATAATATGGGAAAGGGAACCAAGAGTTTCTTATGAAAGGCAGAATCCAGGGATTGCCCAAAGATTATGGAACAACAATTATGAAACTTTTTAAAAGTTCAAAAGAAAAATAAAATTCACAGAATAAGGAATTAAGAATGAATTTAAGGTCAGCAACTAAGAGCTTTCAATGAAGAATTTTAAAACAACTAGCCAAATAGGAAAAATAAAGTTCGTTATGATAAATATTTTCAAACAAAACAAGTTGTGAGAGAAAACAACACATATGTACCTCAAAAATACTAAAGTAGAGGAAAGTTTGACAAAAGCAAAATAAAACAAAAAAAAAACCATGAATTCTATGCAAGTCAAAGCAACTGACATTCTAGGGAGAGCACAAACATAACTTAAGAAAGACTATGACAGATCAAAAAGCTTCAATTTCACAATGCAGGGAATAATATAAAACAACAACAAACAACCTTTCCAGAAAATAAAACACTGATTGAGAAGAATCCATCAACTGACCTAGAAGCTTCCCCCACTGCACTTCAAAGATTTAAGAGGGCCTTTGTACCTTGCCATATTCAACTAGCCAACCCCCAATAAGGTAAAAAAGTCTTTGTAACCTCAATAGGAGTTTTTAAAATAGTGTTAGGTGGAAAATCTGTTCTTAGCTTGGCACCAATTTGGAGGCAAGAGAAAAAAATTACCCTCTTAGACTATTTCTTAGCCTTTTTCTACCCAAGGATCTCCCAGATCTTTTAAATATGCTTTAAATACTCTTAAAATATTTACTATATGTGCTATTCATGTTGACAGTTAACTATACATACCCCTCATGGGACTACTTTGTTCTTTTATCCTATTATTTAACTATTTTTTTAAAAATCATTCTTTCTTAAACTTTTATGTGTTTTTTCTCTTGCCCTCTCCCCTCAAGGGGTAGCATGGTACAGTGGAAATAAGCATTGGACCAAACTCTCAAGACTAGGTTCAAATCTCACGTTGGTCACTTAATATTTGTGACTCAGTAAGACTTTTAACTTCTCTGGAACTCAGTTTCCTTCTCTGTAAAATAAGGGGGAGAGGGGGGTTAAGGCTAAGTGAATGCTAAAGTTTCTTCTAACACTAAATCAATGATCCTAGAAACCTATGAACCAGATTATAAATTCCCTGAGGCTCAAACATTTTATATTTCTCTGTCTAACCTTATAATCATATATATATGTTTCTATATATGTATATGTATACATATATATACTTATATGTATGCTCATATACACACAAAAATATATAAATATATAAGTATATAAATGTGCATATATGTGTAAGTGTGTTTGGGGGTGGTGGGATTTCATCATTATATGAAGATACCTTCTAAGAAAATTCCCCAAACCATTGTAGAGATAGAATTTCCTGGGGGGAGTAAGATGGGCAGCTAAGTTTCACAGTGAATCAGGAAGCCCCAAATTCAAATCCAACCTCAGACATTAGCTGTGTGACCCTGGGCAAGTCATTTAATCCTGTTTGTCTCTGTTCCCTCATCTGTAAAATGAACTGGAAAAAGAAATGGCAAACCACTCCAGTATCTTTGCCAAGAAAAGTCCTAATGGGTCACAAAGTATTAGATATGACTGAAAAATGATTTTGACTTGCTATTTTGAGTCACATGGACAAAATTTATTAGCGATAAGACTTGAACATCCATCATTTTGACTTCCAGTACTATCTATTGTGCTATGTGGTCTTTCCTATAGAAGCATTTAAATAATCATTTTTGCTGGAATAGTAAACTTTTTGGCATTTAAGACTGGAAAACTATCAAAGAAAGGAGCATGACTTAAAAACCCAGCTTGACTAAAATGACAGGACAATCACCTTTTTCTCTTTCATCTCCTCGAGCAATCCCAGTTTAAACAACCAGAATCTGAATACTGCAGCAGCATTCACCCTTTATCTATGTGAAAAGCCTGTAGGGTAGATTTTATGGAGCAGATTCATTAGTTACAAAGCCCAGAACAGAAGAGGAAAAGGAAAAGATTAGACTTTGGGATGGAACAGAATGCTTTTCTCTGAAAGTAGGATTTTGGTGCATTAAAATCTACATGTATACCAAATGTAGAAAGGATGAAGGGTGAGTGGAAAGCTAAAGGCTCTAAGTGAGTTCTGTCCTAGTGCACGGATAGGAAGTGGGCTTAAATATTTGATGCTTTCAGTAGAAGCAGCAAAAAAAAAAAAAAAAAAAAAATTGTAGCTAAAGAAGGTTGCTGGGGCAGGGGGCTCTAGAGAGCATTCAGGGACCTTCCACCCTCTTCACCTTCTGGCACAATTAAAAAACTCCTTTCTAACTGAGGGAAACCTTTTGTCTTCTTTATTTCTTACTTTGCTGCTCATCTTCCTGCCACCTCAAGTCAGTTTCCATCAATCTTCCCTCTCCTTTCTGCCATGACTTCAGTTATAGGGGAAAAAAATACCTTTGCTTCTACCTCTTTCTCTCTTTGCTTCCTGCATCCAATGATTCCTGTAATGGCCCTTTAGCTTTCTAAGGGGAAGAAGAATGACAAAAAAATAGAGGGATGAGTTTCTGAAAAGCATGAGGTATGTGATTATTTCTGATTTTCAGGGTTAAAAACCCCACGTGTGGCTTGAATTTCCAGGGATAAATCTTACCTTTTCGGTCCCTGGATGCTAATCATCCCCATCTCCTCCGAAGAATCAATGAGGTGGCAATTGAACTTCTTGTCCTGAAGCACAGTGGTGATGTGGGACCAGTTGTACTGGGCTGCTGCTCCCCCCACAGCTAGGTAATAGCCATCCCCTGGGAGAGAGAGCAGTTTGAGATTAGTAAGAAAGACAGCAATGTTAAAAGCAGAAATAATACCAAAGTCATTCTTGGAATCACCATTAACTCTTCCCCGTCTGTTGATGCTCTGCTGTCCCCAGCCAATCTTCTATAACTAGTAAGTTTCGAGTCGGATCAATTCTGCCTACAAAAGTACTCTCATATCATTCACTCTCTTTTTTACACTGCCACCATTCTAATTTATTCCTTCTTCACCTATTACAGTAGACATAATTAGCCTTTCCTCCAATTTTTCTGAGTCCATCCTTTACCCAAGTACTAATGTAATCTTCTTAAGGCATGATGTCATCCCCCTGCTCAAAAACCTTTAATGGCTCCCTAGTATCTCTAGGATTAAATATAAAGCTTTAGGTCTAATATTTAAGGCTTTCCACAATCTGACTCCAATTTACTTTTCTAAGCTTATTTCATCCTTCATAAATCTTGCAATCCAGTCAAATCTGACTACTAACTGTTTCTGAAATTCAACATACTATCTATCCTGCCCTCAAAATATATCCGCACATATTTAACATGTTCTTCTTCTTCCCCTCTGACTCTCTGCTGAACTCACTCTAGCACCCTCTTCTTTCTCAAATTACCCTGATTTGACTCTAAGTGCTCTAGTTTAGTGGTGTCAGATTCAAATAAAAATAGGTCTCTGCCCGTGACATTTTGACCTAGCAAACCCCAAATTAACAGTATCGATATTGCATTGAATTCTTATGTATTTTGTAATTGTTAGTTATAGTCATTGTGCTAATTATTAATTAATTTCTTTTGTAATCTTTCTATTACATTTTAATATGGTTCTTGTTTTTGCAGTCTCTGGGCATTTCCCTGTCTCTACCACCTAAGACTTATCTAGGTTGTAGGGAAGGTACCAGTCTGCATTGTTAAAGGAGTTTCCCATACTGAATGAACCAATGAAATTGAAAAAATGATATGTTTAGTTCCTAATCATTCAATAAAATCAAAGTTCCAACTCCTATCCCTATCTCCAGATAACCCAAAGTTCGTTCCAGCTCTAAGTCTATGATGCTGTCATAGGGCTTCTAGGATTATAATATGTGGTATCTTAGAACAACAGAATTAGAAGGGACTTTATGGAGTGAACCTATTCTGACTCCCTCATTTTACATACCACCCAATCAATTCAGAATAGGGCTACAGCAAGGACCCAGACAGATTGATCTAGTGGGCTTTTCACTATATCCCACTTCCCTGCCAACATGAAGACTGCCAGTATACCCCGACCAGAAAGGGTTATAGCAGGAATTCACTTTGAATTTCCCTTCTTTGCTAGAACCTGCCACCAGCCTCACTGTTTATTTAGGTGTGGGTGTGTATTAGCAAAGGTCACTCAGCTTTAACTTCTGCCCTAAATGTGCTTGTCCAGCATAGATGGCGAGGGCTCCCTGGAGATGCTAAGGAAACAAGATGATAGCCTCAGGCTGAGACCATGTTCTATTTAGTGAAGAAATTGCTTCATTAAAACTAGTGCCCTCTCCTTCCCTGAACCCAACTGTAAAGAATCCTCTCTGTCTCCTAAGGGAAGCACAACAAAGATGTGGACATGAACAGCATCTCTGGGCATAGAGTCAGATCAGACCTTGCCCACATTTGTACCCAATTTTGTGGTTTGAAAATATTTCCCAAGGATGCTGGTTTGGGACAGGGGGAGGTGAACATTTACTAATCTGTCCTCTAGCTACAGGCCATCATAGTATCACAGGATGTCTGAGTTAGAAGGGATCTTAGAACCTAAAATATGAGAGCTGGATGGCACATTAGCGCGTAGAAAAGATGGAGAATAAAAGGGAGCAAGCACTTATTAAGTATCCACTATGTGCCAGATACTATGCTGAGTGTTTTACAAATATCTCATTTGATCTTCACAAAATCCTTGTGAGGTAGATACTATTAGACTTATTTTACAGGTAAGAAAACCAAGGCAGAGAGACATTAAAATGACTTGCCTGGGATCACATAGCTAGGAAGTATCTGAAGCCAGATTTGAATCCCAGATCCAGCACTCTGTGCCACTGAGTTGCCTAAACATATAGCATAGAAAACCAGAACTGGAAAGGCCTTTAGAACACATCACCATTCAAGCTGGGCTTTTAGAACATTTAGAACTTTAGGACTAGGCTATAGAGATCTCAAAATTCCAAGGTACTTTTCCTTAGTCATCTCATTCAACCTGTACAAGAACCTACTCTGCAGGATCCTGACAGGTGGCTCTCCTCCAACCTTGGCCTGAACATTGCCAAGGTCCATTTGATTGCTAGTGCTAATGGTCATCCATTCATTTCCTTTGGTCTTTTTCAGTCCCTCAGTCCTGTTCTGCTGACACACACAGAGAGAGAGAGGTAGATCACATCACTAAGGGAATCAGGATTTCTGGGGTCCAGTCTAAGATTCATTTCTTGACTTGTCAGGGAATCTCATTCCTTTCAATGCTTCTCATTTTCCTCCTCCTTTCGGCTTCCTCTATGAAGGGGAAAAATAGAAAGCATATTTAGCTTTGGGAAGCAGCATGGCACAGTAGATGGAATAGAAGCCTTAGAATCAAGAAGATGGGTTTGGAGCTTACTCAGGCAAGTAACACTTCACTTTCCTGGCCTCTGTTTCCTTATATGTAAGATGAGGATGATAAAATCTATAGAACCAGGGTCGTCAAGAATCAAATCAGTTACCATTTAAAAAAAATGCTTTGCAAACCTTGAAATGCTATAGTTTATAAATGTTAACCATTAGTATTTTTTTAAAAGGAGAAATAATCAGCTTTGCCTAGGAATATTTATCTGGTTAAAGTAGCTCTCAGGGCAGCTTGGTTCTATTGCTTCATCAGTCACCCGAAGAGCCCAGGAAGGCATCGAGGTTGGAGGTGGGGGGAGGGCTGCTGATTAATCCTGCCTTAACGCTCCTTCCCCCGCCTTCTCCACAGCTCCTAAACTGCATTTGAACAATATGTCATCATGATAATAGGTGCAACCACCTACTGTAATTGAAAAATAGATGTGCTTTTACTATACTATATTCTATTGTCGAGCCAGGAAAGCGTCCCCAAGAGCGGCTCACTCGCCCCTATGCTATCTTTTTAATTAGCTCAGAGGGCGGCTTCTGAGCTGGGGAGCTGAGAGCGAGGGAATGGGTGCTGAGCACATTAACAAAGAAGGACAGGCAGCCTTATCTGGGACCTTCAGCTACCTCATCCACCCTCCTCTCTACCCATATTTTCACAAAAATCCTCAAGGCCAACAGCAAGAAAATATCACACTTTCTTCGCTTCTGCTGCTACTGGGCCCAAGGGCCCTTTCAACTTTGCTAATAGAATCAGGGTCAAGTTAATAGAGTGTAAATGTGAATAACAGCATGAAATAACCTATGCGAACATGCTTTAGGAATTGTAAAGGGCTAAACAAATATAAGATGTCATTACCATCATAACTATTAATTTCTTCCACTAAAGCCCTATCTAATACCTCTTGATTGTGTGGAAGAGATCCTGGAGGTCTCAAAAGGTCAGCAGCACATCTAATAGGCCCAGCTATTAGAAAGCTTTCAGGTATGAGGTGGGCCCAGAATGTACATCTGTCATCCCAGGACCATCCTGGTAGTTATTTGGGTCATCAGATGATTATTTCTTTCTTTCTTTTTGAAGTAGAAATTCATGAAACCATCTATTAAGCTATAATATTACTAGCCTGCATTTATTTATATAATACTTGAAAATTTGCAAAGGAAATACTGTAAGGGAAGAGCTATTATGATTCCTATTCGATAGGTGAAAAAACTGAGATTGACTAAATTGAGTGGCTTGTCTAAGGTAACTCAACTAATGAGTTTCAAAGACAGGATTTGAACAGGGGCCTTCTTCACTACAAATCTAGTGTTCTATTAGATATATACTACATGACTGCTTCAAAACATAGAAGAGTTACAGTGAGAGTGATTGGAAGGAATGATTGCCCTGACGAAATTATTGATCTTTTCCACCTAAAATAGTATTGTGGCTTTTTGTTGGAATGGTCTTTTTCCTTTTTTAAAAAATATAGATAGTTTAGTTTTCTATCCTTTATTTCCCTACTTCCATTTAAATATTGATCATCCTTCAAGATCCAGATCAAGGAGTACCTCCTCCATGAACTTGACCCCAATATTTTTCCCTTCTTAGAATTTTCGATTTACAAATATCAATTTACAAATGATTAATTACATGATACTTAATAGTTACTTGATTCTCTTCTGTGTGTGCACATGTGTCTGCATAAGTATGTGCATCTAGTTGTCCCTGTTGAGATTGTAAGCTTCCCAAGGACAGGCACAATATCTTATTTAGTCCCATGGTATCTAGCACAGAGCCTTGAACAAAGCAGGTACTCAATAAATATTAATGACTGAAGAATATGATGACATCACTAAAAGTTGTGAGAGGAAGGAAATTAATTTTCACCAATCCCTAGAACTTAGCTCTGACCCAGCTCTGGCCCTTAAAGGAGATAGTTTTAGGGAAAACCAAAGGCCATCTTTACAAAAGAGAGCTTAAGCATGCAGATGTCATCATGTCCAAGAAGGGATTAGGCTGAAAAATGTAACTATTCTCACAAAAGGTTTCAGAAAATTCCTACAAGAGAAATAAACCCACAATGGGTAATTATGGGATTGCTGAGCAATTTGGAATTCATAATTCATTTAAATTAGATTTAGATCTAGAAGGTAATTCAGATCTAGGCCAATAGTCCAACTTTGTCATTTTAGAAATGAGGAAACTGAAAACCAGAAAAATTAAGTTGGCCAAGGTCATACAGGGAGAAAGGGAAGAGTTAGAATTTGAATCCAGGTCTCTGACTCCAATGCTTATTTCTAGTACATATGCTTCATCTTTAATCTTTGAGGTTGACATCAGGAATGAAAACTCTGGCCTCCACCAAATCATCCCTTAAATCCTCCTGTTAAAGACAACATCCTGACCTGAAGGGGATGGGAAGGTGGGTCTTTCGAGCTTGGCCAAGAAAATCCTCTTTCTATATTGAACCAAGGACAGAAAAAGCTTGGGAAGCTTTGAGAGACAGACATTCTAACAATAATTAGAAGAACTCACGTACAATTTGTTACTAGGCTCAGATCCCAAAGAAGCTAGTGATAAAGTCTCCAAACACATCAAAATATTTATATAGCACTTTTTTGTGATAATCAACAATTGGAAACAAAATAGATGCCTATTGATTGGGCAATGGCTAAACAAATTATCATACTATTGAGGCAGCTAGTTGGTGTAATAGGGAGAGCAGTAGGCCTAGAATCAAAAAAAGCAGAGTTCCAATTTGGCTTTAGATACTTGTCAGCTGTGTAATTAAGGCAAAGACCTTTGTCTGCTTCAGATTCCTCAAATGTAAAATGGAGATAAGTATAGCACCTACTTCATCAGATTATTGTGAGAATCAAATGGGACAATATCTGTAAAGTACTTAGTATAGGTCCTGACACATAATAGATGCTTAAATAAAAATTTTTGGGGTTTTTCCTTCCTTTCTACTGAATGTAATAGATTACTGTTCTATGTGTAAAAAATGACAGATTTGACGAATAGAAAGAAGTATTGAGAGATCTACCTGAACTCATGAAATAAGCAGTAGGAAGAGCCAAAAATCCAAATATACACAAAGATTATAACAATGTTAAGTGAAAGAATAACCACTAAAAAAAAGTGAATGATACAAAATTTTAAAGAATAGGCATAACATGAAAGAAAAAATAGTCCACAAGTGTTAGATTATACATGTTTATGTATAACTCTTTTGATATATTGATATTTGATATATTGATGATAAAATTATGTTATGTTATGTGGCAGGCATCTCTGGGAACAGGAAAGGGAGAGGTATTAGAGAAGATTTGGGTGATATAAAAACTAAAAAGACTTCAATAAAAATTTCATATAAAAAAAGAAGTGATGTTCTACATGGTATTTGTAGTTGGCAAAGGCTTTTCTTCCTAATAATCCCATAATGTAGGCACTCTAAATTTGTTCTCTCTCATTTTTCAGAGAAAAATACCGAGGACAGTGTAACTTGACCAAAGTCAAATAGAAAGTGAGCAGTAGAATTGGAACTCAAAACTAGGTCTCTGGATTCTCTATTCAGTATTTTCTCTTCTATAACTATTTAATGAGGCCTCCTGACTGAGAGATCCCAGAGATGGAAGACTATCAGATGATTTCAAATAATGATTAAGCATCTTAAAAATCTTACAAGTAAAATACACCTCAAAGGTCAAGTAGTCCAATTGGCAATCTTCATATGAAAGCGCACTAGTTTCTCTAACTAGTGGCATCTCTTTGAAACCTTTCAGTGATAAAGAAACCTAAGGTAGCTCAGTGTACCCTGTGGCTGCTTCAATTCTTGGGAAATTTCTCCTTACATTGAGCCAGAATCTGACTTTCTGCAACATCTGCCCACTGGTGCTTCTATTCCTTGTGGCCAATCACCATTATTCCTTTTCCAACCAAAAAAAAAAAAAAAAGCATTTAGATTCCTTCATTTAGAAGACCCTTCAAATCTCTGAAGGTTGGATTTTGACCTCCATTAAGTCTTCTTTTCTCCAGGCTCAACATTAGTTTAAACAAATTCTGAAATAATATAATTTCTAGTTCTACCAACTTTGTTGCTTTTCTATTGACATGACCCCATTTGACAATATCCTTTCTAAAATACTGTGTCCAAGACTACATACAAGGTTGCAGAGGACTCTAATTTGGAGGTCCTTCCCAGCTTCTTGATTCCCTAGGAAACAATAGTATCCTTTGGATGCTAGAGCAATATTTTTTTAAAGATTGAACCCAGTGAGGAGTGAGGAACACAAAGCTCCTTAGGTGCTATCTAAAATCTTGCGATTATCCCTGTAATCACTGAAACTTGTATTCCACTGGGAAAAAAAGTCTCAATGACAAAAATGAAACAGCACTACACTGCTAAGCACCTATAAGCTCATACTAGCAGGGTCAGAAAACAGAAATATGTGCAAACTTCCTCACCACATAACAGTTTAATTTTATTCTTAGGTGACAAGCTTCAGCACAAAACACTGAAAATCAATTAGCACATTTCCCCATCACCTAGTCTAGTAATTATACTCTTTCCTCCTTGGTAGCAAATAGACACTGGGGAAGCCACTTTTCAGTTCAAGTCTCAGTTTCTTTATCTGTAGAATGAAAGAGATTATGTCCTGAATGACCTCTATGTTTCCTTCTAGCCTTAGCATCCCATGAATCTATGAGCCTAGTCAGTCTCACTGCTAACTCCCAACGCAGAAGGAGATAAGCCTATAAGTTTCTCCAACCCAAGCACTGAGACCATCTTTTTTGTATTTCAATGGTAGAGAAGCAATTTCTCTTGATTGCTCTTACTTCTATCACCCTCAAACCTCTAATAATTAATCTGTACTGTGCCATACAACCTTGAGAACCAAGAAATATGGAAAGATTTTCCTCCTGATTCTGTCATAAAATTAGAGTGTAACCCTGAACAAGTGATCTTCCCTGTCTCCTCACTACCTGTGAGATGAAGGCTTTGGATTAGGCAACCGCTGGCACCCTTGCCTTTAGGATTTTTCTAAGATCCCTTATTGTTCTGACCTTCTATGTTCTAAAGCAGGGACAATCATTTTTATATCAGGGACTCCTTTGGCTGTAGGTAAAGCCTATGAATCTTGTCCACCTCTGACTCTATATTTCAAGGTCACTTTTTGCTCTAATATATTATGTTCTAGCATTCTGGCATCTAAGATCTCTTCCAGTTCTGTTGTTTTACATTACAAAGTCAATTTTTGCTTTGATACTCTATGTTCTAACATTCTATTATCTAGGGTCTCTTCTTGCTCAAACTTTCTGTGATCCAAGGTCACTTTTTGCTCTGGGGCATTTAATGTTTTTTTCAGTTCTGAAATTTTATGTTTCAGGGTCACTTTTTGTTTTGATAATCTATGTTCTAACATTCTATGTACTAGGATCCCCTCCGGTTCTGACATTTTACATTCTAAGGTAACTTCTTGCTTTGACATTATACATTCTAGCATTCCATTCCAAGGTCACTTCATGCTCTGACATTCTTTATTGTAAGGTTATTTTCAGCTTGAACATTCTTTTAAACTATTCAATATCTCTTTGAATTGAATGTGTTCTATCTCTTTATTTGGACTGCAGACTGCTCCTAGAAAAAGACTATTCCTTAGTCTTTTTGTCCAGGATCCAGTACCAATATCTATATAAAGGTGAGCCCTGGAGAGGGGAGAGGTAATGTGCTCCATTTATACTGTGTGAAAACATTTCACAATGGCAGTATGACCTATGTTAGTTAAAAGGGGGAAATCTACTGGTAAAGAGCAGAATTGGGTCTAGAATCTTGCAGATTTCAGA
The DNA here is from genome assembly GCF_016432865.1 of Antechinus flavipes. Taxonomy (NCBI): domain Eukaryota; kingdom Metazoa; phylum Chordata; class Mammalia; order Dasyuromorphia; family Dasyuridae; genus Antechinus; species Antechinus flavipes. Next base: position 505,719,975 of record NC_067399.1, read on the forward strand.
CCAGTAGAAGATCTAGATGCTTAGCTACAGAAGGGAGTAAACTCATACCATCTTCTGGAGGCTGTGAACCCTCGTGTATTCATCACAGTCTAAGTAAGAGTAGTACAATTAGTGCAACTTCCTTCTTCAAACATACCATCACTTGCTAATGCTGGCCTTCCTATTAAAAAGGCAAAAATCCTGTCCATTTAGACTATTTTCCAGGAGGATGGGGGTGGTTTAATTCTGAATCATCCTCCAGTTCCCTTGAAAGGCCAATTATTTATATAACAGTAGCCAGGATGGAGGCTGCCATTTGGGGGCCAGGGAGCAAAATGAATGAAATTTGTTGACCCCCGGAGTTGGAAATGAAGGGAATGGGAGAGAAGTAGCAGGGTAAGCTGGGGATAAAGATGAATAGAGCCCACAGAATCATAGATTTAAAGCATAGAGAGTATAAAAAGTGAGATCCAGAGAAGAGGTTAATTTGTCCAATTAGTGTGGCAGACCTGGGATGAAAGATTGTGAATTCATTAACATTGTATTCTGCCAGCTAAACCAATCAACCACAGGCTCTCAACAGGCTTCTTTTATAAAAATGAGCCTACAGTCAAGACCTCCTGTAAGCCAAAGGCACATACATAGTTATAATCACTAAGTACTCATTGCCCCTATTGGGGAATCTGATCAAACCCTACTTTTACCCCACAATAAGGCCTTCAATTATGTCACACCTGGTCACCCACCCACAGGTTAAACTCTATAATCACAGAGGGAAGAATTAGGCAAAGCCAGCTCTGTGGTTTAGACCTTATTGTCTCCAATTTAAAGACTTAGGTTTTGAAATTAAACATTTGGGGCTGCTTTGTGGCTTCATTTCAGGATACATCACTGACGCAATGTAATCTGGGAATATCTTACCTTCAAATGCAGGGGTGAGTGGAAAGGCCTCTGGGTCCCGAGCTAGGCTACTTACTGTCAGGTCACTCTCAGCGCCTCCCCGGTGATTCAGCATGCAGGTGTACACTGTGGAGCCTGGGAAAGGGAAGAAATAGCATTTTAGGGGATAACTGTATGTGAGCCTGGCCCAGAGAGTTAGTGGTTAGGCCGAGAGTCTCACATCATGTTCATGAGCTAGAATTGAAGAAGATGGAGATTAATAGAGATGAAAGTAACAAAGAAGGCATCCCTTTTGAGAGATAAGGATCCCAGAAAAAGCCAATGGAGAGAAAGGAATAGGGCTCCATGCCGACAGATTCCTGTGATGGGTACACAGTAAATAATGCTAGTGCTTTCATCTGATGTGGCCGATAGAAGAGCCACGTACCCAATTATCCTTCCAGAGGAAGCTAGGACCCTTTTTCTTTCCCAAGCATCTTGCTCAATTTCCATTTTTTGAAAGTAGTCTACATTCATTTAAGGACTAGTTCCTTCTTTCACTTTCTTTAATGCTGGTATCAAGCTAGCTTCACATTTCATAGAGATTATTTTTCCATCTACATTAAGCTTAGAACTAGCACAAGAGATTTAGGGTAGACATAGTGAATAAATTTCCAAAACTGAGAAAATGTTGAATGTTAGGAAGATTATCTGAGGGACACTATGGAATAGCTTACTTTGGGGGACAGATTCTGAGTTAGATGGACCAGCTTAGAAATGCATCTAATATGATAGCTAAAGGTAATAGTACTGCCACTTGTTACTTGTATAATTTTGTGGGGGAAGGGATGGGCAAGGTTGGTACATGGCTTCTTCATTTTCTTTACTTTCTTAGTTCTTAATTACTTAATTCTTTACTTTCTCATCTTTAAAATGAGGGAATGGAAACCTTAAGGTCTTCTACTTCTGCTTCCACAATGCCATACCTGGATAAACTCTTAAGGTCTCTTGTAGCTTTAAATCTATGACCATAGTGATTATATTATCCAAACTCATCACTAAAGGGATAAGAAAATTGAGGTGGGGGGGTGAAGGGGTGAGTTGAGGAGGGGATGGAGCTGATGTTCTCAAGAGCATAGTGTGTTAGGGACACAAAATTTCCTCTACAAAGTCCTTCCTTTTGTAATCTAGTCTTAGACCACAAGCTCTTCTTTGTTTCTTCTGTCTCGATTTTATCTCTCCTACTAGTTGAAAATAGGATTAGAACTACAAGCAACGCCCACCTTCTTTCTACTCTATTCAACTTGAAAACTTAATCCATATTTGAACACAATAAATAGGGAAAATGTTCTTTAAGTAAACTGAACAGGAAAAAGTAATGATAAATATTGAGGAGGCATGTGGGAAAACTGGGACACTGATGTATTGTTGGTGGAGTTGTGAAATGATCCAACCATTCTGAAGAGCAATCTGGAACTATGCTCAAAGGGTTATAAAATTATGCACACTGACTGGGTCTGTATCCTAAGAAAATCATAAAGGGGGGCAAAGGACCCATATGTGCAAAAATATTTGCAGTAGCTCTTTTTGTGGTAACAAAGAATTGGAAAATGAGTAGATGTCCATCAGTTGGGGAATGGCTGAATAACTTTGGTATATGAAGGTAATGGAATATCTATAAAAAATAATGAATAAGGTGATTTTAGAAAGCCCCAAAAAGATTTATATGAACTGATGCTGAGTGAAACAAGCAGAACCAGGAATACATTGTACATAATAACAATAATGATATGCAATTATCGATGCGAAAAATTTGGTTTTTCAGTGATTCAGTGATCCAAAACAAATCCTAATAGATTTTGGATAGTAAATGCCATCTTCATCCAGAAAAAGAACTATGGAGATTGAATGTAAATCAACACATTCTTTGTTGACTTCTTTTTTCTGTTTTTTTTTTTCCCGTGGTTTTACCTTTTGTTCTGATTTTTCTCTCCCAATATAACTCATAAAGCAATGTGAAATAAAATTAAGTAATTTTTTAAAAAAAGAAATGAGACATTACATTCAATGCCTTGTCTCCTTCTCTATAAGCTCTTACTAAGGTTGGATAATCATTGACCATAATCACTTAAGGTCTTTATTCATGCATCTGGCCTCTCTAGGACAGGATCTATAGGCATGGAGCTTCTTAAAGCTTTTCTGAAGCTGCTAGAGTCCCCTTTGCAAAAAAAAAAAAAAAAAGTAGTTCTAAGTCCTAGAACTGAAATATTTGGTGCTACTGAGACCTGGCAGCAAGTAGAAGTCTGGAGATCTAAGAAGAGAATTCATTCTAATAGCTATAAAAGGGTCACCAAATTAGCTTGTTATCCTTGGTTCCCATGAAAAAAAATAATCATGAGGGTAATATGAATGGTCCAGTTATCTTCCTCCTTCCCTACCTGGGTCTTTGTGGACATCAGCTGAGAAAAGCCAATCTGCAGCCTTCCTGGCTTCAGGGCCGACCAGATAGAATTTCCCAAAATAGGACATGTCAAACACAGCCACCGCATCTCTGCAGGATAAACATTCCTTCTGAATCTAAAAAGAACACAGGGGGAGGAGAGGATGCTTAATTCCTCTTCTTTAACAGAAACACTTGCAAGGGAAAAATGAAAAGATTCTTGAAAAGGAGCAGAAACAAAAGAGAATTAATAATAACTCACATTTCTATAGCACTTGAAGGTTTAAAGCCTTTTCCTGATGATAGCACTGTCAAGTGCATAGTGGAAGTAGTCTTACGCCCATTTTACAGAAAGAAATAGATTTAAAGAAACTGAAGGCGTTGTGATCTAGACTTCAAACAAGCTTACACTAGGTTGTCACTACATCTCTTCTCATAACATTATGCTTTCGATTAGTTACCCTGCTGTTGAGGAACATACAATGCATCTCTATAGCTGATAGCATCCATCTGAACTCCTCTGCTTGATACTCATAACCTGGGCCCACTTGACCAGTCACTACTCCCAAACATGCACCATTCTCCCCATCCATGGCTAACAAATCTTCTCTGTGCCATAGACATGTCAGGCTTATTCTCCACTTCTTGTCTTGTGGCCAAACTGCAATGTCTTCCCCCCAGCTCCCTTCCCAACCAAATCTTGCCCACCTTTCAGAGGCATCCTCAGGATGCTTTTCTTAACAAAATCTCCTCTACAAATCTTTGAAATCTAGTCCCAGACCACAAGTTCTGGTTTCTTCTGCATGAATCTTACTCCGCTCCTCCTAGTTGAAGACACCCTGAGAGAAGAAATCATTCCCTCTTCTCCTTTTATATCCTTCATGACACTTAGCACGGGACTGGGTACAAGTAGGTGCTTTAAAAATACTGTGTGAGTTTTATCTGTATATATTTTTGACTCCATTTTTTTAATTTTCAGTTCTAAATTCTCTCCCTGGCTTCACCCTTTACCTGTTTTAAAAACAGAAGCCCAGCATATATTTTCTACATATGTTGTCAGTATCTCTTCTCATTAGAATATGATTTCCCTGAGTAGCTAGATGGCACAATGGATAGAGCACCAGCAGAAGTCACAAGAACCTGAGTTCAAATGTGACCTCAGACACTTAATACTCACTAGCTATGTGACACTGGGCAAGTCACTTAACCCCAAGTTAAGTCAGATGGGGAAGAGAGAAAGTGAACTCCTTGAGGGCAGAGACTGTATTTTTTGTGCTTAGCATAGTGTCTTGCATATAATAAGTACCTAATAAATGTTTTGTTGACTGACTGAAGGGTGTTTAAGCTTCATTCTTTGGTCTTAAACTTTTTTGATTTGAGATATAGAATCTTACCACCAAAAAAAAAAATGTTCATTGAGACGTATGTTTCCACTTGTACTTCTCAGCCCCAGCATGATGGATTCTGGTAAATTTCTAGAGCATGAGCTATAGCATTTTTCACACTAAGAAATTTTTCAGACCCCTTAATGGAGATTGGATGAATCAAAGCAAACTTGCATTGGCACTAAACTCCAGTCTCAGCAGGGACCAGTGTCTCTACCCTGTTTGATCAGCCTGTGCTCTGTTATTCCTGGAAGAGAATCAATTATCTCTAGTCAATGGCTCATGGCTCCCTCTACCCACAGTGACAAAGACTGTCCCAGGAAAGTAACCCAAAGAATCACACAGCTATGAAAGGTTAGAGCTGATAAGTTACTTAGAATGTAAGATGTTGGGGCAAGTAGGTGGTTCGGCCCTGGACTCAGGAGGAACTGAGACCTTATTGTGTGATCCTGGGCAAGTCATTTAACCCCAATTGCCTCAAAAAAAAAAGCATGTAAGATGTTAAAATTGGAAAGCATTCCCTCTCACTAGAGATGGAGAACCCAAGGTCTAAGACCCAGACAGAGGAGATAACTTAGCCACATTGTCATACAGCTAGTTTGTGGCAGAGATGCACTGACCTTCAAAACCCTGACACAGCTTGGTGACCTCGCCCTTCTTTGGTCTCAGTCATATTGCTTGCTGCTATTAGCACTGATTCCCTTCCTACCCTTCTGCTCCCAGATGAACCCTCCCCATCCTGTGATCTAGCCCTCTCTTCAATGGTGGGGTGTAAATGCCTACCATATCCATCTAATTCCTTACCCCTTAAAAAAGAAATCTTAGATCAGTAGGATGATTTCAGAAAGACCTGGAGAGACTTACATGAACTGATGCTAAGTGAAATGAATAGAACCAACAGAACATTGTGTACAGCAATAAGACTATGTAATGATCAATTGTGAGGGGCATGGTTCTTTTCAACAATGAGATGATTCAGGCCAGTTCAAATGGTTTTGTGATGGAGAGTCATCTGCACCCAGAGAGAGGCCTGGGGACTAGTATGGATCACAACATAGTATTTTCACTTTTTTGTTGTTGTTTGCATTGTTTTCTTTCTCATTTTTTTTCCTTTTTGATCTAATTTTTCTCAGGCAGCATGATAATTGTGGAAATATGTGTAGAAGAATTTCATATGTTTAACATATTCAATTGCTTGCCATCTAAAGGAAGGGGTGAGGGAAAGAGAAGGAGAAAAAAAATTGGAGCACAAGATTTTGCAACGGTGAATACTGAAAACTATTTATGTATATGTTTTGAAAATAAAAAACTTTATAAAAAGGAATAAAAAAATCTTATTACAAAAATAAGAGCTGAGGGGAATATTGGGACTAAATTAGTCTTTTGTTGTTATTGTTGTTGTTATTCAGTCATTTCAATTGTGTCCAACTTTTCATGACCCCATTTGGCATTTTCTTGGGAAAGATACCTAAATAGTTTGCCGTTTTCTTCTGCAGCTCTTTTTACAGATGAGGAAACTGAGGCAAGCAGGATTAAGGGAACAGTGAATAGTGTCTAAGGTTAGACTTGAACTCAGAATGATGAGTGATTGCATTCCCAGCACATTATCTACTGTACCACCTAGCTGCCTAGGTATGACACCTGCTAGAATAGGATTCTCCCTTCTACCCTGAATTTAACCAGAGATACCCATAAGAATGGTAGGGAGTTAAGCATAATTCCATTCCTCTTTCAAAAAGTATGTCTTGGGTTCAAAGGGACTCCTGGTGATATTAACAAACCGCTGCCTATCATAGGGGTCCTCAAACTATAGTTTATTTAAAGGCCCACAAAACAAAGTTTTTGTTTTTACTGTAGTCTGGCCCTCCAACAGTCTGAGGGACAGTGAACTGGCCCCCTATTTAAAAAGTTTGAGGACCCCTGCGAGAAAACAAAAGGGGTATATTTCTCCTTAAAAGGAAAAAAGAACCATACAACTGTAATATTCTTCTCTAGAATGTAATATTCTCTTTTTGGGGTTTTCTTGGGGTCTCTGGAGGCAGTCTTCCTTTCAGTTCAGTGTAATCACCCCCAAGATGGGTGATTTAGCCAGGGGTTAAAGTCCAAATCCTTTATTGTCTCTTTCCAAGTCTTGTCTCCTTTCCTAGGGCCTGGTTAGCTTTCTTAGAGGCCTGTCTCTCTCCTTGGTTCTGAGGGCTTGAGCTCTGGCTTCTGAATCTCCCCAACTGACTCCTGGTTGAGGTTCCAAGCTTACATATGCTCTCTTAAAGGTGTGAATCTTGTAGAACTATAGTAAGTACTAAGAACATTAATGAACTAGAAAACTGTTAAATACCATGCTAAATAATCATTGTCTCTATCAATTCCACTGACTCCGCACCTTGTATCGAGTTCTGGCCCATAACATATAGCCATTACTGGGGACTTGGGGGAATGCTGGTGTGAATGTGATTGCTAGCAGGAACCAAGTCTTGAGTGTTTGTGGCACCAGACCTGTCAGGTGGTCAACAAATATTTCTTTACAAAGGACTGAGAAAGCCCAGGTTCTGCCTGGACCAATTTTTTTACTTACAATTTCATGGTGAGGAGGAAAATCGAAGGTATATTCATCGCCAAGCAGTCTGTTATACTTGTAGTCCTTGTGGGGCTGGTGCTCATATGCCCCATAATAGTCGTAAGGAAGGATCTGGGAAGAGAAATGAAGTGAGGATCCAGACAAACAGTAAAGGTAGAGCCTGGTGAATGGGGTGACAAGAGGGAGTCTTTATTTCTCTCGCCACCCATCCACCCAGACAATCCTTGGCCTTCCTGAAGTCTCTCTGTTTGTACTCTGCTCAAGCTTTGACATCTTCATCTCATTTCAGATTGTTAACGAAGCTCTTTGTCCCTTGTTGGTGCTTCCCTAATTCCCCCTGCTCATTTTATCAGTCCTGTTTGAGCCAAGCTAATTGTCACACTCGAGAAGCTGCCAAACTTTTCAGCAGTCTCACCCCCAATTTCAGCTGCAGTGCCACAGGTGCAAGCTGAAGAATAAGCTGCAGCTCAACGAAGGCTCTGCTGCTTCTATGCCCCAAACTCCAGGGGTTCAGCACAAATACCTCTGCTGATTGACTAGGGCTTTACATGGGGTTCCTTCTTTTGAATGAATAGCCAGCCTTGATTACTCTGCTAGCAGCATGCAACTGCACATCAAGCAGAAAGGATGGGGTCTGGGGCACTGGTCAGCAAGCAAGAGAATTATTGTGGAGATCAATGACCTTCTGTAACAACAATGTATCACAAAGGCATGGGCCCTCAAGGAAGCATGTGTTGGCAGAATCCCTCTCATGGCACAGTTAAGGATGTTCTAGAAGGGGAGCCTGGTATAATGCAAAGAATAGGGACCTGGGAGCCACATCTGTACTTTTCCTCCTAATTCTGCCCCCAGCTGACTTAGACCTCTCAGGGTCTATATTTCCTCCACTGTACAATGAGCTTGAAATAGATGCTCTCTCAGATTTCTTACTCTAAAAGTTACATTTTTCGACTGGGCTCTTTTTAAAAAAAGTGATGATTCAAGGCAATTTTAATTAGACTTGTGATGTAAAGGGTCATTCACATCCAGAGAGAGAACTATGGAAACTGAAGGTACATCAAAGCATAGTATTTTCACCTTTTAAAAAAATTGTTGTTATTGTTTGTTTGCTTGGGGTTTTTTCTTTGTCATTTTTCTTTTGATCTGATTTTCTTGCAGAGCTTGTCAAATGTGGAAATATGTTTAGAAGAATTGTACGTTTAAATTATATATATATATATATTTTATATTGAATTGCTTACTGTCTAGAGGATGAGGATGGGGAAGAGGGAGGGAGAAAAATTTATAACACAAAGTTTTGCAAAGGTAAATATTGAAAAACATCTTTGCATGTATTTGGAAAGATAAAATAGTATTAAAGATTAAAATTAAAATTAAAAATTAAAAAAAGATTAAAATTTTTCAAATTCTGCATTATTCAAAGGCTTATGATAGTGATCCTAGGCTCTCAGGAGTTAGATCTTAGGATGCTCCTCTCCCTCCTGTAAAGACAGGGCATGATATACCACACTGAGCAGTAGACTTGGAGTCAGAATACCTGTATCTGATCTGCCACTTGCTAGCTATTTGATTTTTGGCAAGCCACTTCATTTCTCTATCTTCATCTATAAAAGGAAGGGTTTTTGCCCTCGTGTCAATAAGCTTGTATGTAAAACTTAGGTAGATATCTATTTCAATATAACTGGCTTACTATGCAATCCTATTGAGAGAAATTATTATTAATAAGCAATGATTTGGAGAGATCCAGAGTTCTCCCTTTTTCTATAGTCCTCATTTCAAAATTCAGTCTCTCTTACTGATAATGAGATTGAATTAACTCTCCTTAAAATCCACCCAATCTATTTTAATATAGGGTGGGGATGTCCATTTGTATTCTCCTCAGGTTTAGATGAGGATAATTTTTTTGATTAGACTGTCCAAAGCTGAGGGGTGGTCTGGGGGATGGGGAGAGCCAGTGTCTTTGTTCAAAATAGGTATGATGTCATTCTCTCAGCCCCTTATTGGAGTGAGCCCACTTCTTATTGTAATATTCATTTTCTCATTAATTATTAACCAATCATAATTGATTGCCATCCTCCGGAACATCCACTCTTCCAAGGGCATATAAATTGTGAGTCTCACCTCCCACAAGGAATCTTTGACATTTGAGAATGCCACTGATATTTCTTATTAATAAAATGATAAATTACCCAGAAATTATTCTCTTGAACTTTTTAAACATCCTTCTATACATTTTATTTTATTTTATTTCATACATTTTATTTTGTACACTTTAAAACATAATCCTAAGAAAGGATTCATAAGCTATCAGACTGCCCAAAAGGGTCTCTGCCACACAAAAAAGGGGGAAAAAACACAAGCATTTATTAAGTGTCTACTATGTGCTGGGTACTGTGCTACATTCTTCACAACAAATCCTATGAGACAGATGCCATCATTACCCCCAATTCATGGTTAAGAAAAATGAAGAGATGAAGAATAGTGATCTACTTGTTCAGGATCACATAGCTGGTAAATGTCTGAGCTACACATGAACTTAATTCTTCCTAACCCCCAAACCCAGCACTTAATCTTAACAAAGGGTTAAGAATTTCTAGCCGGGATGCTGCTTCAAGACCTCAGAGTTTCGTGATTAATAATTAACAAATTAACAATTAACAACACACTTAAAAGTATAAATAAAGACCTGTATCAGTACCGTTGCTCAATCATTTCAATTACGGCCAATTTTTTGTGACTCCATTTGGTGTTTTCTTGGCAAAGATACTGAAATGGTTCGCCATTTCCTTCCATTTTACAGATGATGAAATGGAGGCAAACAGAGTAAAGTAACTTACCCAGAGCTATATGGCTAGTAATTGTCTGTGGCTGGATTTGAACTCAGGTCCTCCTGACTCTAGACCTGACACTCTATCTACTGTGCCACGGTGTTGGGAAGCACCAAAAGAGATTAGCAGCCCATTTATGACTTACCCAGCCCTTAACACAAGGCCTAGCACAAAGTAGGCACTTAATAAATGTTTATTGTTTGACTGAAACTCTGAGACCCAAAATTCAGCTAGATGGTAAGTGATTTCCTCAGAACCACACAGTGTCAAAGGTGAGATAACTATGTCTTCCTTACTCCAAGTCCAGCATTCTACCCATTATGCCATGTTACCTTAGCTTTTAATTAGGCTAAATTAAAATTGTATTTTAGACATTATATTCTGACAATACCCTTTCAATTCCTGGAGAATGATACAATTTTCAAAACACTTTCTACAATATTGACTCAATTTAGCATAATTGCACCTGTGTGAGATAAGGTAGAGGGAGAGTGGAATCATTTTAAAAGTCATAGGAGGGGCAGCGAGGTGGTACAATGGATAGAGCACCAGCCCTAAAGTCAGGAGGACCTGAGTTCAAATTTGGCCTCAAACACTTAATAATCCCTAGCTGTGTGACCCTGGGCAAGTCACTTAACCCCAATTGCCCCAGCCCCCCCCCAAAAAATGACACTTACTGAATGACCCTCACTAAAAAACTTGATTGCCTCATCAAAAAAAAAAATTAAAATCAGAAGGGCTCTTATAAATCATCTGATCTAATTCCTCTGTTTTAAAGATAAGGAATTCAAAAGATTTGTTCAAGATCACACAGATAGTAAGTGGCAAAGTTGAGCTTTGAATCTCATAGATGTGATAAAGTTTGCAAATGAGACATATAATGGGGGAGGGAGGAAGAAAGGCTCTTATCACACCGCATTGAGATAGTGGGGATCCCTGCATTCAGCAAGTTGTGGACCATTTTTGTTAGTCTGCATTAATTACCAGACTCTGGAGATATACTTACAGGAGCTGGTCCCTGTGGGTTAAACCATCCAGGTCTCTCCCAGCCGTGCCTTTCCTGGAATACACACCCCTGATGGAGGAGTTCCTGAATAGAAAGATGAAAAGGAACATGGAATAAGGCATCTTTCACCTCTGAACATTTATAGTTAATCAGGTATGAGTTCACAAAATGTCAGCATTAGAAAAGGACCTGGAGGCCATATAAGCTCTATCTCATTGCTTTACAGTTAGAGGAAGCAAGACACAGAGAAATGAAATGATTGGATCGGTTTACAATTCCACCAACAATGAACTAGTGTCCTGATTTAAAAAGGAAAAAAAGAAATGTACATGATAACTTTAAAAAATTTAAATTTAAAAAAATAGAAGAACAAAATTATTGACCAGAATCACACAGTAAGCTTGGGACAAGTGCTAACAATAGAACTCAGGATTCTTGACTTCTAGTTTAATGTTTTTTTCTGACTGGAGCTGCTGGAGACAAACTTGAACTTGTTCTGCTTTATTCTGAAGGACCTCTAGAATAGATGGTATGAGTGGGGGGGGTTATATTATATTGGGAAATATGTCAGGTAAATGGATTTTAAATGGATTTTATTCCATCAGTATTCAGGATAGTCCTCTGGAATGAACTGATGTTTCTGGGTTCTCTTGGGGAGCACTGCCCATGCTTTCATGTTCCTATATGGGTCTATTGCTAATGATAGTCTAAATCTTGGGAACGTGTGTGTTCAGTGTAGCTTTGTAGGGGAAATTTTAGTTTCCTTAAGGGATAAAACTTCATCATTGTACAACATCAAAGACTCTTCCCACACTTAGAGATTTATGTTTAGAAATTGATCCACATGTTCACAATCACTGGAAAGGACCTTAGAATAAAGAATGTCAGGGGTTGGACTATAGAATGTCAGTTGGAAGAAATTATAAAACAAGAACATCAGAAGTAGAAGGGGTCTTAAAATACATAATGTTAGAGGTGGAAGGGGCCTTAGAATATAAGAATATCAGCGCTAGGAAAGGCCTTAAAACATAAGAATATCAGAGTTAGGAAAGGCCTGAGAGCACAGAAAGTCAGAACTGGGAGGGCCTTAGAACAGAGAAGTTCAGAGCTGAGAGGGATCTTGTCAGAGTTAGGAAGGGTCTTTGAACACAGAACATCAGAACCAGAAGGGTCTTAGAACATAGAACGTTATAGCCAAAAGGAACCTTAAAGATGATCTAATGGAGGAACAGATTTAAGGTAAACCATGGACTTGGATGGTAGGAAAATTGCATCTTTATTTTTTTTTAACTTCTAATTGAAATTTAGTATTTCTTTTAAAATGAAATATTTAAAATATATGATTTGAATAATAGATCCATGTTAAAAAAAAAGATTAAGAAACACTGATCTAGTTCAACTCTCTCATTTTACAGATGAAAAAACCAAGGTCAAACACATAGTGAGAAGCAGATTTAAGATTCAAACCCAAAATTCCAAATGTTCTTGCTACTATACTATGACTGTACTTTTGAGAACAAGAGAAAGGGCTATGGAGTCCATAAAACGGGGATGAATAATGGGGTGAGGGGGTAAAAGGATGGTTGTATATAAAAAACAAAAATCATCTTGCAAGAATTCTAATCTGTACTGCATTCAAATAAGTGTAAGTTAAAGGGATATAATAATACAAATCACAAACCTAGGGGTCAGAGACCTTATTTTGCATTTTGACTGATTCTTATTATTTGTATCATCATGTCCTCAGTTTCCCCACCTGGAACATGAAGGAGTTGGACCTAATGTCCAGAGTCACAGAAAGTCCGTGCCCATTATGAACTATGAGTCTCTACTTGCAGACCTCCAGTAAAAATAGACTTACTACTTCTTAAGGCAGCTCACTCTGCTTTTGAACAGCTCTAATTTTTAGGAGGGCAGCTAAATGGCTCTCATCCTGCAGTCAGGAAGATCTAAGTTCAAATTCAGCCTCAGACACTTAGTAGTTGTGCAAACCTGGGCAAGTTATTTCATCCTATTGTCTCAGTTTCTTCTTCTATAAAATGATCTGGAGAAGGAATGGCAAAAACCCCTCCAATATCTTTGCCAAGAAAACGCTAACTGGGATCATAAAGAATTAGAAGTGACAAAAAAAAAAACTGACTAAATAACAAAACAACAATTTTTAGGAAGTATTTCCTCACACTGAACCTGCATCACCCTCCCTATATTTAGTTCTGTTTTCTAAGATTAAGAACAGGACAAATTCCTCTTCCTTTGATAGTCTGAGTTTGCCAGAGAGGAAGCTCCAGTAGCTGACACTGTCATCTCTCTATCATTACTACACCCATGCCCCCGAGCCAGATTTTAGCTCTTATTTCCCACATTCCTCCTCATTTTTCTCTTTCAACCTAGGTAGTCTGTAATACACTAATATGGCATGGTTTTATTTATTCTTCCATTGATCCTCACCTAGGCCCTCTGCCATACTGTCCCACTCTGGTTCCTGGATTTCTGCACAGGAGTATAACTTTCTAATGCATGATGCTATTCCATTCCTCCTATGAGCTGTTCTATTCTTTTTAAATAAATTATTTCCATACAGAATCAAATTCTGGTCATAGATTTCATCCTACTGAGTTTCAGAGATGTCTATTAAGTTAAACTTATTTCCTTGCATTGGGACCTTTATATTCATTTTTTTTAACTGTACTTTGGGTATTTATGTATTAATATATGTACATCTATAGTTATGTCTATATAGACAGATCTATCTATGTCTATATTCAGAGAGAGAGAGAGAGGGAGAGAAAGAGAGAGAAACTGACACAGAGAGAAGAAACAAAGAGACAGAGACAAAGAGAGAGACGGAGATAGAGACAGAGAAAGAGAGAAAAAGAGACACACAGATAGAGACAGAAACAGAGAGAAAAAGAGACAGAAAGAGACTGACAGAGACAGAGAAGAGATAAAGAGAGAGCAAGGATTAGATTTTATTATTTCCTCTCTTCTTGGAAATTGTCGCTGTGAATTTTGTTCCTTTTTGATATTCATCTTCATCTACCCTTAATATCTCCTCTTCTCTGAGATGCCTGATACAATAGATAGATGCTGGCAGTCCTCCCCACCCCCAGCTCCAGTTCTAAATGTTATGAAATCCACGCTGCTCAGAATTAATAATTCTCCAAGGTGGGAGGGAGAATCCAGCCCTTTCCATGTCACATTTAAGTAAAATAGTGGCATTTATTGTGGAACATGTTCGAAACAATTCATTGCTATTTCTAGCCCAGAGAACAGGTTCTATTCCACTAAATCTCAAAAGCAAGCTGTCACTCTCCTAATGAAGCTGCTTTCATTAGGCATCCCAAGAGGTAACAATCCCTAGTGACTTTGGACGACAGAGGTATAGACTGGTGCAGGTGACAGGCCCACTCAGGTAGGTCTGTGCTCCTTGTATATGGAGTAGTTGAGATCTGGTTAATTTCCAAAAATGATCTGCTCTGAGCAGACTTGACACCCCCACAGTCAAAACCTTGATGTTAAACTGGAAAATTCTTGTAATTCCTCCTGTTGTCTTTTTTGGGAATCTTAACCTGGGGGTACATTCATTCATTTTTCATTTAACAAACATTTATTTATTAAGTTTCTACTTTTCCCACAGCAACATTTTTTGTTCTGAGAAAAATGCAAAATTTAGCTAATATATTAGGTAGTCTCGGGCCTTGGGGGGCTCACAGCTAACAACAAGATAAGAAACAAAGGTTGCTAATTACAACACACACTATTAGGAGATTTTAGAAGCTCAGATTCATAGCAGGAGGGAACCTAAAAGACCATCTAGTTTAATTTCCTTCTCCAAATGAGACCAAAGTCTAGAGAGGCTGAATGATTTGTACATTGTCACACAGGTAGTGTCAAATCAGATGTTCTAGAGTCAGCATTCCTTCCCCTGTATTAAGCTGATATCCTAAGCACATGAGGGAATTCAAAGGGAAGACTATTGTCCAATGAACAGGGATTCAAAAGTGATAATGAAGAAGAAAAATATTCCAGACTTGTATATGGAGTCATAAGAGCATGTTTGGGGGATTATTAGTAGATTCTAACGACAGCAAGTTTTGTCAAAGGGAGTTTTGAGAGATAAGGCTAAAAAAGGAGGATGATTCCAATTGTACAGAACATTAACAATTAAGAAAAATTTACCCAGTAGGTAATAGGGAGCCAATGAAGATGTGTAAGCAGAACAGTGACATAATTAGATAGATAAATGTGTTACAGATATATGGTGATGACAAAGTTAAACAATTTTTGTGCCCTAAATAAACACTAATGGTGATTAGAAATTACATCCTCTGGAAAATGCTATCTGCATGCAGAGAGAGAACTATGGAAACTGAAGGTGGATTGAAACATAGTATTTTTCAACTTGTGTTTGTTTTCTTTCTTGTGTTTTTTTTTCCCTTAGAGTCTGATTTTTCTTACACAACATGACAAATATAAAAATATGCTTAACAAAATAACTGTTTGGACATGTATGCTTATATTGTATTTGACTTATATTTTAACATATTTAACATGTAGTGGTCAACCTGCCATCTGGGGGAAGGGGTGAGGGGAAGTAGGGGAAAAGTTGGAACAAAAGGTTTTGCAATTGTCAATGTTGAAAAATTACCCATGCATATATCTTGTAAATAAAAAGCTATAATAAAAAAAAAGAAAAAAATATGCTTAAAAGAATTGCCCATATTTAACCTAAATCAGATTGCTTGCTGTCTAGGGGAAGGCAAGAAAGGAGAAAGATTTGGAACACAAAGTCTTACAAAAATAAATGTTGAAAACTATCTTGATATATAGTTGGAAAAATAAAATACTATTTAAAAAATAAAAAAGGAAATCACATTCCCCAAAAAAATAAGGGAGTAAAAATCAATGATTTAGCATTAGAAGAGATCTCAGAAACCACCTAGTCCTCCCTTATAATTTTACAAATAAGGAAACTAAGGCCTAGAAAGGAAAAATGGTTTTCCCAAGATCATAAAAGAATTGACAGATAGGATTTGAATTCTGACTCAATCTAATTTCTTTTCCACTGTTCCTCTCTACTCAATGCTCAGAAGATTCTAGTCAGTCACAAAATCATAGTTATAACATGTTAGAGCTAGAAGGGGCTTTAGTTCGACCTTATCATGTTTTGGATGAGAAAAAAAAGAAGCCCCTCTGAAGCCCAAGCAAAGAAAGGACTTGTCCAAGTTTACAAATCTAATGAGGGACAGAGCTTCGATTAGAACCCTGGTGTATTGATTCCCCAACCTATAGTCTCATGCTACACTATATGGCAGCCCCATACCTCATGCAGAGGGTCTCTTCTCATATTTCGGCCAGCCAGTGGCTCATCGTGGGGGAAGACAACGGAATAATTCTTGGCATATGATTCATGACTCCGCTCCCGGATCCAAAGGCGGTTGTCAGTGAGTGAGTGGTGAAAGCGCCTGAATCATGGGAAGAAGAGGTGATTGTTAGCGCCTAAGTGGATGGCGAATGCTCCTGCAAAGACCGGGCAAAACTAGAAGCTTCACTGGGGGCTAATAATATTCTAATCCCTGAGGGAAAAATGGGAAGGAATAATAAGTTACATTTATATAACATTTTTGAGTACCCAAAATGCTTTTCTCATCCTGAGAGACTTGTTTTTATAGATGAGGAAACTCAAATTCAAGTTATGTCCAAGGGTCACTCTGCTAATAAATGGTGGAACTGAATCCAGGTTTTCTGACCCTGTCTAGTTCTCTTTCCATTATTCCATATCAGATCTCTAAGGAAAAGGAAAAAAATAGCAGGAAATAGTAGTATCCAGCTAATTTTCCTATCATTTATCATTCTTAAGAGGCCAGATTTAAAAGAATAGATATGAAACCCTTTGCAGAGGTGGAAGATCCACAAGTTTTACACAAAGCATAAAGTTCCATACTTTTTTGATGTATTGCTTATTTTTGTTTTTGAGTTTGAAATATATTATTTATTATATGGGATAGCTTGAGGCAGGGAGGATACTCGGGGAAACTATAATGTAAAAAACAAGAAAAAATCAGTAAAAAAATTTTTTTAATGTTAAAAAAGCCAGAGAGCCTGGGATAATGGTATAGGAATAAAGGATGGTAGGCTGGCCTTAAAAGTCAGGAAGCTTTTGTTATTCAGTGATGTTGTTTATGTCCAATTCTTTGTGACTCCATTTGGAGTTTTCTTAGCAAACATACTGGAGTGGTTTGCCATTTCCTTCTCTGCCTCATTTCACTGATGAGGAAACTGAGACAAACAGAATAAAGTCACTTGCCCAGAGTCACAAAGTTAGTGTCTGAGGCCAGATTCAAGATCAGAAAGATCCTGACTTCAGGCCTGGCATTCTATGCATTGTACTACCTAGCTGCCCAAAGTTAGGAACATCTGGAATCAAGTCCTATATCTTCTACATACTAGAACATGAATCAGGTACTTAGACTTGTGATCTGCCTTGGAGGAAGGAAGTTTCCACACCACCACAAGAAAATCACAAGGCAGTCCAAAAATAAAACAAAACAAAGCCAACACCAAAACAAAACAAAAACACCCCTCTCTAAAAAGATAAAACAAAAAGCCCAAAACCTATACCCTCCAAAATAGGAAGACACCATGAAAAAGGGCATAGAAAAAGGAACATTATTATTAGACAAATTAATTGACTAACCCAAGATCACCCAAGTAGGAAGGTGGAAGCTCAGGAAATTTTTAAAAAGCAAAAATAGCAACAAAAATAACAACAACAAAAACCCCAAACAGCTCTCTCGACTCCCTGAGCAGGATTTGGATTCTGGGAACACAGTACAATACTTCCTTAAAACAAGCTTCCAGATCTACTTATCTTCCAAACTTCTTCCCATTATCTCCCATGGTCTCATTTGAGCCTGGTCTTCCTCCTCCACAAACCTACCATTTTAATTCCCAGTCTATCTCTCAGCAAAGATCAGAAGTTTCCCTCAGACGCAGCATCTCCTCCCTCACCTCTCCCTCCTGGCCTTGAACACACTGACAGAATCTGGGAGGTGGCTTTGATGTAGAATGGCTAATTGGAACAGACACAAATGTTAATGAAAGGATCTCTCAGAAAACCCTTTGCAAGGAAAAAATGTTCATTTTTGAAGCCTAAGAGAGTCTAGTGAGGGGGAAAGTAGGGAAGGAGAAAATGATCTATGCTTTTAACCAAAGAATTTCAGCCTTCTGGGACTGGACTGGTTCCCCTCACCATCCAAATTGTGTCAATTGAACAAGGTTAGATAGAGTGGAACATCAGGGTATATTTTTTTATAATACAAACTGAGTTCTGGGAGTTGAGTCAACACTAATGAGTATCTGCAAAAAGTGAATAAGGGAGATACATGGACCTTTATTTCTCTTTTAGAAGTAGAAGCATCTGCTATAGTATGGAATGTTAGGACACCTTGGAACAATATAGAGAATTCTCTATTTGGAATCAGTGAACCTGGATTCAAATCTTGTTTATACCGCTAATCTAGCTGGGTGCCTTTTTTCTATTCATCTTTAACCTGTCTGCTTTTATTTATTGATTTAGTTGTTTGTTTATTCATTTATTATTTTTTGTTTATTTTAACATACATTACTTTATGAATCATGTCAGGAGAGAAAAATCAGAGCAAAAGGGAAAAACCATAAGGAAGATAAAAAAACAGGAAAAAAGTGAACATAGCATATATTGATTTATATTAAGTCTTCTTAGTTCTTTTTCTGGATGCAAATGGCATTTTCTGTCCAAAGTCTATTGGAATTGCTTTGAATCGAAGAACAAAGTCCTTCATAGTTGATCATCACACAAGCTTGCTGTTATTGTGTACAATGTATTCCTGGTTCTGCTTGTTTCTCTCAGCATCAGTTCATGTAAATTTTTCCTGGCCTTTATAAAATCAGCTTGTTCATCATTTTTTATAGGACAATAATATTCCATTACCTTCACATACCACAACTTATTCAGCCATTATCTAATTGAGAGGCATCTACTCATTTTGCAATTCTTTGTTACCACAAGAGAAACTGCTACAAACAATTTTTGCACCTGTGGGTTCTTTGCCCTCCTTTATGAGGCATACATACCCTTGGGATACAGATCCAGTAGCACTGCTGTATCAAAGGGTATGCACAGTTTTTTAGCTCTTTGGTAATAGTTCCAGATTGCTCTCCAGAATGGTTGGATCAGTTCATTTCTCCACTAACAATGCATTAGTGTAGTTGGGTGTCTTTTAACGCACATCGCTTAATCTCTCTGGGTTTCAGTTTCCTCATCTGTAAAATTTGGAAGGAGTTTTTTAGGTACCTTCCTTTGTCTAAATCCAAGACACTATGAAAATTTCAAACAAGGAGTTGGAGAACTAAAGATAAGGACTTGGAATATTAATTCAAATATTAACATGAAATGTCAGATTATAGAATGTAGACTGTCTGAGCTGAAAGAGAAGTTGGGAGCAATCTTCTCTTGTTCTCTCATTTCAGTTGTGTCCAACTTTTCATGACCCCATTTGGGGTTTTCTTGGCAAAGACACTGGAATGATTTGCCATTTCCTTCTCCAGCTCATTTTATAGAAGAGAAACTAAGACCAATAAGATTATGTAACTTGCTTAAGGTCACACAGCCAAGTAAGTGTCTGAGGTAGGAATTGAACTCAGGTTTTTCTGATTCTCTCCACTGCACCCTCTAGTTGCACTAGTTTCTCTAATCCTCCCATTTTACTAAAACATCACTATTTTACTGGAAATTGAGTGGATGCCCATCCAGTTAAGGAATGGCTAAATAAGTTATGGTATATGAATGTTATGGAATATTATTTTATAATAAACAATCAACAGGATGATTTCAGAGAGACCTGGAGGGACTTATATGAATTGATGCTGTGTGAAGTGAGAAGAACCAAGAGAACTTTGTACACAGTAACAAGATTATGTGATGATCAACTGTGATGGACCTAACTCTTCTCAACATTCAAAGTAATTCCAACAGACTTGTGATGGAAAGAGCCATCCATATCCAGATAGAGAACTATGGAGACTGAATGTGGCCCAAAACACGGCATTTTCATTTTGTTGTTGTTTGTTTTTTTCCCTTTTGATCAAATTTTTCTTGTATAACATGACAAACATGGAAATATGTTTAGAGGAATTACACATACCTAGCCTATGTTGGTTGTCTTAGGGAGGAGAGAGAGAATGAAAAAAATTAGAACACAAGATTTTGCAAAGGTGAATGTTGAAAATTCTTTGCATTTGTTGGAAAAATAAAATATTATTTAAAAAAGAAAACTAAAATCCAAAGAGGGCAACTACCTTGTTGAAAGTTGGACAGCAATTCAGAATTCAAGTTTCATGCTTTCCACTCCATGGTTTTTCCCATTATCTAAGCTTCCTGCAGAGAATCATTAAGTGTCTTGAGGGTCACCTATGGGCTCAGATCTTTGTGAGTATGAGGGGGATAATACATTCAAGCACAAGCTGAAGGAGTTTCTAATTTACCTGAGCAGCAAGGAAGAAATTGGAAAATGAGACTTGAACAGGCAAAGCTATCTATTTCTATGTCAGACATCACTGAGAAGACAATCCTTGGTCATGTGAAAGTTTTGTTTGGGATTTCCTGGATGTTAGACTTTGTAATGTAAGTCATTGAGTTTTCAAAGGGACCCTTGAGGCCATTCAACCAAACCTCTGAAGAGGAGTCCTTTCTACAAATATCCCTCACAAGTGGTCATTGAGCTTTTACTTTGAGCTTTTTATCGTTAAGACATTAGAAAGGACACACTGAGCACAAAAAGTCCTGGGGATGCAGGCGCTTACTAGCTGTGTGACCCTGGGCGTTTACCTTTTTGGCTTTCATTTCCTCATCTGAAAATGAGCAGCACTGGACATGATAACTTCTGTGATTCAATCTAGTTCCAACCATCTAATCTCTTGATGGAGAACTCATTTCTTCCTGCAATAACCCATTCTATTTTGAATTTTTTAGGGAGCTTTTTTTCCTACTGGGATAAACTCTGCTTCCCTGAAATTTCTGCCTATTGTTCCAAACACTGTCCTCTGGGACTAACAGAATAAATATGTTCATTCTTATGTATCGTGACATTCAAACAGTTGAAGATAACTATCATTAGTTAATCCCTGAGGTCCCTGACAGTTTGAAATGCCATGATCCCATGTTTCCTTTTGCTATATCCTCAGTTCTTTCTCTTATGGGATAAGGAGCTTTCTGTCTCCCTCACAGTAATGGTGAACGGAATATGGATGACTTTTGGGGTGCACCAGGAATCCCTAAGGCTCCATTCTCATCTGACTGAGAAATGGTTTCCTACATAGTCATAGATGGTGAGCTCTTGAGGTTTCCATAATTCTTAAAACCACTATGGGTACAGAATATGGTCTGTTTAGAGTGTTTCATTCTGCACAGAGAGCAATAAAAAAAATTATTATTATTCCAAAACATCAATCTATAATCTCAGGAAAAGGTTGCAAAATTCCAGTTCTTTATGCTTGCCCGCAGGGCTTGGGTTAGCATTGCCTGGGTAACCGATGGTTTCCATGGCTCTCAGGCTCAGATGCTGTTTTCTTGCAATCATATGGAGGCATCATTGCTACCAGGAGATTTTGAGGGGCTTCAGCTGTGACTGACTCTAATTGGTGACTAATCCCACGTTATTACACAGGAAGCTAACAGGGCCCTAGGTAGTGCCATCATCCTTCTTGTGGCCAGTTAAGTGTTACCATAAGGCTGTTTGGTCCCCTCCTGTGGCCCTCCAGTCTTTACCGGGAGTGGGAACAGTTCCTGAGGGCTCATTTAGAACAGGACTGGTACCTGCCAAGCTGTTCATATCATCTAACAGCTTGCCTGTCTGGTTTTCTCAATAGGCCAATCTGCCCGGAGCCAGATGTGCATGTTGTTGCTAGGGCTAAAATCAAATCACTCGGTACAAGCCATGTGAGGGAAAGGCTCTCAGTAAGCTTTCTGCTATGATGCTCTTCCATAGGACGTCTCTGAACCGAGCAAAGTGAACCTTTCACTGTCATCTGAACCGGACTTTTGATCGAGTTGGACTCCCTAAATTCAATCCCAGATGAGCCATTTCTTTAATATACATGTGACTTTGACCTCCCAGGACCTTGTCAAATAAGCTCCAAGAGACAGGTTTAATCCAGCTCAAAATCCTGTCTTCTTCTCTGGGCTTGCTTCCTTCTATATTTACCTTGTTTCAAGGTCTAGCTCAAATCTACTTCTTCCATGAAATCTTCTGTGTCTCCTAACCCACAATGATCTTTTTCCTTTGATTTTCAAACCAAAAGGCTCCATCCAAAATGGAGAGTCTCCTTAGTGGATGACCCCAAGAGAGTATGTATTCAACTAATGGAAAGATGCATATGTCAATCATATCTAATCTTTTCCCACCAGCTCTCCTCCAGTCTGTCTTTGCTCCTGCTATATAAATTCCAAACGTAATCCTTCTGAACCTGAGTATTAGCCCCTTAAAGGCAATCATAACCTAAGCATTAGGGGATACCCACAGCAACACCTGCAGGAAAATTCCCCATTGCCCTTGTCTCCTAGATCAGGGCTTCTTAAACTTTTTCCATTTTTCATCTGAGAATTTTTACATCATCCCAATTATATAGATGCATAAATAAACATACAAATCAAACACTTACTGAAAATAAATTATAATTTTGTGACCCCCCCCCCACATTCAGTTATGAGTGAGGTCACAAACCACAGTTTAAGAAGTTGGGTCCTAGATCACCTTGTGGCTGCAGTAGGGGCCCTTAGGAGGGTGGGTGCCACTGAATAAAAGTCCTACACTTCCCTTTGCTCATTTGTGATAATACAGACTGAATCCTACAGGATGAACAACTATGGATTTGTTGTGATATGCACTGAAAATTTATATTATCATTCAGAAATCTATCCTTTCTCTAAATTTCCCTGTTATTTTATAGATTAACAACTAGATTAACAACTGCAGCACCATCTTCAATCTGTCATATCCTTCACCCCTAAACAAATGCACTCAGTTGCTTGATCTTGTCATTTTTGCCACCACAAAATCTCTGAATCCATCCGCTTCTCCCTGCTCACACAGTTACCACATTAGTTCAGGTCCTCAGTCGCAGCAGTGGCCTCCTAATTCATCTCTCTGCCTTCCACATACTCATTCTCTGCATTCATCCTTCACACAAATGACACAATGATCTTCTGTTCCTGTCATCCTCCCTGCCCCAGACAACAACAAACTCCAGTGGCTCCCTATAACCTCCAGAATTAAGTGGTGTTTCATCTTTATCTCATCCTTTTTAAATGTCTGTTTTTGTATCTATTAGTATAAAATATAAATGTATTTGGACATGTACATAATTTGTAAGTAAATATATATGTGAGAAGTATATGCTCAAAATTCTTTTTACTCATAGAGATATGTAATCAAAAAAGTTCAGATAATACTGCCCCAAAACTAAGTCTGTCCCACCCACTGACAAATATCATTTCACATGTGTGTCCTCACAAACAGAATTATAAACCCAGTCTGGGTAGGAGCTATGTCTTTGACTCCTACAGAAAGCCGAGCACAAAAGCTTTCTGCGCTTAGGAAATGGCTTCTGAATAATTAAATCAAGTATTTTAGTAGTCAGGAAATTTTATGTCTTTCTGGTAGAGTTAAGAGTAAATGGATTCTCCGAATTTTAGTTCAAAAGACCGAAAAGGGGAAGGTGGGGTTAGATCCCAGTTTGAGTTTGAAAAAGATCTGGGGCTTTTAGTGAACACCAAGCTCTAAATGAAATAATAGCACGATCTAAGAGAGGTAATAATGCTTATACAATGCTTACTATAATGTGCTAGGTTCTATGCTAAGTACTTTACAATTAACTCATTTCATCTTCACAATACCTCTGAGAGAGACATTGTTTTTTTATCCCCATTTTACAGATGAGGAAACTGAGACAAATAGAAGCTAATTAACTATCTCACAGGTCTTCATGATTCTAGACTGAATTCTCTAGCCACCATGCCCCACTTAGCTGCCCATGTAAGCAACATCACATAGGGACAGAATGCAGAGATTACCTGGCTTTGAATCCTGTTTACTGGCTGTGGGACTCCAAGAAAGTTATTTAACTTTTCTTGGTCTCAGTTTCCTTACCTGTAAAATGGGGACACAGGACTGGATGACTTTTTAGTTCTAAAATCTTTAATTCTAGTAATCTGGTAATTTTTAAAAAGCTAACACATTTTTATGCTGCATCATAATAGGAAGTGTCCAGAACAAAGGATGTGATCGTTCCCAATGTAGTATCTCTAGTCAGATCATTTGAGCCACATATTTAAGGACAGCAACTGAGAAGCTGGAATATTTCCAGAGAATGGCAATTGAACCAGTGAGAAAACAAGACATCATGATCACAGAAAGAGTCATTGATGGGACTGGAGATATTTCATTTTGCGAAAAGAAGATGAATAGATTCCATTAGTTGAGAGAATTGCTATTTAAAAAATATATTAAAAAAGAAAACAAAACTGGTATCTAAATAAAATGTGCTATATGTAATAATGCACAAGAAGTACACAGATAAGCATGGTGTTATATTGAATGATGCAAATAAATTAAGAAAAAAAGAAAAAAAGAGAAAAGAAGGCTTAAAGATAGTCCAGATGCTACTAACAAAGAAATCAACACAGGAGTGCTGGGAGTAGCAATGTCCCCCAGACCACCAGTCCTTCTTGCAACCCAGCCCTTATAGCAGTAATCATCCAAGAGGGCTCCCTGCCAACCAGTTGCTGCTCTTACAGGGAAGGCAAACCAGCCTAGCTGAAGCAGCAAGGTATCCTGAGAGAGACATAGAAAGTAGTCTACGCCAAGCAAGTCAAACCACCTGCTCCTGACCATCACATCCCTTCAGACCCTGATGAAAACAGTCCAGAATTCTGAACACAAGAGTCCTGGGGATAGCCCTGCTCCCAGCTGGGTGTTCTCTGTCATCATCCTGGGAAGCCATCCCCACGGCAGCCATTCCTGCAGCCATTATAGCCACAGCTACCGAGGACCCCGAAAGTAAAATTCTTACCACTGAAGTTTCTGTGAAATGTTCAAGAATAAAAACTGATATGATGTTAATCAATGGAAATGACATTACAGAAGCAGCATTAATATCTACTTTGCTGTTGCATCCCAAGGACTATGGGACCTTTCCATCTGACTTGTAGGTGTTGTTATTGTTGCTCATTAGAATGCTTAAACATTGGGACTGTTTTGCTTTTCTATTTATATGCTTATGCTTTGCACATAATAAACACTTAATAAATGCTTTATTTATTCAGTCAATCATTCATTCAGATGTCTCGAGGTAGTTCAAAGATGAACAAGGTCCTTAAGTTCAATTTTTCAAATACAGTACCTACTGGATTCTCAGCTCTATCTTCTTGGCTGAGTAATAAGTCACAGAATCTCAGAATCCTAACAGCATAAAATATCCCTGACAAATGACTATCTAACCTCCCTTTGAAGACCTTCAGTAGCAGGAAACTCACCACCTCACAAAGCAGACTATTCTGCTTCGGAACATTTTTAATTATTGAGAAGATTTTCCATACAAGTGGAGAAAAAACCTATCTATAATCTCTAGTATTGCTCTGAGATTTGTCTAGTACCTCTTCCAAATGGCATCTTCTTAGCCATTTATAGATAACTCTTAAACCTTCTCTTCTTAATGCTAAATGTTCCCTGTTGAATTTTTTTCAACTAATATGTCATGGTCCCCCATCTTCTTTACCATCCTAGTACTGGCTGCTTGGTCTTGCCAATGTGTCCTAAAACGGGAAGCCTAGAAATGACCACCAAGCAGAAACTACATGAGGAGAAAGGAGAAGGCATGGTTCCTGCCCTCAGGGAACTTGCAGAATAACTTGGGGAGTACAGAAGTCAAACTTATGTAATAGCCAGAACAACAAAATATGCAAAAAAGAGGGAGAATTCTGCACATACTTGGCAAGTTTTGTATTTACTTATTGAGTACCTAATTCTCCCACAGACTGAGACAGAAATAAAGAAGCAAAGAATTCTAAATTGGTTAGCCAGGCTTTCATCCCTGATACACAGAGCCCCTGGAAGGAATGTGTCTATTCAGCACAAAAAGCTGAGGGAAGCAACTCTAGCCACTGTGGGCTCAGCCACCTCCCTTATCAGCCTCCCCCACATGAAAGCCACAACCCTCATGATCTCCATAAGCTAAGTCAGCCTGTGTCCTAGTGGGCTAAAGGGAATGGGTGGAGGGGAGGTTGTGAAGAAGGATGGCAGAGGAAGAAGGAGGAAAGATCTCCTAATGTCCCATAAGGGGCTGGATTGTTGCGATTTTTTAGTTTTCATAAAAAATGTGGGTGAGGCAGCATGATATAGTTGATAGAGCTTAGGGCTCAAGTCTTGCTTCTAATACAGAATGACTAGGTGACCTTAGACAAGGAATTTACTCTTTCAGAGTTCTAGGCAGACCTCTCAGACCATAAGCAGCAGAGGGTGTATATTCCAGTACTAGTAGAGGGATTTTTTTCCATATACAAATGAAATCTTAAGTCCTATATTTTAAAAATAATATGAATTTCCTTCATCCTGATTTTTCTTTGCTCACGATAAATGAGGAGGAGAAAAGAGGAAAGATTAGAGAGGAAGGGAACATGTCCAAAAAACAAGCATTTATTGAGTGCTTACTGTGTACCAATGTCAGCTCAAGGTAGCAGAGGACCTGATATTTTCTTAATAAAAACAGGTTGTTTTTCCCCAAAAGCATGCCCACTGTTTCAGCTGATTATCACAAAAGCTCTTGTAAGGCAGGCAAGTGTTCATCAATCATAGGACCTAGAGCTGGAAAGGACCCAATAGATCATGGGGTCCAAATCCCTTATCTTCCAGATGGGTAACCACAGAACCACAGAGAAATGATGCAAATGATGCAGAGTCAGACACTGGTAGGAAGGAGCAGAACTGAACTTTGATCCCATTTTTTCCAAAGCCACATGTCTCCTCTTTCCACAATCCCATAATGCTTTTGTGTCATAATGCTGATTTTATAAAGGAGAAAATTGAGGGTCATGGAGAGGAAAGGACTTTTCTTGGCTCCCCGCCTTATTACTTATAAACGCTGGCACTAAAACTCCATTTCCTGATGCCCATCCTAATGGCCAATACTCCACTCAGTAGACCAAAGAGTCAGCCTAAAGTGTGGGAGGGAATAGGTCACTGAATCTTCTCGAGGGTACTTGGGAAGGTGCACAAAGTGATCTCAGTTACTGAGGGAGAGAAGAATGAGGACTTTTATCACAGAATGCTAAGAAATCAGTCAAGAAGCAACAGATTCTAGGGCTAAAGGGGAGAGGGTGATAGACACTTATTTCTAAAAGCAAGGAAGCTTCTTCCCTCTTACTGATGAGTTTTGAGATTTGGGGGGTGGGGTGGAAATAGGATATCTTTACATCACTAAAAGAGACTACAAGTGACCTAATCAGAGATCTGTTCGTAAATGTTTAACAACAGGCTGATTACCCCTCCCCCCCAAAAAAAGTACATGCAATATACTTTTAAGTTTAATCAGCATTATTACATATTCTCTAATACTTTCTTAAGTCTAGAAATCATCAAACAATAAATCAACTCTTGATTTATAATATTTATGATTTCCAATGTGAAAATGTTCATATTGAAAATTGAACAATCTTTCTGGAGCCAGTATGACTGGCTCTAGTATACCACTCCCCCTACCCCACAAGAACCTTTTTCTCATTTTTTAACAATGACAAGGAAAAATAACCCTTTCTGTCATTTGACTAATTGCTTTAGCATTTCATTTTCCAGGATTTTTATAAGGACTTTCTATTTCCCAGCCAGTCCACTGCATTCTAGGCCCATTTTCTCTTGGGCTGCTCTCTCCTGACCAGATTTCCCCCTCAGGGTTACTAAAACTAGAAGGAAAGCTAAGAAATATGGAATTGTAGCTTTAAAAAGGCTTGATTTCCAGTCAGAGGAATTGGATTTGAATGGTGTATCTCTAGTTTATTCCCTATGTGACCTAGGCAGGTTAGCTAACTTTTATTGTCCTCATTCCTCATCTGTAAAATCAGGGTAGGCTAAACTAAGTCGGCCTTCCGATTCAAATTCTCCCCTTCTGAATAAAGACATCCAATGTCACTCACGATAATAGATATCTCTGCTTGAGGGATGGCTACTAGCTGGCTGAATGACCTTGTCCCTCTCTAATAGGTGTAGCCAAGACACTAGCAACTAGATGACTATGACCTCTGAGCTACAATTGCAGAGATGGTGAGATCTGTTTTTTGAGAGAGGCATTCTCTATTTGCTAAGAAAAACTATTCTGTGAAAAGAGCTGCATTTTCCTTTAAAAAGAAAATTTTTTAAAGACAATAAGCACCAGGAGATAAAAGATATAATTAGCTGATGAAAGCTCCCAAGCGCAGGCAGCTGGTATTAATGTTTGCAGGGCTCCCCGAGTATGGGATGAAAGGTGCTACAGACATAAGTATAATCAGCTTAGGCTTAGTGGGAGCGTAGAGGTTGTGAGCAGACTGTGAGAAGGGAGATCGAGGCAGAAGTCAAGCTGAGAAACAAAGGCAGCTAGATTAGTGTGTAGAACTGCTGAACATAGCTGTGCCCGGTGCTTGGGGGGCCACTGAGGTCACAGAATTGTATGAAAGGCTGTCTGAGGTCTGAGTCCTAATCTTTATTGTTGCCAGCTCTCCTGAGATTCAATAATATCAGACCAGGACACCCAATTTCGAGCAGTAGCAGCTGCTTCCCCCGCAGCTACAAGACAGGTTTAAATATTTTATTCTCCTAAAACGTTGGCATGTAAATATTTCAGTGTAGGGAAGAAAGGGAGCTGTTTGAGGAGAGAGAACTCCTGATGTGGGGGTGTTCTGGAAGAGGCTGGGTGGAGCTGCTGGGCCCAATATTGGTCCTGGCACTGAGGATGTATGTTTTGGAGGGGGTGTAGGGTGGGAGTTTAGGGTGACCCAGCCAGACCGTGTCTAGTCACAGCTTTCCCACTGTCTGACCTGGGGCGAGCCATGCTCTTCCCCACCCCCACCAGGGCCTCTGCACTGATTTCCTCATCTGGTAAATGACAAGTTATACTAAATAATCTCCAAAGTCTTCTTCCCGGCTCCAGATTCTATGTATCTCACAGATTTGTTGAGAGGAAAGAGGTTTGTAAACCTTAAAGCATCACAGAAATGGAATTCACATTGTTACTATGCCCTAAGTTCAGGAATTCTATGTTCTGTGTTTCAAGGGCTACTACAGCTCTGAGATGCTGTATCCTTTGTTCTAAGGGCTTTTCCAGTTTGGGCATTGCACGTTCCAATGGCCAATATAGGACCAATATTCTCTGTTTTGTGTTTCAAGGGCCCCGAGATGCTGTATTCTTTATTCTAAGGGATTTTACAGCTCTGTCATTGCATGTTCCAATGGCAATATAGCACCCATATTCTCTGTTATGTGTTTTAAGTTCTCTTCTAAATCTCATGATCTAAGTTGGATGTTTCAAGAATATCTGTGATATTCTGTATTCTGTGGTCTAAAAAAATCTTTCTAACTCTTCCTGACATTCTATGCTTTAAGTCCGACAACTTGGTGGCTCAAATAAATAGAGCAGTAGACCTGGGTTCAGGAAAACTCATGTTCAGATTCAGCATCTATCATTTGGTGGATGTATGAGCCTGGGCACACATCTACCAGAAGTATTGTAAGGTACTCTGGAAACTTAAAGAGCTATACAAATGCTGCTTTTTCTTCTTCTTCTTCTTCTTCTTCTTCTTCTTTTTCTTCTTCTTCTTCTTCTTCTTCTTCTTCTTCTTCTTCTTCTTCTTCTTCTTCTCTTCTTCTTCTTCTGATGAATTCTCATAGTTCTAACGTTCTATGTTCCAAGGGTCATTTCAGCTCCTTCAATTTAAATTTTTGTGTTCTAAGAATCTTCCCACCTCTGACATTCTATGACCTACCTCAGCAGGCTAGGATGACCCTGCAGTATCTTCACTATTTAACTATTTCTTGTATTCCCAAAAGACTGGTTTCTCCTTAACAGTTCAGAAAGGCGCTGTCCTCAGATAGCCCCCTGCTGGCAATAGCTGTTTGTGCCATCGATTGCCCTTACTCTGTGATTCCTGGGGGGGTGGGGGTGGGGGGATAAAGTGGGGTGGAGGGGAGCAGAAAGGCACCATGTTTGCCATACTTTTATCTGTCTATATCAGCTAAGGAGAGATGAGGAGCAAAACTCTCTCCCAAAGCTAATACATATTATACAGATAATCACATCAGCAATAGAAAGGTTGAGAGGTAGGAAGTAGTAGAGTGGGGCCTGGCTGCTTGAGAAATGCTGCTTCAATTGGAACAGTCATCTCTGCTATCAATTTAGGGGATTAGGCAGAGTTCTGATTGAACACCATGAGCCAATCTAATTACCCTGTCCTGGCCGTCACTTCAATCCCTCTTGTCCAACAGAGGCTGTTTACAATAATGAAGGCAATGAGATAAACCAAATGCATAAATTCATTAAAACTATTAAGTATAATTGATTTTTTTTTCAGAGAGGCAAGACGGCCAGCTAGCATATCACCCAGAAGTTCAGCACCCATGCCCCCAGGTCTCAGACACCTGGGTTCTGACAGGCTTCCAATATGTTCACCAACCTTGTTAGCACCCTGAAGTAGTAAGTAGGGAATACAAATCCCTCCCATCAAGGCCTAATTAAAATCCATTATCCAAAGAAAATACTTCTTTCCCTGTTTAACTGGAGGAGGAAAAAAGGGAGAGTAATATTGATTTGCAAAAAAATTTTCCCCTATAGCCCTTCACCATTATATCTTTTCTTTTCTTGATCTAGCACATTAGTTGTAAAAAGCATATTTTTTGACACTTATGATTCATATTGTCTTGTTTTCTGATAATTATGTGTGTGTTAATTCTCAAAATATGTCTGCATCTTTGGCTTGCTTTCTGACTCCTTGAAGACCAAGCCTTTCTGTCCTGGGAAGGAAGATAGTGCCCTTCCCTATGCCTAAAACAGAAGATTAAAATGATTTCTAGTTTTAGAACTGGGGTTTCTGCAGTAAATATTCCCAGACATCTTATTTTACCTCTCAACCTCATTGTCCTTATCTGAAAAGAATTCTATCTGCTCTGTCAATGTGTTAGATAATGATTATCATCATCATTGCTATCATTATCATCACATCATCATTGAGGTCATGGTCCCCAGCTGAGCATTAGGTACATAGTAAATGTTTGTTAAAGTGAATTGGTTAAATTCTGGTGGAATACAATTCAAACTCCCTGTAGAATGGCCCAGAGTATGTAGAACAGGAATGTATAAGGGCAGAAAGGAGGAAAGGAAGATACTTGCCTGATATCATAACCATACATGTCTTTCTCTGGGCGACCATGGATGATCCAGTGAGCCAGCTCCTTTCCACAGCCACCTCCCAGCATCATTCCTGAACAAAGGGAAAACACTGTGCTTAAATTGTCTCTCTCATCTTTCCCAGTATCCTTCACTCCATCCCAGCTACTTCATCGCTAGGATATCTTCCTTGGCTTTCTCTGCTCATATCTCCAGGTTAGTTTATAGTGTCCTGTTCCCAAGTTAGGAAGCTTCCTAATCTCAAGCCCTATCTTCTCTGGGGCACCTTCCTTGATCAGGTTTGCCTTGCACAAGGATACAGAAAAGGGGATGAGCTAAGGGAAATGAGGGAGATCAGTGAGGTAGATCTATGCAACTACATTTCTAGGATCATAGATTTAGAGTTGGAAAGGACTTGGATTTATCCTATTGTATAACTTATTCTACTTCCTTACTTTACAGATGAGGAAATGGAGGCAGGGAGAGATTAAGGAACATGCCCACCTAGCAAGCTGCCTCAGAAGGCTTTTGAGCTTGGTAGGCCCTACAATAGTCTATGAATTCTTTGAAAGAATTAGCCATCAAAAAGGATTTTGGTAACTTGGAAAGTGAAGATGAAAAATGGGGACAATTCTGCTTCCCAGAATTGTTTGAAGGGGAGCACTGCTATTATCTATGTATTATTATGACAAGGATCTAATGCCCTTACCTGCACTGTTGAAGCCACAGCCCAGAAAGAATCCCCGAAGCTCAGGTGCCTCCCCCATCAGGGGCTTGTGATCAGCTGTAAAGGATTCTGTAAGAGAGGAAAGAAGTAAGTCTCCCCTAAGGTAAACCAATATAAGCCCAGAAGAAGAAGTGGCAGCACTATAACCCAACAGAATTAAAATCCCTTGATTCCTCATCTTAATCTGCTTTCTAGCTGAGGGTATTAAAGTTACTTTTCCAAGGGAGAACCTTGATTCTATAAAATAAGATTAGATTAAAAGATCCCCAAGGTCCTATTTCACACTGATATTCATGGGATCATTGAGGCTCACACTTGGAAGGGACTTCAGAGATCCATCCTCCAACTAGAAAAAGAAATTCCTTATACAACATCCCTTTTACAACAACAATCTCCATTTACAACATTGCAACAACAGCGTGATGAGTCATCTTCCAACCTCTCCTTGGAGACCTACTTTCAGGGGAATGTGTCTGTCCCCCCAAGGCAGCCCCATCCCATTTCTTTGTTGTAGGGGTTCAGTATTTTATGATCACTTGGGGTTTTCTTGGTAGAGATATTGGAATGCTTTGCCATTTCCTTCTTCAGCTCATTTTACAGATTAGGAAACTGAGGCAAACAGAGTTAATTGACTTTCCAAGGGTCACACAACTAGTAAGTGTCTAAGGCCAGAATAGAATTCATGAAAATGAAACTCCAGGTCCAGCACTCTGTGTGCTATAGTACCACTTCACTACCCTTTCCCATTTCTCTGAGTAGCTCTAATTGTTAGGAAGCTTGTCCTTATGTCAAGCCTAAATTTTCTCTTCAAAATCTCTCTTCAAAATTTCCTCTTTAGAACTTCTACCTATTGCTCCTGGTTCTGTCTGCCCTTTACAACTAAGCAGAACAATAATAATAACAATAATAATGAAATTAGCATTTACACTTTGTTTTGCTTTACAAGTATTCTCATTTGATCTTCACAACAGCCCTGAAGTATTATTATCCCCATTTTATAGATGAGGACTTTGAAGTTAAGTAACTCCTGTAGGATCACACACATTATACATAATCTTTGATCCAGTGATACTGGCCTCTTGGCCGTTCCATGAACAAAATCCTCCTTCTCTCAGCTCTGTTTTTTTTTTTTTTTTCTGAATGTTTCCCATGCTTGGAATACCCATTCTTCTCCCTTCTGATTACTGATCTCCCTGGCTTCCTTTAAGTCCCAATTACATTTTTATCTTCTATAGGAAGCCTTTCCTAATCCCTCTTAATTCTAGTACTTTTTTCTCTTTTAATTATTTCTTCTTTGTTTTGCACATAACTTGCTTTGTATAAATTTGCTTGTATGTTGTCTCCTCATTAGACTGCAAACTCTTTGATGGAAGGGACATATTTTTGCTTCTCTTTATTTCCACAGTGTTTTAGCACAGTGTTAAGTAAATGAGTGAAAGCTAGGATTTGAACTCAAATCTTCCTGATTCGGGAGTATAGCTTTCTATTTAATTTAGATGCCAAACCCATCATAGCAGCTCTTCAAATATTTTATAACAACTAACATTTCTCTTTAAGCCTTCTTTTCAGGCTTATTTGATTCTCAAATAGCTACCCAAATTTTCTCTCTTTCGGTGTTCACCAATTCATCTTCTTACATGTCTTCTTAGATTGTGATCTGCACAATTGAAAAGAGGTGGCCTGAGTAGGGCAGGGCAAGCACCTTCCTTATTTCTAGAGGCCATATATGCCTCTCTTACTTCAGCCTCAGATTGTATTAGCATTTTTTGGCCGCCATATTAAACCACTGACTCATAATAAACTTGCTGTCCACTAAAAACCACAAGTCTTTTTTCAGACAGACTGCCCCTTCAAATTCCATGCTCTGTATTTCACTGTTTTCTGTTCCTTGTTTTCTTCCAGCTCTTGAGTTCTAGAGCTGAATGCTTTATGTTCATTGGTTCCTGCCAGATCTGTGTTCCATAATCCTAGACTCATGACTATAATATTTGTGCCTCCAATTAATGTATTCCTCTGAAGGAATCCAGCTTCCCTATTATCTCCTGGGGGCTAAAGGATACTTGGCAATGTTTGTCTTTCCTGCCATAGGGAGACAATTATTTCCAAAAAGGGGCCACAAAATGCAGTTGAAAAATCAGAAAAAAAAATTTCCTTTCCCTCTTCCTCATATGCTGCTCCTCACCCTCATAAAAACAGGATTCAAAGATGCAAGGTGAAACTCCCACCTAATTAAAATTATGTTTTAAGTTATGGGTTATTCATTCCATCTAAAGTATTATTTTAAACACTTTTTTTTCACCTCCAATCCCACACAAGCTTGGGAAGGTTACAGGGCTAAATTAGTCATTTTTTTCCCCGACATACCACAAATTCAAGCTGGTATTTCACGTGTGTGTTTCTCTTAATCTGTCTGCTGGGGAAGTGTGTCCTGAATTTCAGATAAATACTTCTTTATTAGCCTAATGGATTAAAGCTGAAAAATAGCCTGGAGCTTTGGTATCTATTTATTCTCCAGTCTTATAGCCAGGGCTGCCAATCTAGTCTGTCCAGTCCCTGGCAAAGGAAGGGGCATTGGGAAAATATACTCCATTCTGAAGCAAGAGATCTGGGGGGAAAAGAGGTCCTAGCCTTGACCCTGGCAAATTTCTAGGACATTTCTCTATAAGCCTTTATTTACCCTTTTATCAAATGGGGAAAATAACACCTTCCCTCACAGTTACTGACATTCACAAATGAAATCAGAAGTGGGAAGGGAAGGAAAGACTAAGGTGTTGGAAGAGGACTCAACATATCCAATAAGAACTCTTTCAGTTTACAGAATGTTACATGTGAAAGATATGAAGGCTTCTGAAAGGGGGAGAGAAGAACCACAGGCAGAGCTAATTAGGTGATATGATGGAAAGGGTTCAAGAAACCCTGGGTTCAAGTCCAGCCTCAGACCCTTACTGACTGTGTGACACTAAGCAAATCACTTCACCTCTGCTTGCCTCAGTTTTCCTGTCTGAAAAAATAGGGATTGAAAAGAACACCTATTTCCCAGGATTGTTGTGAGGATCCAGTTGCTTATTATAATACAGCAAAACACATTATTAAGAGTATGGGATTTCTATGGGTCAGTCTCAACTTTTACCACTATCTATGTGAACTCAGGCAAGACATTTGTTTCCATGAGCCTCAGTTTCCTCCTGTGTAAAATGCAAGGGTGCAGACCAAATGATCACTGCAATTCCTTTGCTATAAATCCCATGTTGTATATCCAGCTACCCTCTGTTTGAATAACTGCTGTCCTAGTTAATATGGAGCTGGGTCAAAATTATCATTCACTTTGGGGAAATCATTGCACTTAGCTTCAATTCTCCCCTTGTAAAATGGAAGTAGCCCTCTTGCTCTCCCCTACCTCATGATCCACCTGAATGCTGAGGGGTGGAGATGTGGAGGGAGGAGCAAGGGAGGAGAGAAAGAGGTGCTATATATATAAATTCAAGGTGGGAGTATTTTAGGAGCTGAGCTCATTCTGTTTACATCCCACGTCTGTTTCCAGCTCCTTTGGTTCCCGAGAGGCCAAAGAAAGGAGGTGAATCAGGGCGCAGGAACACTTGGGGGAAAAAATACCTTCTTTTAGAGCTGTTCTTGCTGCTCTCTTAGGTTTTTGTTGCTAACTCCACATGGGTGCAGACCCCAAACAGAAGCAGCTTCTGTCTCTGCCAGGAGAAGAATAACTCTAATCCTCTCATATGTATATTCAATTTTATTTTTTTAAAAAAATCATTAGGCCTATTATTTCATTTCACTTTCACAATGATCCTGGGTCTTAGGCAAGGGAGGGATTATTATTAATTATTATTATCATTCACTTTATAGATGAGGAAACTGAGGCATAGAGTAGCCACAAGATTTGACCAAGGTCACTCAGGACCCCATTTTCTTCCAACCTTAAAAGACACCTCCACTTACCAGGGCCACATACAGTAGATTTAATCCCTGTTTTCTCCAGTATTGGGACTCGGTTAATGGCACCTTCGATGTGCTGGGTAAACACATCCCAGTCCAGGTCAAAAAGTCCAAAGGCA
The DNA here is from genome assembly GCF_016432865.1 of Antechinus flavipes. NCBI lineage: Eukaryota > Metazoa > Chordata > Mammalia > Dasyuromorphia > Dasyuridae > Antechinus > Antechinus flavipes. The sequence goes on from NC_067399.1 coordinate 505,756,309, forward strand.
AATTTATCAGATACCTGCAGAAACAAAATGGGTCTTAGAAAAAATACATTTCAATCACTGGAAAAGGGAGAGTCGAGGCTAAAGAACAAGTCACTATCATAATTAATTAACCAAAAGCTGTCTTTGAAAGGAAGAATCCCTGGTTTCAAGTCCCACTTCTGAGACTTATCAGCTGTGTAATCACACAAGTCACTTAACCTAGTTGATCTAGGTAACACTCTAATAAATTGCAGAGAAGGTGCCTGGCTGCATCAGTGGAAGGAATTTCCTCACCTGGGACCAAAAAGATCACAGATCCAGTCCCCATTCTACTAATTAGGTTTAGGTAATGGGTTTGACCATCTCATTCAGCCTTTTCTATTCCCTATACAGAAATTGTGATCCTTAATTCTGACCACCTTACAAGGAGCTTTTTCTTACTTTTCTTACAAAAGGAATTAATTAGTCAAGAGAATGTGTATGGCTCTCTTTAACCAGCCCCCAAACTGGAGAGCCAGTTTCAAGCTTGCAGCTTGCTGGTGTTGTGTTAGGAGTTTAAAGCAAACTGATAATTAAGCCTCAGTAATTCTCAATCTTTCCAAGAAGGGGATCAGGATAGTTTCTTTCTCTTTCTCCTCAGGCCTTTGTCACCAGGGTACCTACCACTCACCTCTTCCCAGAAGATTGGGTTGGACTCATAACCTCCTACAGAGAGAGCATCCCCTTGGAGACGGAGATAGACAGAAGCATCATGATCCCGAACATTGGGCATGTTCTACAAAAACAAAAAAAGAAAAAAGACATGGGAAGAGGCTTATTAGTCTAGAAGGAAAGAGGGAAAAGGGGAAAGAAATGATTTGTACAGATATAGTCTCTCATTCTCTCTCTCTCTCTCTCTCTCTCTCTCTCTCTCTCTCTCTCTCTCTCTCTCTCTCTCTCTCTCTCTCTCTCTTCCTTTTTCTCCCCTTTTCCCTGCCTCTCTCTCTCTGTTTCCCCTTGTCCCTGTCTCTCTCAGCCATTCAATACATCTCTAAGTTTCTTTATAGCACTGAGATCTTTATGGATTCTTGATCTCAATTCTGTCCCTTTATACTGGCTGCTCTTCCCTTCTCCCACCTCAAATGTACTTGATCTTGACTTACTTCTCATGTTAGAATCCTTGTTTCTTTCTATGTGAAGCTTTTTCTCATTCTCTACTAGTGACTTCTCAAAAAAAAAAAAACTTGCCTTGCATTTATTTTATATTTGTAAGGATAGGATTGATTTACTGAGTCAAGCCATCCCACATTCCTTAAAATAAGTCATTAGCTGCCCAATAAAGCAATTTCAAGTATAGGCTTTTCTGCTGAGTTCTTGAAAACTGGAGTGGAAACTTGGTCAAGATCAAGAAGTGATGTGTAAATTATCAAGTATGTTGAGAAAGGAGGCATTGAAATGACTGGAGCAAACTTGTTGTTTTATTAAGATTCTGAGAGAAGAATTGCCTGGGTGGGAAGGAGAAATTTGAGTTAGCTTTGACCTCGTCTTCCCCCCAATCTTATGAGCTACATCAGTCCAGAAGATTCTGGACTTCACATCTTCCCCTTAAGTGTCTCAGCATTGTCTACTTGCCTTCAGTTGGCAGGAGTGTGTACATTGGGACAGAAAGAGAGACAAGGAACCCTGCCTAATAGGAATCTTATTAATGGGGGGAAAGGACTTCTTTCTATGAAGAGTGGAAATTACCCCAGGGACTTCCCCCCCCTCTCCCCAGGCAGTTCTTCCTCAAGGATTTTACTGAATCACCAAGTTTGCCCCAATCTCTGAAATGATTCTCTGCTCCACTTGTTTCATAATTGCAGCATGACCAAGTTTCCTAGGCCCAAACATAACATCTGGACTATGTCATTCCAGTTCCAAGATTTTTCCTATTTGGTCTAAAACCTGTAACTGACTTTGATTCAGTAGTCACTTAATGATTTACTTTGAGTGGAAGTGGGGCGATTTGATTGAGGAGTTCAATTAACCCCTATATTTTATCCATGTCTATATGTGTTATATGTTGTTTCCCTTACAGAATCCTCTGAGGGAAAGGAACTGTTTTATTTTTGTCTTTGTATCCCCAGAAAATGCTACAGTATTTTAGATATATAGTAAATGCTTAATACATATTTTTGATTCATCGATTACTTGATTGGTTCCCTTGTTGTTAAAATTCTATCCCTCTGAAAATTACTTTGTATATATTTAAAATATGCTTCTGTACATGTTGTATTCCCTTCCCCTGGCCAAGTGAGTCTTTGAGGGCAGGGACTTTTCTTTTTACACTTTTGTGCCCTGTACCTAACACAACCAATCATACATAATTGGTAGTTAATAAATGTTTATCTAATTGAACTCACCCTACCAGAACCTGTCTCTATTACCACCAGGACTACATCATTAAGCCTTCCTGCTTCCATCAACCCAACCCCCAGTTTGTCATCCAAAACAAATGAAGCTGTTTTCTCATAGACATTAATAATTTTCTGCTGCCTTAATCAGCCATCAAGTTCAGTGTCAGCTACAGGCCAGTAGCTGAAGGCACTGTGCCAACACTGCTTCTGGGTCTCTCTATTATCTCCCCACTCTGGGAGGTTCTTCCTTGTCATGAGTCTTCCCATTTTCTCCATTTTTAACAGCTAACCCAAAGCATGGAATGATATACCCCTTCCTCTCTTGCTCATCCAAACGTTACTCATTCTTCAAATCCCACCTCCTCCATAAAATCTTTCCAGTCTCTAACTATCTGACCGTGGATAATTTCATCTCTTCATATCCACTGCCTTGAATCACATACACAGGGCAGGTGAGCCAGCCCAGGTGAAGCAGCAAGGCAGCCAGAGAGAGAAAAAGGAGGCAGCGTGCTCCAGGCAAGTCAAACCACTAGCACTATCCTTTGACCACCATCTCCCTTCAGACCCTGATGGAATCAGCCTAGGACACCATACCCAAGAGCTTGGGAGTTGCAATGGCTATAATAAAGTGCCCTCAGTGATCATCCTGGGAAGCAGCCCCTGTAAAGATGTAGCCTGGTGACTGCTCCAAGTCACATTTATAGAAAACTCAGAAAGGAAAGTTTTTGCCCCAGAAATGATTTTGTCAGTGGAAATGACAAGAAAGAAGACGCTTCAATATCTATTTTGCTTCTGCACCTAAGGATTCTAGGATTTTTCCAACTGACTTTCAGCTGAAGTCTATATATGTTGCCTCCTTTAGAATGTGAACTCCTTGAGAGGAGAGACTGTTTTACTTTTCTATTTGTATGTCCTGTACTTAGCACAGTGCTTTGCATATAGTAGGCTCATTAATTCATTTTTATGCATATATGTCCACAGCTCCCAATTAGACAGTGAATTCCTTGAGGGTAGAAACAATATTTTATATTTCTTTTTATTGCCAGTACCTGGAATCATAAAATGTTAAACCTGAAAGGAACTTCAGTGATCATATATTCCCTTTCCTCTATACTGTAAGCTCCCTGAGGGTAAGTGACAAAGAATAACTCCTCCTGTCTTGCCACCCACCAGTGTTTAGCATAGTATTAGGGCTAATAGCACATGCTAAAAAATAATAACATTCCTTCCTCCTCCTGATCTCCTAGCAAAGGGAGCCCCTAGGACTTGGACAGATTCATAAGACTAGCTCTTGATCCCAAAGAAATGTTACCAATTGCAGTGCTTTGTCTAGCTTGCTCAGGAGGAATATCCTATATTCCAAAGCCATTTGCTGGTACATTTGAAAAAAATTCCTCACCACCTTTGCTCTCTAGAATATAAAATGTTTCTACTCCTGATCATTGTAGCTACTCAAGCCTAACCCAGTATTCTAGACAAGGTTTTCCATTGTTTAGACCTACCATGGATGATCTTTTAGTTTTCAAAAATAAATGAGAAATTGGATGACTGATAGAGCTGATTAGCCCTTGTATTCCTTGTATCTTTCTTGTGTGTTTCATCAATGGTTTGTTTCCAAAAAGACCCATAGAGTTAACTTTAGGAAGTGGGTGGGCTGGATTTCTTGAGATGTAGAATTGGCCTTTAAATCTCAACACTATTCTGCCCACCCAGATGGAGAAAAAGTGAGAGATAAACAAGCGGTGGCTGGCTGAATGCTAATTGCCTTTCTCACCAGCCCTATTACCCCCAGGTTCTCCTGGATTCCGGGAGGTCCGAATGGAGAGCAGACAGGATGTGTGATGGGCTGTACCTACCACCTGCCAGGGCAACCTGCCAATAAACAGCCCCTGATGAGGCCTAGAGGGCTTTTCCCATTAGACAGCCTGGAATGGGTGGTTGGGCAATTGCATCCCTGAATAGTCATAAGCAAGCACCATATACTATAATAAAATAGTTTGGGTTTCTGTTTGTTTTGGTGAATGGAACCTCAGGAAAGTTCTTGGCTACTTTCCACTACTGTGGTCATACTAATACTACTAAAGGGTCAATTGAGGATGGGAACTCAATAGCAACTCCCAATAACAATTCCTATATATATAGTGCTTTGAGGTTTACAAAGCACTTTACAAATAGTATGACACTTGATTCTCACAACAACTCTGGGAGATAAGTGCTATTACTATTCCCATTTTTATAAAGGAGAAAATAGGAATTAAGTGACTTGTTCAGAGTCACACAGCTAATAATAATCTTCTAAGACTGGATTTGAACTCAAGTCTTTTTGATTTCCAGTGCAGTCTCCAGTCCAGCTGCTTCTTAATTATCTCCCTAGCTCCAAGCTAAGTCCTGGGGCTGTGACCTTAGAGAAAGGATACCAGGAAATTCCAACCTAGGGGTTTCAATTTTAGCCCCAAACATATTCTAAATCCCCATATTATTTATATATTGTCTTCCCCCAATTAGAATGTAAGCACCACCAGCAAGGTCAGGTGGTTTTTGCTTTTTCTTTCTATTTCCAGTACTTATTGTAGTTCCCAGCATGTAATAAGTATGTATTAGTAAATAAATAAAATTTTAAAATAAGTGCATGATAAATGCTTGTTGACTGTTCCTGGGTTATTCCCTTACAGCTTCAACAATTGTCATGCATCCACAGATGATCTGTTGAATAAATTGGGAATTTGCAGAATCCTACAAAAAAGGAGAGGGAAGGAGATAGACCAGGGATAGAACTGGACCCGCTCTGGAACAAGAGATAGATCACAAAATTTGTTAGAAGGGATCATAGAGATCATCTAGTTCAAGCACTACCTCTACCAGAATCCCTTCTATAATATCTTGGAGAAGAGGTCATCCAGCCTCTGCTCCAACACCTCAAAATGATGACAACAGAATCAGGAAGATCTTTCTCTGCTCTGACATAAAGAAGCTTTTGTTCTCCTACCCGTAGCTCCATAAACTGATATAATTGATCTAGATGGTCTTTCAGCCAGTCAAGAAACATTTAAGTGTCTACTATTATGATAAGCAATGGGGATACAAAAAGAGGCAAAAGATAGTCTCTGTCTTAAAAGAGCTATGTCTTTTGAGTTAGATAGGCCTCTTCTTTCAACTCTAATCATCCTAGTCCTATCCTCCTTGAATTAAGAACAAATCTGATTTCTCTCACATGATAGCAATCCAAATACTTGCTAACACTCTACCCAACCATCAATCTTAATTACGCTATTCTTAAAGCTAAATGTCCCTGATTTCTTCAACTAAGTTTTACCTTTACATAGTAGGCACTTAAAAAATGCTTGTTTCTTTCCTCCCTCTCTTCCTTCTTCTTTCCCTTCTTTCCATCCTTCTTTCCCTCCTTCCTTTCTTTCTTCCTTGCCCTTCCTTTCCCTCTTTCCCCTTTTTTCTTCTCTTTTCTTTTCTTTCTTCCCTCCCTCCTTCCTATCCTTCTTTCCTCCTTCCTTTCTTCCTTTCTTCCTTCCCCTTTATTCCTTTCTTTCCATCTTTCCTTCCTTCCTTCTTCTTTCCTCTCTTCCTTCCTCCTTCCCTCCCTCCTTCCTTCCTTCCATTCATCTTTCCTTCCTTCCTTCCTTCCTTACCCTTCCTTTTCTCCTTTTCTTCCTTCCTCCTTCCTTCCTTCCTTCTTTCTTCCTCTCTTCCTTCCTCCTTCCCTCCCTCTTTCCTTTCTTTTCATTCATTTTTCCTTCCTTTCTTTCTTCTTTCCTTCCCCTTCCTTTTCTCCTCTCCTTCCTTCCCCTTTATTCCTTCCTTTCCTTTCTTCCTTCCTTTTCTCCTTTCCTTCCTTCCTCCTTCCTTTCTTCCTTCCTTTCTTCCTTCCTTCCCCTTCTTTTTCTCCTTTCCTTCCTTCCTTCCTTCTTTCTTTTCTTTCCATTTTTTCCTCTCTCCTTCTCCTTTCCCCCTTTCCTTTCTTCTTTCATATGAGCTGGCCTATCGTATTCTCACAACCTTGTCACCTTTTCTAGACATACTCCAAGTTGTAAACGTTCTTCCTAAAATGTGGCACCCAGAACTGGACACAGTTCTCCACACCTAGTCTGACCTATTCAGAGAACAGCAGGACTTTCTCACTCAAATTAGAATGTCTGGTCAGCTTATCCTTACACCTTCTTGGATAGAAAAACTGGCCTAGCCTTAATTACTGGCTTAATCTCTTCTACATAATTTATTCCTTTACTCCCTTTGGCCAAGAAAAGATTAAGCAGTCCTACAATAATAATTATTCGCAGGTCAAAGAACCTTTTCAAGGGCAAACCCAACAATGTAATGGTGTAAGTGAGAAGCCAGAAATCCTCTTTCTACATCTGGAATTCCAGCAGTCCCTTTGCTGTACCCCAGAACCCCATGACAAAAAAACCACAGATCCTCAGAGATTACTTGTATGACCTGTACCTGTAACATGAATATGCTTCATGTTACAGCATCCCTAACCAATGACCAGCCCATCCCTAGAGTCACCACTGTTTAACAAGACAGTCCAATTTATTTCTGAATAGAGCAACATTGAGACCTAATGATACCAATTCTAGGTGTCAAATAATAAATATAGGTCATCCATTTCCTAAAATTAACTCTCTGGGATTTACAGGAAATAAATTGTTAGTAGATAATATAAAAACATACAAGGAAAACTGTCCTTATGTTGACTTGATAACTGCGCTCTTTTTAATGTCCTTCCACCAAGTTCTAGCTCTCTCCTCATGATATGTCTTAAAGTTACATCCTTGCCTGTTGAAATATGTCTTGCAGAAGCCAGTCCAAGTGTGGCCTAAGAGAGACCTCTAGTGGCTAACTAGAAGAAGAGAATGTGCTCCCCAAAGTTGAATTCAGAACAAAATGCCAAATTCAGCAGTTTCTAGGTGTCTGGAAGACCCAGGAACAGACATCAGAGGATGATTTAAGATAATGGGATCCCTAAAATGACTTCAGAAACATAGCCAATTTGCTTCTACTAGGCTGGGCTTACCTTTCAATTATTCATTCCCTCTGTGAATGAATGGAAATAAAGCCATGCTTGGTCCCCCAAACTGTAAGCACTCTTCTCTGTTCCCCCTAATATTTTTAAAATACCATGATTTCTCTTGTCTTATTCACTTCCTTAGTCTTCACTGCCCATCAAGAAAAAGTAAACTCTTTGTAGATAGAGAGAGTTTCATTTTTCTCAGAAAAATGAAGCACAGAAATGAGCACAGTGTCCTTGCACATAGTAGATACTTAATAAATATCACTTGGCTTAGATTCATTGCTGACATCTCTTTAGTAGAAAAAGGTGCTATTGGAGGGTGGGAAGCAAATCTTGAAACTCAGGTTGGCTTGCCACAGTGTTCTAGTCCATGTCAGTTTAGCTTTCATTAGCTCCACAAATAGGCCAGGTATCAGAATTTCCTCCAAGAATAAAATGCTCATTTCCAAGAAAGAGATGATGCATTTTCCAAAGGTAAATAGAAAAAGACATTTCAGATCATCTGCTTTTTGTTATTATGTGTACCTCTAACTTACATTTGTACAGTACTTTGAGATTTTCGAAGCACTTTGAATGTATTACCGGATTAGATCCTCACAACCCTGAGAAGTCTAACATTATCCCCATTTTACAGATGAAAAGCTGAGGTAGAGAGTGGTTAAGTCACTTCCACCAGTCATACAACTAGTAAATCTCTGAGGAAGAATTTGAATGTGCACGTTCATGACTCTAGCTCTCTGTGCTAGGTCAAACTACACTGTTTCCCCACTTACCTGGATTCCTTCAATGCGCTCAGTGACCACATAGGCATGATGCATGGCCACCAGTGGCACCTTCACTCCGGCCATCTTCCCCAAGGTGCTGGCCCACACACCTGGGAGTAGAACACAGAGCTGTTAGAGACCACTGAGAACCTGGCTTCAGGCAGAGAACACGAGATCAGAGGACCATAGAATTCAATCTAGAAGGAACTCAATATCCTCTAAAGCTTGATCAATGGAAACCATGTCCAGCATGGCAACCTATTTATTTTGATTTATTATCTATCTTTATGACCTTAAACACACCTTGCTTCAGCTTCCTCCATTATCAAATAAGAGGTCTCTGAGAGTCCTAAAATCTATAACATAATCTCTCACTTTAGAAATGAGGAAGTTGAGGTTCAACTCAAAAGAGTAACTTTCAGAGTAACTCAAAAGATAGGTTTGAACTTAATTGATGCAGAGGGAATTATACAGAATGAAGAAAAAAATCTACATAATGGCCACAATAATATGATAGAAAATAATCCTAAAAGACTTGAGAACTCAGATCAACACATTGACCAATCGTAACCTCAGAAATCTAATTGATGAAGTATACCTCCCTCCTCTCCATGGAGAAGCTTGACTATGGTTAAGCTTCTTTTTTTTCCCTTCAATTTTCCAAATACAGGTAAAGATAATTTTCAATATTCATTTTTGTTTGTGTTCCAATTTTTTTTCTCCTTCCTTTCCTTACTTCCCCCCTCCCCAAGACAATAAGCAATCTGATATAGGATATAATCCTTTTAAACACATTTCCATATTTGTCATGTTGTGCAAGAAAAATCAGATCAAAATGAGTAAAACAAAAATAAAAAAGAAAAAGCAAATAAAAAAGTGAAAATAGTATACTTCAATTCATATTTGGTCTTCGCAGTTCTCTCTCTGGATACAGATGACATTTTCCATCCCAAGTTTATTGGAATTGTCTTAGATTGCTGTATTGCTAGAAGAGCCTATCATAGTTGATCATCACATATCATAGTTGATCATCACATAATCTTTTGTTAACTGTGTTCAATATTCTCTTGATTCTGCTCACTTTACTCAGCATCAATTCGTTTAATCTTTCCAGGCTTTTTTTTTTCTGAAATCACCCCACTCGTTATTTCTTATAGAATAATAATATTCCATTACATTTATAGACCATAACTTTTCCAGCTATTGCTCAATTGCTGGGTATCCACCTAATTTATAATTCCTTGACACTACAAAAAGAGTTTCTACAAACATTTTTGCAAATGTGGGTTTTCCCTTTTTTATGATCTCTTTAGGATACAGACCCAGTAGTGACATTGTTGGATCAAAGAGTATGCACAGTTTTATTGCGCTTTGGGCATAGTTCCAAACTGCTCTCCAGAATGGTTGGATCATTTCACAGTTTCACCAACAATGTATTAGTATCCCAGTTTTCCCACATCCCTTCCAACATTTATCTTATCATCTTATCTTCTTAGCCTATCTAAGAGGTATGAAGTAGTACTTCAAAATTTTCTTAATTTTACAGCAAAACTTCTTAAACTGTGGATCTTGATCCCACATAGGGTCATGTAACTAAGTATGTGGGGATTACAAAATGATTTATGTTTTTTATCTGTAAATGTTTGATTTGTATACCTATTTTATATACCTTTACACCTGGCATAGCATCAAAATTTCTTCAAGTGGAAATGGTTTAAGAATCCCTGAACTATGGAAGCTATATGAGGACTATGCTATCAGATGTGATAAATACATCTCTTTGTTTTACTTAATTGTATTTCTTTACTAAATAAGAAAAGGGTGGTGTGGTATGGGAAGTGATAGCAGTAGGTGTTTGTTTTTTTTAAGAACCAATAATTTTTTTAAAAGATGAAATTCAGATGATTTCTCTAAGGCCTCATAAGTAATAAACTGTAAATAGGCTCTTGACTTTAAAGCATTACTCTTTCATTTGTACTAGATTCAGACATATAGGTAAAAGGATTTAAAGAAAAGATCTGGGGGCTGCCTAAAGGCCAAGCATTATGGAATAGGGAGAGGAGGATTCTCTTTTCTCTCTGCCTTCTCTTTTCACTCTACTCCAAGGAGAGATCCCACAGAAAGGCTACTACAAGCTATGTGGATGTCTAGGCCTTCTTACCTGCACAGTTGACCACACAGGGAGTCTGGATGGAGCCATAGTCAGTATCTACTGCCGACACCCGCCGTACACCAAAGTCATCTGTTCGCACCTGAATGCCAGTCACTGGGCAGTTCTCAATGACCTAGTGTTCAATTTCAAGTTCAAGGTTTTTTTAAAGTGACTGAAACAAGACAAATTTCCATTCCTAGGTTCAGAATACTTAAGTCAATAGCAGTTTGCAGATATATTATACTTTATATAATCTCTGTGGCCCTTACCTGTTTTGTATAAATAATAGATTTTGTAGATGAAATCTTTTTTTTAATGTACATATTCAGGAAAATATGTAAAAACGAACCTTTCATTTTATAGAGAAAAATCCACCTTTTATTTTATTTATTATGTAAATATCTAGATGTTCATTTACAGAGCTTGCTTTGTTCATTTATCTGGGGGCAGGAGGTAGATCTTGGCTCTATGTGAGATGGGCATAAGAATGTCAAACCTGCAACTCAGCTCCTTACTTCTAACAATAATTAATAACAAAAATAAGAATAAAAATGTTATCTTTTTTAAAATAGCATTTTAAAGTTTTTAAAGCAATTTATATACAAAATCTTCTTGGATCTACAGAACAAGCTGGGAGTAGGTGCTATTATCATCACATTTTATAGATAGGGAAATTGAAGCTTAGAAAGAATAAGTGACTTGCCATAGCTAGTAAGTTTCTGAGGATTTGAACTTAGATCTTCCTGACTTCTTGTTGTTGGTCCTTTTGTTTTCAAAGAGGAGTTATAATGTCAAGAAGGTGATGTCTTGACTTGCAAATAAATTGGTTTTAAGTGAGACAGAGCTAAGCAAAGTCATCAGCCCACTTTCCCCCAGACTCATCTGTCCAGTGGCAGGCCATAGGTCAGGATGACTGGCCTGGGATGTAATGGGAGATCTTGGCCTTTTTAAGCTCAGGTTTTTCCAAGTTTCAGTTTGTTAGAAGTAACACCCATTCAGTAGTCAAAGGTTAAGTAAGAATTGAAGTAAAAGATGACCTATTTGCTTTCACAAAAGTCAGTAGGGGAAGACCCTCAAAGTTTCTAGCCAGAATGGAAATAATTGCTATTTACACTCACTCTAAGCCATCAAAACCAGAATAATGAACAAATGAGATGTCTAGATAATCTAGAGTGATTTAGGTCCCTGTGGGGAGTAATATCCTTACATGTTTAAAAAAATATAAAAATTGTGATCCCTTTTACTTTATTTTGGAGTTTAGTTTTTTTTCTTCCCTATTTATTCTATTATTGTGTTTTTAGTTCTTATTGGGTTTTGTCTGTATGAGGCTTCTTTGCAAGGTAATGGAAGTGATTTCTTCGGGATCATACAATTAATAAGTGTCAAGTGTCTGAGCCCAAATTTGAATTCAGATCTCTCTCCACTGCACTGCACCAACTAGCTATCCCCATTGTTGTGGTTTTTTTTTAAAAAACTGGAACAATTGACTCTTTTTTTGCAGTTTTCATTTATAATTTTTTGAATATAGTTCTGAAAAAAACATGTTTCAATAAAGCCCATTGGGATTCAAAGGGAGCTACTTGGATATATCTTCAAATCCAAACCATTCTGGCTCCTGACTTCCAAGCCAACACTCTAACCACGGTGCTACCCAGCTGCCTCTGAAGTCAACAAGATCCTCATGCCAATGCTACCACTCCCTCTGGTTGTCTCAGAAGGAAAACACAATCACCCATTTTATTGAGGAAGGAAATGAGGCACAGAGAAATCAAATGACTGCCCAAAATCATAAAATAAAGCACAAATGCAATCCAGCTCTCCTGCCTCAGAATATAGTGCCCTTTTCTGAGTGGTGAGAAGTGTCTAAGGTCCTGCATGAGTGTCTTCCATACCTGGGCTCCCCGGGCAGTGGCTGCTCTAGTGAGAGTGGTACAAGTGCCTGCAGGGTCCATAGTGCCATCATGGGGGACATAGAGAGTACCATAGAGGTCATCCACGTTCATCAGAGGGTATAGTTTCTTGGTCTCTTCTGGAGTCAAGACATGGGACTCTATTCCATAGGCTTTGCCAAGCTAAAGGTAAGAAAGACAAATCAGACCACTGCTCCCTTTTCTGAGTCCATACAATGAATTCTAATCTAGCCATATAGATCTTACCACCCAATGATGTGCCCAATTTATACCCTGACTCTTCCCTATGTGCATGCTTGTTTTGAAACATGGAAAGCACTCCCACCTTTGCCACATACATCCAAATAGTACTTTCCCTTAAGAATTGGCCTAAATCTCATTCTCTTCAGAACTCTCCCTAATTGCTCCCACCCACAATAGTCTCTTCATTCTCTGACTACCTTACAGTGTATATCTAATGCTTTATTAATTTGGTCTTATAGGGTTCTTTAATTCTGTGTGTGTGTGTGTGTGTGTGTGTGTGTGTGTGTGTTCAAAAAGAAAGAGAAGAAGGGAGAGAAGGGAAGGGAGGAGGAGGGGAGAGAGAAGGAGGAGAATGAGGAAGAAGAGGATAAAAAGGAGAGAGAGAAGGGAGAAAGAGGGAAAAGGAAGGGGGAAGAGAGACAGAGACAGACAGAGAGAGACACAGAGAGAAAGGCAGGGGGAGAGAGCGGGGAAGGAGGAGGAGAAGGGAGAAAGAGAAAAAGACGGGGGAGGGGGGAAGAGAGACAAAGACAAAGAGACAGAAACAGACACACAGAGAGAGACACAGAGGAAGAGAGGAGAGAAGAGAGTAGAAGAAGGGAGAAAGAGGGAAAGAGAGGGAGGAGAGAAAGACAGAGACATGGGGAGAGAGGGACAGAAAAAAAGAGTGAAGAATAGAGAGGGAAAGAAGGAGAGAAAAAAAGGGAAAAAGATAAAAAGAGAATGAATGAGAGATAAAGAGAGATTAGGGAGAGACAGAGTAAGGAGAAAGGGAAGGAGAGAAGGAAAGAGAGAGGGGGAAAGAGAGGGGGGAAAGGGAAGAGAGAAGGGAAAAGAGAAGAGATGAGAAGAGGGAAAGGGAATGAAGTTGATAAATATAAGAACAGCAAGCCTGCACCCCTAACTCAGCCCTGCCCCCAACCATGCATACCGACATGAGGCGTTTGTACTCATCCAATCGCTGGCGGTTGGAGGCGATGAAGAGCCCCCCATTTTGGATCCAGCCAGTGTGCAGTCCTGTCTCCTCCTGCAGGTCATGGCTCACCACCTGACGTGTATGAGCCAGGAGCTCCACTTCCACATCACTGGGTCGAAGCTGCCACAGCAGACCTGGAGAGGAAGGGATACAATAAATATAGGCTAAGACTCAGGTCCTTATTAGTTCCTATTGAAGGATATAGTCTATGCTGACTCTACAACTCATATACTCCACATAACTTGAAACTCAAGTTATGATAATCTGTTTTTTTCCCCAGTTGCTAGATTAAGGGACAAAGTGCAAATACCCTGACTTTTAGTCCCACTGGGCAATTCTTTTCACCTTTCTCAGCCTCAGTCATCCCATTCTATAAAATGGAAATCTCAAACAAATCCTGTATAGTGAATATAGTTTAAATATTTGCTGAAAGGGAAAAAAAAAAAGTTCTCTCTGAGAGCAACTACAAAGCGTTTTGAGCTCTTCGGAGATAGGCTTTGGTGCTCCTTGCTTTCTTAGTGAAAGTGGAGAGTAACATCAGCCAAGAAACCAAGAATCACTCTTGTGTCAAGAATGTGTGACCTTAGAGAAAAAATTTCCCATCTCAAGGCCTTGGTTTCCTTATCTTTAAAAATGAAACAGTTGGCAAGGAAGACAGAGTGGGCTGAGGACACAAGGCCTTGGAATCCCCCAGCTATAACTTCAACCAGTAAGAGATAAAACTTTATAGTAGATTCTCAGGCCATGTCCTCCACATGGTCCTGTCTACAATGGCCCTGAATCCACAGGGTTATGGGCAAAAGAGAAAGAGAAAAGAGTCTGAAGAAGCGAGCTATTGACCCTTCCAGAAAAAGGTTGAAAAACAAGAAATTTAAGACAGAAAGACTGGGTATAATCCAAACTCCCATGTAATTATACCAACTCTGACATTTAAAAAAACTGAAGGAAAAATGTATAAATCTTTTGAAAGACCATGATTCATTAAACAAATAATAAAATATGCAAGAAAATTAGCCCCCAAATCCCAATGAAATAGGATTCTGAGGACTCCTCAGAGATCATGAAACAAGAGCAAGAAACTCCAGAATGGTTCAAAAGTGAAATAAAACTTTTAAAAGAAAATATTAGGATAGAAATTAGGGCAGAAATGTGAACACTCAAAGCAGAATTAATGATGACAGCAGAATAGATATCTTAGATACAGAACAGGAGATTCTCTCCAAAGAAGCAAAATGCTCTAAAAAGTCAGGGATTTTTTTTTCTTTTCTTTCTTTCTTTTCAACCTGACTTGTGATCATATCAATTTAGGGACATCTGGGTAAAAAACTTCAACAATGCAAACTTCCTTTTGCAATTTATTGTCTCAGAAAGGTAGTTGGGGTGCTTGAGAACTTAAATGATTTATGTGCAGTCATACAACTATTATGTGTCATTGGTCATACTGGAACCCATCTCTTCTTGAGTCTGAAGACAGCTGAAGAGAGCTTTCTGCCCACTACACCATACTCTCTCTTGGTGGTAGATTTGGGATCCAAAATAGGTAAGTGAAAGAAAATTTGGCAGAAGAGAGACAAAAAATTAGCAATTTTGAAAGAACACATGAATTTTGTGCTAGCCAAAGTGATTGATCCTAAAGAAAGGATGTGTAGAGATAGAAATTAAATTGCAATCCCAAATAACATATCCTGCAAAAGATGAGCCTAATCATTAAGGCAAAACGATGGACCTTGAACAAGGCAGAGCTATTTGCGCCAGTATGGCTCCAACCCCTACCTCCCAACCAAAAAACAAAGGTAAGTGTTGCATTTGGGCTGCAAACATTCCAAATAAGACAAACAGAGGGAGGGAAAAGGACCCACATGTGCAAAAATGTTTGTAGCTGCTCTTTTTGTGGTAGCAAAAAATTGAAAAGTTAGTAGATTCCCATTAATCGGGGAATGACTAAACAAGTTGTGCTATATGAAGATAATGGAATATTATTGTTTTATAAAACTTATGACCATGCTGATTTTAGAAGGGCCTGGAAAGATTCAATGAACTGATGCTGAGCAAAATAAACAGAATCAGGAATACATTGTACACAGTAACAGCAAGATTGTGGGCTGATTAACTATGAAAGACTTTGTTCTTCTCAGTGGTCCAGTGATTTAAGACAATCCCAACAAACTTGAGGTAGAAAATATAATCTGCATTCAGAAAAAGAACTATGGAGACCGAATGTAAATAGATACTTGCTGTATTCATTTCTTTTTTTCTGTTTTTTTCTCTCTCTCATGGTTTTTCCTTTTAGTTCTGGTTTTTCTCTCCCAACATGATTTATAAAGAAATGTGTTTTTTAAAAAGTAATCTGCATGTATAACCAGAAAAAAAGCAATTAATTTTTAAAAAGAGAGAAACAGAGGAAAGGCAGATTAGATAAATCCTATAGTTGAGAAAATACTAAATAATTTAACCAGTACTCTAATATTGGTATTAACAAATAAAGACATTCAATTTAGAGTAGTGAACCCAGTTAGCATAGTTTCATGACTTCTTCCAGCTTTGTTTAGCAGCTTATGAATAACAGTGAAAGAGGCAGATGGTGGGAGTAATCCAAAGTTGGATATGGCATTATGTCTATAGGATCAAGGGGAATAGGATTTGGGTTTAGAGGATAGTGTAGAGTTGTTTCATCAAACTTCACCAAAACACCAAAACTTAACTCAAATAGGAAAGAGAGGACAGTGAGAAACAGTACAAGAATGATGGCTTCAGAAAGAACTGAAGGATAGAGGAAATGGAAGTCAAGATAATGATGAAGAAGGTTTATAAGGTATGAAATAAAAGATTATGATCAGATAAAGGACTCAACTAGGAAGAAAGATAATATTTGTATTGCTGCTGTGAGGGCCAAGTTGTGATTAAATAACTTGTAATGGACCCTAGTCAAGATAGAGTAGAGAAAGAGAAGATTTTTCCTAGAACAGGCCCTTTGGGGCAAAAGATGCAAAAGGTCTTGTCTTTAGTTTGTAGTCTTATGCTTGATGTGGCCCTAAGGTAAGTGGGTTTCTATTATCCTCCAGACAAAAGATACAGATGCATTTATTTTCTCTCCTTAAGCCTCCCACAACATTTGCTCTTTTTTCACTCTCAGATGAGGAACTGTCCTTTTATTTCAATGAAAAAATTGAAAATATTTGCTAAAGGGTAACCTTTCTCCTCTCCTTCTCTTCTCTTTATTTAGTGAGAGCATCTGAAATACTCTACTATCTTCTTCACTCTTATATGAAGAGGTAGCTAGCTCTTCTTTATGTCAAAGTAAACCTCTTCACATATAACTTTGATTGCATTTCCTACTAATTTTTGTTTCAAAAATTATTCTTCCTCTTCTTCCTTCTCCTCCTCTTTATCTTTTTCTTCTTCTTCTCCTCCTCCTCTCCTCCTCCTGTCCTTCTCCTCCTCTTCTTTTTGTTTCTTTTCCAATCTCTCCTTACCTACTAGTTCTTTCTTTTGTTTATTCCACATTCTCAAGTCTCACACATTCTTAGGGGGGGGGAAAGTCTCTCACTTAATCCCATTCTGATATAATCCTATTTTACTTCCTCTCCATGGCCAAACTCTTTGAGTTTGAAATTTGTCTGTATCAGAGCTTCTGTTTCTTTTGTCAATTTTTTCTAAGATTCTGGTATTTCCTATCTTATCATTCAGCTGAAACTACCTTCTTCAATATTACCAAAATGATCTCTTAACTGCCAAACCTCATGGATTTGTCTCAGACCTCATCCTTTTTGATCTCTGCAGCATTTGATACTGTGGATCACTTTTTCCTCCTGGATACTCTCTTTTCTCCACTTTATCTTGACCCTAACCTCTCCTGGTTTTTGTCTAATTCATCCATGTAGATATACATTAACCGGGTGTACTCTAAAGCTATGTCCTGGACTTTCTTCTCTTTTCTTCTCTCTCACTTGATGATCTCATCAGTTCCCCCGGGTTCAGTTATCATCTCTCTGCAGATGACCCCCAGACCTGCTCAATTAATTCTAAACTCCCTATCCCTTCAGACATCACCAACTGCCTTTTAGTTATCACAAACTGGTTTCTCCCATAAGCACCTCAAACTTAATATATCCCAAACTGAATTTATTATCTTTCCCTTTGTCTATTAATTTCTCATTCCATTTTCCTATTCCTATTCCTTTGTCTATTACTACCATCCTCTCAGCTATCTATATTCAAAATCTCAGGGCTGTTCTTGACCCCTCTCACTCATCACACATGTCCAGTCTGTTGCAAAACTTTGTCATTTCTACCTTCATAACATCATTTTTATATGCGCTCTTTATGTCACTGTCACAGCCATAACTCTTTTTCAGGCCCTCATTACTCTCACTTGGATCATTGCAATAATTTATTAATTGTTCTACTCCAACTTCTTAACCAATCCCCACCCCAAAAAGCAAACAAAAACCTAGAAGATTTCATAAAATTAAGAAAGATAAATAAAATTACTTGAAGTTAAAAGGCTTTTGCATGAACAAAATCAGTAGGAGACAAAAAAAGGGTGGGGGGGAATTGTTGTTTAAGCAAAAAATCTTTTCAAAATATTTCTGATAAAAGTTTGACATCCATGATATTTAGAAAATTAACACAAATATAATGTGTTGAGCTTGAGCTATTCCTCAATAGACAAGTAGTTAAAGTATATGAACAAAGTCCTCAGCAATATTACAAACTATTAACAACTAAATGAATTACTGCTATAATCCACCACAAAAAAAATGCACATTAAAATGACCATGAAAATTAGCATACCCAGAAAATTGGCACAAATGACAAAAGGTAGTGGTAGCGAATGTTGGAAAGGAAGTGGAAAAATAAATATGCCGATATAATGTTGGTAGGGTTATGAATTGAAATAACCATTCTGGGAAATAATTTAGAATTATGTGAAAAATGCAACTAGAATTTCCTTATCTTTTGATTCAGAGATCCCACTGCTAGGCATATGCCCCAAGGAGGTTAAAGATAGAAAGATTCTATGTATACCAAAATAGTCTTAGCACTATTTGTGATTGCAAAAAAAAAAGAAAGAAAGAAAGAAAGAAAAAAAGAAACAAAAGTAAGTATCCACTAATCAGAAAATAGCTAAACAAAATATGCCACATAAATTTATTGGAATATTATTATGCTATGAGATTTGATGAATATGAGGATTTCAGAGAAACACAAAGAGACATATATACGGACTTGAGCAGTCAACAATCATTGGGTAAGTGTTTACTATGTGCCAGGCACTGTGCTAAGTCCTGGGGTTGCAAAGAAAGGCAAAAGACAAACTTGTTTTTAACATATTGGGCAAAACAATATGAAAACAGTTAGGTACGAATAAGATATATATATATGAAAAATAAATTGGAGAGAGTCAACAAAGAGAAGGCACTAGTTAAAGGGGATTAGGAAAATTTTCTTTTAATGGAGGTTTGAAGGAAGCCAGGGAAAGAAATGAGCAGAGATGAAAAAGGGAAAATTTATAGGCAGGGAGATAGCTGATGAAAATATTGGCAAGATTACGTGCAAGGACCAGAAAGCCAGGAGATTATGTAGGGAAAGTAAGATGTAATAATAAAGCAAACATTAATATGTTCCAGTCAGTATGTTCTGCATGTCACAATTATTATCTCATTTGATCCTCACAATAACTATGGGGGAGGGGGGTAGATGATATTATTATTCCTATTTTACAGATAAGGAAATTGAGGCAGAGTTTAAATAATATGCCCAGAATCACAAATCTACTAAGTATCTAAAATCAGATTTTAACTCTGGCTTTCCTGATTCCTAGACTGGGACTCTGTCCACTGTCCACTCTCTGGAAGGGTAGAAAAGGGCCAAGTTGTGAAGGGCTTTAAAAGCCAGATTTCATATTTGATTCTGGAAGTAATAGGGAGCCACTAGACTTTATTGATTTTGAGGGAAGTGGTGTGACACGACCAGACATGCACTTTAAAGAAAATCACTTTGGCAGATAAGTAGCATTTGGACTGACGTGGGGAGAGAGATTTTGAGGCAAGGAAATCAACCTGCAGGTTATTATAGCAATCCAGGCATGAAGTAGAGAGGGTCTGTACCAGGATAGAGGCCACATCATAAGTGAGAAGAAGATGCATAGGTAATATGCTCCCAAAGTAGGATTGACAAGACTTGGGAACTTGGATGGGGAGGAGGTGTAAGAGAGAATGAGCAGTTGATGACACCTAAATGTCAAGCCTTGGTGACTGGAAGGATGGTGATGCTCCTGATAAGAACAGGGAAGTCTAGAAAAGGGAGGGTTTGGGAGGAAAGGATAATGAGTTTAGTTTCGGACATGCTGAGTTTAATTTGTCTATGGGACATCCAATAGACATCTGGAGAAGGGAGATTGGAGACCAGGAAAGAAGTTAGGTCTGGACAAGTAGATCTGAGAATGATTAGCCTAGAAATGAAAATTGAATATATGGGAACTGATAAAATCACCGAGAAACAGTAAGGGATAATATGATATAACATATCATTAATATAATACAATGCTTTATAATATAATGTAATATGATTAAATAAAACATATAGTAATAATAGGAAGAAGAGAGAAGAGAAGAGGAAAGAAGAGGAGAGAAAAAAGGGAAGAGGGCAGAGCTTAGAGGAGCACCCATGATTAGTGAGGATTTTTAAGATGGAATAACAGGATTAGGAAGATTAATCTATCAGACTATGGATTTAGGAGGAAATAGGGGGAAAGCTAGAATGATGTTGAAATTATATAGACTAGAGACTATGGAGCTGAAAGAAAGGGTACATCAGAAAAAGGTTACAAAAAAGATTCAACAAAATAGATGTTGGCATAAATTCATCAGTAAATGTTGGCTGACTGAGGCTTACACAAGTTCTCAGATGTAATCTGGTCTAACCTCCTACTTCTTTCTATAGCATCCTTGAAAGAGAGGTATAGAAAAGAGAAGAGGAAGGAAAAAATGTGGGATAAATATGGGATACTTATCTAGTATCTGCTTGGATAGACTTGGATAGACTTCCCTACTTAACTTTTTTTGGACCTCAATTTCTCTTCCTGTAAGATAAGGATGACTTTCCTTCTCTAATTTACTCTAATGACACAACTGATATGATTTTTTTTGAGGAAGGGGTGAGTAAAAGGGTTACATGTAAATCCAGGATGGGGTATTTTAGGAGCTCATTTTCTATTTTGGATGACACTTAAAAAGTTCTTCTTAATACTGAGCTAGGATAATGATCCCTGAAATTTCCTACTGCTGAAGTAATCTAACCTTATTTAAATCTCAGTCATATATGTCAAACAACCCTTCATTTCCATACCTAGGACATTCCCAAAGTGTCATAAAAAGGAAAAAGACTTATCTATCCAAAGATATTTATAACCACTTTATTTATATCAACAAACTAAAAATTATATATCCAGAAAATGGAGAATGGCTGACTAAATTATGACATAATTATGTAATAGAATATTTATTGTGCTATGAAAATGATGGCAGCTGGATGGCACCATGGATAGTGTGCAGGGCCTGGAGTCAAAAAGACTTGTCTTCCAGAATTCAAATCCAGCCTCACACTTACTAGCTGTGCACCCCTGGGCAAGCTACATAACCCTATTTGCCTCAGTTTCTTCATCTGTAAAATGAGCTGGAGAAAGAAATGACAAAGCACTTCATTATCTCTGCCAAGAAAACCCCAATAGGGTCACAAAGAGTCAGAGGTAACTGAAGATTCTATAACTGCAAATGAAAATAAGAAGCATATATTTTATTAATAAAATATGAAGCACATAAGAAAATATAGAAAGTGTAAAGAACTTTAAAGATACTCCCTATCAATTTTATATCCATGATGTTATGATCAATGAAGTCACCCCTTCCTCAAAAAAAATAATTCATATCAGTTGTGTCATTAGACTAAATCAGAAAAGGGAAAGTATTCTCATCTTACAAGAAGAGAAATTCAAAAAATTTTAAGTAGGGTAAGTCTATCCAAGCAGATACTAGATAAGTATCCCACATCTATCCCATATTTTTTTCCCCCTTCCCTTTCTCTTTTCCCCACCTCTCCTTTCAAAGATGCTATAGAAAGAAGTAGGAGGTTTGACCAGATTACATCTGAGAGCTTGTGTAAGCCTCAACCGGTCACTCATCTGCAATCCTCAAACCTTCTCCAGGACAAATATCCCCAGTTCCTTCTAGTGATCCTTGCATAGCATGAATCGAAGTCTTACGTAACCTGGCAACTCTTTAGCTTGTGAATGCTGTCTCTAAAATGTGATATGCAAGATATTACAACATGGTCCTGTCACACTACCTCATTTGTATTCTAACCAGCACTAAGATATCCCTCAGGGAGAAAATTCTCCCTGTGCCCAACATGTGCCCACTGCTCCTACCCTCAATTTCTTTGCTAAACCCCAAATTATACTTACCTGCAGTATGCCAGGTGGTTCCTGAAGTGAGCTTATCTCTTTCCAACAGCACAATGTTGGTCAGGCCCAGCTTGGCCAGATGGTACAGGGTCTGACAGCCCAGGCTGCCCCCTCCCACGACCACCACATCAGCTGAGTTGGGCAGAGGCCGAGTGGGTCCTGAGCCCACAGAGTCTTTTTCCTCCTTCAAAGTCCGCTGGTAAGGCACATTCTTTTCAGTTGTAGGACCTTTGGGAGTACTCAGGGGCCGGAGTTGAGGTCTCCATGGGAGAGGGTGGAAAGCTGCTGCCCTCAGTGCTTGCCTCAGAGAAGCCATGGAAAACTGAAAACCTAAAATCTAATTGAAGGGAGTAGGAATCCTCTTCAAGCCTGGTAGATGCTGAGGACAGAGGCAGAAAGAGAGACTCAGACTCACTATATAGATAGGGACAAGGTCTGATTAACTACTACCATGCTTCAGACTAAGGAAAAATGAGATCAGATCTTAATAGGACTTTTATTTAAATTTTTTTGGCTTTTTCCCATAATCAAGTGATCAACAAACATTTATTGAGAACTTAACATATATCAGGCACTATGCTAAATACTGGGAATATAAAGAAATTGGAGAAGGAGGAACTAACTTAAGGAGGACACACACCTACATACAAACAAGAAAAATACAAGATCTACCTGAGATGCCCTCCTTCCTCCCACTTATCCATTTCAGTTCCACCTTGCCCTCCTGGAGCCTTCCTGACTGTGCAAACCAGTGCAGTGCTGATAAATATTTAACAACTGACCGATTCTTCTGAAAGGAAAACAAACACATACCCACCACATATTTTAAGCTTATGTGCATTATTAACATTTTCCCCATCACTTTCTTGGTAGCTAGGTAGATAATTTAGTGGATAGAGTGTAGAGTCTGGAATCAAGAAGACTCATCTCCCAGAGTTCAAATCTAGTCTCAGACACTTTACTAGCTGTGTGACCTCGGGCAAGCAACTTAACTCTGTTTGCTTCTGTTTCCTCATTTGTAAAATGAGGTGGAGAAGGAAATGGCAAATCACTATAGTATTTTTGCTAAGAAAACCCAAAAATGAATTATGAAGAGTCGAACCTAATTAAAATGACAACAGCAACAACCATCACTTTCTTAAATCAGGACAATCAACAAAGGAATAAATCAAGCTCCAATTTGTAATGTTTTCTGATTTCTAAAGGGTAAATGCAATCATGAAAAATTTAACAGTTGCAGAGCTGGTTTGTCCTCCAGCACAACCTTGATCCAAACCCATGGGGGTCATCAGATCAAAGGACCTAGAGCTAGAAGGCAACTCCTCTAGTCTCTAAAAGCATGTTTAAAAACCTCCTTTTTAGTTCAACTAAAAATATTTAAATTTGTTGTAACCTAAAATTCTTTCTAGACTTTTCCCTTTAGGAGAGTTTGTGGAATGGTGAGGAAAAAAAGGCAAAGGTCCCAAGGGTAGGAATGAAGAGTGGCAAACAATTTTGAACAAAGAGAATCTCTAATTGAGATAAGATTGTTATTTTCCCCACTCCCTAAAGGGACTGGAGGTCTAGCTGAGGGCTGTCATTCAACAAGAATTTAGGCTCTTCTTTTTCTCTCCCCAGAAGGAATATTAATCAAAGGGAGAAGGTTCTTTGAAATACATCAGGTATCCTGGGAGCAGCTGGGGGTGAGGAAAACACTTAAGATAATGGTCAGAGAGAAAGGAGTCCTTTTAGAAGGATAGTTTTCAAGAGCCTTTCTAAAAGATTAGTAGCTATTAGTCTTAGAAAGAGTAGAAAGTTTCAAAGCAATCCCAATAGACTCTGGACAGAAAATGCCATCTGGATCTAGGAAAAGAACTAAGGAGACTGAATATAAACCAACACTTGCTGTTTAAAAAAAAAAGAGTAGAAAGTTAATACAAAATCATTTTATCATTTTTTGACATTTTCCTTGTTCAAGATTCCTATTAAAGGTATCACAATTTGTCTTGTAAGAGAGGTTGGAGAGACGGATTGATTTTGGAGTAAGGGAGGACTATAAGTTCGGACAGTTTTTCCTCGAGAATAGATTTGCTTGAATTTAGAATAAATAGTATAAATAGAAAAATAGCAATAAAAATATTTCTGGAACACCTATACCTAAAGTGCAGCATACAGTATTAACATGTCTTTTCTTCAGTAAGTCTACATCCCTCATTTTACACATGAGGAAATAGAAACCAAAAAAGGAGAGTAATTTGAAAGGCTGCATGACTTAGTGTTCCAGAGAGGAAGATCTTGTCTCTAATTCTTACTAGTTTTGTGATCGTGGGAAGACCTTTCATTTCTTGAAGATTCCTGTTCTATAAAATGAGGGGATTGATCTGGATCATCAATAAAGTCCTCTCTCTCAACTCTTAATCTATGATCTTGTGACATACCCATGGTCACATAGGTAAATTAGGAAGTGTTAGTCAGTGGGAAATGGTTGAATAAATTGTAGTATATGAATGTGATGGAATATTACTATTCTATAAGAAATGACAAGCAGCTAAATCACTGTTGATCAGAGAAATGCAAATTAAGACAGCTTTGAGATACCACTACACACTTCTCAAAGTGGCTAAGATGACAGGAAAAGATAATGATGAATATTGGAGGGGATGTGGGAAAACTGGGACATTATTAATATATTATTGGAATTGTGAACAGATCCAACCATTCTGGAGAGCAATTTGGAACTATCCCCCAAAGAGTTATCAAACTGTGCATACCCTTTGACCCAACAATGTTTCTACTGGGCTTATCCCAAAGAGATCTTAAAGGAGGGGAAGGGACCCCCATATGCAATAATGTATGTGGCAGCCCTTTTTGTAGTGGCAAGAAACCAGAAACTGAGTGGATGCCCATCAATTGGAGAATGGCTGAGTAAGTTATGGTATATGACTATTATGGAATATTATTGTTCTGTAAGAAATGATCAGCAGGATGATTTCAGAGAGGCCTGGAGAGATTTACATGAACTGATGCTAAGTAAAATAAGCAGAACCAGGAGATCATTGTACATAGCAACAACAAGATTAGATGATGATCAATTCTGATGGACGTGGCTCTCTTCAACAATGAGATGATTCAGACTAGTTCCAATGGTCTTATGATAAAGAGAGCCATCTACACCCAGAGAGAGGACTGTGGGAACTGAGTGTGGTTAACAACAGAGCATTTTCACTTTTTTTGTTGTTGTTATTTGCTTGCATTTTATTTTCTTTCTCATTTTTTTCCTGTTTGATTTGATTTTTCTTGTGCAGCAAGATAATTGTATAAACATATATGCATATGTTGGATTTAACATATATTTCTACCATGTTTAACATATACTAGATTACTTGTCATCTAGGGGAGGGGGGAGGGAAAGAAAATTGGAACATAAGGTTTTGCAAGGGTTAATGTTGAAAAATTATCTATGCATATGTTTTGAAAATAAAAAGCTTTAACTAAAAATAAAGAAATGATGAACAGGATAATTTCAGAAAAGTCTGGAAAGACTTACATGAACTGATGCTGAATGAAGTAAGCAGAACCAGGAAAACATTGTTCACCACAGCAAGATTATATGATGAACTTGCTAGATAGCAAAGTAGATAGAGCACCAACCCTCAAATCAGGAGGTCCTGAGTTCAAATCCATTTTTAAACATAGCACTAAAAAACTAAAAAAACACTAAAAAAAAAAAAAAAGATTATGTGATGATCAATTATGATATACTTAACTCTTCTCAGCAATTCAGTGATCCAAGACAATTCTAAAACACTTTGCATGGAAAATGCCATCCACTTCCAGAGAAAGAACATAGACTGAATGTAGATCGAAGAACATACTGTTTTCACCATTTTTTCTTTTGGGCCAGAACTCTGAACTTGAAACAAAGAATGCTTACAAGGTACTAAATGGAATTGATAGAGACAATGATTATCTGGTTTAGCATGGTTCAGTATGATTGATTTAATCTTACAACAAATAATGGTTTCCTAGTGATATAATGATTAGTGTATACTCACTGTGGAGCATATAAGCAGGGACTGAGAGCCGCAGAGAGAAAGCTCTCAAGGCCAGAGAAGACAAGCACACCTAGAAGCTCTCAGAGGCTGAGACAGATTCATTCCATTGTCCACTTTTGTGGTGGCTTTTGTGTGTGGCTAAAGCACAAACCTTTGGATTCAGAGAGATTTAGAAGGCAGAGAAGACAGGCAGGAGCTCAAGCTCTCAGAACCAAGGAGAGAGATAGGCTTCTAAGAAAGCTAACTGGGCCCCAGGAAAGGAGACAAAACTTTGAAAGAGATATTAAAGGATTTGGTCTTTAACCCCTGGCTACTTGGGTGGTGATTACTGAACTGAAATGAAGGCTGGTCCTAGAGACTCCAAGGAAACCAAACCAAAGAGAACATTACATTTTGTTTTGTTTTTCCATTTCTTGTATTCCCCAACCCCCCTTTTTTCTGATTTTTCTTTTCCACCATAATTCACATGGAAATATGTTAAAAAAAATAAATTTATACATGTAACTTACATCAGATTGCTAGCTAGAATGGAAAGAGGGTAAGTGAAGGAAGGAGGGAGAAAACAAAATTTGGAACTAGAAATCTTACAAAAATGAAAATTGAAAACCATCTTTACATGTAATTTTAAAAATAACATACTACTTGGCTAGAAGCTGGAAAATGAATGGATGCCCATCAATTGGAGAATGATTGAGTAAATTGTGGTATATGAATGTTATGGAATATTACTGTTCTGTAAGGAATGACCTGCAGGATGAATACAGAGAGGACTGGTGAGACTTACATGAACTGATGCTAAGTGAAATGAGCAGAACCAGGAGATCATTATATACCTCAACAACGATACTGTTTGAGGATGTATTCTGATGGAAGTGGATCTCTTCGATAAAGAGAGCTAATTCAGTTTCAACTGATCAAAGATGGACAGAAGCAGCTACACCCAAAGAAAGAACACTGGGAAATGAATATAAACTGCTTGCATTTTTGTTTTTCTTCATGGGTTATTTATACCTTCTGAATTTAATTCTCCCTGTGCAACAAGAAAACTGTTCGGTTCTGAACACATATATTGTATCTAGGATATACTGTAACCTATTCAACATGTAAAGGACTGCTTGCCATCTGGGGGAGGGGGTGGAGGGAGGGAGGGGGAAAATCGGAACAGAAGTGAATGCAAGGGATAATGTTATAAAAAATTACCCTGGCATGGGTTCTATCAATAAAAAGTTATTTTAAAAAAATAACATACTATTAATATAATTTTTTAAAAAGAGAGAAAGTGGAAGCCTGGATTTGAATCCTAGGCATTTTGACTTCTGGTCAACAAAGCCAGATGGAAAAGGAATATGGAACCAGGATAAAAAGATGACAGGTGCAGCCTTTTCTAAATCCAAAAGACAGGGGGATGGTAGAAGAGAAGGAAGGAAAGAAAGGAAGTATATAATGTTACACTTTTTATTCTGAAAGCTGAATCTTCTCTCCTTTTTCTTCCTATTAAAAAGAGAGAAGGGGGAAAATAGATCCAGAGTGTTCACTTGTTTCCTGAGGATGAGAAAGTTCTCCAGGAAGAAAAGAGGGAACTACTTTTTGTCTTTACAAAGTGTCCCAGGACAGACATTGAGATGCTTCTAGCCTAAGGAAATCAAAATATTTTTATATTCCTTCTCTTTTTCCATCCCTTTACTCGGCTTTATTAAAGAATACTAAAGCATTTTTAAAGTATATTAGGACTTCTATCCCTTCTGTTATGTACTTTAGTCCTTATTTTTTGGTTATTTCAGCCACATATGACTTCATAAACTCATTTGGAGTTTTCTTGGTAAAGATACTATACTGCTTTGCCATTCCTTTTCTAGCTCATTTTACAGATGAGGTAACTGAAAACAGGGTTAAGTGACTTGCCCAGGGTCATACAGCTAATAAGTGTGTGAATCTGGATTTGACCTCAAGAAGTTAAGTCTTCCTGATTCCAAGCCCAGTGCTCTATTGTGATTCACTGCTGAAGGAGGAAAAAAAATAAGATAGGGGAAGAAGACGGAAAGATAATTCAAATTCATTATAGGCCCATAAAATGCAAATGAGAAAATTGAAAAATTGAAAAATTTGTCTGTACTATTTGTCAGATTCCCACAGTTTAGCTCTGAAGAGCTTTCATAGACCAAGCCGATTCCCTGCAATCCACTTATAATTTTTAGAGAGGTTTGGGAAATAGGAAGGTGGCTACAAAATGCTACATCTTTATCTGTAGTCTCCCAGGGTACTTTCTTTCTGTAACTCTCCTGGGACACTTAATCATGTTACCTTGTAACAGGATGGTTAGAGACTGTAGCTTTACTTTCCAACAGAGTAGGTCAACTTCCTCATGAAATTATGGCCTTCCTGAGAAAAGTGACAGATTGCTTTTATTCATTCTCCCTATCTAATACAAAGCAATTGGAATGCAGGCAGAATGAAGCCTAAGATAGTAGAAAAGATTATGAAATTTGGAGAGATGAGGATCTAGGTCCAAATCCTGGCCAAAATTCCATGCTTTTGTTTCTTTATTTGGAAAATGAGAGGGAACGGGTTGAACTTTCTGAAAATCCTTGTACTTTTAAATCCTATGATTCCTGACTGAATTTTGTAAGTTTATTGATTACAAAATTGGACACTCTAAGTTCTACTAAGGGAAAAATGCATTTGGATAGGAAGAGGGAGGCTGGAATAAAGATTTTAGTTCACTTGTTGAAACCCTTCCCTACTACTTTCTATATCTCAGTTTTCAGTATTGTGAATGATAGTGATGGGGACAACAAAAAGGTTTCTTGCCTACTGAAGAGTCTCCCCCCTTGATGCAAAATTAGGTCACCATCTGTCTATGTCTCCTGCTCTAAGGCCTAAGCTACAGGGGTCCTCAAACTTTTTAAATAGGGGTCCAGTTCACTGTCCCTCAGACTGTTGGAGGGCCGGACTAGAGTAAAAACAAAAACTTTGTTTTATGGGCCTTTGCATAAAGAAATTTCATAGCCCTGGGTGAGGGGGATAAACATCCTCAGCTGCTGCATCTGGCCCGTGGCCATAGTTTGAGGACCCCTGGCCTAAGGACTTCCTATAGATCAATTCTTGCCAAGGAGGCAGCTAAGGCTTCTAAGCTAACTCAAGGAAGCATGACAGAGTGGGAAGATTACTGGTTCTGGCATTCAAAGATTTAGATTCCTATTCTATCCCTTGACCTCCCTGGCCTCAGTTTCCCCATTTGTTAAAAAAAAAAAAAGGGTAGTGGTGGACCAAAGGGATTCTGAGGTCTCTTCTAGCTTGGATCTATGATGCTTCCCAGACATCTCTTCATCTTATTGAGGGACTCAATCCCTGAGAAGCCTTCAGCATTTAAAGGAATTTAATGGAAAAATTTAATTTAATGGAAACTGGAACTTCAAACACCAGGATTTTGACACTAGGAGCTCTTTAGAGCACTGGTAGCTTGTCAGTACCTTTGGCTGTAGTAGCTTCCATGAGAACTGGACATATGCTTCCCCACTACTTGGTCCGCCTTGGGTTCTCACACCCCACTTCCTGCAAGGCTGTCACAAATCCTAGGGCCAAGTCAATGGCCTCCTCTATGACAATAGAGGCTTGGCCCTAAAAGCTCTCTGCAGTCCTTAGAGATTACTTACTCTGAGACAGCTGGTTTCATCATTAACTCAGCTTTTTCTCTCTCACACACATACCTAGCTTCTTTTGCCTGGACTTTGTTAAGTCAGAGCCTATAGGTTTTTTTCCCTCCTTCCTGGAGTGTTAAATCTTAACCCCTTGACAATACTGAAAGAGGGGAACCTGGGAAAGAGGGAAGAAACAGGAGATTTAAATTCCTTCCTCAGACTAGGATTAGACATAGATTTGCTAAGAACTTCAGAGCTAGGGGGACCAGTTTGGGCTCATGGCATATAAACACTGTATCCCTTCTTCCCCCCAAGCAGTGCCCCTTACCTTTGGCAGACCCTGGATGGTGTCCCAGTCCCTATAGACATAGTGGGAAGGGGAGGAGCAGAGCTGATAGCCTGAGTACTTTCTGTCCTCAGCCATGTGGTTTTCTGCCTCCCCAGCCCAGACTGCTGTCTCTCTTGTTCTCCCCCTCCATCCCCATCCCTGCAACAACCAATGTTTTTCAAAGATTCTCCTGCTGGCCACCCACCTGAGGACAGGGTTCCCGATCCCAAATCAGAGAATTACTTGTCAGAGAGCCTGCTTCCTCTCACTCCATGCTTCCTGCGGCTGTGTTGCTGCTGCTGCCGTCGCTGCTGCTGCTGCTGCTGCTGCTGCTGCTGCCTCTCCCATGAGACCTGGCTCTGCTCCCAGGCTG
Organism: Antechinus flavipes; assembly: GCF_016432865.1. Classification (NCBI taxonomy): domain Eukaryota; kingdom Metazoa; phylum Chordata; class Mammalia; order Dasyuromorphia; family Dasyuridae; genus Antechinus; species Antechinus flavipes. The sequence goes on from NC_067399.1 coordinate 505,786,568, forward strand.
GGTTCTGATGCCAGGGAGCTAGCTCGGTTTGAGAGCAACAAAAGGCTACCCTGCTGGCTGGCTACACGATTTCCTGGAGTGTGGGTGAAAGCCTGAGGCCTAGCTTGCTTACTCTCACAGGAAGCCCGGAAAAATAGGCCCTCACTCCCAGCAGCAATTGCAAGAATTTAGAGTAGAGTAGACACATTATTAACTGCCTCAAATACCTCATTCTGATTGTGATAGTGTAGGGAAAACACTGGGGAGGAGGACAGAAACACCCCAAGTGGCTCTGGGCACTTGGAGGAGATTAAATTGATAGCCACCCCTCTTCCCTTCTTTTTTTGAGTTTTTAACTTCTTCAAGGTATGCTTATTTATTTACATTCAGTCTCAGAGCTGGAAGGAAATTTTTGAGGTTAGGATAATTTCTCTCCCAGGGCTGGAATTGTCTCTATAGTAAACATGATGAATGGATGTAGACTCTGTTTAAGCACTTCCATGATAAGGAGCTTATTACCCAAAGAAACTGTTTCCCTACTTTTTCAGTCCATAATACATCTATAAATTTATGGGGAAACAAGATTTTTCACTTGTCTATTCTCTTGTCCCAGGACACTCTCTATTGCATAGAACCTTAGTCCTTGAGACTACATCAGTTATATACAATCCCAGTCTTTCAAGTTCTCATGTCCCCACTTATCCAAAAGGTACTTTGTATTGATATAACTGGCATAAAGGGAAAGAATGGAGTATAGGGACCTTTAAAAAACAAAATTTCTCTTCAGTAGTACATAAGGTCATCATCTGAATGGGAGAACCTAAAAAAAGGGCATGGACTGGAAAGAAGTAAAAAGATTATAAGCAAAGTTTCTGTGTGAAGATGAAAATAGGTTAAAATGTAATTGGGGGATGGCTTAAAAATAAATTACACTTACTTTTATTGAGTCATATCAGTCCTTTTCAGGCCCCCATTTTAGCCTTTCCCAGATCATTTGACAGATGAAGAAACTGAGGCAAACAGAGTTAAGTGACTTGTTCAGAATCACACAGCTAGTGTCAGTTTGATTCAGGAAGATGGATCTGCTTAACTGAGTCTAACACACTATTCACTGGACCATCTAGGTGCAGATGGAAAAATAAAATAAGGCCTAAAATGATTTGTTCAGGGGGTCATAAGAATAAGTTGCAAAGTCCAGACTAAATCCATTTTCTGGCTCCAACCCTATGTCCCTTCCCCCTTTGTATTCTTGAAACTTAACATGGACTCTTACACATAGCTTCTACTTAATGTTTACTTACTTGAATAAAGGCAGTTGGACTCGAGGAGTCTAGCTGGACAGGAACCTGTCTGCCTGATATTAGAATTTTGTTCAGCTTGGTCCTTTATAGGGTTAATCTCTATGGCTGTAGGGAATGTGGCAACAAGGCCTAATCTTTTGTGAGGACAGACCCCTACTATTTCACAAACCAAACAGATAATCAATTTTTTCTTGTATCCTTTCTTTGGACTTTGGACCATTGGAGGATGCAGTCTGAGTCATTGGCTCTTTGATTCTGAAGTTTTCATATCAGTCTGCATCAATGGTGGAATGTAATATTTCTAATTCTTGCTCAACTGCAACCTTGCTCTACTGCAACCTTGCTCTGTTCTCATCATCCCCAGTTCTGTCTGGGAGAGTATCCATTTCTCCTGCTCTTTGCCCTCTCTTTGGACTTGGACTGACAAACCAGATGCATTCACCCTTGGCTCCAAGCCCTGTGGACACCCACCTACCCTCACCCACACACATACTGCCACATAGAATGTCTTACCAGGACAGATCTAGGGGCCTGTTACCAACTGAATATGAAGATTCTGAAGATTCCCTCAGCATTCTCTTTACTGCTCATAGATGGCCCATTCTGAAGTTACAGAAATTCTGCCAATTGACCTCTTACCTGCCAAGTTTCTACAAGCTGGGGGAGTTGCTGGTCTCTCCGGCCCTGACTGGATCAGATTCCTAGGGGAGGAGTGGCTAGAACAGGGGAGAGAAGAGAGCGTGCAGTGAACAAGTCGTCAGCACTAACATTGTCAAAACACAGGGTTTTTCCCTGTGGCCTCAGCAAGGACTTCTCTGGGTAAGCTGGCTGAAGTTCAGGCAATTCAACTATAAAGTAGATTTGATCATACCTGCCCATTTCACAAGGTGGTTGTGAAGATAACATGGGATAAGGGGCAAAAAGGAGCCCTAGACCCATGGAAAATGATTCAGGTAACATAATCAGGGATTTCCCCTCTCAGTCCTGTTATATTCCATACAAACATTATGTGGAAGTGTTATTGCTATGGCTATACCATTAGTTCCCTCCATTAATGTCTTCTTCCAATACCTCATTTTGGGAAACAAGGTTCCCCTGGTACCCCAGGGCCCTGTTTCAATGGTGCACGCTCAGGTTAGCCCTCCTGAGTTAGAACAGTTTACAAGTTTAATTAATGAACTATTCTAAGTGCAAGGATGGCCATCACCATGGGTTTGGTCACTCTTTTTGGTCCCAGCAATTCATGAAATGGATAGAATATCCAGCTGGTCCTCAATCATCTTCCTCTTGCACAGTGATAACGGGGAAATGGTATCAGAAGGGGAAAGAGCAATGACACAAGATGAAAAGCTGTGCAAAAAAGGCTATGCAGATTTCCTGAGATAGATTAAGTCACAGCTCTCCCAAATAACCAAAACATTATCAAGTTTGGACTAGAAGGCAGGGGAAGTAAGCACATTAGGGCCAATTGGAGGCCAGGGCTACTGTGGGGGATTAGTGGGGTTATCCAGAAGTACACTATGGGAGAAAAGGACCCAAACTCCTTGATTCAGAGGGAGAATGGCCTGCACCTGAAATGACCCTGAACCTGCCTTTGGATCCCCAGATCTGTCACTTACCAGCTGTGGGACCATTCATTTACCTTTTCCGGATCTCAGTTCTCATCTTCAAATCAAAAGGGACAAGTTGGGTGATCTCTAAGATCTCTTCCTAATCTAACAGTCCAGGAATCTTTTAGTTTATATAACTAAGAGGTCCTATAAATCCAATAAAACTTTGAAATGAAATTATAATTTAATCATAGCAACATTTATATATATTTGAATAGTACATATATGTGCAATCATACTCTTCCATCCCTAGAAGGCATATTTACTTTTTTCCCAAGCATCTGTAGAGGTTTGTAGAGTTTTTGCAAGAATACCACAATCCTACATGGTATCCCAAATGCAATGGTGTAAGGGACAGAGCATTGGATTGGGAATCTGAAGCTACCCTGTCTTTGAATCCTAGATCCATTGGTAACCAGCTGTGGGACTTGAACAAGACATTTCCTCTTTATGCACTTCAATTTCTTCATCTGTAAATTGTATTATATGATCTCTAGAGAGAAATCCAAACTAGGTATGAGATTCTTGTACTGACCATGCTGTTAACTTATGTGTGACTTTGGGGAAAAAGGTTATTTCATTTCTCTAGACATTACAATTAATAAGTATTTATTAAGCACTTTTTATGTGCTAGGCTTTAGGCTGTTAGGGATACTAACATAGTAAATAATCCCTACTGGGAACAGAAGAGCTGGGGGAAAAGATCAGTATTCATGGGAGAGTCAGCCTTACTTTTGGAAAGAAAAACAAGAGAAATGGGCCTGTTGGATTTTTTTCAAAAGAACCTGAAAGTCAGTGATAGCATTGGTATAATTTTATTTTTATTTTTTAAGATATGGCTGTCTACCCCCACAAACAAATGTGTAAATATGTAATGGAAAATAGGCACACAAGACTTCAAATGACCTTTTGAAGTTCTGAAAAATATATTTGGGGCTCTAGAAAACACCTTGGATCCACTGCAGTAACAGTTATGTTAGTAAATATTTAGGAATCAGCTCTCTGGGGGGGAAATGTACCTATAATATAACTTTTAAACTTAATCTGTATTATTTTTCCCCATCACTTTCTTAAGCCCAGAGTCTAGACAATCAAAAAATAAACAACAACAACAAACAAACAACAAACAACAAACAAGAAAACAAGCCCTGATTTGTAGTTTCCCAGTTTTAAATGTGTTCATGTTCACACTAAAAACTTAATAATTGGTTGGGAGCCCAAGAGGGTCCCAGCATACCTTCTCATTAGAATGGACATTAGAATGCAATACTCAGTAGGAATTGTGTGTGTGTGTGTGTGTGTGTGTGTGTGTGTGTGTGTGTGTGTTTGTATCTCTAGCACTTAGTATATGATCGAGAATAAAGAAGGTGCTTATCCAAATAAATGAGATGACTTTTTCCAAGGTCATGACCATCAGTATTAGAACCTTGCCCCCAATCTCTACTCCTCTCATAGCATGAATGAGGGGAGAGAAAGGGAGGGAGAAAAATTTGGAACACAAAGTTTTGCAAGGGTGTATGTTGAAAACTATCTTTGCATGTATTTTGAAAATAAAAAGCTATTATTAAAAATTAAAAAGAATAAAATAAAAAATAAAAACAAAACCAAACAGGCAGAAAGTATAAGATCTTATATTCCAACCCAGGTTTCTTGATTTAAGTATTGTCTTACTAACCAAGCTCTAGGGCTGAAAGAAGGGTAAGATTCTGAATTCTAATCATTCTACAGACAGAAAAGTAGCTAGTTCAGAGAATTGGGATGTTGAGCTTTTATCCTTTTGAAATTTTTTGCCTGGACACACAGTACATGAGACACATTCTATTGGCTATAGGTGTGTAATAGGTCTATTTTTTTTTCTGGAAAACTAATACTGGTCTGATTAGGGAATCGAGTGGATCACTGATACTTTAACATAATTACTATAGGCAACTTATGTTAATGGCTAGTTTTCAAAGAACTAAAAAACATTGAAATTTGCCTTCACTGAAAGCCATGTTGACCACCAGCTCCCAAAGATCTCCACGCTCCCCATAGAAGAACTTGGTGGAGAGTTTCTGGATCAATCTGGTAGATTCATTTATTTGTCCACCTCAATGGAGAAATGACCATTTTTTTGGACCACCCTACTTAACACTTGAAGGCAGTTACTTTGAGACAGGATGGATTTCCATAGAACATCACAAAGTAATGTTCTGGTTCAGTCATTTCAGTCTTGTCCCACTTTGTGATCCCTTTTGAGATTTTCTTGGCAAAGATACTGGAATGGTTTGTCCTTTCTTTCTCCAGCTCATTTCACAAATGAGGAAAAGTGGCAGAGCTAAGTGATAGCTAGTATCTGAGGCTGGATTTGAACTCAGAAATATGAGTCTTCCTGGGTCCAGTCCTACTGCTCTATTATACCACTAATCAGTGTGATGTAAGAGAAAAGAGTAGTGTATTTAAAGGGTCTTAGTTTGAATATCAGTCTTGCTAATTGTATCAAACTAGGGATATGAAGATGTCAACTTTAGATAAGATAAAGCCTTCCTCATGGAATTTATAATCTAACAAGAACAGAATTAATACTCTTCGGTGATACTCACAATGATGATGTGTAATGAGACTAAACATTTGGCATAAGCAACTCTTATTTTGTGACTTTGACATAACTGATTATTTTACAACTGGAGTCCTCAAATACTCATAAGCACCTGTTTTTATGTATTTATGTACCTAAACAAATTGTTTTGCTATTTAGTGATAAACACATGTTTTGTTTAATTGTAGCCATATGGACAATCTCTGATAAACACTTGTTAATGAAGATAGACCACCATTAATAAAAAATGCTTAGAAACAGCTTTCCATTGGTAGTTTCCTTTCATCATAAGCTTTCTGAACTATGAAAGATGGATACTTGTTAATTTCATGATGAACTATCAATCAGAATTAAAGGGGAACCTGTTAATTCCTTAGCTAGAGACTTAGAAACTGCATTCAACAGCCTAATCCCGGGGGGTCATTTGAACAGACTTGACTTTAGCATTAGACTCGACTCAATACAATTCAGAATGATGGAGGAGGCTCAACAGACTATGACCTCAAGGAAAGAGGAGACATATGGCTTCTGGCAGGGAAGTGAGGAACCTTGTCTTGCATACTGATGCTATGAGACCTTCACCTGGAAGCCCTAGGAATCAGGTTGTAGGTTTATTCCTGGAGTGGTTGAAATTTGGATTATTTGTATCAAATAAAGAGTGGTTACTTCCATTGAGGAGTAAAAGTTTGTTTTGGTATTTCCATCAGCATACATAACATCCAGTGGATTACACAGAAGGAATGTGTTATGAGCATGCTAATGTTCAAAAGAGATTCAGGTTTGGTGGCTGGTCCTTGAGAGGGCAAGAAAGGCAAGAAACTAGGCACACATTTTGTGCATTTTTGAGTTTCTAAACTTTTTCTATGTCATCTGTTGGCCTTTATGTGTCATCTTCAGCTTCCACAAAACTCCACCAAAATTCCCATTTAATTTCTTTTGCCTCATCCACAAAGTCAAAATTCTCTGATGAGGAAAGTCTGGATGTGGAAGGGATAACTGTAATTGTTCAATACTTGACTTATTTGAAGGAACAAGACAACACAACTCTGCAGAAAAGAATGTATGTTTATTTGCAGTAAAAATCATGATTTGAAAAAAATCTATTGGCAAAATTACATTTCTGTTTGGTTGCAGGCATTAATGGGGTGTGCTGTGACTGAGAAATCCCCCACCTGCATGCAAAGAGTTTCTCAGTCACAACGACTTTCCTAACCCAGGATTATCAACTACCCCTAGAGGACTTCCCAATTGCCAGCTATGAACTATTATTCCACAGTTCCCCCTTTCCCCCTAATTCTCCCTCCCTGATTAGTGCAATGCAAAGAAACAAAAAACCCCAAGGCATTTACATTATTATTTCCTATTTCTGAACATCCTCACTTACAACTTTGACTTGTTTCATGATCAACTAAAATATATATACATTTTCTTGCCAGCATAAAAACTTTTTCCTTATTCACAGATATATATCATGGCATTTGGAGAAATAATTACAAACTTTTTTCTTTAAAAACAAACAAAAACGGAACGAGTTTCTTACAACAGTAAACACAAAAGATCCTTTCTTAACTTTTTCCCTTCTCCCCCAAGCCCTTCCCTCCCAGGAATGACCGATTCCATTCAGCCAAATTCCTGACTGGGAGTTGTCAATCCTGGCAAAGTGCACCCAAAAGGCTCAGGGAATGAACTCTGGGATGCTCATTTTGAGGGCTAGAAGCCTACTTGACACATTCATTTTTAAAAATGTTTTTCTAAATATCTCACAATTCACAGGTCTTGGAAGAATGTTTTCCATTATCTTCTTGATACTCTTCCTTCTCCCCTCCCCTCCTGAATATAAGGAATGTGTGATTGGTCCAGAAATAGTCACAGTTAGTGGAGAAATGAACCAACCAGACTAATTGCCAGTCAGTTAGCACCAAACAGCAGCAAGAGCTAAAACAACCAAGTAGTTTCCTTCCCAAACCCCATCTATCTCTCTGGATTCTTCCCTCCTAGGAGGAATATTAGCTTTTAGATCACTTCCCTTCATCACCTTCTCCTCCCCCTCAACCTCCCCCTTCTCTAGTCAATAAGGGGTTACACCTTGGGACCAGTGTGGGATGATTTTCTGCCAGCAGGTTTGGCACACACACAAAACAATTTAGCAAAGTAATCCTTCCCAAACTTAGACAAGGTCAAGAAGAAGAAACACACAGAGGTAAGATCATGGTGCTTGCTGCTCAGAGAGATCTGCCCCTGTTCCTAAGCAGTGTAGTTGTGGTACCATGGAAAGAACCTGGGTTCTAATCCCAGTTCTGCTCCTTATTACCTGTGTGACTTTTGGCAAATTGATTCCCGTGGGCCTCAGTTTCCTTAAATTAAAAATGATGATCTGGACTAAATTGATCTCTAAGGTCCCTTCCCCGCTCTAAATCTCTGACTTTAGTGTACTTTAGGGCAAATGATTGACCAGGACTTCAGGAATAGAGGTGGGAGCAGGAAGGAGACAAGAAGCATTAAAAGGTGTGTGATGGGGTTAGCCACTTACAAGGGCACTTACTTGACATGAGCTAAAAACAGACCGTGGTTTGGAAGACTGAGAGAAGCTCCAGAAGAAAAGAACTTTGTTGAGATGAGAAGGGACAGCCAAGTGCTGTGGTATGAAAAAATGGAGCAGACTCAGAAATCACTATGAATTATGCTGAAAATACCCAGGATTACTATTTTTGAGGAGGTCCCCAGAAGGCCACATGGAGGATCCCATGTCCAAGAAGTCCATGAGATGCATAGTCCCTAACAAGAAAACCACCCTTTTCTCCCTGATCCCATTTAGGGACTCAGTTTCTATTTGCCAGTTTGTAGGAAATAGTATGTAAAGATCTTCTAAGTACTTCAGCAGAACAGGGCAGGAGGGGAAGGGAATGTGTTGGGTTTTGTTTTGTTTTGTTTTGAAGGGGGAGACAATATTTGATGAAAATACCATTGAGAAAAGTTTCAGCATCTTGAAGCTCCTGTCATTCCCCAAATTTCCTGGAGGGAAAGGGGGCTTCCTGTGACAGTTGAGTTTTCCATTCCCTTTCCCACTCTCGCTAGCCCAGAGGGAATCCAAGGCAGACCATTTTGAAAATCAGGACTACATGGCCTCTCAGGTTTCTGCCGTTTTAAATCTATGATCCAATGATAAATCAATATTACATAGACAACACTTTGGACCGGTCGCCTTCCTTCTATGCACAGTGGCCCCTAGGCTAGCCCCTTCCCTCAGCAGCTGCAGCCCAGGACTTGGTTGATGATCTTGATGGAGGCAGTTGGCCCCAAAGACACATGCACTGAGTCCTTCATCCTGAAGCATTAGATGTCAGAGCCAGCAGCAAGTGAGGATGCCAGGGAGAAGCTAAGGAGAGGAGCTGATGGGCATTTTCAGCCAGTCCTCATTTCAGGTATTTTCCCCCACTGCCCTTCCACCCAAACACCATCCCCAAGAGAGCAGTGGGTCTTCCTCCATCCTAGGTGCTCCTCCAGAACAGCAAGCCTGGTAATGGCTAACAATCAACTTCCAACAGTCTCATCTCTGGGCTCAGAAAGGTTCTGTGTTTTACCTCTCTGGGATGGTGGGTAATACTGTAGCAATGTAATCTGAGATACACTGTTAAGTTTTATATACAAGTCCCGGATGGGTCACCAAGGGCAGATGACTGATTTGCAAATGGTTTGCATTTAGTATCTTGTCCCCCTCCCCCCAACCCTTCCCACCCCTTCAGGCTGTTTAATACTGGAAGCTTGGAGGACATTTCCCTCTGAATTAACTAGAGGGTTTCATCCACTATAGAGAGACTCTTCTGGGAGAATCCACGGGCTCAGCCTGAGATCCAGCTGTCACTGCACACCCTCTTCTTCCACATAAGTTGATGGGAACCAGCCGATCTGCAAAAGATATAGTCACCATGGCATGAGAGAGTAGTAGAGAATCCAGGCTACATATCAAAAGACTGATAACTTTTTATTCTCCATAGGAATCTTTAAATCTCAGAAAGGGTCTCATATGGAAAAGGGAAACTCATGCTATGTAGCTCCAGATGGAACTAGGCTCAATGGGTAATGGAAATTAGAGATTCAGATTTCAGCTCATTAAAAAGAAGTATTTTCTAGCAGAAGTCAAAAACTAGAAGAGGCTACAATGCAAAATAGTGAATTTCTTGACACTAGAGGTATTAAAAAAAGTCACCTACATTGGGGCTGGAAAGAACCTCATTCTCAGTGAGACCAACCTCTCCCCATTTTATAGATTAAAAAAACTAGAGGAGTCAGCTAGGTGGTGCAGTGGATAGAGCACCAGCCCTGAAGTCAGGAGTTCAAATCTGGTCTCAGACCCTTAACACTTCCTGGTTGTGTGACCCTAGGCAAGTCACTTAACCCCGATTATCTCAGCAAAACAAACATCAAAAAAACCAGAGCTCAGCAAGTATAAGCTATGTCTGAAGTCATCTGACATAACCCTTATCTCAAGAGGAATAACATTCCCTCTACAACATTCCTAATGAGGAAATTCAGCCTACATTTGGGTACTTCCAAACGAGGAAGTCCATTCTGGGTTTTTTTATTTTGTTTTGTTTTGGATAGCTCTAATTGTTAAGGGATTTTTCCTTACATGGAGCCCAAGTCTGCTGCTAGCTAATCATGCCCATAATCCTTGCATAGATCTTCAAGTGCTAGAAGTTACTCTTGAACTATCTTTGTTCTAAGTGAGAGCATGTTCTAGAAGCTTATCTGGTGCCTTAGCCACAAATATCCACAGTCTTTACTCTATGGATGCTTCAAAGGCCAGGCAAAGGATCCTGGTGCTAGGGCCATTTTGTGTAGGGCCATCCAATTACAGATAATTTAATAATGTGAGGCTGCTTTCTTTAAAGGCACCAAGATAAGATTCTCCTTCTCAACTGCCAATGCACCCCAAAGGTTTCTCTTCTCCAGGTCCTCAGCTCCTTCAGCCAACCCTCAAGGGAAGCACCTGACAGTAGCTCACCAGATAGGGGAACTGGAACGCAAGGTCCAGAACTTTGGGTCCTAGCTCTGCCATTAATTTAGCTGGACAACACAGGACAAGGTGCTCAGGCTTATGGCATCCTAGGTTTAGAGCTAGAGCAGATCTTGGAGGTCATTGAGTCCAATGGAATTCCAGAGAATGTATTGAGTTGCCCAGGGTCCAAGAAACAGACCCTGGATTTGAAACCAGATCCTTTATCTACAGACCCAGCACTCCTGCCATTATCTCCTAGGCTTATATGATTTCCTTGAGCATCATTTATACAATGGAATAATACTTATCCTAACTGATGCTTCAAAGAATTTTGGGGATTAAATGAGATTCCATGAAGCTCTATGAAAAGCACAAAAAACTTGGACAGCTAGGCAATGCTGTGGCGAGAATGCTGGCCCTAGAGTCAGGAGGACCTGAATTCAAATTCAGCCTCAAATATTTACTGGCTTTGTGATTCTGAGCAAATCACTTAACCCTGATTGTTTTTAAAAAGAAAGAGAGAGAAAGAAGAAAAATATAAAAAAAACCTGTACAAGTAGTATAAGTAAAGAGATAGGTATGATCACAATCATAGCAAATTTTTATAAAGTACTTTAAAGAACTTTCCAAAAACGATCTCATTTGAGCTTCAAAATAAACCTGAGAGGTTGGTGCTATTATTAGCTGCATTTTACAGAAAATGAAACTGAAGCAAAGAGAATTTAAGTAACTTGCCCTTAGTTTGCAAGTCTCTAAAGCTGGACTTGAATTCAGGTCTTGACTTCAAGTCAATACTCTATCCATTACCCTGTTCTCATCTTTCTTTTCCACTCATCTCCAAATGGCAACTGATGCTAGGATATGCTTTCAGGACAGGTCTGTTTATGCAGGGAAATCTATGATCTTACTCTATATAAAGCCTCTTACACATAATAAGCACTTAGAAAGGGAAGGAAGTTGAAAAGAAGGGAAGAAAGGAAGAAAGAAGGAATAAAAAAATGAAGGGAAGGAAGGGAAGAAGAGAGGAAGGGAGGGTAGGAGGGAAGGGAGGGGGGAAGTAAGGGAGGAAGGAAGGAAGGGAAGGAGGAAAGGAAGAGATGAAGGAAGGGAAGAAGAGAGGGAGGGAAAGAGGAAATGAGAGAGGGAGGGAAGGAGGGAGAGAGGGAGGGAGGGAACGAGGGAAGGAAGGAAAGAAAGGAGGGAAGGAAGGAAGGAAGGAGGGAAGTAAGGAAAGAGGGAAGGAAGGAAGGAGGGAAGGAAGGGAGGGGATACAGGGTAGGAAGGGGAAAAAAGGAAGAGGGAATGAGAGAGGGAGGGAAGGAGGGAGAGAGGGAGGGAGGGAGCGAGGGAAGGAAGGAAAGGAAGGAAGGAAGGAGGGAAGGAGAGAAGGAAGGAAGGAGGGAAGGAGGGAAGGAAGGAAGGAGGGAAGGAAGGGAGGGAATACAGGGTAGGAAGGGGAAAAAAGGAAGGGAGGAGGGAAAGAAGGGAAGGGAGGGAAGGAAGGGAGGGAGGAGGAAGGGAAGGGAAGGGAGGAAGGAGGGAGAGAGGAAGGATAGAAGGGAAGGAAGGGAGAGAGGGAGAGAAGAAGGAAAGTAGGGAGGAAAGGAAGGAAGGAAGGGAGGGAGGAAGGAAAGTAGGGAGGGAAGGAAGGAAGGAAGGGAGGAAGGGAGGGAGAAAAGGAAAGAAAGAAGGAAGGAAGAAGGAAGGAAGAAGGAAGGAAAGTAGGGAAGGAAGGAAGGGAGGGAGAGAAGAAAGGAAGGAAGGAAGGGAGGAGAAAAGGAAAGAAGGAAGGGAGGGAGAGAAGGAAGGAAGGAAGGAAGGAAGGGAGGGAGGGAGGGAGAGAAGGAAGGAAGGAAGGAAAGAGGAAGGGAGGGAGGGAGAGAAGGGAGGGAAGGAAGGCTTAGTAAGTGCTTTTTATATGCCAGGCACTGTGCTAAGCATTCTACAAATATCATCTCATTTGATTCTCAAAACAACTCTGCAAGGTAGGTGTTATTATCATCCCCATCTTACAGTTAAGAAAACTGAGACAGACAAAAATTAAGTGATCTGCCCAGGGTCACATAGTTAAGAAGCATCTGAGGACAGATTAAACTTGGATATTCCTAACTCCAGGCCCAGGGCTTTATCCTTGCACCACCTGTCTGCCTCTTAGGGAGCAGAATTATCTCATGCAATAAACTTCCAAGCCCTGCCCGGTGAACCTGAAAGATGGCCTTACCCTTCCATTGGTCTCTCCCTTCCACCAGCCCTGGTCGCCACCAATCCTGCTGTAGATCTTCACCACGTCTCCTTCTCGAAGTGAGAGCTCCCGCATGTCCCTGGCTGCAAAGTTGTACCTGGCCACAGCCGTGCCAATGACACGGGGAGTAAACACTGGACAGAGGAAGGATAGGAACACATTAGGCAGTCAGCCGGTCTGAGGTTAGCCTCCACCCTGAGCAAGAGTGGTAGGATATCCAAGCTCTCTCTTTTTCTCTCCCCCTACCCCTCTACTCTGCTGGGCAAGGATGCCATGACCTGGGGCTATCAGCCCTTTTAGTCAGCTTACTCTTCTGATGCCAGAATTTAAAACCAAAATGGGCTATGGCAAGGAAACCCACCTGGTACCAGCTCTTCCCTCAGACCCAAGTAGCATGACGTGAAGTTAAAATGGACTAATTCCATTAAAAGCAATGGCAAAGAATAGAGCACGACACATTTTAGGGGAAAGACAAACAGTTGTTGGTTATTTCACTCTGGTCTCAGATGGATCAAGGGTGAATGTTAAGGACAGTTGTGAGCTCTGGTGACAGAGGCATCTCAGGACCAGCAAAGCTCCCCAAACCTTATCTTTCCTTGCTGGCTATGCTTTGGGTCCCTCCCCTCAACCTCATTCCTTCAGATGTATTAAAAGGGTTCTGGTATAGTGCCATAGAAAAAACCCAGGGCAAGGAATCAGAATAGTCAGATTCTAATTTATGCTCTGAACATAAACTGTCCCTGGACACATCACCTTAGACTTCAGGATCCTCTTCTGTCAAATGAAGGGCTTAGTCTTAGAAGACCTTTAAAGTTCTTTCTGTTTCAGGCTTTCTAAAATGGTACAACTCATGCTATTCCTTTTCTCCTTTCTAGATGACCCCTTGATTCTTTTCTCAACTACTCAAGTCAAAATCTGCCAGGGAGGATGACTGTGTCATTGACATAGGGAAAAATGATCATCTAAGCGATGGTGACAACAAATAGATGGGTGTGGAGTGAGGTTGGTGGTGATGGTAGTTATGATTAGGCTGGTCACAGGCCAAGCTTGAAACCCATTCTGAAATCTAATCCACCAATGGCCACATCTTTCTCTTAACCCCCCCAACAATGTGTTGCATTTTCACAGTCCCATCCCCTCTGATCATCTGCAAGCTAGAACGGAAAATATCTCTTGCCCTGGGCAAGGGAGGACTCCCAGCATGATGTTTTTGGGACTTTGGTGGCTTTCAAGCTCAGGCTGATGGCCTGATAACCCACTGGCAGGTACTCTGCTGGCCAGCAGTGACTGATAGATGGAGATGAAGATTTTCTCCCACACACCCTAGGCAGCTATACCTGACCAGAAGGGTGTGGAGGAGCTCTGAGAGGCAAAGCCGAGGCCCTGAGGACTGAGAAAAGAAAAGTTGTAGGAAGCACAGGAAGCTGCAAAAAGGTCAAGAGAACACATAAAAAAGGGAGGAAGAAGGAAAATCAATACCAAAAAATATATAATTTTAAAATTAAAGCTATCAAGGCAAAAGAAATGATTCAAAGGTTTCCCAGGGATCCCTTGTGGAGCAGGAACTGGAATGGCCCTGAATGGCCAGTCTAAAAGTGTGGCAATTCTCTAAGGCAAACTCTTCTGGCCCCTCACCCAAATTGCTGCAAGTACAGATGTTATCTTATAGATATGAGATACCTGGGGGAAAGTTTTATAAATCTTAAAGCACTAGAGAAGTGTGAACTATTATTTTTATAACACTAAAGGTGCTATGATATAGTAAAGAGAGCTCCAGACTTCAAAATCAGGAGACCTAAAATTTGAATCACAGAACTAACACTTAGTAAATTTGTGTGACTTTTGGTTGAATTACTTAACTTCCCTGAGGCTCAGTTTTCTTATATACAAAATGAGGATAGTAAAACTTGGGCAACCTACCTCATAGGAATGTTACAAAGAAGTAACTTTTTAAACTTTAAAGTGCTACAGATTCTAAGTTACCATTATTATTTACTCCATCCATACTCCTAGAACTACTGTAGCCATGTATTTCAGGCATAGAGATGTTACTCCTTTGAATTCTGATTCTAAATTCTTGGGGTTGGTAACCTTAGCTGGAAGCAACCTTTAAGGCCAATGAGCCCAACCTTTTCATTTTACAAACGAAGAAGTTGAGGCAACGAAAAGTTATGTGATTATCCCAAGGATGCAGCTAGTATCCGAAGGTAGATTTGAACCTATCTGCCCTTTGCTTTGGTAGCTCCTTAATGAACCTCTCAAGATTTCTCTGCCTGTCTCATGTCCTTCTTCCCCTCCCTTTCTAGAATCCTTTAAGTACTGTCTTTAGAATATTCTTTCCTTAAAAGTGGGGACTCCATATTATTTTGTTTTGTTTGTGAGGCTAAATGAGATAAGTGCTTGCCCAGGGTCACAAAGCTAACAAGGGTCAAGTGTTTGAGGCCAGATTTGAACTCAGGTCTCCACCACCTAGCTGCTTGTTGAATTATTTTACCTTGAATTTTTACTTCTCAGCTCTTAATATGTGCTTATCACAGAGTAAGCACTTGATATTTTATCTGTCTGTCCTTCTCTCTGGAACCACATTTCATAATTCAGTTATGATGAGCTCTGTTGCTTTAGCTGGGGGCTCAGCTCACTTGTACATGCTTGTTGATCTCACTAAAGGAGAATTATGTAGAAGAATGAGCACCTGGTGCACAGTACACCTTGAATCAGCAGTATCCAGGGGTTCTGACCACATCAAAAAGGGAACCAACACTGGGTAGTAAAGCTTATGTCTTTTAGGGAAAAACTTAGCTAAGTTATAGTTAAACTCGAGACAGGTCATTAGGACCTCCCATTGCTCTACTGGTAATGTTCCTTGCTCTCCTTTCTTTCGTGGGTCAGTGCATGGGAAATCCTAATTCTATGAGAGGCAATGTATGCCCTGAAACTTAAAAGGGGAATTCTTGCTATGGGTTTTAGGGTAAACAGTTACAGGGCCCAAAGGGATGGTTATCAGAGGGTCGGGAACACTCAGAAACAGAGGGAAATGCTCTTCTCAGCATGTTGTGGGGGGCGGGGGAAACTCAGCATGCTCTTACCTGGTGAGCGGGTAGAAGCTCTTGAGGCTGAGCGGTCTCGAGATTTGTAAGGGTACTTGAGGGTGGTGTCCAGTTGTTTAAAACTCTCCTTGAGTGAGTGGCATTGGTAATATTCTACCAACTCCTGCCAAAGATAAACATCGTGTCAACGCTTATGTGCCCAACAGCACAGCCAGGATGGGTCCTTTCTTCTAAGCATATTCCAAGACACGCTCCTAGAGGAAGCCCTCTCTGAATACCGTAGGCTGCACTGATTCTTCCTTTCTCTGAGTTCCCTTTGCACATAGAGTCTGTATCACAGCTCTGAGCACACACCTGATAATCTGAGGATAAGCAGGCTGCACGGTAGGGAGAAATAGCTTTGCATATTCCTTATGGCTCTCTTCTTGCTCCCCCCACCCCAAGTGACAGTGTCTCGCATAGGACTGTACCCATAGCAGGTGCTTAGTAGAAATCATTTCACTGAAGGGCCATGATGTTCTGGTGGTGCCTTTAAGGGCATTTTGACCATGGGTCTCATCCACTGAGTAAACAGCCTCCATGTTAGATCAGTGGCAGAGTCATATGCAGCAGAAACATGTCCATTCATCCTCCACTTCAGGAATAAATCTAATAAGATTTTTAAAGGAGGATTATTGTCAGAATTTTCTGACTTCCTAAGAAAGGTCCCAGAGTCTGCTTGGAGATTCAAGACTTTTTTGAGTCTCAAGACACATTCTGAAAATTTAGTATAGCATAACAAAACCTTGTGAGGAGCTCCTGGGGATGGGGAAGAGCACACATGTCAAGAACACATAGTAAGAAAATATTCTACATCTGTAGGCCCATGAAATGATTTGTAGGATTTTCTAAGTAGAATTAGACATTGCTTCTCTCTCTTTTTTAAACAAAAAAAAGGGTAACTTCTCTAGAGAGAGTAACAGCATCATCATCGAGAAATAAAAGTTTAATATTATTTTAACCTTTTTGTTTGCTTTTTCTTTCTTGAGATTTTAACCTTTTGCTCTGATTTTTCTTTCACAATATAACTAATACAGAAATGTTTAAAATGATTGTACATACATAATCTATATCAGATTGCTTGCTATCATGGGAAAAGGAGAGAAAAAAGAGAGAAAAAATTTGGAACTCAAAATGTTACAAAAATGAATGCTGAAAACTACTTTCCATGTATTTGGGGAAAAAACCATTAAGAAAAAAAGAGTTAAAAACAAAAATTACATAGCTATTTTAGCTAATCTGAGACAAAATGGAGCAGAGAAAACTTGTTATTATTCATGTTACTATTTCTCTATGAATCCTTAAATGAGCCCAGGTAGGTAAAAGTTGCAGAGATTCACATACCAATAGGCTTTCAAACTTCTTTGCTTCCGTGATATGAATCCAGTTGTCTTTCTCCACCACCTTAATGTGTTTCACTTCATCATTGAACCTTAGGAACAATGACAAAATTAGTATTTCTGACCAAAGCGAAGAATTACTTCAAAATTGCTACAACTGCTTCTCTATTCCACTGGTTTGCTAGGATCAATTCCAAATGCCCTTTCTGTCTTCATCAGCAAATCAAAGAGCAGCCTTTTTCCATTGACTAGTAGATAAGTGGAGTCAGTTACTCACACTGTCTGGCTCTGTTTCTCATCCCAGGCTTGCTGGGTTGGTGGATTGATGCATTATCTAAGATGAAGTATATAAACGCTTCCTGGTCAAGGCAGAGGATTGCTAAAGTTGTTAAGGTCTCTACTGTCACCTGTGATTCACATCAGCTTGCCCATTTTTTCCTGCCCAGTTGGTCTTCTTGGTCTGTGATAACTTGTCTGCACCTTGGACCTCTCACTTCATATGGCACTTCAGAATTTCAGTTTTGCTTCCCATGATACTTCTAATCTCTTATCTCCTGCCTGCACTGGCCCCCAGTGTCCCTGAGAGCCTTCCATCTGTTTTATTTGCCTAGTTTCTGAAAAGCTGCTCTGATGTGCCCTATCGCCACTGCCCGTACTCTGAATGCAGGCTGTTCAGGTAGTCAGTACTGTCTGACTACAGAGATCAAGGGCCCACTCCTTCACTTGGGCTCTCTCCTTTACTCCTGGCCTTGCTTTGAATATCCTGGTCCTAGTTACATGCCCTGTATGCTCTCTCATATCCTTCACAGCTTTGATGCTGACACTCTGCTCTCTTTTCAAGCCTCTGAACATCTTTACAAAGCACAGAGAAAAGTGATCCTGGATGAAAGGCCTTTTCTTCCTCATTTTTTTTTTTTGGAGGGTGGTGATGGGGAGGTATGGGGAGGAAAACAACAAATTCTGCTTTGTTAGTGGACATTGCAGCTATTAAATGCCTTACCATAGATATTGACTTTACAATTGGTAAGTTAAAGACTGAGTTTTTCATTAGCCCATCATATGAATTGCTCAAACTTTAATTTGGGGAAAAATCTCATTGCTGCTAACAACTAGACAAGCAATTGGGTTTTTTTGTTTTGGTTTTTGGTCCGGCACATACTTTATGCTTATTGCAAATCGCTCCGCCTCCGCAGGTCTTTCTCGGATCAAGTATGTCCCACTTGCATGGGATTTTAACAAGTTGTCAGTCTGTTGTCGTTCCATATTGCCTGCAAACCTGAAGATGAACAGATTCTTTAGATAATGATACATTAAAAAAAATTAATGTGTAGCAAAACCCTTACAAGACACCTGATTTTTATTTGGGAGGGGAAAGGAGTTGAAGTTCCAGTGTGGAAACTCCTTCCATCTATTCAGGACAGCATTTCAGGACAGTAACTTTAATTTTAGATTGTTTGTTCCAATTGTTCAGTAAAGAAGAGAATTAGCTACACCCAGAGAGAGAACTATGGGAAATGAGTGTGGATCAGAACATAGCATTTCCATTCTTTCTGTTATTGTTTGCTTGTATTTTTGTTTTCCTTCTCAGGTTTTTTCCTTTCTTTCTAGATCTGATTTTTCTTTTGCACAAAATAACTGTATAAATATTTATACATAAATTGTATTTAACATATACTTTAACATATTTAACATGTATTGGACTACCTTCTATCTAGGGGGGGAATGAGGGGAAAAGCTGAAAAAGAGGGTTTTGTAAGGGTCAATGATGAAAAATTAGCCATGCATATGTTTTGCAAATAAAAAGCTATAATAATAATAATAAATTTTAGATGGTTTTAACTGTTGAATGAATTATCCATAGTCACATAGCTATAATAGATTAAAGGCATGAATTAAATCCAAATTGATCTTCCTGACTCTAAGATCATCTATGATAACACACTCTCTCTTTCTTGGTGGATGTGATGGTGAGATAAAGGTGAGTGAATCATCACATCAAAATGCCAAAGAAATCGTTTACTACATCCTCTCATTTAACAGAATAGAAGGGACTAGCTAGAGGTCACACAGTTAATGGGTTGCAGAATTAAGTTTAGATCCAAGCATCCTGACATTTGTTACCTTGCTGTCCTGCTCCAACATCTACCCAAGAATTAAGAAATTTAGTAAAAAAAATAAACTCTCTCCATTAGCTCATTTTAACATATGACTCACCAAGGATATGTGGTATAGTCTATTTCTCTGGATAGGGGCCTACTGCTTGGAGGCTGTAGAAAGAAAATATAATTGGTTATTAAGGCAAGAAGAGTTTGGAATTACAAGAGCTGGAAGGGGCTTAGTCTACCCAGTTCAACTTTCCCATTTTACAGTTGAAGCTACTGAGGCCTAGAAAAGTGAAGTGACCCAAAACAGCAGAGCTAGGATTTTTGATCCTAGGTCCTTGGCTCCAGACTTCATGTGACTTCCATTTCACAATGGGAACGACTGCTCTCTTCTCCCAATGTTCTTTCTGGGGCTATTTTTTTTTTTCAGTCTTAGAAATTTCTAAGTTTTTGTCCACAAAGGAATAAGATTTGTTTTCTAAGACCCAAGCCTGATTTGTTTATATACTATATGGAGGAGGATTTAGTGTGTGTAAATCATGATTTTATCCTCCAATCCACAGACCCCAGGTTTTTGTATTTCTTAATCATTCTAATCATGTCATCCTCTTTGTGACCCCATTTGGGGTTTTCTTGGCAGAAATACTGGAGTGGTTTGCCTTTTCCTTTTCTAGATCATTTGACAGATGAGAAAACCAAGGCAAACAGGGTGAAGTGACTTGCCCAGGTCTGGAAGTGTCTGAGGCTGAATTTGAACTTGGGTCTTTTTGACTCCAGCTCTAATGCTTTTTCCAATACACCACCTAACTTCATCCAGGCTACATTTAGATAATGACCTCATGCTGTCCCCTTGCTCTCCAGTGTTCCAAACCACAGCCTGCTCTTTCCCCAGCACAATATGTGCCTTGTTTTGTGCTAGGTCAGAGTTAATCTCATCCTCCAATCTGTTCTACGATTCCTTCAAACAGGGACCTCCAACCCATGTTTGAAAAAGAACAACTTTCCATGTGACTGGTGATCTCCACAGGCCAGAGGATGAGAGAGAGCACCAGAGACCTGGAGCTGGAAGGGAATGCAGGAAGGGAATGGTCCAAGATCCTCATTCTACAGGTGAAGATGCCCAGGCCTGGTGGGGTGAAGTTAGCTGCTCATGGTCACACAGGTATTAATCATCAGAGGCAGGATTTCAACTTGGGCCCTTTAAGTCTGAGATTAGGACACCGGCCATCTCCTTACTCATTCAATAAAACTTAATCACACCAAATACTGAATTTAGTATTTGATAATGGGGGGCAGCCAAAGTTTCATTAATCCTTGACTCCTGACTTCCTGGAGCTCACATTCTACGAGGGTGATAGAGTAAAAACAATACAGCTAACACTGGCAAATTCTATGCTAAGTGACTCAGAGAGGTACAAGACTGAGAGGGATGCCAGGTTGGGAGCAGATGGCTGCTCACCAGGAGAAGCAGAGAATAGCTTGAAAAGAAGCTGAAGAGTACTTTAGATAAGCTTTGGATCTTTTTTTTTTTTTTTTTGAAAACTCAGATTGAGTGACTTGTCCAGGTTCACACAGATAGTAAATGTCTGAGGCTACATTTGGTTCAGGCCCTCCTGATTTCAGGGCTGTTTCTGAAAAGTTGTGTTTGAATTCAATAGCTGAAGAGGAGAAGTTGGGCATGAGAGACATAGGGGAACAGTGTGAGCAGAGGCAAGGTGGGATGGGGACAAAGAACTATTCAATTTGGCTGAAACATAATGTGGGAAAAGGAGTGATGTGAGATAAGGCTGAAAAGCCTTAAAGCAGCCTGGGGATGGTCTTGAATGCTTGACAATGGAGTTTCAACTTTAACCATTAAATAGTAGGGAGCCTTGCAGATTTTGGAGGCGAGGAGTGTCACAATAAATACAGCAGGAAGCTTATTCTGGCTGTGGTATGCAGGACAAATGGGGGTGGGTAAGGGTTGTGCAACTCAAGTTTCTCTATGGAGCCAGTAGCTCCTCTCCAATGACCTTTTGCGAAGCCATCATGCTAAAAATGACCTCTGTGCTCCAAACCCCTTGCACCTGATTTCCCAGGTCCACTGGAGACCTGAAGTCCGGCCGCTCAGATGATGGCAACATTTAGGAAAGTGCTTACCCGTCCATCCACAGGGCAAGGCTTCACAGATGAACTAGGGAAATACCCCGACTTCTTGGTCTGTATTAACCTTCCCTGGAAAGAGCAAGAGGCATTTCAGGGTTCTGTCTAGAAATTTGCAAGTCTAGGCAAAGTTCCCTTTGGGGGTGGGGAGAAGGTAGAGGGGGTTTCCATCCTGATCCTTAGCTACAACTACAACTCCAGCACTAAGTTCTGCAAGACTGACATATACTTATATGTTGCTGTTCAATCTAATTTGACTCTTATATGAATCCAGGGATGTCCATGGATTATTGGAAACTGGAGTGGCCTGCCATTTCTTTTTCTAGTGTGCTCGCATTTTACAGATGAAGAATTGAAGCAAGTAGGAGTTAAGTCACAGGGTCATTCAGCTTGTGTCTGAGGCTGGATTTGAACTCAGGAAGATGAATCTTCTGACTTTAGGTCCTGCATTCTATCTACTGTGCCGCCTAGCTGTCCTAATGGAGATATAGGTCAAATCAAGTAACTTGAACCTTTCCCCAAGCTTCTCAAAACACCACTTACTTCCCACCACTGAGACTCAGGGTCACCTCGCAGCAGTTCGATCACATCGCCCGTTTGGAATGTCAACACCGGCTTCCCAGGAGGAGCTGGAATACCGTGGTAATTCTGCACTGCCACCATTTTAGGACCTGGGTCAGAAAGGGAAAGGAAGCAGTTCATTCTTTGCAATTCAGATTCAGGGAATCGTCCCCTTCTCTATGACCCAACTTGTCAAAGAACTCCAAAGGAGATATGCAAGGCACCTAGACTCACACTTTCAAAATGCTTTCATAGATGGCAAAGTACCCCCGATTAACTACCATGCCCTAGTTAGGCTCCATAAAAAAAACAATCATTGTATTTACTGGGGTCCTGCCCTACTGATGATGAGACTTCACATGCATCAGTTTTTCAGTCTGCAAAATGGAGGTAAGAATACTTGCTAAATGCCCTTTTTGACAAACCACCAGGCGCATACTCCTCTCCAATGCTTTCTACCAATCAAATCAGTACTGTCATTCCTGGGAAGTAGGTGTTAAATCAATGACCCTGTGTCTGCACTCTGTGGAACTTCCCAAACCAAAACACCTTTCCCTTATGAGTAATTTTCTCTTATTAGAATGTAGGTTCCTTGAGGGTAGGGCCCATTTTGCTTTTTGTATTTGTATTGCCAGCACCTGGCACAGTGTCTGGCACATAAGTGTTTATTAAGCGCTTTTTCATTCATTCATTCATAAGAAGAATGCTGGTTAATCCTGATGAGATACTGTCTTTTTTTTTTTTTAATTAACTATCCTAAGTAACTTTGATTAAGCCAACAATTTAATTATGCTCAAAAGTTCTATTAACAATAACAACTTCCTTCTGCATGGTACTTTATGGAGATGATTTCATAGATATCATCTTATTAAAGCTTTGCAAGTCTTCCATTTTACATATTGGAAGATTGAAGTATCTAGGGAAAGGAAGTAATCTGGCCAACAGTACATAAAAAGTCTATTTTCTCTATTCATAGTCCTACAATGTAAGTTCTGTAAGGGCAGAGACCTTATCTTAATTAAATCTACATCCCTCTCAGGGCACAACATGATGCTCTATACACAGCAGGTGTTTGTTTTATAAATGTATGGGTGGGGCAGATAGGTGGCGCAGTGGATAGAGCACCAGCCTGAAGTCAGGAGGACCTGAGTTCAAATCTGGCCTCAGACGCTTAACCCTTCCTGGCTATGTGACCCTGGGCAAGTCACTTAACCCCAATTACCTTAGCCAAAAAAAAAAAAAAAAATTGAGTTCCATTATGCCCAAAGGATTATAAAACTGTGCATATCCTTTGATCCAGCAGTGCTACTACTAGATCTGTATCCCAAAGAGATCAAAGAGGGAAAAGGATCCACTTGTGCAAAAATGTTTGTAGCAGCCCTTTTGTAGTGTCAAGGAAGTGAAAATTGAGTGGATGCCCATCAATTGGGGAATGGTTGTGGTATATGAATGCAATGGAATACTATTTTTCTATAAGAAATGGTGAGCAGGCTGATTTCAGAAAAGCCTAGAAAGACTTAAATGAACTGATGCTGAATGAAATGAACAGAACCAAGACCACATTGCACACAATAAAAGCAAGATTGTGTGCTAATCAACTATGACAGACTTAGCTCTCTTTAGCAATTTAGTGATCCAAGACAATTCCAATAGATTTGGGATAGAAAATGCCATCAACATCCAGAAAGAGAACTATGGAGAAACATTTGTTTGTTTGTTTCTCATGGTCCTTTCCTTTTGTTCTGATTTTTCTTTCACAAAATAACAAATATGGAAATGTATTCAAAATAATGATACATATATAACCTATATCAGATTGTTTCTGTCTTGGGGAGGAGGGAAGGAAGGAAAGGAGAAAGTAAAAAATTTGGAACTCAAAATCTTACAAAAATGAATATTAAGATTCTTGAGAAGGCTATCTATTAATAAAAAAGGAAAAAAATCTTTGAGTTCAAATTTTTCTTTCTCCTTCCTCTCTTTCTTTCCTAAAAAAGTAAGCAATTTGATACAGGTTATAAATATCAATTGTGCAAAACATATTTCCATACTGATCTACATTTATAAATAGAACATATTTATAAAATAAAGCATGTATATGTGTGTATATAAAAATAAATAGCATTTATTATCTTCTAGCCACTATGCTAAATGCTTTACAATTATTAACTCATTTCATCCTCACAACAACACTATAGGTTCTATCTTTTCTGGCTTTTACAGATAAGGAAACTGAGGAAAACAGGGTTAAATGACTAGTCCAGGGTCACACAACTAGTAAATATCTGTGTCTAAATCTAAACTCAGATCTTCCTGAATTCAGGCCTAATACTCTATCCCCTAAGCCATCTAGCAGTCCTTATCATATTCATTATTCCCATTCATTCACTCTGCAATTCATTCAGACTGACCATTTTGATGGCACTCCATCCACTCTCTCCATGCCTTTGCCTGGATTGTGGTCCATGCCTAGAATGTTCTCCCTTCTTCTTTCCATCTCTCACACTCTCTTATTTCCTTCAAAACTATACTTAAGAAGATGATGTAATGATCAACTATGACAGACTTAGCTCTTCTCAGCAATACAATGTTCCAAGACAATTTCAATAGAGTTGCAATAGATAATGCCATTCACATCCAGAGGGAGAACTATGGACACTGAATGCTGATTGAAGGATACTATTTTCACCTTTTTTGTTTGCTTTTTCCTTCTCATATTTTTTTCCCTTTTGTTTTGGTTTTTCTTTCACAACATGACAAATAATGGAAATGTGTTTAATAAAATAAGGAAATCCCAAAAAATTATGCTTTAGTGCCACCTTTACATGAAGCCTTTATTGATCCCCTTACCTTCTTCCTGGTACCCAGCCAAATATCCCATATTTATTTTCTGGATATATGTGAGTATACCCACATACATATATTTATACACACATACCTAAAAGACACATCTACATTGTCTCAACCAATAGAACATAAGCTTCTTGAAGGTTGAGACCTTTGTACTTTTGTCTTTGAATCCCCAGCACCCAGGACAGTACCTGGCACACAGTAGGCCCTTGATGAATGCTTATGGATTAATTGATTCAATTTTCCTGAGTAACAACGACCAGGAAAGATCATGACCACAAGGGAGGAAAAAGAAGAAAAACTGAGATTCTACCCTTTCCCCAAATGACAAAATTTCAAACAAGCCCCTGTCTTTTCGCCCCACCCTTCTCCTGGGAGAATTATTGTGGCACTTCACGAGAAGGCCTAAGGAGGAGGGATTCAAGGCTCTCGCCAATGTCAATGTCTCTTTCCCACATGACAGAACTATTCATTAACCCTCCCAAATGGAACCTTAAATAATGAGTGTTTTGTATTATACCAGACATACTTACCAGCTCCTGTATTTAGTGCATCCTATAAAGGAAAGAAAAACAACAGACTGCAATTAGAGAAGATGCTTTTCATTGACTCTGGCTTAAATATCAGATTTATTTTTCTTAAGCCACCCTTACTGCTTGTGTATAACAAGCTCCCCATCCTAGAAGTCAAAGCAATGGACAAAGAGGGGGTATTGCAGATGGGATTTTTAATGTCTCTTATGCCCAAAGTGTTTCATTTGAGGCATTCATTTTCTTTTAACCTCTACTCCTTCCCCACCTCTCCTCTTGCCCCTCCCTCCCCGTGACCTCCCCCCAGTTTCTTCAAGCAGCCCAGTAGTTACTATAAAGTACTCCTATGATGCTAAGTGCATGTCTTGTCTCTTCAATGCAATGATAATTTGGGATTAAAATCTACTAGAGTAGTGCCCTGCACATAGTAGGCACTCAATAAAAATTTGCATAATTGATTTTGATCTTATTGAGCTTTTATGTCCTCCACAATACATTACTGGACATAGAGAAAATTTTTAAGGGCTGAGGCAGTTAGGTGACACAGTGGATAGAGGGCTAGGCTTGAAGTCAAGAAGATTCATCTTCCTAAGTTCAAATTTGGCCACAGACACTTAGTAGCTATGTGATCTTGGGCAAGTTACTTAACCCTATTTGCCTCAGTTACCAGTAAAATAAACTAGAAAAGGAAATAGCAAACCACCCCACTGTCTTTGCCAATCCCAAATGAGTCATAAAAAGTCAGACATAACAGAAATGATTGAACAACAAATTCAAGAAGATTTAGATCTGGAAGGGATTTTGGAGACTATTATGTTCACTCTTTTACTTTATAGATAAGAAAATGAAGCACAGAGAAATCGCTTGCCCAAGGTCACATAGCTAATATATGTCTGAAGGAGGATTTTAACTGAGACCTTCCAGTGTTCTTTCCACTGCATGAGTATTGAAGTATTCTATCTTTCTTACTGTATTATAACCATACTCTCTCCACCAGGGCAGTGGTGTCAAATTCAAAAAGAAATGATTCACCAAAAATGGTACATAAAGATCCCGATGGCTACACACAAAAGTCATAAATTAACATTTATTTATATTCTACTGTGTTATTTCTTTTGACAGATATTTCTCAATTCCATTTTAATCTAATTTCAAGCTGGAATAAGGGGGGGGGGAGCTTCTGTTTGATAATACTGCTCTACCCCACAATGATGGCCTGATTTGTTGACAGAGACAAGCCATCTTCTGGGCAGATGGGAGAAATGCAGGGAGGAGGAAAGGATCCATTGATCAATAAGCACTTATTAAGTGCTCTTGAAGTGCCAGGTATAAGATACAGATTGCTTGAATGTTTTCTGGTATCTTCATCCATGACAGAAGAAGCACAGGAGAGCAACAGGTTGGCTCATCTCTAAAAGGGACATTCCAAGTCCAGTTGGTAAAAACCACACACTTTGAGAGAGAGGGAAGGAGACTTGTCTATCTAAGCTGTATGTGAAAGGAATCTCCATTATAACATATCCAATAAGTGGTCTTCTATCTCTGGCTTGCAGACTTCCAAGGACTCCCTGACAAAGACTAGGGGTCTGTCAACCTGATGGAATTTTAATGCTCTTGGAGAAGAAAAGATACAGGGGAACTTTGTCCCTACCATCACCCTCAGTGGACAGCTCGTGGCACAGGGAAGCAATGGG
This sequence comes from Antechinus flavipes, assembly GCF_016432865.1. Lineage (NCBI taxonomy): Eukaryota > Metazoa > Chordata > Mammalia > Dasyuromorphia > Dasyuridae > Antechinus > Antechinus flavipes. The sequence goes on from NC_067399.1 coordinate 505,813,579, forward strand.
AATTTGGATAATTGCCCGCAGGCATGGATCAGATTTTGTAAGAAACAGAGGTGAGAGGGAAGCAAATGGGTTTGGATGTTCTTACCGGGTCTACAGGAGAACCTGAAAAAAAAAAAAGAAAGAAAACCAAGTAGAGTTAGAGGCCAAACTTCCCATAATGAGTGAGACCCTGGATCAAGCTGTTCATTCTCTTATTTATTCAATGCATCTCCCTGGGCCTGTTTTAGGTTTGTGAGTGAGGCAAGACATCATGAAGGTTAGTCACCAGTATGGATTACAGCAAGGACAGGAAAGGAGTCTGGGGGTTTCCCCGCTCTGTTCCCACCATGTGTTCCTACCATTCCTCTGAATACTCTCTATCAACTTTGGAGAGTTCATTTTTAAGCTTTGATTTTGAGGAGGGGGAGAGATGGGAATCTGAGCAGAGCATTGGGACTGAGCCCTACAAACAGATTTGCTGATGTCAGTGTGATCACATGCTGCAGGAGAGAGGCAGGCTTCAGCTTGTCAGATAGCAAGGACATATTCCAGCCCCCACCCCATGCTCTCAAGGATTTCCCCCATTTTCCCCTGTCCCCCAAGAGCAGCCTGCTGAGTCCCAAGGATCTGACCAGCTGGGTAGCCCACCCTCCTGTGGAGCAGGGCAATGGTTACGGTAAAAAGCACATGGGAGACTCTGGCAATTCAAAAGCATTCTGACACTCACAGTTGCAGATATATTTAGGTAGACATATGTATCCAATGGGCCCTAAAGAACACAGATGGGCATACTAAGCTGGGGTCCGGCAGAGACCCAAGCCAGGAAATACAGACACATAAAGAAAGAAATCATTGCATACACTCATATAGGGCTGCCTGAGGTCAGCCTTAGACTCCCTCCAGCCCAGGATTCTATCTCTGTAATGGAACCTTAGGAAGGGTTAAGAGGAGGACCAGGTTCTGTCCATGGTACTAGCCTAACCTAGTACAATTTTTGACTCATCCTGAGGAGAACTAAATTCAAATTCTGGCCTCTTACTTATACCTGTTTGTCAATGGGCAAGATCTTTTACCTTTCTGAGCCTCAATTTTCTCATCTATAAAATGGGGATAACAAATATTGATCCTAAGAATAACCTATAAGGAACCAAAGAAAAGATAGAGAATAATAATTATAATCTCTTCTATTATCATATATGCTTTCTTGAAATGGAAATTTATTCTAACATATTTGAATCCTCTCTCCCTGATGTTCTGCTGGACACATGACAGTGTTTTGTTTTGTTTATTATTTTCCCTTTTTTAAAATTTTGTATTTATTTCTAAATAAATAAACAAATATTGGTCTTACCTACTTCATAAGCACTATATAAAGGGAAGTTATTACTTTCTTTAATTTGACAATAATTTTTTACACACAACAAAAGTAAATGGAAAGAACAATAGCAACAAAACATCTAAACTCATTGTTATAAACTTGGCCCCAAAGAGGAAATAATGAAAAAAAAAACTCTTCCCCTACTTCTTTACAGAGATAAGGGATTATGCATGTGGTATATTATATATAGGTCAGACCTTTTCAATATGCTGTCCACTTTTGTGGAGATGTTTTGCTATAAGGGGATGATTGTCTGAGAGAGGGAGGGGGAAAACTATATCAGAAAAGAGAAATTATCAAAAAAACAAAATTTTGAACAATAATTTGTATTTTAGCTTATACTCTCCTACAACAACTTCTATAAGTTTATTTTCTATTGTGAGAAGTTTTATGGGGAGGGAATTCTCAAAACTACGTCACATAATGCTCTAAAGTATCCATGGTTTTAGTACCTGGAATTTGGTTAACAAACCCACATTCCACTTTCTCCATGTCCTCTATGAGTTTAAAGGTTTCTATCTTGTTCCTTCTCAGCCTTTCGTCTCTCCAAATTTCAGTTTTCTAATCTTCCTGATCATACTCTTCCACCTCCACACCTTTGCTCATGCTGTTCCCCCCACCTGGAAATCTTTGCCATTTCTGCATCCCACTAATTCCTATCCATATCTGGAGGACAAGATCAAGTCCCAGCTTTTCTGTGTAATCTTTACTGATTCCTCTGGTTCTCCGTGTTTCTCTCCCCAGCCAAAATATACCTACCTTTCTTTTCTCTACTCTTACAAATATGAAGAACAGAATTAATTATTTCTTATACTCCACACTGGATTCCCTGACTGTGAATGCTTTAGAGAGCAAGGTCTAATGTTCTCAGTTTTTCTATATCCCTCAGTGCGCCTCACAAGCAGATCCAGGAGGAGCTCAATACAGCTGTGTTGGTTGACTGAGTTAAAGCCCAAACTCACATTTCTAACTTTGAAGGCTTATGAGGAGCTTTACTCACAACAACCTTGTTAAGTACTTCAAATGCCATGACCCTAATTTTAAAGCAAGTTGGCTCAGGAGATAAGAGCACAGTCCTTGGCTTCAGGAGGACCCGAGTCCAAATCTATGCCTCAGAAGCTAGCTGTGTGACTTTGAGCAAGTCATTTAACTCTGCCTCCAAAAAAGCAAATAAAAATAACAATGAGGAAAATGAAGCTCGGAAAAATGGGGTCACTGGTGCATGGTTTCATATTTCATAAATGTCGGAGCCTAAATTTGAACTTGGCACTGGTTCCATTTGTAGGGATCTTCCTACCACATGACATCGTATCGTCAGTCCTCAGATTACATCACTGAATGGGTGTGGGCTCAGTCAAACTGAGATGGGAGAGACCTCAATTTAAAAAGACCTCTGCCTCCGGGACTAGCTCCAGCCGTCCTGATCTATGTCTGGCACCGGACCCAGAGGGGACAGTGAGGCCGATAAGCTTGCCCAGCCTCCCTCACTGAAATCCAGTTCACCTGCATGTCACAGCATCACCTCCCTGATGTCAAGGAACTCTTCGAGAACAGAGGATCCACAACAACGGCCACCTCTGGCCAGGGGTGTCAGAAATGCTTACAAAAGCAGAGCCTGTTTCATATGTCTTCATATCTCCAGTTCCTAAGACAGGGTCTGGCACACAGTAGGCACTTAATAAATGCTCCTTGATGGATTAGGTCCTACTCCAAGCACTTATTAGCTGAGGGATTCAGGTACTTAGTCTCTTTCAGCATCAATTTCCTCATCAGTAATCTGGGAATACGAACGGGCTCCTGTGAGCATCCAGTGAGGCAGCTTTGTAATCTAAAGCATTATGTGAATGCCAGCTTTTACCATCATTGTCACCCTTTCTTGCCCTTCCCCGACTCTGGCCATCCTGCGTCAGAATCCAAGGCCAATATTTACCTAAAGAATCCAGCTGTGGCTCGATAACCACATCATGCAGATGCCATCAACTATCTCTAAGAATTAATGGCAGGTTGCCCTGGCAGGAGACATATCGGTCAGCCAGTCACAAAGTATTTGTTAAGCACTTACTATGAGACCAGCATCGGGCTAAGCTCTGGGTATACGAAGAAAAGTAAAAGGCAGTCTCGAACTCGAGGAGTTTGACACATGTGCACCATTATGGAAAGACACAGACTAGAAAAACTGAGGGTGGTCTCTGCTGCTAAGGAGGCTGGGAAACGATTCTTGTGGAAAGTGGGGCTTTAACTGAACCCTGAAGGAAGCTGGCAAAGTCAGGAATTACAGGTGATGTGGGAGAGCATCCCAGATGGGGGACATCCGTGAAAATGCTCAGAGGTGGAAGATCACGGGCAAGGGACAGCAAGAAGGTATATGGACATAAGGGGCTTGCTGTGTTTGCCCTACAGCGGGGCCAAGCAAGACTGGAATGAGCAGGGATGTGCTGGAAGTGGATTGGTAAATTTTCACTGAGCGCACTCGCACTCTGAAAATCAGAAAATGCTACAAAGTAAGGCTTGGTTTGTTATTTTGTTGATTGTCTTGATCTAAGAAAGTATGGGAGAAATGTTGAATATGTAGATTAATCTTAGAAGTTGCCATACTTTTCAGAAAGCTGGTTGTAAACATTTACTGATCCCACCTCAAGGCCATAACCCTGACTCTGGTGATACCGGCTAGCCTAGCTAAAGCCCTAAACATAGAACATATTACTGTATCACCTATTCTAGATCAAAATGTTTATGGAAGCCAATTAGTTCTTTATCAATAGAACCTCCTGGTCCTTGTGTACACATCAGGTGTTTAATAAATGCTTATTCTTTCTATCCCCCATAACCCTTCCTCCATTTCTTCTGCATCCCCTTATGTTGTTCTCAGTTATCTGTCAAGGAACACATCATTCAGTGGTTAACTAATAACAGGTGTTGCCATTTTCAAGCTAGGGCTATTTTACAGGATAATATCAATTGCTCTAGACAAGAGTGTGCTATATAACAAAGTAGGGGATCTGTGATCTCCTTAATAGGAGTATTCCCACTGTATGTGCACACTGCAACCCACCCATACCTTCCTCAGTACTGAATGAGGATTCTCCCTTCCCATGTTTTTCTGTCCATCTTCTACAGCATATTCTGGAACTATGAACTGCTGTTATTAATTACTGTCTTTAGCATGATACAGTGTTATTATCTCTATTTTACATATGGAAAGAGTCCAAAGACTTAGGATTAAATCCCCACTGCTCATTAACTTTGTGACCTTAGGAAAGTCACATAATCTGCATACTCTTTTAATAAAAAAAATAAAATAAATTAATATATAAAATATAAAATAATATATATAAAATAATAATATATAAAATATAAAATAAATTAAATAAAAATTTCTTTTAAAAAAAAGAGTAATGTTTACTCTTTTAATTTAAAAAAAAGGAAGGGAGAAAGTGGAGTGTTAAATTAGTTCTTATCTTAGCTTTCTTCTAGCTTTAAATTTCAGGAAAAAATTATTTGGCTTCAAAAGAATGAATTTTTAATGTGAAATTTCAGGCACCACCAGGTAGCAAAGAGAGCAGGAGACACTTTTTCCTAGTTTATCTTACGTAATGCCTGCTCTACATTAAGGCTTCTCTCTCAGTGTTGCAGCTACTTGTGACTAGAAATACCTTTTTGCCCTCTTCCAGGTCATCCATCTATATCCTGAAGGGAAACAGAACGCAGAATGGTGAATCCCCACAATCCCCTAGAACTGGGGACAGTCCAACTTTGCATTATCTTTTACTTTTTACCTCCATGCCCCTCTTAACTTTCCCTGCCAAAGACCAGGCTTGGATTACTCCCACCATTCAAACTTCATTCCAATTCACACGATGCTGAGCAAAAGCGGGAGAAAACTGATGGAGACTACTAAAAATTTATGTTATATAATCCCAATTGGTTCCTCAGTGCACTAAAAAAGTCCTTTTATACTCCCTTAATTGATTCACTAACTCACTTAGCACAACAGCTTTTCATTCCTCCTCAAATCTCCCTAACCATCCCCTGCTCCTCAGTTAAGAATGTTACTTAATATTTCACTAAAAAATAGAGGCTGTGAACCTGCCTTCTGCCACAATCTTTTCCTTCACTCTGTCTCACATAAAGAGGTGGTTCTATTCCTTACAAAGACAAATATAATCTCATCCCGTCTTCTCCAAAAGATTGTTCCTTCCTTACTAATCTCCACTGGCTTCTCATCTACTGGCTACTTCCCTGTTTCTACAAACATGTTCATATCTCCCCTATTCTTAAAAAAAAAAAAAAAATCATCATCTGACCTCTCCATTTCTCATAAGCTAGCAAAATCCAATAAACTTTGGATGGAAAATGCCATCTGCATCCAGAGAGAGAAGAATAGAGACTGTGGATTGAAGCATATTCTTTTCACTTTTTTTTCATTTCTCGTAGTTTTCTCCTTTTGTTCTGATTTTTCTTTCCCAACATGACTCATATGGAAATACGTGGAAAAAAAAAAAAGAAGAATGTGTATATGTACATATTTTTAAGTTTTTCTTTTTCTTTTCTTTTCTTTTTTTTTTTTTTGGCTGAGCTAATTAGGATTAAGTGACTTGCCCAGGGTCACACAGCTAGGAAGTGTTAAGTGTCTGAGGCCAGATTTGAACTCAGGTCTTCCTAACTTCACGGCTGGTTCTCTTTCTACTGCAACACCTGGCTACCCAATGTAACCTAAAAATTTTAATAAAAAACCTTCAAATATTCAAAATGGAACTCTTTATCTTTTCCATCAAACCCTTCCTTCTTCCAAATTTTTCTATTAATGCTGAAGGCACTACCACCTTACCAATCATTCAAGCTCCTAATCCACATGTCATCTTTGAATCTTCATTCTTTCCCCAAATCCCAATAAGTTGCCAACTTTTGCTGATTTTACCTTGGAAATGCCTCTTGGATATGCCCATTTCTTAAACACAGCAACATCCTATTACATACCTTCATCACCTTATCCCTGGACTACTACAATAGCTTTCTGGTTGGTCCCTGTCTCAAGTCTCTCCCCACTCCAGGTTGTGTTATACTCAGCTAGTGCTACACTCAACTATCGAAGTGAATTTCCTAAAGCAAAGGTTCCTCTTCTGATTTTCCTTTGCTTCTTGGCTTTTGAAAAGTCTCAGCTAAAATCCTACCTTCTGCAAGAAGTTCTCCCTTAAAGCCAGTACTTTCTGTCCAAGATTATTTCTGATGCGTCTTGTACGTATTATACTTGCACATAAGTCTCCCCCACTTGAGTATTAGCTATTTGAGACTAAGGGCTGGATTTGTCTTTCTCTGCATAACATAACTGTATGTAGTACAGAGGAGGCACTTTAACAAATGCTTGTTGACTGATTTTGCACAGGCTCTTCTCTGTGCTTGGAATATAATTCCTCTCCATAGTAAATTGTTAAAATCTCTGTCTCCCTTCAAGACCACCTTCTTTCTTTCTTTTTTTTAAAATTTATTTACTTATTTTCCCCCAGTTATATTTAAACACTTTTTTTTACATTTGCTTTTAAATTTTTTGAGTTCTAGGTTTTCTCCCTTATCCCCACCCACAATTAAGAACCCACATGTGAAATTAGGTAAAACATTTCCATAAAAGTAAAGTTATGAAAGAAAACATAGATCTTCCACCCTAATGAAAATAAAAACCCTCAAGAAAAATAAAGGTAAAAATAAAGAGAGAGAGAGTAATAGCAATCTATATTCAGACTTGATCAGTTTCTTCTCTGGATAGAGATGGGATTTTTCAACGTAAGTCCTTCAGAGTAGTGGATGATTGTACTACTGAGAATAACGAAGTCATTTACAGCTGGTCATCCCAGAACATTGCTATTACTTTGTATATAGTATATTTCGCTCTGTTAATGGAGACTTTCCAGGGTTTCTTTTTCTTAGAGCATCCTGCTCATCATTTTCCAGAGAACAATAATATTCCATCAGAGAAACTTGCTCCAAATTTTTTTTACAATTACAATTGCTAATTGTATCTCCCCTCATTTATTCTCTTTCTCCTATTACCCTGCCCCTCCTCAAAAATGCCCTCTCTTTTATCACTCTCCCCCTTAAGGGCACCTCCTATAGCAGTCTTTCCTAATCTTTGGAGTTATTTGTCTCTCCCGCCTAATGATCGTGTGTACGCTCCTCTGTTCACATTGTGTACCCGTCCCACAGCGTGCAAGCTCAGGGGCTGTCCAGGGTTCTTTAGATTAGGGCTGGGGTGGGGGGAAGAATGAATCCTTGGACAAGCCGCAATCTAGGTTACAGGTGGGTTGCAACCTGCATAAGTAGATGGAGGCCCAGTGGCGGATGAAAGTCAGAGCTCTGAAGTACTAAGACACTAGAGTCCCAGACTACATCTGTGAGGTTCCCGGGAACCTTTTCTGATCATTAATGTGGTAATGAATGTGGCCAGCAGGGGTCGCTACAAAACAAGGCTAAACCTTGCCTTCCTTCACAATGTGCAAATACAGAGTCACCCCAAGGAACCTGGGTCTCTCTCCTAAAATACAGGCTCTCCTCTTCGGCCTGGGGAGCAGGCCCGGAAATGAGCTGATGACTAAACTTGGGGTTTCAGGGGGTGGGAAGACTGCAGAGCCGTCTGAGAGGAGGCTTTTGCCTGAAGTAACTGACTTTTAAGTTCTGCACCAGGGGAATCTGAAGGCTGGATGCACTTAATAAATATGAAAAATATGAATAAAGATGGGAAGATTAGTCCAGAGTAATAGAGAGGGAATAAAAGCAAACCCTGGACAACATAGACACTGACCACAAAAATGTAAATTACAACAATGATAAGAAATCTTTAAAAATCTGAAAACAAAACATACAGAATATAAGGAATATAAGAGGTCTGAAGGAGCTAAACGAAGCAGAGTGGTTTCATAATTATTTCAAGGTGATAAACTTGAAAAATACATAAATTGGGAAGGAAGGAAGGGAGGGAGGGAGAGAGGGACGGAGGAAAGAAGGAAGGAAGGGAGGCAGGGAAGAAGGGAAGGAGGAAGGAAGGGAAGGAGGGAGGAAGGAAAGGAGGGAAGGAAGGAGAGAAAGAGGGAGGGAGAGAGGGAGGGAGGAAGAAGGGAAGGAGGGAGGGAGGGAGTGAAAGAGGAGAGAGGGAGGGAGCAAAGAAGGAAGGAAGGAAGGGAGGGAGGAAGGAGGGAGGAAGGAGAGGGAGGGAGGAAGGAGTAAGGAAGGGAAGAAGGAGGGAGGAAGGGAAGGAAAAAGAGAGGGAGGGTGGGGAGAGGGAAGGAGGGAGAGAAGAAAAGGAGGAAAGGAGAGAGAACAGAAGGGAGGGGAAAAGGGAAAAAAGAGAAGAGGGAAGGAGAGGGAGAGAGAAAAGAGAGAAGAGGAGAAGGGAAAAAGAGGAAAAGGAAGGGGGAAGAGAGCGCAAGTGAGAGTTCACAGGATGAGACAAAAGGAGCAGAGAATCTCAGATTACTTACTTATTTTGCAGGGTGGAATAACTTCTAAGCATTCCTTATGTGCTCCAACCCCACATTTAGTGCAAAGATAACCTTGATAGAAAGTCCCTCTGAATAAGCAAATGGGGAAAAAAAAAAAAGGAAAAAAAATGAGATTTTGCCTTTGCCTCTGAATTTTGCTTGGAAATTTTCAAAGGTTCCTCCTTGCCTATAGGGATTAAGCCTAAACTCCTCAGTTTGGCATTCTACAAGACTCTCTACAACTTGACCACAATCTAATTCTTCAATGATTATCTCCCATTGCTTCCTTAATTAACTGAGCAAGTCAGGTTCTCTGATCCTCAGTTTCCTCAATCTGTTAAATAAGGGGAGGTTGGACAAGTCAGCCTCTAAATTCCCTTCCTGCTCTAAACCAACGATCCTAAAAAACAAATAAAAATAAACAAAAAAATCCTTATACTATCCATAAAGGATCCCTCCATAAACCTTGACTCTAGCCAAGTAGGACTACTTACTGGCCCCAACTTCATCCTCTCCTCTCCCAGATGCCATTTCCATCCCCACCCCTGTATCCTGGCTTCTATAGTAAATACAGCCCTTCTTCGTCCTCTCTGCCTAATTCCTACCCAGAGCCCAACTCTGGATCCTTGAGGTCAGAGTTGGCAGAATTATGAGCACACAGTGGATTCTCAATAAATATCTCTCAAATGAATGGATGCATTTATTTTTAAACTAGCTCTATAGCAGTCCAGACAGCATTTTAGCTCAAGGATACACCCTCAGGGTGGAGAATTTAAAATTTGTCAATACTGCCATAAAGAAATGTTTCCTCCTTCTAGAGGGGACTACCACCAAAAAATTTAAAAAGAAATCTACAGAAAGTGAACAAGGAACAATTTTGCATGAAAATGACTTTAAGTATGGATTCTACTCTACTTTGCAGTTTTCCACTGGATTTGGATGACAGAAAAGAAGCACTGGATTTAAATTCAGTTTAGATTGTTTTTCAGTCAAATCCAACTCTTCATAACCCAACTTGAGGTTTTCTTGGCGGAGATATTAGAGTGATTTACCATTTCTTTCTCCAATTCATGTTACGGATGAGGAAACTGAGGCAAAGTTAAGTGACATTCATAGAGTCAAACAGCTAATGAATGTCTAAAGTCAGATCTGATTGCATGAAGATGAGCCTTCCTGATTTCAAGCCCAGTGCTCTTTCTAATATACCTCCTAGATTCAGGAGACCCGAATTCAAATCCTAACCCTATTATTTATCTTTTTTGGCAAGTCTCTTAACCTATCTGGATAGCAAATTCTTCATTTGTAAAAAGGAAGGAGTTAGGCTAAATGAGCTCTAGGCTCCATTCTAGCTCTAAATCTGAGTTTTTAGTCCTCCCAATGTCCTGGCGAGTTATTGCCTCCCCTCAGATGACCCAGAGCAAAATGGCTATAGCAATAAGGAGGCTCTGCTCCTCCAAGCACATGGTGTACTGTGGCAGGGATGTGGCAAATGTGGGGCTCCTCTCACCTTAAAAACATCTTGCATGCTTTGCAGTTGGTTGTCTTGTCGAATGTGTACATCTGGAAGTTGTGATGGTTTGCATTGGCCTTCTCTGGTTTAATATTTGACCTGGAAAAAAAGGGAGAGAACAGGGGCCACATTGAGTGATTCATTGCCCCCGCTTTCCAGCTGGGGGTCATTCCTGCCTTTGGGGCTTTCTGGGCTCCTGGAGGTCTCAAAGATCCAGAGAATGAACCAACCATAGACTTAGGACTGAAAAACATCCTAAAGACCGTCCTATTCCTATCCCTTTACTTTTTTTAATTAGATAAAACCACTGAGACTCTAAGGAGTTATGTTGCTTATCCAAGGTCACACAGGTAGACAGTAGTAGAGTCCAGATCCAGAGATGCTCCTCTGACTCCAAATCCCCCATACGTCCCCCTGCGCCCCATAGCCTCCAACTGGGACAAGACATATTTCGAGGCAGTGGAAAAAGCTTGAGGCTGGTTGTTCTTATCCCAGATCTACTACTGACTTTATGTGTGACATTGGGCTAATTACTCCTGCCATTTGGGTCTTACTTTCTCCATTTGAAAAATTGAAAAAATTTCTCCACTGAAAAAAGGTGGACTAGTTCTACCTTTAAGATCCTGAGAGTTCACCAGCCATGACAGCATCTCCCCTCCTTGTTTATCAAATATGCAAAGACTAACTGAAGTTACAGAAAAAGGGATTTTTGGCCAGACAATAATGGTTGCCAAAATAAATATCTTTGTTTGAAATCCACCCCTCAAACCTGTGGTAGATGGAAATACTGGGAGAATGTCTCATCCCATATGGAGTTTGTTTTAGAAGCATCTCACTTCTCAGAGATACTCTCTCCAGGAGGTCCCTTACACAGACATTCTGCTATCAAAATAATTTAAAGCCACTTTCAGAGTTCTGTCTCCACCTATTCTCCCATTGCTCTGTACTCTCTCCACCCTAGATAGCCCTCTACTTGTTGAAATAGGAGGGACATTTTGGGACATTCTGACAAGAACACTGGCTGAACCTCTATTAGGGACAGCTGACCCTCATAATGCTCACATTGCCATTTCAAACTGCTCCATCCATTTTCTTTTCATGTCTTCGGTCTTGCAGAAAAACTGGAAGCCCTGCTTTCCTTGTAGGTGAATTAAGTAGAATCCATAAGACCACTGCAATAAGAAATATAAAATGGTTTCTTCATTGAGATGGCGATGGGGTAGGTCTTTTTTCCCCCTTATGTTCCTTTCTCTAACATACCCTAGTATGTTTTGGTAGCTCAGAAGCTTTGGTAATCTCTGCCCTCCCCCAAGCCAGCCCCCCCAGCCCTCACTGTGGAGGAAATTCCTTGGTACCACCAAGAGCTTCAACTCAAAAAACTATCAGATACAGGTTGGTTTTAGAACCAAGAAGATGCATCCCTCCCCTCTCACTCATCCTCACCGGGCTGAACCTTCAGGCAAGAATAAGTTGTGATAAAAAAAAAAAAGGACACCGGATTTTTTTTTTTTTCATCCCATCTACTTTCACTTCCTAGATGTGGAACCCAAAATATTCTGAGGTTAGAAAAAAAAAGCAATAAAAAAGACTGCTTGATGTCAGTACTACCCCACTACAGGTAAGGGAATTTAAGATCCAGCTCTGCTCCTATCCATTCACACACCACCCCCTCAAACCTCAGGTTCAGCAAGAAATACAGCCTGAACCCCCTGCTTTTTCCTAGAATGCCTGTGGAAAAGAGGATTTTTAAGCATAACCCAATGGGGAAGTCTCTGTCTCTGTCTGTCTGTCTATCTGTCTGTCTGTCTCTCTCACACACACACACACACACACACACACACACACACACACACACACATTCCTCCTCTCTGCCTCCACTGTAAAGTCATGATATTCTAACATCTGAAGAACACTAACCAGGATCCCAGTCAGGGGTAGTGGGAAGGGGTGTAGAGTTGGTTGCTTACCATTTTCCCATGTGACTAGAAAGCATTAAGAAGAGGAAAAGCGGGGGGAAGAAGGTTATTATGAGATAAAGCCCAGATTACCCTTATTTTCTGCAAAGCCCCAGGTTATTGTGCATTTTTATGTTTAAGGGTGGTGGGCTCTGTAGAGATGGGATGGAGGATCTGGGAGAAGCCAGAGCCAGGGCCTGCCCCCTGGGCCATATGTGGCACAGACAGCATAAGGGGTTCAACAAAGGTTTTTCCCAATTTTAAAACTAAAAAACCAGTTATGTACATGCTCTAGCACTTAAGTTAAAGATAGCAGAGTAGAGAAGAAAGATCTCTGGACCTAGAATCTTAAAAAATCTGACTTCAGCTTCAGTACTTAGTAGCTGGGTAAACTCTCTAGGCCTGTTTCCTCATCTGTAAGGAGGGGATAATGATAAAGGGGGTAGCTCCCTAAAGAACCAATGTAAAAAGTACTCTGAACACCTGGAAGGGATATGAAAATATCAATGACTGTTACTGGTAGTGAGCAATAGTACCATGCCAAGGGTGTGGAGACAGTAACTAAAGGAAAGCAAGAAAAAAAGGAAGCAGAATGTGGATATTCTCTTTCCATTAGGGAAACAAGGAGGAGAAAAAAGCTGAATGGTTCCCCCCACTCCTTCTGCATTCCCACCTCAGCCTCATTCCATCTCACTGTCAGTAACAAATTCTACAAAACAAAAAAAGCAAAAGGGCTGATTTCAGCTCTGTCCTACCGAGTGCCTAAAGCACACAATGAAAATCCCCTCTGTCCTGCTATCTTCTCTCAAAGTAGTCCTTTCTGTTTCTTCATGAATGGACTGGATAAAAAGTGAGCTACTGATTCAAACACTTACTAGACTGTTCAGGAGAATTAGCCAACATTCCAAAAGTCCTTGACTTAAGGTGCCCCAAGAAGACTGAGACTCAGAACATCTGGGGTGTAATTGCAACTCTGCTACTAATGGTCTGTGGAGATCTTCCTCTCCTTGGGACCTAGTTTTTCTATTTGCAAAATGACAGGTTTGGGTTTGATGTCCTTTAAGCATCTTCTGAGCTTCAAAATACTAAAGTTTATGAGACTAGGGGCTAGCTTGCTGAATGGTCCTGAGGGAGAAGAAGGGGGGTTCAAAAGACAAAATAAGGATGCCCATGTGGATAAAGGGCACTTGCCTACCTTCTTGATGTCTTTATTGTTCATTGGATCATCTGTCATTTTGTGAAAGAGCAACTCGATGATCTCCTTCAGCTCGTAATTGTAGCCTTTCCTTTTACAGACAATCACCACTTTATCAAATAAAAATAAATACCTGCCTCAATAAGATTTAAAAGAGAAAAAAATCTGTGAGGTTTCCATTCCAAATAATCAATTCATTTTATAACCTTAAGTGTCCACTATTAACCAAGCAAGTATCACTTAACTAATAAGTGCTTACTATAGGCCAGGTACTGGAGATACAAAGACAAAAAGTAAAACAGCTTCTGTCTTCAATGAGTTTACATTTCTTTGAGGAGAAAACATGTACACATATAAGTATATAGGTACACATATAGATAGATAAAATAAATACCAGATAATTGAAGGGGGATAAAGATGGCATTTGTAACTGGGGAGGGCAAAAAGACTTCAAAAAGAAAGTGATATGGACTAAGATTTGAGGAAAACTAGCCATTCTAGAAGGTAGAGGTGATGAGAGAATGTGTTCCAAGCATTAGGAACAGCCAATGCAAAGGTCTCGGGGTCCTCAAACTTTTTAAATAGGGGGCCAGTTCACTGTCCCTCAGACTGTTGGAGGACCAGACTACAGTAAAAGCAAAAACTTTGTATTGTGGGCTTTTAAATAAACTTCATAGCCCTGGGTGAGGGGGATAATTGTCCTCAGCTGCCGCATCTGGCCTGCGGGCCTTAGTTTGAGGACCCTTGGTCTAGATGAAAGATAGAGTGTCTCATGTGAGAAGCAGCAAAGAGACCAGTGTACTTGGACCACAGAGCCCAGGATGTGAACTAATTTATATTAAAATTGAAAAGTCAAGTTGTAGAGAACTTGAAATGCCAAACAGAGGAATTTCTATTGGATCCTGGAGATAAAAAGAAGGCTCTGGAGTTTCAGTAGGGAAGTGATAGGATGAGACCTGCAATTTAAGAAAAGTTTATGTGGAGATGGATGGAGAGGGGTGGGAGTCAGGGAGATCAGAGAGGAAGCAATAGCCTAGATGAAAACTGATGTGTAGGGCTCTGTGCTAAGGGCAAGGAATATAGTCCTTATGCTCTAGGAACTTAATTTAGTAGGGAGATGCCATGTCTACAAAGAAGTGAATACAAGGTGGTTTGAGGAACAAGAGAGAACTAACAACCAAAATAACATCCATGGGGATGGAAAGTGGGGAGGAGTCCTGGAAGGTTTCTTGGAGACGTCTCAGCCTTGATGGAAGTTAAGAATTCTTAAGAAGCAGAGATGAGAAAACAAATTTTAAAAAAAGAAGCAAAGATGAGAAAGAAGATTCTTTTAGGCATGGAAGATAGCTGATATGCAAGGACAAAAGAGAGAATTCCAAGCTTATGGAACAAGATAAGACAGTTTGTCTGGAACATGGAGTCATTTGAAATAAATGGTGTCAAGCAAATGTAAAAATAAAGACTAGAATCTATTTAAAAGAGAGAAGAAAATGTCAAAATGTTTACAAAAGCTCTTTTTGTAGTAACCAAAAAGTAGGAAGCACAACCATCAACTGGGGAATGGATGAACAAGTACCAGAATGTGAAGGTAATGAAACATTATTGTGCTGCAGGAAGGATGAAGGGATAGGTTCAGAGAAACTTGAAAAGATTTGTAATGAATTGATACAGAGAGAATGAGCAGAACCAGGAGAACAATTTACCCAATAAAAATAATATTGAAAAGACAAATAGTTCGAAAGACTTAAGAATTCTGATCAATGCAATGATTTGTGATGAAATATCCTATTCGTTTTCTGACAGAAATGATGGACACAGGTAAAGATTGAAACACACACATATTTTTGTATATGACCAATGTAGGAATTTGAAAAAAGTGAAAATGCCTTTAAAAAAACAATAACAACAACATTGTATAAGAGAGAAACCTTGAAAGATTTGAGACCGCTAACTAATACAATGACCAATTGATTCTTGAGGACCAATGAGGAAGCATGTTACTCACTTCTTTATTAAAAGATCAGAAGATGTGCTGAAGATGCAGAATAAAACATACATTTTTGTACTTGGTCAATGTGGGAATTCATTTGGCTTGACTATGCTTTTCTGTTATGAGGATTTTGTTTTTCTTTTCTTTTTCTCCCCCAATAGAAGGCAGGAGAGGGGAGGAATAAATTGGAAAAAGAATTAATAATAGGATCTCTCTAAAGATAACCCGAACAACATTTAAAGGTTTATACACTGAGAATTCCAGCAGCCCTGATTCAGATAGACAACTAAGTCATTTCCTATCACTACCAATCATTTAACTCTTAGCACAGACTATGCTGTAAGCTACATTTCATATGTAAGGTAGTAGAAAGAATGCTAGTTTTGGAGTCAGCAAAAGCATGAGCTTTTCTACGTCCAGCATTTATCATCTGTGGGGCCCTGTGTAACAACTTATGTAAAGTGCTTTTCTAACCTTCAAGTACTATATGTCCTGCCTGTTGTTACTACTGTCTCCCAAAGCAGTTTAAGTTCTTCCCTGAGAGGAGAACTATAAGACTTATACATCTTACTAATCTTAAAGTCCTCTACAAGAACAGTAGGTGTGTAGACAATATGTGTTGATTGGATGACTGATTGAACTTGAACAACAGAAGCTCTTTTTTGGGATTAGAGAGCTTTTTTCCTTTATTTTCTTTAAACACTACAAAAGCTTGAAAGGCAGACTAATTTGGGGGCAAATGGCTTAAATTCTCAGACTTACTTTCGTAAAATGGAGACTATAGTATTTATAATCTTTATTCACAGTGATACACGAGTGAATAAGTATTCATTTGACAGCCGTTTATTAGATGCCTATGTGCTGCACACTGTGTTAGGTGCTACATAGTGGAATTAAGAGGTGTAAGCCTTTAATGGAGATTATAACATAACAGTGCTTGGCTCTCAGGGGATCTTATTAGCTCCCTCCAGCCCTGCCCCTTATGCCTGTTCCTTGTCCCCTTGGTAAACTCACCTATCTTGTTTGGTATGGTTTACAATGGATCGGACTTTTAATTCTCCATCAATCTTTGGCCTCCCAAATTCTTCCAGTTTAACTTGCTGGGAAAGAAGAGAAAATAACATGAAGCATTATAGTGGTACTTACTCATCATTTTTGTTTCTTAGAATCCCATCTCAGAAACAATGAGAGCTTGAGAATTTTCTAAGTAGAAAAGGTTCCTGAGGGAAATTAGCCGATAGAGAAGATCCTATGAAGGGATATTTGAGCCAAAATCAGTAGACCCTTTCTCTTAGCTTTTGAGGATGTGGCTCCTATTCCCCAATGTTTCACGTAGCTCTAAAAGCTCATCCAAACTTGGAGAGACCTAGGCAGGCAGAGCTGTGGGTGGGGCTTACAACCCTAAAACACAGCAACAGAGCAGATTACCCATCAGCCTTCAGTGTGGTAGTGTGCCTCCATAATGTGAAATATTTCCACCTCTGCCCGAGTCTTCTACCAACGTGTGTTTTCTAAAGGCACTTGTCAGCACTGAGCAAAACAACAAACAGCACTGTATATCATTTGACAGCTCACTGCTGTGGGGAACACTGGATGTATACACAGTATAAAATTGCCCTGCTTCCAATGTAGCAAAACAAAATCAAATCAAAAACAGATATTGTGCGTCAGATGGACTTGGGATGGGAAGAGGGCTGAAAGGAAAAGGAGGTGGGGGGCATGAGAACTGTCCTGACACCAAACCTTCCACAGAGATTGTCTTCTTCAGTCCAAAAGAAAAACATCCTCTCTGATCTGAAGCCTCAATTAAATTTTCACTGAAGTCATAACTGTCCCTGTGCTTTGGTTCCAAGGAAGCTTTGTGGGTGATTGAAAAGTCATCCAGACTTACCAAATTTTCTATAGAACTCTGAAATTCACTGATTTTCTTTAAGGTTTCTTTGTCCCGTTTGACTTCATTTATGTACATCGCCAAGTCCTTCAAAATGGCAAATAAGGGTGTTAGTTAGCATGCCCTGGGTACATTGGGAAAAAACCCACACTAAATCAAACCTTTGACAATCTGTCATAACAATAATGTCTTTCAGCTCTGCAAAGCATGTTCATATACATTGTGTGGATGACCACAGCAACCCTGTGAAGCAGGTAGAAATTATTATGGAAGAAACTGAAGTACAGAAGTGAAACAATTTGTCTAAGTTCACCTTGCTAGTTCACAGCATCACAGATTCAAAGGAAGAAGGGACCATGGAGGTCATTTAGTCTAGTATCCAATTCAAATAGAAAGAGAGCCCTGAATCCTTGTGGACCGGACCACATATTAACTTAGAAAACCACAAATTAACAATGTTGTATTATGTTTTAAAATTTATTTTGTGAAGTATTTCCAATAATTTTGAAATCTGGTTTAGCAGATTTATCGCTTCTTAATCCAACCTGCTTTTTATTGTCTTCCTCTTTCTCCACATCATTATTATCATCTTCATCACCACTACCACCACCATCTTACCCAGCTCTGTGATTTCTGCAGTGGAGGAAACTGCTAGTTAGAAACTCTCTTTAAAAACAGAGATTTGTACCTTTTCTACCAATGTATAATCCTAAGAATATTATATGGAAAAATAATAACAGCTACCATTTACATATTTGTATATGTAGCAAAATCTTTTTATAGGTCAAGCTTATGTGATCCTTAAACAATCCTTTGGAGTAGATGCTATTGTTACCTTCCCCATTTTGCAAGTGAGGGAATGGAGGCCATGAGCAATTAAGTTATTTGCCCAGGGTCCCATGCTTAGGAAGTGTTTGGTGTCTTCTTAACTCTAAGAGGTTAAGAAGTAATTTACTGAAGGTTACATAGGCAGCAAGGGACAGATTCAAGATCTGAATTCTCATCTTTTGACTCCAAACCTAGCATCCTTTTCCCTGAACCCGTTTCCTTGGATCTTGTTACTATATAGGCTAGAACTGGAAAACAAAGCCCCCTGAACTCTTCCTACTGTACCAACTCTCAGAAAACTTTAATTCAATTTAACGGACTTATTAACTCGCTGCTTTGTACGTGCAAAGCAAAATGGGAGAGGAGGAAGGCCCTTTCGCTTATAAAACAGAATATTGTAAAGTTAACACAAATATTGGTCTAAAAGGGTTTGTGTGCCAAGGGAAGCAGAGGGAAGCATTTATAAGTAGGCCTTTTGCGTGAACTTTTCTAACCCTGGGCAAGACATGAATCTTGGGGCAGCTGGATGGCACAATGCACAGGAGACCTGAGTTGCAATCCGACCTAAGCCGCGCAACACTCCCTCTCTGTGAGAGCCTGGACAAGTCACTTACCCACAAATGCCTCGCAAAAATCAATCATCATCCTAAAATAATGACTCCTAATGGGCTTGCATTTTCCCAAGTCATACCCCTGGCACTAGCTTGACAACCTGCAGGTCTTATCAAAATATCTAATAAATTGTGATTTCCGTGAGAGTAGAATCTGGGCTGCTTCTCTACGGGTGTTCTCAGGGACAAGCAGCTAGGGCTAGAACCAGGCAGAGAACTCAACAAGCTTTTGCCTTAAACCGCAACTGAAAGCAGAGCTTCTGGCTGACACTAGGGGGCACTGTGTCCAACCAATAATTGAGACTGCATTTCTTTCCTGGAAAGTTTGCAGAGTGGACCCAAAGGATTTTCCTTCAGCTACAGACAAGCTGGGCACACAACCAATTCCATCTAATTTCAGTCTCTGGAGAAGACAGCAAGCGCTTGAGTGTAAAATCCGCAAGGCAACACTGCTCATCCTGGTAGGCCATTGTCAGAACTCCCAGAAAAGTAGCCCAGGGAGCCTCCTGGGGGCAGGAGCCGGCTCATCCCATCCCTTACTGCACCAGGGGCTGCCCGGCCTGTTCAGGGTTCTGAGCAGAACTCCCAGGGTGCCAAGGTGGCTTATCAAGCCTCGCAGAAAAAATTACACAAAACCGTTCTGAAGTTTGGGGCAGCGGAAAGAATGCTAACTCTGGAATCACAGGGCCTGTATTCAAATCCCAGTTCTAACTCTTACCGCCTAGATTACGGAACCTTTCTGGGCCTTTTCCCTCATTTATAAAATGAAGTAGTTGGACTTTATAACCTCTAAGGTACCTCTCTATTCTAAATCTATGATCCTACAGATCGTATTTTCTCCTGGCTTTCATTTTAAAGTCAGAGAAGATGCTCTAATGATAGCCTGAAGTTCAGCAAGGAAAGAGACTTCTAGAAACTAGGCTATTTACAAAGTATGGGAGGGCCTAATTTGCATTTCAAATAAGGAAGATATGGAAATATTGGCTAAGTCAACAAAGCGAAAAGAGATGCTAAAAAAAGCTAATGCTATCTTAGATTGAAAAACCAAGAAATAATTAGACTAATTAATAGAAGTCTGATGTTCAGATTGGGACAGT
Source organism: Antechinus flavipes (assembly GCF_016432865.1). Lineage (NCBI taxonomy): Eukaryota > Metazoa > Chordata > Mammalia > Dasyuromorphia > Dasyuridae > Antechinus > Antechinus flavipes. Next base: position 505,833,482 of record NC_067399.1, read on the forward strand.
CAGGTGTCACAGTGGATAGGGCACTAGCTCTGTGGTCAGGAAGACTTGCGTTCTCAGACACTTACTAGCTGTGTGACCCTGAATAAGCCACTTACCCCCAATTGTCTCAATTTCCTCATCTATAAAATGAGCTGGAGAAGGAAATGACAAACCATTCCAGTGTCTCTGCCCAGGAAACCTCAAATGGGGTCATGGAGAGTTGGGTATGATTTAACAACAATCTAAACTGAATCTAAATCTACTGTTCCTTCTGCTCTCCCATCCTAATTGTCCAATGGAAGACTTTGCAAAGTGGAGTTGGACTCCTACATCTTCATGTAAATTTTTTCCTTGTTCATTTTCTGTAGGTTTAAAAAAGTTTTTGTTTTTGTTTTGTTTTTGGTGGGGACTAGAACAAGGAAACATTTCTTTATAGCAGTGACGCCAAATTTTAAATTCTTTTCTGCAGAAACTTCCTGAACAAGTGGGGCTGCACTAAATGACTTAGATCATCATCATCTCTTCCTCTGCCACGACTACGTGAGACTGCCTCACAGGGCAAACAAGGATAAAGGAACAAAAGTCAGAAGGAAGCAGCTTGTCACTCAAAATAAGGAAGAGAGAGGCCATCAACTCTGTAAAGTGACTTCTGATACACTGGAGGGTGATGAATTTGGAACTGTGGGAAATAACTAAGTGTAGTAGTGGAGGCAGCATTGGCTTGGAGGCCAAGGACATGGGTTCAAATCCTCCCTCTCACCTACTAGCTGTGAGACCTTGGCCAAATTCTGGTTTGCAATTTCCTCATGTGTAAAATGGATTATAATAATATCTGGCATTTATATAGATAGACTTTAAGGGTTTCAAAGAACTTTATATAATCTCACTTGATAATTCTTATTATAATCTACATAAAACACCCACATATGGTCCAGATCTATTATTTTACCTATTACTGATGAGGAAGCATTTTCCCCTGATTCAGATTAGTGACTTATCAGTAATTTTTAGTCTTAAAGTTGCCTACAAATGGGGGTAGGGATTCTATCCCAAGAGATTGGTCACATGGCCAACATGCTTCAGATCACAGATTTAGATGTGAACCTAGGTTAACCTGAATCAAGGCCCATTCTCTGTCCACTAGGCCACACTATCTCTCCTGTATCATAGAAAGTGCTCACTCATCCACATCAGAGAGAACCAGACACCGGACTTCTGATTTCCTGGGATATGGAGAATTCCTTTACTAATGCAAGTCCATACTTTCTGAGCAACTTCCAGACTTAGAGATTTGTCCAGAGCAATGAGAAGTTAAGTGATTTGTCCAGATTTACACAGCCAGAGTATGAGAGAGAGAGAGAGAGAGAGAGAGAGTGTGTGTGTGTGTGTGTGTGTGTGTGTGTGTGTGTGTGTGTAAGTATGTAACAGAGAGAGACAGACAGTCAGAGACAGTCAGAGACAGATGGAGAAAAAGACAGAGAGAGAAAGAGAGACAGGGAGAAGATGGAAACTGGACTCAGCTCTTCATGGCTCTGAAGTCAGTTTTCCATCCACTATTTCATGTTGTCTGAACACACACACACACACACACACACACACACACACACCCCTCTACCAGATTAGTTCCACGAATACAGGGATTACAGTATCTTATCACCCGTACATCCCCAGCTCAGCACATTACTGCAGGTATTTAATAAATGATGACAGCAGTGGGATGTTTTCATGTAGGGGCAGGGGTATATATATAAATGCTATGTGTTTATGTGTATGTGTGTCTCTCGGGGGGAGAGTGAAGTAAGTTAGAGGATTTCTCCTGCAGGTAGACTCTCTTTCCACCCACTGCTTCTTATGAGACACTTAGCTTGTTACACTACATTGAGCTCCAGATAATATGATACCCTAGGCTTCCGAGAGCCACTTTGCAGTGAGAGGGAAGCTGACTTCACCACAGCTCACTATAATGCACTATACTACAGGTCCTGCCTTCTCTGTGAGAAGGTCTTACAAGACCTGTTTGTCTTGCTGAATAACTGCATCCCCTGGTTGGATCCATCACAGTTTCATCTGGTTCACAATTCCACCGAGTAGAGAGAGAGCGTTTCTAAAGCAGAAGGGGCCAGTTGATAGATTTTAGGGAGTCCCTTGGACATGGATGGGGAAAAAAATTCACCTCTATTTTCACGAACCTTTGCTTTCCTTTTTAAATTGCCAAGAATAGCATTTAAACAATTATTATGAGAAGGAATTCATAGGATGTATAAAACTTCAAAAAGTTGTAAAGCCCACCACCAAAACAAACAAACAAAAAGGTTAAGAAGCTCTGTTCTAAGGGCAGCATTGCTGTGCTGGTGTTCCTTATGATTTCGCAATAGAGAGTTGGCTCCCATCCTAATAAACCCAGCTACCTGCATGGCTTCCAGTGCTTCTTTGAGCTGCTGTCTTTCTGGACGATCCGCAGAGTGACTGAGGAGTTCCTGAAAGGGTTAAGGGAGCATTACTAATTCCCAGTTTCACACAACGCTGTCCATACCACAATTCTGGTATGATGCACTTCATGGCTCTAGTGACAGGACTTCCCACCCACCTAGAAGTGTATTTCAGTTTGACAGATTAGCTCTAGCAGGAAAATCAGAAGCATTTGAGTATAAACCAGAACTTTATGCATATTTCCCAAATCTTGTAGCAAGCTGATCCAGAGCAAAACCCTCAAAGAAGCAATATGTTCCATGCTGAACTAACAAATGCATGATTGCTTTGTCATAAATCACTCGCACTGTGTGACGCGTCTACCATGAAGTCTCCATTCTCAGAATCCTTTGGGGCCCACTCTCAATAGAAGGTCTGTGGTTGATGGGGAGTTACCTTCAGGAGGAGGTGATATTTCAGAACCCGTTGCATTGGCACTACTAGCAGATCTTGCAGTTTAAACTTCCCATCTTGGACTTTCAAGGTGCATTCCTAAGAGTGATCACAGAGGAACAAATCTGAATTTAATTTTGTTCAGAGAAACAGTACCCCATGTCCCTCTATTCCTCTGCAGACCCAGGGTGAAAAAACAAATCTTGGATTCAAGCCCAAATGTCTTGCATACTTCTCATACTTAGATTTCTCCATTAAAGGATGAACCTATTGACTAATTCTTTTTTTTTTTTTAATTTTTAATAGCTTTTTATTTACAAGTTATATGCATGGGTAATTTTACAGCACTGACAATTGCCAAACTTTTTGTTCCAATTTTTCCCCTCCTTTCCCCCATCCCCTCCCCTAGATGGCGGATGACCAATACATGTTAAATATATTAAAGTATAAATTAAATACAAAATAAGTATACATCTGACTAATTCTTAAATCACAGAATCTTCAAGCAGGACTGGACTTTAGAATGTAAGAGCTTCATCACAGAATGTCAGAATGACATTTAATGATCCATTTTATTGTTAGCAAAATTGAATAAAAAGTACCCCCCCCCATTACTCTCAACTGTATTACCTCTACTTTTTGTCTAAAATCTTCTCTATTGGCAATAAGATGGTTTAGAGTGTTCTGGGCATACTCCATGTGGCTGCAGTATTCCCCATAGATCAGTAGCCTAAAGGGAGCAAAACACCAAAATCAGTACCAGACAGACATACACACACACACTCACACATACAAGAAATTCACAAATTAAATAAGAAATCTCCACTTTCAGTTTCCTTACCTTAAGCCCAATATAACCTTTCTCGGGAAGTATAAGAGTATCCTGCCACCCTGGACTCAAATACTCCTACCCTAGAGAAAATGGGAGAGTCTAACTCCACTCCTCAATTCTGTTCACACAAGTGACCCCTGTAAGCAATATATCTTCACCTAAATACCTATATACCCTCACCTATATACTCATATTTATAACAATGTGTAATGACTATAGCAAAATTCCATGTTTCTAGATGTGAATGGACACAAGTGCTTTTTTGTATTGATTAAAATAGTTCCAATGAGTCCTATATCAGTGCATCTTCTATTCTGGATTAAGTGTCTTTTGGACAGTAGACTGTTCTGTAATTAAAATGTAGTGTATTCCTATTTTTTTGTCCAGCTTTGTTTTAATAAAACTTTTTTAAAATTTTGTGTTTAATTTAGTATTGTACCTATTAGAGAACAATACGTGTAACTGGAAAAGAAAAGACTCACGTCAAGTCCCATCTTTGGTCAGAAGCCTTTTGTAGCCTCACTATATCCCCACATAACACATAGGGCCTTTGAAATTGCCTTCCACTTACAGTGGATATGTATCTTGTACATATATAGTTGTTTACATATTTTTTCCCTCATTATAACATGAAAATCTTAAGAGCAGAAACTATGTTTTTGTCTTTTTTTGTATTCTCAGCAATTAGCATCTAGGACAATTAAATTTGTGCTTATGTACATGTGCATTTATGTGTATAATATGTACATATTTGCGATGTAATGGTTTAACAATATTATTTATAGTTCTTTTTAAAAAAATATTCTTAAGATTTTCCTTTATAAGAATAATTGGGTCAGATCAGAGAAAACCTTCAATGTTTATCCTTCCTGGGCTGGACAGGAATAGTTGGTAGATGCCCTTATGCTTTCCAGCCCAGGTTCCTGAAGATCTATCCAATCTTAAGAATAATTTGATCTGATTCTTAAGAACTTTGTGTTGAACAAGTCTTCTTTCCTAAATATCCTGCTCATTGAGCCTCTTCCAAACCCACTCCCATTCATCCATATTCATTTCTTTAAGACCAGTGTCCCAAAGATTATAACATGGAACTTTTAAAAATATATAACTTTTCTTAGTTCAGATATGAAAGAATAAGACACATGAATCCCTGTGTCAGGAAAAACTAAGTCTAGGGGATGTAAGATCATTTGGTTTAGGTATTTTCATTGGCCTAATATTTGCTGCCTCTCAGGCCCACCTTCCTAGGAAAGTGTTTAATCAGCTGAACTATATGACCCATTCTGGAGTAAATCAGTAGCTGTTGTGGATTTCATAATGCCTTTCAGGGCTGGATGACCTGGGATCACCTTTTACTTTGTTCTTCTCTCCAACCTCTGAACCTCTTCCCAAGTCCAGATTTCTCTACTCAGCTTTTAGAGCCTTCAACAAAATGGCTTGATTTTACTTAACCAATTTCTACTTTCCCTTTTTCCCACATGGAACCCCCAACTCTTCTTCCTTCTAAACAGGCTAACCAAAAAGATAAATAGACAACGGATCCAATTTAAAAGGATGAATAGGAATAATCATAATTTCCTGAATTTGGATTCTAGATACTCATATAACTTCAACCTCTATAAGTACAGACTTAGGTATGGAGACCTAGTTCATGTAAAGAAAAAATACAAGACCTGGGGCCTTTGGAAATTTCGAGCCTGATATCAACTAATAAAATAACATTTTTTGACCATAAAAACCATAAAAATCAACACGAATCAAACTGCATTAAGGCTACTATAGTGGCCAGAATGAGGGGGGATGACATTTCCACCATCCTCTGTCCTGGTCAGATTCTCTCTAAAAGATGGTTTTTAGTTTGGGGCCATACATTTTAGGCAGGACATCAAAGAAATTGGAAAACATACAAAGGATAGTGCTAAGGATGGGTGGCAGTTCTGGGGTCTTGTCCTATATGAGTCACTTGAAGGAATTGTGAATGCATAATCTGAAGAGAAGAATGTAGAGAGGACTTGTGGGTTGTATCCAAACTCCAGAAAAGCATGGAGGTTTTAAATTTCTTTTTGGAAGTCAGACCTAGGAGCAATTGAAAGAAGTACAAACAAACAAAAAAAGAAGGTAAAGGTTTGATGGGAAAGAAAACTTCCTACTGATGGGAGCTGTCCAGCAGCAGACAAGATTCTGCTTTAGATGGTGGCAAGTTCCCAATCACTGGAGGTCTTCTAGCAGAGGTCAAGGGACACCTTGTCAGAGATGACAGAGGATTTGCAACACAAATTCAGATTGTACGCTTCTTCCTTTTCTCCTTCTTTGATCACAGGATACAAGTTAGGGAAGCTCTAAGCAGCAAATTAGGAAACACAAATGAATTTGTGCTCTTGAAGGCTCCAGCTCCTCATGTATCATATAACTGTGCATCATGGTATGATCCAATGCACTGGAATCAAAAGTACTTCTGAGGTCCCCTCCAATCTGAGATGCTGGAACTCCCCCCATCTTTGCTCATTAATTCTTTCTTCTTGTTGTGTGGAATGCTTTCCCCTTATTCATTCCCATCTTTCTCTCTTGTAGAAAACCTTCCTTAACAATTCCAGCCCCCTGGACTTTTTCCTTCCTCTGAACTTTTTCAGTAACTGGAATCTAGATCACACAATCAGCATTTGAATCTACATTGTCTCCTTTTATTCTCTTGGCTGTCCCTGACTAGACTGTAAGTTCTTTATGAGCAGGGAAACTTCCTTTTCTTCTCTTCCCTTCTAATGCACCTAGCACACAGGAGCTTAATAAGTGCATAAGTACTGAATGTTTCCCACTCCAGTACTACAACTATTCTACAGAACTGTAGTCCTAAAATGTGCTTTCAAAAGTGTTTTCTTCCTTCTCTCTTTTTGGTCAAGAGATACAGATCAGGGAAACTGTGAACATCAGATTGCGAAGTACAGATAGATTTACATTGCAAGTATCCCTTGAAGTCTCCAAGCCCTCATGCACCATGTATTTGTGCATCATAGCATGACTCAAGGCCCTAGAGTCAGGAGGCATTTGATAAAATGGGAAGGCTCAGTGGACAAAGGCCTGGAGGCTTTCCATCTATGTCTGTGTCCTGAGAAAGCTAGGGGCAAAGCCTGAGAATCCAAATAAGATGATCTCACCATTCTTTCTCCATTTCTAATTGTGACTGTGTGGCTTACACTAAAATTGGCTTATAAAATAGAGTCTGAAGGCTGCAGCTGGTATGACTTTTTGTTGAGGCCGATATTTGAGGGGGGAGGAAGGACTGGTCTGAGTAAGTGCTTAAGGATGTAAAAAGTTCAATCTGAGGGTTGAATGAGCTCCAAATCCCTGTGTTGTATCAAAGCTGAAAACTTGCTTCCTAAACCCATAGGCAGACAACCCCAAAAGAGGAACATCAATAGTCAGCCCTGGAAAACCTTTGGAATCAAAAGACTTCCATTTGAAAGGGAACTTCTGTATCTTCCACCTAACTCTTTCACTTTAGTTGAGGAAACTGATATCTAAAATGACTGACTTTTCTAAGGTAACACATGTCACAGGATGATAAATTCAGAGCTGAAAGAGACCTTAAAAAAACAAACTAATCCAGCTTCCTCACCTTACAATTTTCATCTGATTTTCCAAGTGCCTGGTACATGGAAGTTGCCCATTGATTAAGGTCATACAGATAAAGAACAGATTCAGTATGGTTAAGTGATTTTCCCAATGTTATCAGGTAATATCAGAAGTAGGATTTGAACCCAGGATCTGGGAGTACAAAGTCAGTGCCCTTTCCACAGTACCATGCTGCCTCTTCCTAGGAGATAGAAATAGTAGGGCCAAGCTTCAAAACTGGCTCTCTGATTTCAGATCCACTGTTCATTCCCCCGCTCACTATGTCATCCTTTCACACACACAGTATGAGGTTGCTTCAGAACACATTCCCAGCTCTCTCTAAATGCACAGCGTACACCGTGCATGCACCGAAGAAGCTGCTCCTTCTGCCCAGCTCTTCTCACTCGCTGTCACATCTAGCTAGGCTTGATTCTGAAGAAGCCACTGTGTGGCAGGAGAATGCAAAAAGTCAACAGGAAAGACTCGGCAAGAAAAAAATCCTGTCTTGTCTAAAACTATTCAGTGAAACATAAACTGCCTCAAAATACGGTGGCAATGTCAGCGTCACTGCTCAAATCTGCTTTTCCCAGCTGTGCAGAAAGCTCTGCCCAGGAGCTGCTTAGGACAGGAATCTGACTCTTGGCTTTAGCTCAGGCAAATATGCTATTAAATTGGGAATTTTGGTGTAGGGGTTTATTAAAAATGTAAATATATAGATATATATTCAAAATTCTTCAAATTGGTTAGAAGGATTTTTCAGAGCATAAGTAAAAGTTTTAGTGGTTTCCCATGTGGGTAATTGGGAGGGGATTTGTGCAGAAAGGATGATAAAAGGGATTTAAACATCTGCCAGTCCAGGAAAAGTCCTTTACTCCAGATTCCCCATCCTCTGCCACTGGCACTCCAAACAATATTCAGTTTGCACTCTCTCCAGTGCCCAGACAGCTGTTTCTGGGCAGACCAAAACTTTGTGTAATAAGGTATTAAATGTCATTAAGTTGCTCATTCTTGTCCCTCTGTTACTAAGGAAATCTGGAAACCTTCAAGGCAAGAGTGAAGCAGGGAGATTTGCAGAATTCTCCCAAGTCTTAGAAAAGCTGTCATAATACATATTAATCCTTAGGTTTCCTTCCCCATCTCTCTTCAGGTACAATAACTCTCTAACCTGCCAGCTTCCCCAATTAATAAGGCCCTGTCAGTACTCTAAGGCAAACCCCTACTTCCTGATGAGATGGGGAATTCCTAAAATACAACATGAAATCTCCGACCTCTATCCTAAGGAAAGCCAAATTTTGGAGAAAAGCAATGAAAGAAACCAGTAACAGAAGAACTTTTCAAATCATTTTCATATCTATGATCTCATTTTGTACCTACTGTATTGAGTTAGGCAGATTCCCATTACTCTTTCTAACGTTATAATCCTACCTAGTAAAAGGTAAATCCTTCACAATGACAAAGCACAACACATTCAGGCCCTATAATCCACTCTAGAGATTCTTTTCTATAAAATTTCCCAGAACACTCAGGGATATGGTGCTGTCTGACTTCTGCTCCATAGTCAGCCCACCTCTTTTTCTATTTATTTACAGATGAGTAGAAGAAGGCTGGAGCACTCAAACTGCCAACCTGCATTTTATTTATTCTCAAGTTGATCAGGCATATCATTAAACTGAAGATTAAAAAAAAAGGTGAAGATGTCTTATCCAAATATCAAAGAACACCACAAGGATTAATCAGGAGATCAATGCCACGAAGGTCTAAAAGGTCATGTTTCTGTTGGCCTGGTTGGTGATGACCTCGGGTGTTTCCCTGTAACCTGGGTTGGCCCCAGTCATGTTCTACTTTACTCCCCAATTATGTTCTCATCAGCCATTGTGCTGACGTGAGGTATTGTTCTTCTATCCCACTTCCCTACTTTCCAGTTTGAAACCATAATTAAATTAATACTATCATTACTATAGGAAAGAGGTATCTAACTGGCAATCTACTCCCCTCTGTGTTCACCATATGCATAACTTACTAAACTAAAATGCCCTTTGGTGGTCACAACTCCCCAAAATGTGCTGTTTCCCCAACCAGAATGGAAGGGAGCTTCTTTAGGACAGATGACCATTTTATTTTGTGTCTTTAGTTTTTTCACTCATTCAGAAGTAAAATAATATATTAATAGTCAGCATTTGCAAAATGTTTTACAAATATTATCTCATTTTGTCTTGACAGCAACCTTGGTGGGTAGATACTATTCTTACATCCATTTTACAGATGAAGAAACTGGAGCTGACAGAGATTGCATAAGTTATTCACAGTCATAGCATTAACTGAGGTAGAATTTCAACTCAGGTCTTCCCGACTTTAGGTCCTGCTCTCAAGCCACTGTGGTACCAAGATACTTTGAAAACAAATAATGGCATTAAAAAAAAAAGGACTTCTTTCCACAAAAGCAAAAGACTCTTCCAACTAATGAGGAAAATGAAACTCAAAGAAGAGATTTTCATATTCACTGAGCAGGTTAGTGGCACATTTGGAGACAATGCAAGTCTCCTGATTCCCAGATCACACCTTCTTCTATTATTCTGCAATGCCAAAGTCTGCATATAACCACAATGTTTCTCTTTCTTTATCCCCAGTTATATTGATGAAATAATTCTTTTTTAACAGCTGGGAGAATTTAAATATTCCAAGTCTTTCTTTATCTCTTCAGGAAAAATTTGTTTACTTCCTCACTGGATTACTTGATAAACAGACACTTATGACTTGGAAAAGTCTCAGAAGATGCACAATTCAGCCCTTGAAGCTGGATCATTGTCCCAGTGAGATAGGTTCTGCTATCCACTAAGCAGAGCAATCACAATTGGTATTCTATGCCCCTTGACTACATCAGCTCTTGAGTGAGTGTCTGAAACTTGGAAAAGTTAGCCCTCGGACAATAAGATCTTCATTTTATCCAGACACCAAGAAAGAGAAAGTGGGCTCAGAAGGCTCTCCCATAGGTCAAGCACAAATGGTCCAGGTGAACATTTGAGGTGGACATATCTCTAAATTTGCACATTTCAGATTTCTTTGGAGCAACCATAATTCTGCTTTACTCACAGAGCACAGTGCTTTCTTTGATGGGGTATGTCATGCTGGGCAGTCCTGTGCTAATCATCTCCCATGTCCTACGACTGATATCACATTCCCTCAGAGACCTTGAAAGTATCTTTGTATCAATTTTTCTGAACTCCATGTGAGCACTTCCCTTCTGTCCCCTCTCTGTAAAGTAATATTTTAGGTGAACATACATTTGGCATTTGAACAACGTGGCCAGGCCATCAGGAGTTGTGTTCTCTGCCGTAGAGTTTAAATGCTTGGCAGTTCAGCTTAATAAAGGACCTCAATGTCTTGCCAGGTGGTCTTCAAAATCTTCCTAAGACAATTCAAATGTTTTCTTGGTTTTAATTATCAGCCCAAATTAGCATAAGAATAGAGCTCTACTGGGTTGCATCTAAGTCACAGAGACTCCATTGAGTACATAACCATTTGCAAACAAAAAATTGTGCACCAACTCTCCTTCCACTTTAGTCTTGGCTTGTAACTTTTTAAAATTAAATAATTTACCATCAGTGTGGTAGTTGACGTTGATACTGTTTTCATCTATCCTGAAGGTCCCTGACAACATACTGAAAACATACTAAGAAGTGTGGAAGGGTAATATGCATCAACTTGAGCCTCAGCCCATGCCCATTACATGGAAGCAAGCCCATAGACTTGCTTTGTGCTTTTTCCAACAGCTGCATAGTCTGAACTCATGTCCCCTTGTCACGTGGGTCACTTCTCTCTAGCACTAGTCTAAACACTCCAAGAAGCAAGTGTTCCCCTGAATAATGATACCTGGGTACCAAGCAATCCTTTGAGGTTAAAAGTTCCCTTTGGTTCAAGTTTCTTTTCTCTGCTTAACCACCCAACTCCATCCTACTGCTATTGTTTATTTACTCTCCTAAGTTACCTGATAGAAGACGCTCTAAAATTCTGGAAGGGCCAGTTTACACAGAATTCAGTCAATTAAATTGTCTAATTCTCTTTCCAATGAATTGGGTGCTGCCATCTGCTCAGCACAGCAATCACAATATGTGCTCTTTAAACTCACAGCACATCGCATCTATATGAATTCCCAGGGAAGTACAGTCTGAAATGTATGACTCTGTGACCCAGGATCTAAAGTAGCCAGAAAGCATAAACGTATCACCTTTTTCCTTTCCCTGCCATTGGTGGGCCTTTGGAATGCTCATTAAGTTATTAGGTGGAAGTAAGCACTTTACAATCCACCTATAGAAAAATATCCCCCTCTTTTGGACTGTGCAATGTGGCTGAGGTTCTGGCCAGGGATGCCTGATGATCTATGAAGGACAAATTCCCTTAGGTCAGTGCTCCTACTGTATCTGTTGGACAATTTTCCACTTCTCTCTATAATGATCCCTGGCCTTTTCTTTTGGTTAGGTCAGGCTTTGGCAGAAAGTTTTAGAGATTGGGCAAGGAACCATTCACCCACAAGGAACAGCTGCCTCAAGCTTGAAGAATCTCTCCATTGTTATTCAGTTTGGGAATATTTTGCAACTCTATGAATTTCACACTCTTTCTAGGGGAGGCTGTAAATTATAGCATGTTACAACAGGAATGGATTTTTGAATTCAGAGTGTTAGAAGTGGCCTTAAGATATAGAATATGAAAACTGGAAAGGACCTCAGAACACAGACTATTAAAAGCCTATAAGGACCTTAGAGACAGTCTAGTACAGGGATTAATCTGGGGCCCATAGAAGTCCAAAGGGTCTGTGGATAGATTTCAAAGGGTCTGTGAACTTGCATGGGAAAAAAAATTGCATCTATTCTTCAATATAATTGGTTTTCTTTGTAATCCTGTATTTTTAATTTTTTGCCTCTAAAAATATTTTGAGAAGGCAACCATAGGCTTTACCAGATTGCCACAGGATTTAAGACACACAAAAAATTCCCAATCTATCTCTCTTATTTTATTCATCCTGTAAGGGATATAGCTAGGAGTAGACAAAGAAGGAATAACAATGATAACGTTAGCAGGTAACATTTATATAGCACTTACTATATATTACTATATTACTTATTTGATTTTTATACCAATTGTGGGTGGGAGGTAAGTGCCATTATTATCCCTAATTACAGATGAGGAAAGTGAGGCAGACCAAGGTTAAGTGACTTGTTCAGGGTCATACAGCTAATAACAGAAGAGGCTAGATTTGAATTCAAGTCTTCCTGCCTCCAGGTCCAGGTTTCTATCCACTACACTATCTGATTGAACAACAATCTTGAGTATGGATATACAAATGGGTGCATAGGTTAGCCTTTCAATATTGAGTTTATATAGATGAAACACTCTTAGAGAACCAGAAATGACCATGAATGACATCATAAAGCTGAAATCAGAACACTGTGTGCAAATTTGTTAATATGAATTCCCCCAAATTAAAGATAACTTCCTGGCTACACCACTATAAGATCATTAGTACCTTCCCATGTCATCACTTATAATTAGATCCTTAGAGTAGCCAGGATATTCATTGTGGGTATAAGAGATTAAGAAAAAAAAAAAAAAAAAACAACTGGCTCAATCTTTTCCATAAGATAGCCTATCATTCTGAAGAGAATGACTGCATCCATCCCAAATTAGACCACTCCCCCAGAGTCAGAAGTTAGGGAAGAAAGCATGAACTCTGGGAGATGACATATGAGAAATGACATACGGCATATAAAAAGATTGATCTGGGAGGACCTTGGAGATCATCCAGTCATAAGATCCCTGATCCAAAATTGAAAGGAACTTTAGATATCATCTAATCTAAATCTCTTATTTTAAAAGATGAGGAAACTTAAGTCTAGAGAGAAAGATCACACAGGTAATAAGTATAGACCTAAGATTTGAACCCAGGTTCTTCAACTTCAAAACCAATTTTTTTCAGTACCTCAGAGTGGCAATAAGAAGCAGTACTGGGCAGCAGGTACTAAATATAAAACAAGTGAAGCATAATGCATGCACCCTAGAAATTCAAAGGAAGAAGAGATCACCATGGCCTGGATGAAAAAAAAAAAAGGATGTCAGTGGAGAGGTGAAATTTTTGACTGGTCCTTGGAGGATGACTGGGATTTGGAGAGATGAAGAGGCATGGGGAAGAATTAGAGGTGGAAGAAAACAGTACACAAAGTGAATCTCTCTCTCTTAGTTCCAACTAAGAACAGAAACTTAAATAACGTATGAGATTGAAGAAATTGGGTAGGAAAAAGATGGACAGAATCAATCTAAGTTAACATTGTCTAATGCTTTATTGTCAGCTGACACTAGAATTCAAGTTCTTGTTTGATTTAGGAACAGATGTACTAAGTTGTGTCCAGATTTCAGGGTGACAGAGGCCTGGGATTACCTAGGACGCAAGGGGAAATTCATTAAATGTGGATTTTTCTAAGTTGGAATGAGTTGATTTCTGAGTTACCTAGCTAGTTAGTAGCTTCACCCTAACCACCCCTCTCCCCTCATTTAACCCTCAGTAGCCCTTCTAGTGACTAGGAAAGGGGCCAATGGGACAAAGTTCCCCCACTCTTCCAAGGTCACAAGATAAATCCCTTCTTGGCCCCATGAAAAGTCAGACATTTATGTCAGGAAGTAGCCAGTGCCTCAGTTACAGAAGAAGGGTTCCCCCTTTGTAATGACCGCGTATTTAAAATCAGTCGGAGTCAGGAATTCAGGTTAAGGGAAAAATCTTCAATCTTTATTGAAGTGAAGAGGTGAAAAAAGATTGTGATGGCAATATGGGCAGCTGCGACAGGAAGCCAGCTAACAGAGGGGGATCTGAGCTGAACAGCAGTTGCAATGGCAATGCGAGCAGTCTCTCCTTCCCCTTCCTTTTCCACTCTCCTGCCTCCACCCACCAAAATCGTCATTTCCTATACAACACATCAGGACTTGCACAAAGAGTGGGTGGGGGCCATTCCTTCTCCAAGCTTATATATTAATAGAGTATGGTCCAATTACTATTTAGTCTCATATGTTTGGGACCTCAGTGCATCAACCCGAGCCTCAGCCCATTACACCCCTTGAGGGAGATAACCTTACAAAGAACATTCCTAGAAAATCCTGTGTTTAAGAGCAGTCATCTGAGTAAGATACAGCAGTGAATGTTCTCCTCAATGTGGCTTAAAACAGCTGGATGAACCACAAGTCTGTCATGTAATTTCTTTATGGCTTGGCCAAAGCCAGGTTCAGTATCTAGAGCTATGCTATCCATCCTTTTGTTGGACAAGTTTCAAGATGACTTAGTTGCCTCTAGATTGGGGTTTCTTCAAAACAATTGTTGTTGGTAATGTGAGTTCAAGGTGTGGAGTGACAGATACTCCCCCTTATAAATATCCATTGAAACTACTAATTGCCACATGAAAAATATGCTCTAAATCACTAATGGTAAGAAAAGTGAATTAAAATAATGATGATGCTTTACCTCATTCTATGCAAAGATAAGAAAACTCTCCTATGGGGGAGGCTGTGGGAAGATCAGCACACTGATTCACAATTGATGGAACTTTAAAATGATCCTATACATCAGTGATCCAAGTGTTCTGATTTCAGTTTTAAATTATGCAAGAAAAGTGACTGAATTCTATTTATAGTTTGATACAAAAATCCAACAGTTGGAATAGAAAGTTAAAGGGGTGGGAGTGCAACAGATACTAGGGAGAGAAAGGGGGAGCGATAGAGACAGAGAGCGAGAGAGAAAACGAGAACAAGAATACAGCATCACTCATATGTAAAGAACAAAATTAGTGCCCATCAAATTGGAAAAAGACTAAAAAATGAAGGCATATGAATTTAATGCATTCCTGCTCCTACCTTTTCAACTCTTTGGCACAAAATCGCCTAAGTGGTTTTCCTAACATATAGATCTGACCATGTCACCATCCTGGTTCAATAAGCTCCAGTGGCCTCAGGATGCATAGAAGAAAAATGAGGTCAGTCCCCTGGAGCTCTTTCCTTTTCCCCTCATATCCCTCTGAGATCATCCATCACTTCTTTTTCTAGTATTTAAAGAAAGAGCCCCTGCCTTTTTCAAGGCCAACCTCTCTATATTGACGTTTGCTTATTTCTCTTTTCTAACTTCTTCAACGACTGATTCCACCATTATCTCCACTGTCTCTCTCATCTTCAATCTCTCATTTACTATTTCCTTCCCTCCTGCCTACAAATATACCCTTCTCTCTCATCATTTAAAAACTATCACAAGATTCTCCATCTCTGTTATCCCTCATTCTATAACTTTCCTTCTCCTTGGCTGAACTCTTCAAAAAAGTTATCAAAACTTCCTCTTCTTTCCTGTTCTTCTAAACTCTCTGCAATCTGCTCCCAACTGGAAACCAGTGTAACCTGCCCTCTCTAATATCACTGAGATTTCTTAATTGTCCACTCTAACATCCTTTTCTCAATCATTCTTGATGCCTCTATAGCATCTGTCATTGTGGGTCACTTTCTCCTCTTAGATAACTTCCTCTTGTCTGAGTTGTCAGAATGCTGCTTTCTGGATTCTCGGTAGTCTTTCTGATTATGGCTTCTTAGACTCCTTTTCTCAATTTTTATGCATTTTATGGTAACTGTGGTTCACCCTAAGTCTCTGTCCCAAGCACACTTCTCTTTCTTCTCTATAATTGGTGATTTTTACTTGGTAATCGCACCAATTCCCATGAATTCAATGAACGTATCTTATTTTTTTCTTTTTAAAAATAATCTAATATTTTATTCTTTACTTGATTTACGTATACAAAATCTTAAACTTTTTTTTTTTTTTTCAAATTTTGAGTTCCAAATTCTCTCCTCCCCTCCCCGGCCCCAAGGACATCTCAAATTAACAGAAGACAACATCCAAATCAGAACTTATCGTCTTCACCCCTACCCCCATCCCAAATCCTCTCCTAATTCTAAACTTCTCTGTTATTGTCACGGGTAACTGACATCTTCCCAGGCAACCAGACTTGCAAATCTGAAGTCATCCTTGACTTTTCTACTCTCTCTCACATATCCAATCCATTGTCAAATCTTGTCATTTCCACCTCCACAACATTTCTTTTATGTAAAATATACAAGAACACCCTCCTCCTACTTAAAATAACCAACTTCCTAGTTTAGGTCTTCAATATCTCTTCACTATAAGATTGCAACAAACTTTTAATTGGTCTCCCTGCCTTAAGTCTTCCCCAAAATACAATCCATCCTCCACAAAACTGACAAAGTGATTTTCCTAAAGTATAAGACTAAGTCACCTCAACTGCACTCCAGTGGCCCTCTATTAGTCTCTAGGATTAAATAGAAATTTCTTTGTTTAGCATTTAAGTTCTTCATCACCTGACCTTTCTACTCACCAACCTTTCCATGTATTTGCATGTATTTGAAGCATTCTGTTATAGTCCTGCTGACCTAGTTGTCCACCATTCCTTCCTTCTGGTAACTGGGAGTTAAGTGACTTGCCCAGAGTCATATAGCTATTAAATTTCTGAGGACAAATTTAAACTCACTGTCTCAATGTAAAAAATGTGGGGGTTGAATTGGATGATCTCTACAATTCTTTTTAGCTTTAAATCATCCTATAATATGACTCTCTTCAAGATTCAGCACAAATGCCACTTGCTACAAGAGATATTTCCCATTCTCCATCTTCTTGTTTCGAATTATTTTCCATTCTACTATTTCTGTGTCTTGTATCATCCTTTTAAACATATATGCTTTCTCCCCGCATGAAATGTAAGCTCTTTAAAAGCAAGAATTGTTTTTGCTTTTTTCTTTGCATCATAAGAGTTTATCCCAGTGTCTGCACCTAAATGCTGCTGACAGTTAAATATTTATGTACAATAAGAAATCCTAAATATGAGGAATTCAGAGAAACATGGTAATATAGAACAAAAAGCAACAATCTGCATAGTGTCAACAACAAAGGAAATTAAAAGATTACTAAAGGGAGTTGATCTCTAAATAAAAGAGAGATTCCAATGGAAATATTGGAAAATAAATTTTTTTAAAAAGCATTCTCCCTCCCTCATAACAGAGAAGTAGAAGTTTATCAATACATAACTATATTATCATATACTATCATACTATCAGTCAAGCTTTCAATATTAGATTTTCTGCTTAACTTCATTTCTTTATCACAAAAAAAAGGTTTCAGCAGGAGGAAGGGCTATAGGATATGCCTAGAATATAAAGACAAAAGTCATCAATAAAATACAATTTAAAAAAGCAGTTTGAATAACCTAAGTTAAAAACATTCAGGGCTGCACTAACCTACAAAGAGCATGCAAGTACCCTATTTTTTAGAATCAAGAATTCAATTCAATTTAATAAGCTTTCATTAAGCACTACTATGTACAAGTTATACATAAAACTTAACATCACCACCTCTACCACATTTTTACAGTGAAGACCACTGTGAATACAGCATGCCTACTTGCAGACTATTCTTTCAGCTGTTTACAACAAACTGACTTTGGGAAGATGGGCTATTTATAGAGACTGTCAGAAGCCATTTTTTCACTTAAATCTCAATCCATAGCATCATCCTGTGGTAACAATGAAAAGAATTATATTAGCAGATACTTAACTAGCTGTATGATTCTGAGCCAGTCACTTAACCCTGTTTGCCTCAGTTTCCTCATCTATAAATATACTAGAGAATGAAATGGCAAATCATTCCAATATCTTTGCCAAAAAAAAAACAAAAAACAAACCCTAAATATACTTAGGAAGAGTCAGATGTGACTGAAAACAACAGAACTGTATCTCAAGCTACCCAAGAGCTACTTTTGTGAAAGACTCCATTAAATTTGCCAAATTTGATCAAACAAGCATTTATTAAGTATTTGCGGTGAGGCAGCCACTATAAGAAGCAATAGGGGTACAAAGGCAATGAAAATAATCCCTGCCCTCAAGGAGCTTACAGCTAAAGAAGAAGTAGTGAAAGGAACACTAGCTTGGGAATCTGGGGCTTCTACATAAGATGAACTTACTCTGGGGAAGTAGCAGTAGTGTAGCAGAAAGAACACTGGATTTGGGATCTGGTGTCCTGAAGGTGAATCTGACCTCTGCTAGCTCACTGCTTGCATTAGCTCAGACCTTCCTAACAGGTTTGTAATGAGGAGCAAAAGAGGTAGCACATCTAAGGCACCTGTAACATTTAAACTAGTACCTAGATGTTTTTGTTGCTCATTTAAGTGAACAAGTCTGGAAGCCTGTTGTAAAACAACTCTTAAGTGACATAAATCAATACTTCTTAAGGTTGAGGAGGTTCACAATAGCTTCAGCTCCAAGTCCCCTCCAAAAAAAGGAAAAAAGATTTTCCAACTTAATCATTCAGGAGCCTTCCTATGTTATCAGAAGACATTTAAGTGCCTATTAAATGCAGAGCACTCGGGATGTAAAGACAAAAATAAAACTGTCTCTTGCTCTCAAAGAGGCAGTTAAGTGGCACAGTAGATGGAGCATCAGGCCTGAAGTCAGGAAGACTAGTCTTCCTGAATTCAAATCCAGCCTCAGACACTCAGTAGCTGTGTGATTCTTGACCAATTACTTCACCATGTTTGCCTCAGTTTTCTCATCTGTAAAATGAGCTACAGAAGGAAATGGCAAACAACTCCAGTATCTTTGCCAAGAAAACCCCAAATGGGTTGTGAAGCATTAATCAAACATGCTTAAAAATGACTGAAAAACAACAGGAGAAAGCACTCAGGATACAAAGGCATTTGAAATTGTCCCCTGCTCTCAGGGAGCTCATGCTCTACTAGAAGGAGATTATACTGCTATACACACACACATATATAGATGTGCGTGTGTGTGTGTGTGTATTTACACATATTTAGTTTCTTAAGTTTTTGTTTTTTGGGGTTTTTTTTGCTGAGGTAATTGGGGTTAAGTGACTTGCCCAGGGTCACACAGCTAGAAAGTATTAAGTGTCTGAGACTGGATTTGAACTCAGGTCCTTCTGACTTCAGGGTTGGAGCTCTATCTATTGTGCCATTTAGGTGCCCCTTTCTTAAGATTTTTTACAAACCATGTGAATTCCTGGGATATCTTTGGTCAAATCCCAGATATGCCTGAGATAGTTACCTGAGTAATTGTAATAGATGCATATGCTTTTGGTACCTGGATTGTTAATTAAAGATATAGTATAAGAATTAATGCTACGGCTTTCCCACTTTTCTTTCTTCACTTTTTATCTTTCAAGTCAAAATCTAACAATCAATCAATCAAAATCAATCAATCCATCAAGTCTTTCTGTCTCCCTCACTAAGGATGTTTGCTCTTCTTACAAATAGAAAACTATGTGGAGGGGTGGTATTGGAAGGAGATGGGTAATCTGTTCCTGTCTGTCCTTAGGAAGGAAATAACACAACCAAAATGAGCTCCTTCAAGACTCAGTTCAAGCGTCATGTCCTGTAACACAACTTTATTGATTTTCCAATTGTTAATGACACTCTCTAACCCAGTTACTTCATATTTGTCCCATAATTACTTATCTGTGAAGTGTTTCCCTGCCCTACCTCAGCTGGATCACTGAAGCTAGCCACTTCCATAGGGACAATGGTGGGTATCTGGATCTTCCCCTCCCTTGCCCCAACTTGCCAGTGGGAGGCAGGAAGGTAAATAAGTCACACCTGCTACCACTGGAAATGCTAGAGACTAATCCTTTACCCAACCAATGCTTGGCGCCCACTATCCAGCTCCTATAGGTGCAGGATATCCACAATTAGCTGGCTCCTGACCTAAGATCCAGATTTAAATATATAGACATAGATATGTCCAGATTTAGATATCTATAGATAGAGATATCACAGATCTTCCTTTCAGCTTAACTCTTGAATTCACCATCGCCTTGGAAAAAGGGCCATCTGTCCTGCCATTACTGTACCAAATCCTCTGGGCTTTGCTATCTGCATTGCTCTTTTCCTTCACTGACCTTTCTATCCACTATGAACTAAACAGAAACATGAACTATTCTTTATATGTTCTATTCTTCAATTAGAACTCATGCTCTTCAAAAGCAAAAAAGCTCATTTTCTCTTTGTCGTCCTATATCTTAACACAGTATTTGGCACACTGTAAGCACTTAAATGTTTTTCCATTCCATTCTATGCTATATCATTCTCTAGCCAGAATTTATTACCTGTGGCCTATGAACTTGTTCAAATATTGTGACAACTGTACTTCAATATAATCGGTTTCCTTAGCTGTCTTATGTACTTTATTTTCTGCATTTAAAAACATTTTTTTTCCTGAGAAAGGGTCCACAGACATCACCAGACTACTAATAGCTTCCAGGACACAAAAAAGGATGAGAACTTATGCCCTTGAAGTAGATAAGCTTGAGGCCCTTGCTTGGCATTTAGCAGACATTTAATAAATTCTTGCTGACTCAATGAATGTAATTCAACAAACATTTAGGTACTTAACTCCTAAAGGTTAGGCCAGACTGTTGGATAAATCACAGTCACTTGACCCTTTTGGATCCCAGTTTCTTAAATTCTTAAATGTTGGGGCTAGAACACCCTACGTAAAAATCAGATTAGATCGATGTGTTGTTATTTTAGTTGAACTGCTGCTCTCTGCCTTCTCCTTCTCATTTTTAAGCTTTACTCTCTGGATGGAAGGAAGGGAGATTGCACTGGGAAACCAAGTAAGGAAAATACAAAAGCTATCACTTTTTTATTTTTCACAAGGTGTTTGGCAGCTGACTTCCAAGTCCTCTCCCACTCTGATACTACTTCTAGGATCCCTCTTAGTGCTAAGGTTCTGTGACCATTAAGATCTAGTTCAGCCCTAGAAGATAAGTTATAGACATAGACTGGGTAGGTCATGATGACAGTAAGGGTTAACCAAAAGTTTGCCTGTGTGTGTCACTGTTGTCCTTGAGATGGAAGAAGAAAGAGAGTGATGTCCCCAGGCCACTGAGTTGATCACCTGTAACAAACTTATGGGAGGACATAGACAAGAGTAAGAGGCAGGCAAGGATGGGTGATCTGCATTGTGGAGGCATATCCCTCATTCATAGATTCCAGAGCCAAGTGGAATATATTAAATGTATGAGATGAGTAATAATGATGTGTTAAGGAACCCGAGCCCAACAAATTCAGGCTTGGTTTTTTAGACTAGAGCTTTCCTATGAAGTTGTCCTATAAAGTGCTGGGGAAGTCAGGAAAACCCAAGTTCAAATTTGACTAAGATACCTCACAATTCTGTCTGCCTCAATTTTCTCAGCTCTAAATGGGGATGACAATAAAACTTACCTTGTCTTAAGGCTCTAATGAGATATCTGACCCATTGTAGTTGCTTAACAAAGGTTTGTATCTTTCTTTCTTTCCTCCATAGGTCTGTTTGATGGTATCCTCTCATTCCAAATACTATTCTGTAATAAACATCTTTAGCCGAGGACCCAGATCAATCCCTTTGCTGACAAGGCACTTGCAAAACCCAGTAAATCCCTGTGCAGACATTCCAAGATAGAAACCAGGCACATAGCTTTCCAGGAAGAGTCTGGGATGTAACTGGAGGAAATCCAGAATTGGGGGAGGAGGGTGAGAGGTGAGCTCTAACTAAGGTATTTCGACTTTTTGGAAGCCATTTGTCTTGAAGTTTCCGTTTGATGTTTCTGGGAGTATCACATGGGGAAAAAAAATCATCAAATTATGTTAGTCACTCAAATGACCTCCGACTTCTCATCCTTAACATTCCTTGCACAATGACAGCGGCTCCCAGAGTTTGCTTGCAAATGTGTTCTAAATGAGAGTTTGAAGAAATATTACCATGGAGGATCTCAATAATTGTCACCGCCAAGGGAAGTCACTCACACAGGGTAATAAAAATGTCTTACCCCAGTGAATGGAAAACTCCAAAGTGCTGTAGACTATGGGGAGGAAATTTTAGACTTCATTCTAGCTTGAAAAAAATCCACAGCACCATGAAAGTCTAACTCAACTCTCATTAGTCCCTTTGCTTGGAGCTCTGAAAGCTTGTAGTAAATGGAGGGGGGACCCTGGCCTGAGACTGATCCCTCGAGATGGGACTAACCCACTTTATTGACTAGTGATGAAATTACAGGTTCTTTCAGGATGGACTTACTGGGAAGAATGTGATCTGACATTACAAGCAGGATAAGTAATATGGGTCTATGGACTAAGACAAATTGTAAAGTTTTTTCTGTCTTTAAAGCCAAAATCCTTTAAGTCCAGGAACACAGATTAGGACCAGATTCTTAAGAGTCCATTGAAAGAAAGATTCTGACCACAGGAATGATAAAATCAGAGCTGTCTTCTAGAGCCCTCCAGTAGGGGTTTAGAAGGATGATTTAGAGGATGGAAGATTAAAGGTAAGGAGGTTGGTAAGTAGGCTCTTTGGACAGTTCAAGGAGAGATGCTAGGGATTTGAGCCAGAGCAGGAGTGGTGGGAATAGAAAAGAGGTAGAACTTTGTAGAGGCAGAACACACAGGATGTTGAGGTAGATTAATGACCAGGGAACAGGGAGAGGAGGGAAAAGAAGATGATTTCATTTGAATTTGAGAAGCAGGTAGTATGTTCAATAAATAAGCAGGTAAAACAATAGGACTGGCCTTTGAAAAGAGTTTAGGACCAGAGATCAGTTAATCAACAGGCATTGTGTGAGAGGCATTGTGCTATAAAAAATGAAAAGCAGTCTCTATTCTCAAGGAGCTCAGGTCCTAATGGAGAAGAAAACATATTTTAAAAGGTATAGATACAAGATAGATAGATATATGGCATAAATAAAAATTAGTCTCTTCCTTTCTTTTTCTTTCTTTCTTTTTTTTTTGGGGGGTGAAGCAATTGAGGCAAAGTGACTTGCCCCAGATCACACAGCTAGAAAGTATTAAGTTTCTGAGCCTGGATTTGAACTCAGATCCTCCTAACTCCAGGAATGGTACTCTATCCACTGTGCCAAGTAGCTGCCCCAGAAAGTAATCTCAAAGGAGTGGATAGCTGGGTGGTATAGTAGTAGAGTGCTGGGCCTGGAGTCAAAAAGACCTCAGTTCAAATATGGCCTCAGACACTTACTAGTTATATGACTCTAGGCAAGTCACTTTAACCTGGTTTCCTCAGTTTCCCTATCTTCAGCTCATTTTACAAAATGAGTGAAGAAAGAAATGGCAGATCACTCTAGTATCTTCGGCAAGAAAACCCAAATGGGATTACAGAGAAGCATATACAACTTCATGGGATTATAGATAGGCTTATACTCAATTTAATGACTCAACAACAAAAAGCTCAGAGGAAAAGTAGAAAAGCTTGGAGGGTGGGTGTGATGTTCTTTTTCTTCTTTAAAATATATAATATGATGATTCTCTCTGGGAGCCAGCAGGTTTCTCGGGGAGATTTTCTGGAGGCAGTCTTAGTAACAGTTAAATAATCACCCAAAAATGCAGCCAGGTGTTAAAAATGCAAACGTTTATTTTCTCCTTCCAAAATAGCCCAGTTAGTTTTTCTAGAGGCCTCTCTCTCTTCTTGGTTCTCAGAGCTCTTGCAGCTTTGTCCTTTGCTTCTGCCTCTGCCTCCAGCCAGCACCAAGGTAAAAGTTGTAATGAATCTTTCTTGACTCCAATATAGCCCGGTTAGCTTAGAGGCCTATCTCTCTGCTTGGTTCCAAGAGCTCCCTCCAAATGTCTCCAAATCCAAAGGTTTGTCCTTCAGTCCTCCAGCCAGCCAAGTGGAAAATGGAATGGATCTCTCTTGCCTGGAAAGAGGACTTCTGACTCTCAATCTCCCAGAGTGCTCTGCGTCTGTCCCAGCGTGCATCTAATTCAGCTGAACTCTCTTAACTGGGCCTCTGCTTTCTTCTTATATATCAGAGAGAGGGATTGTGGGTTTCTTCCCAGAGTGCTCTCTGGCCCTAAGAGCTTCAAGGGAGGTGTGAATTCACAAAGTTACAAAGTTTACTTTGTGAATCTCCCATACTTGTGAACTCCAATGAGTAAAGGTGCAAACACAAGCATTGTACTAATTAGTTCTACTTAGTACCTTGTTTCAGGTTCTGGCCCAAAACATCTTCTTGTAAGATCAGATCAATAATCTATCAACTCTAATGAGTTAGCAGTTTGTCAAGATTCCAACAGGTGGGGGGAAGAAAGGCTCCTGCAGAAGGTACTTGAGCTGAGTCTTAAAGGAAGTCAGGGGACAGAGGTGAAGAAGAAGAAGTGCATTCTAGGCAAGGCAAAGATATGTGGGGAGCAGTCAGTAAAAAGGCTTGGAGTCAAGGCATGCAATGCCATGCGTGAAATACTGCAAAAAGACCCGAATCACCAGATCACAGAGTTTGAGGAGGAAAGTAACGAGTAAAGAAGACTGGAAAGGTATGAAGGAGTCAAATTATGAAAGTCTTATGTGACCTTGGGAAAACAGGGAGCCATTGTAGTCAATAGAGGGATAGTGGTCATGGTAGTAATAACATAGATCGGTGCTCCAGGAAAATCATTTAGGAAGCTGAGTGAAGGATGCATTGGAGTTAAGAGACACTTGAGAATCACTGAGATCAAATAAGGTTAAAGCAATTGTCCCCACACGAGATGATGAGGGCCTGTCCCAGAGTAGCAGCTGTTAAGTGGAGATGAGACATAAAAGAAAGATATGTGAGGTAGCAGGAATTGATTAGGGAATAATCTACAGAGAGATGAACATAATATGTTGGAAAGAGGACTGCATTCCAAGATCAAGAACCTGCGTTTAAATTCCCATTTTTGTATTTAACACCGGTGCAACCTTAAACAAAGCACCTAATTTCTCTGGGCCTAAGGATCTTAATCTGTAAAATTAGGTCATTGCATTCATTCAGATGATCATAGCCTTAGAACTGTTAAGGGACTCAAATACAGAATGGATAAATGGCTTGTCCAGGGTCACATAGGCAGCATGTGACAGAATCTGAACTTGGGCTCTCCTGACTCCAACAATACTCCTATATATTACATAAGTCCTATTTTCAATGTTTTCTGAGGTCCCTTCTAGACTTAAATCCCCAAACAAGTGGAGAATATAAAAAGAACATAAATGAAAAGGCTCTTAACACATTATTATTTGTCTTCATTTTTTTATACTTGGAATAAAATTTGTCAGGCTAGTCTCCCAATGCTCTACTTTCCAAAGACATCTTTGCAAGTTTTTAACTCCCACCTGCTAAGTGCAAAGACAACAGGGGACCCAGAGCCAGGTTTGAGCTTTCCTCCCAAAGAAGGCACCCTGGGGCCATCCATTAGAAGTTGCTATCTAAGCCCTACCCTCAGGCATGTCTAGCTGGGATTCAAACTTGTCCTCTGATCTTTAAGAAAATGAGAATGGAGCGAGAGCAGGTCTCTTTTTTGGATTAGGTCCCTAAACAGGACCAAAACACAGAGCTTTCAAGATAAAAGATCCTTCTTCTTCAAGCCTCAGCCCCACTATCCCAGTCTTCAAATCAATGTTAATCACCTTCTAATTGCTTCTTATCATCTAGTTTCAAATTCCAAAATGTGAAGTCACTATTCACCTGTCTCAGAATCCTTATCACTGAAAACTCATAAAAGCCACAGATGGTAAAAACGTCCCTTTAATCTTACTCTGACAGGCTTTACACATGAAAGCTCTCTGCAAATCTTCACTTTAATAATGCGCAAAGGGTTCAACTTACTCTCCTGCTTCTTCCCATAGGGCAGCTAAAAATCTGCAGATAATTATGGGAAACTGGGTTCCTTTGTATTCCTTCTATTTTAGAAGGGGCCAAAAAAAAACCCCAAGCCATCTCTTGACCCTCCCACATATTTCCTTTCTCCCTGTTTCATTTATTTATTTGTTTATTTTTATTAAAACTTTTTATTTTCAAAACATATGCACAAATAATTTTTTAACACTTTCAACCTTGTGTTCCAAAATTTCCCCCTTCCCCCTTCTCTATCCCTAGATGGCAAGTAATTCAACGTATGTTAAATATGGTAAAAATATGTCAAATTCAATATATGTATATATTTTTATACGCTTCAAACAAAGGTTGTGATCTACATTCAATTCCCACAGTCCTATCTCTGGGTGTAGATGGCTCTCTTCATCACAAGATCATTGGAACTGGACTCAATCATCTCATTGTTGGAAAGAATCATGTCTATCAGAATTGATCTTCATATAATTTTGTTGTTGCCATGTATAATGATCTCCTGGTTCTGCTCATTTGGTTCAGCATTAGTTCATATAAGTCTCCCCAGGCTTCTTTGAAATCATCCTACTGATTGTTTCTTATGGAACAATAATATTACATAACATTCATATACCATAACTCATTCAGTCATTCTCCCACTGATGGGCATCCACTCAATTTCCAGTTTCTTGACATTACACAAAGGGCTACCACAAATATTTTTGCACATGTGGGTCCCTTTGCTTCCTTTATGATCTCTTTGGGATAAAAGCCCAGTAAAAACACTGCTGGATCAAAAGGTATGTACAGTTTGACAGCCCCATGGGCATAGTTTCAAATTGCTCTCCAGAATGGTTGGATCAGTTCACAATTCCACCAACAATTTGTTAGTGTCCCAGTTTCCCCACATACCTTCTCCAATAGTTCTCATCATTTTTCCCTGCCTTTTAGCCAATCTGAGAGATGTGTAGTGGTACCTCAGAGTTGTCATAATTTGCATTTCTCTGATTAATAGTGATTTGGAACACCTTTTCATATGGCTAGAAATGGTTTCAATTTCTTTATCTGAAAATTGTCTGTTCATATCCTTAGACCAGTGGTTCTCAAAGTATGGTCTAGAGAATCCTGGGGATCTCTGAAACCCTTTTAGAGGGTCTACAAATTCAAAAATAGTTTTTATTTTCAATATGGTAAATGTCTATAAATATAACCCAGATAAACAAAACCGCTTTGGAGAGATCCTCAACAATTTTTAATAGGATAAAGATACTGAAAACAAAAGTTTAAGAATTACTGCCTTAGACCATTTATCAATTCCTTCCACATACTTCTTTCAAAATTTAGTGAGTCAATGGCTTCCATGCCATTGTGAATGGAGTGATTGAGACTAGTGTTGTTAAGAACAATAATAATAACTAACATTTCTATATCCCTTTATGGCTTGCAAAATTCTTCCCCTATATAGACTCACTCGAGCCTCACAAGAATCCAGTGAGGCAAGTACTAGTGTTATTCTCATTGAATGTGTAAAGAAAACCAAAGGGATAAAGAATTTTACTCTCTTCAAGTTTTTCTATAAGGCTTTATATGCTCTGTAGCAGAAGATAAACAAACTCTTTGAGGTCAAGGGAGTGTGATTTCTCATTTTTGTATCTCTGTCATCTAACACAGAGGCTTGCATATAATAGATATTCAATATTCATTAATTGAAAAAAAAAAGATCTGCATAGTTAACATTAAAATTGTAAGGAACAGCCAGGCGACTCAGGGGATAGAGTACCAATCCTGAAGACCAGAGGACCTGAATTCAAATGTGACTAGCATCTGGTATGACTCTGAATAAGTCATTTAACCCCAATTGCCTGGAAAAAAAAAAAAAAAAAAGCAAACCAAGCTCAGGTCTTATCTGTGCACTGTCAATCTTAGGTCTAACAGAATTATGTATGTCTGGATTCTGGGGGACCAAAAGAGATAAATGGACATCAGGCCATAGTAGATCTGGTCTCCTCATCCCCATTTTCCCATTCCCCCTCAGTCTCTCCCAGAAAAATCTGCTAAAAAAATTCTACTTGCTAATCAATCACAGTGGACTCAGAGTAGGAAATTATTTGAGCTCTAAGCTTTTGATTCTATGACTATTTAATTTACTTAAAGGATTTAGGAGAAAAGGAAGGGAGTGGGGAAATAACTGGTCTTTGTCTTTGAAAGTAGGAGAAAGTATCCCTACACAAATGGATCAAAAGCTACATCACAGAGAATGAAGTATGATGGCTTTTGAGAGCCCGATTTATCTGGGCAATATTATCCAACCTTTGATCCAAATCAAAATCCCCTAGATGGAACCCCTGGCAAATAATCACTTAATTTTGATTGAACACCTCCAAATCTGGGTGTGGTATCACAGGAATCTGAATTCCTGAACTCATCTGATAATTGAGAATAATGACTCTCGTATTAGAGTCACTGAGATATAAAAGATAGTGATCTAGTCCCAGAGTCATGAAGACCTTGGTTATATAGCACAGAGTTATCAAACATTTGGTCTATTGGCCCCAAGTATTACCCAAACCAGATTAAAACATAATTGGGGAAAGACAACATAAATGACTTTACATTTCAAAACTAAGTCAATACGTGAATCGCAAAGATTTTTATGTTCAGATTAGGGACTCCTATTTCTATTTGAGTTTGACATCACTGGTAGAGTTCTGGACATGGAGATAGGAAGATTTCAGTTCAAATTCTGCCTCTGACATTTACAAATTGTGTAACCCTGGGCAAAATACTTAAACTCTCCATACCTTGGTTTCCTTATTTATAAAATAAGGGAATCAAATTCAATGATCTCGAAGGTTGCTTAGTGCTCTGAAGCTATTGCATAATCATTCTAAGTCATGCCTCTGATAAGACAAGTCACTTAAACGCTCAGAGTCCTTGAAAACCCTTTAAGATTAAATTGTCAAATCACTACTGATCAAAGAAATGCAAATTAAGACAGCTCTGAGATGCTACTACACACGTGTCAGATTGGCTAAGATGACAGAAAAAAATAATGATGAATGTTGGAGGGGATGCGGGAAAATTGGGAGACTGATGCATTGTTGGTGGAGTTGTGAACGAATCCAACCATTCTGAAGAGCAATCTGGAATTATGCCCCAAAAGTTATCAAACTGTGCATACCCTTTGATCCAGTAGTGTTACTACTGGGCTTATATCCCAAAGAGATACTAAAAAAGGGAAAGGGACCTGTATGTGCCAAAATGTTTGTGGAAGCCCTGTTTGTAGTGGATAGAAACTGGAAAATGAATAGATGCCCATCAATTGGAGAATAGTTGGGTAAATTGTGGTATATGAATGTTATGGAATATTATTATTCTGTAAGGCATGACCAGGACCAGGAGATCATTATATACTTCAACAACGATATTGTATGAGGATGTATTCTGATGAAAGTGGATTTCTTCGACAAAGAGAATATCTAACTCAGTTTCAATTGATCAATGATGGATAGAACCAGCTACACCCAGAGAAGGAACACTGGGAAATGAATGTGGACTACTTGCATTTTTGTTTTTCTTCCCAGGTTATTTTTACATTCTGAATCCAATTCTCCCTGTGCAACAAGAGAACTGTACGGTTCTGCACACATATATCGTATCTAGGATATACTATAACATATTTAACATGTATAAGACAGCCTGCCATCTAGGGGAAGGGGTAGAGGGATGGAAGGGAAAAGTCGGAACAGAAGTGAGTGCAAGGGATAATGTTGTAAAAAAATTACACATTATTCTGTCAATAAAAAGTTAAAAAAAATAAAGTAACCCACACAAATAAACATCCTTTTTCAGTACTTTGAAAAAAAAAAAGATTGAATTGTCAAGCTACAGATATGAACCAGTAGACTAAGTTTTCTACATGAATGAAATCACAGGTCTGGATAAAAATGACAACAATCTTGCACTGCCTCCTTTATGGGGCTGTTAGGAGTAATCATAAATATCTCACAGGACTATGTCCCAGGCCTTTTTTGCTTTTCCCTCTATACTTCTTCATTTAGTAATCATCAGCTTCCATAGATTCAATTATTGTCTCTATGTTGAGGATTTTCAGATTTATATATCTAGCTCAAATCTCTCAACTGCCCTTCAGACTCATATCTCCAAACTGCCTATTAGACATTTGAACTGGATGTCCTATAGACATCAGCATGTCCAAAAATTTATTATCTTTCCCCCAAACACTCCTTTCTCAATTTCCCTTTTATTGGTCCGCTTTGAGGGCACCAACCTTCTCCTAATCAATCTACATGGCATCTTTGACTTTCTATTCTTTCTTACTTCTCCCATTCAATATGTTGCCAAGGCCTATTGAATTTACCTTCAAAGCATCTCTTAATATATCCCCTTCTCTTCTCTTACAGAGTTGCCACCCTGGTGCAGGCCCTCATCACTCCAGGCCTGGATTGTTGCAATAACCTGCTGGTTTGTCTCCTTGCCCCAAGCTCCTCTCCACTTTAGTTATTCTGGAGAAACAAACTGATCTTCCTAAAATGTATATTTGACCATGTGATCTCACTATTAAGTAAATTCCAGTAGTTTCCTCCTACCACAGGATCATATATAAAATCACCTGGCATTCAAAGTTCTTCATAAATTGTCTCCCTCCCCCTTCCCAATTTACTTTTATGTTAAACTAACCTCCCCATCCCACCCCCTTCAAAACTAAGTGTAAGACAACAAAACACCACCAAATGCTGAGCCTTACATCAAGGTGCCACTCTGGTGCCATCAAACCCCAAAAGTTTTTCCAAAGTTTCTTAGAGAAAAGCAATCTGTTTCTCTTACAGAGTGGATAAAACCACTATCCATTTTGTAGTCAGAAATGAAAGGCAGCAGGGGACCCTATACCAGAATCCTTCTCAATTACCCAATTTCTTTTCAGAAGTTGGAGAATATTTGTGAGCATCAAAAGGGGACAAACCAGGATGGTTCATGACCATATGACGATCAGTCGAAGAAACTGGAGATCTTTGAAATGGAGAAAAAAGACTTTTTTTTTGGGGGGGGGAGTGGGGAGTGGGGGGAGAAAGGAGCAGCAATTGGAGTTAAGTGACTTGCCCAAACTAGTAAGTGTTAAGTGTCTGAGGACAAATTTGAACTCAGCTCCCTCTGTCTATAAGGTCAGGGCTCTACCCACTGCCCCTGAGAAAAGATGACTTGAGGAAGTGGGTGGACAGGAAAGCTGCCTTCAGCTTTCAAGTATTAGGAGGATTTCCACGTAGAAGCATTAGATTAATTCTGCTTGACCCCAAAGGGCAGAGCTAGAAGAAATGGGCCAACTGGTTCAATGTAAAAAGAAGCATCCATATTTGAATCCCCCTTAAGTCAGATAGGCTCCTCCCAGAGACAGTGGGCTTCCCTTCCCCAGAGGCTTTTAATCAAATACTAGATGACTTCATATCAGGGATGCTTTAGAAGCAATTCCTGATAAGATATTTGTTGAACTAGGTGACCAGTGATGGCTCTTTAAAGTCTGGGATGTGAACAATTCAATTCAATAAATGAATGTTAAATACTAACTGCATATTGGCTGTGCTGCTAGCAAAAAAATATAAACAAAAAGGAAAAAGTCTCTGAGTGGGAATCAACAGACTTGTGTCATCATCTCAACTTTCACTACTTAACTTCTGGACTTCCTTCACTTATAAAATGAGGTTGATACTATAGGCTAATTGTTAGGAAAGTCAGAAAATAATAACTTGAATTTATAGATCAATTCAATTTAAGAAGTTTTATTATCAACTACCTACTGTGTGAAAGGCATAGAGCTGAGTGCTGAGGGCACAGGGAAAGAAAACAGTTTTTGCCTTAAGGAGATTCCATTTTGCTGAAAAGGGTAAACTGTACAAAGATAATAGAAGATAATTTGAAGAGGGACACTAACACCTGGAGGGGAGATGGCAAAGAGGGAATCAGGAAAGCTTGTATATTCAAAATAACATCTGACCTAAACTTTGAAGGCAGCTTGATACTGCAATGCATAGAGGCATTGGGCTTAGAGTCAGGAAAAGTCGAGTTCAAATTTATTCTCAGACACTGATTACCTGCACGGCATTGGTCTGCTTCACTTTTCTCAAACTGTACAATGAGAATAATATTAGCACCTACTTCCCAGGCTTGTTGAGAGGATAAAATGAGATACTATGTATAAAGTACTTAGCAAAATGGCACATAGTAGGTGCTTAATAAATGCTTGTTCTTTTTTTGTTCCTTAGA
Organism: Antechinus flavipes; assembly: GCF_016432865.1. Lineage (NCBI taxonomy): Eukaryota > Metazoa > Chordata > Mammalia > Dasyuromorphia > Dasyuridae > Antechinus > Antechinus flavipes. The sequence goes on from NC_067399.1 coordinate 505,865,746, forward strand.
AGAAAGGTAGACTTGAGGTAAGTGCAAGATAGATTTGGAGGGTTGGAGGTGGGATAGGAGAGCTTCAAGTGCAGGCAAATTAATTTTACCCTAAAGAAAGTAAGAAGCCACCGCATTCTTCTGAGAAGCCCCTCAAATAAACTTTTTGAAAGCTCACTAAGACAGGTCCCCAGTCAGTCAAAGCAGAAGGCCCTTTTTTCCCCTCCCACATCTATCCATCAGGCCAGTGACAAGCAGTATTAGGCAGCCAAGACCATGAGAGTCTAATAAACCAGACAGCAGGTTAAGTGGGGCTGAGATCTCTGTGCACTGGGAAATTAGAGGCTCATTCACAAAGGTCATCAGTTAGCAGAGGCATAGAGCCAGACCTGTTACACTGCAGCCATCCTAATGAAATGCAGACAGAAGCACGGTCCCCAGCACTTCCACCCATCACCAACCCTCCCCACACCCCCAGCTTTGTGGAGCAGAATTGCACATCCAGGCTCATAAAGGTTCCAAGAAATGTCTTCCTATCCTGAGAGCCGAGTCTCTGCCACCTGGGTGAGGATTTGTGGCTGTCAATCAGGCATGTCTAGGGCACAGCTGTGGGGTTGATTAATTCAGCTGTGAATCTGGCTGGTTTCTAAGCGAGTGGAAGAACTTATTTGTGAATTTGGTATGAAAAGTGGGTCAGAGAACTGACCTAAAATTGACTGCCCCGACGCTCCACATGCCAGGCCTGCCACCCCAGCTCTGTGTCCCAAAAACCAGGATAAAATTGCATGTGAGGATGGCTGCCTAAGGGCATTGGGAGGAGGGGCAGGAGCAACAAGGTACACAGATGATTTATTCCTTACAAGAAAAGAATATGGGAAAACAGATTTCAGCTGCTTGACCCTCAAATCCCACCCTCTCTCCCTTCAAAGAACCACTAACTTTTCCTTCTTTCACAACAAAACAACAAAGCCTATAGCTTCTCCTTTAGCACAATGTATGCAAAGTGAATAGGAAAATTGGGGGACAAAGAGAAGATGGAGAGAATTCCTTATGAGATTGAAAAGGCACTCCTCAGAAGCATGGAGTGTATATGTGCACGTATGAGAGGTCCAGATTGTCTCAGTCATCCACAAAAGAGGTGTGTTTGCTTTTTAAGACAGTTCCAAGACAAAAGAGGTCAAGACAGATGGTTCCAGAGATTCCCCCCCTCCACTTCCACCACTTCCATCTGCCTTAACTGACCTATCAAGAGGAACACTTAAAAATACTTTCTCTGCAGGAACATAAACTCCAGAAGTCAAACCACAGTGATCACTTTGTAATGATCCTTCAAGACACAGATCACATTGTACCCTGCCCTTGAAATCTTCATAAGTATTCGATAAGAGCATGTAAAAGGGGCCTGGAGAGAAAAAATGAGCACTGGCTTTAGGGTTAGAGGACCTGGATTCAAATCTTGCCTGATATTTACTATCTGGTGTGACCTTAAAAAGGCAGCAGACAATAGCAGACATAGGATTGGCCTTGGAGTCAGAAGGATCTGGATTCAGATTCTACCACAGATAGTACTAGTTATGGGACTCTAGACATACTTAACATCTCTAGGATTCAGTCTTCTCATCTGCAAAATGGGGGACAAGAAGGGAGTTGGGAAATTGAACTCATTGGCCTCTTAGGACCTTTCCAACTTTGAATTTAAAATCCTTTGATCTTGTGCAAGTTAATTAGCCTCCTTGATCCTCAATTTTTTTCATCTGTAAAATGAGGGAGTTGAGCTAAATGACCTCTGAGATTCCTCTCATCTCTAGTTCTAATTCTACTTGTAAGTACTTTGAAAATTGTAAAGTACTTCCTAATTTCTGCTTGTCCTGGCTGCTATGATCTGTTGACTGTGACTTACCTTTTTTGAAGGCTTTTGATCTTCCCTAACCATCGAGAGCTACAAACTCTCTGTCCTCCAATACAGTCTGGATTTTAGACTCCAGGAACTGGCCTTCCTATAGAATCTTTAACCCTATTGCTCAAAGACCCAGCAAAACAAAGAAGGAAGAGCAGTTTGGTTTCTATAACCTGTGTAATACAGAGTTATTTATTGAGAAGGGAGGAGCATAAGGGAGAAAAATAAGTAAATAAATGTCCCATAAGAGGTCAACCTGTCTTCTACATTTTTTCATAAATTAGTTTTGCTCTCTTCTCATCATAAATATTTACTTTCTAAAAAGGAGAATCATGCATAATGGAATATCTAACCTAATGGTCGGTTATTAATGCAGATGATATTTCTGGAGTTATTGACTGCTGAATGATATTTCTATGTCTAGACACCAGTTTAATTCCCCCTGGCATCATTCCACAACTGAAGCTTTAACCTCTGATTGGTTTACGAATATTAAAGGATTTTTATTCATATCTGACTATTTCAACTTTTCTCAGGCTTCCTGGGTATTCATACTGGGCAGCTGCAAAGGGGAAAGGGAAAGATTTGAGAGCTCTTGAGCCCTGGAGTCAGGAAACTGTATAATATAGCAGAAAACAAGCCTAAGAAGCAAATTATTGGTGTTCAAAGTACTGACTTTCCTATATAAATAGTTGTGTGATCTTGGTCAGGTCACTTCCTCCAAACTGTTGAAATGAGGGAATTGGATTAGAGGACCTCTAAGGTGGTCCCTTCTTGCCTTAACATTCTAAGCCTATGGAAATCCTCTTTGTCCTGGTCATTCCTTGAATAATTCAGACAGAGACCATGATTTAACTCTCTTATAGGAGAAAGTGAAGGTAATAAGTATTTATATAGCACCTATTATGTGCTAGATATTGGGCTAAGTGCTTTACAAATATCTGATGGACATTTGCTGAACACAATCTGCTCTTCAAGAAAACTTTCTTAATCAGGAAATAACTAGCAGTTGCCAGAAAGGAAAGGAGAAGCTAAAAATAAATGTCCTAATTGCAATCTCATATATCCACATATCACTTTATAATTTTCAAAATGCTTTCATATACATAATCTTATTTGATATAATAATAAAGTAGGAAAAACAATATTCTCATTTAATGGATGAGAAAACTGAGGTCCAGTGAATCATTGTGACATAAGACAGATGAGAGCAAAGAATAATTTTCAATATTTCCAAAGGTTGAAAATATTATGAGGACAGAAAAATACCAAAGCAACTCACCTTTCTTTGAATTCTAGAAAGACTTTGGCCAGGCTGCTTCCACCAGCCATCATCGATACATCAATGGCCCTTAGGAAGCTGTTATGCACTTTAATTAAGTCCTGCAATGAAGGAACAGGCAGCACATTACCATACAGACACCATGAAGGAAGGGTTCACAATTCTTATAAACAATCTTCTGGTCCTTTTTTGTTCCTATTAAATGTTGTAACAGAAGAGACTCCAGTGAGATATATCCCTGAATCACCATAAATACTTGTGTGTAATTAAGTTAGAAGGTTATACAATGATAAATGTACATAGGAGTTTTGAGCATATTAAAGTCCCTTTACTAAACCTAATGGGAGCCATCCCAATAGCATACATTAGTCTGTCATAACACACTACTGTGTGAGCCCTGAGCTGCCCTGGGCACAGAAAATGAACAAGGATGGAATAGCACAAGCTGTTGTTGGCCAGGGTCTCTTGGGTCACTTCTTCCCTAAGCCATCACTGAAACAAAGAAAAACTCAGAAAGCTAATTCAAGTTCTGTTCTCCACTAGGAATTTTTAAAATCTCATCATGGGGAAGGCCATGTTGGAGTAGAAGTGGAAGATCAGGAGAGATTTGCTTTAGAAAGATTATCTCACTTTACAAAATGGATATATTAATCAACTTGGTTGTCAAATTGAATCTGATATCTTATCTCAGAGCTTGACATCTATCTATCCTTGATAAACTTGCTCTAAGAAGCCTTCCCACACACCTCTTGTAAACTTGCCCCCATCAAAAAGTACAATTCAATTCAACATGCATTTTTAAAATGCCTATTCTGTGTAATGCACTAAGTTAGGCACCGGGGATACAAAGACACAAGGTCTCATCCTTCATCAAATTCCTCATAGGACTCTTGGGATGTTTCCTTTGTATTCATCTTACTTTTCTTGTATCATAGTTACTTATAATATCGTTTCTCACCCCACCACTTATAAAGGACACTTTTTGAGAGAAAAAACTGAGTCGAATTTTCCTTTCTACCCCCCAGCATTTAGCATTGTGGCTTGCCCATGGGATCTGGATAAAACCTATAACATCATCCAGGAACTCCTGGATAAGGAAATTCTTTCTACCAATGCAAGCTGGCACTTTCTCCACAATTTATATTCTCAGAGAGTTGCTTAAAGTTATTCAAGGCACTGAGAGGTTAACTAACTTGTGCAGAAGGAAGACTTAAATCTACGTCTTATTGACTCCTAAGCCAGCTATCAACTATGACAGTGGTCCTCAAAGTGTAGTCCAAAGAATTGTTGGGGTCTCTGAAACCCTTTCAGAGGGGCTACAAATTCAAAATTATTTTTTTATTTCTAATATAGTAAATAGCTACAAATATAACCCATATGAACAAAAACTCTTTGAACAGATCCTCGATAGTTTTTTTAACAATATGAAGATACTGAGAACAAAAGTTTGAGAACCATTGAACTATGTTAGGCTGTAATTAGTTAGCTAGTGTTAACCACTGTGTGCTAGGCTATGCTGTACTATGTGCTGAGGATATCCAAAAAAGGGCAAAAGATAGTTCCTATCTTCTTAAGAGCTCACAGTCTAATGGGGAGACAGTAATTATGCAAATATTTACGTACACCCAAGATACAGACAGAATAAACTGGAAATAATCAACAAGGAGGTTGGAAAAGGCATTTTTCAGCAGGTAGAACTTTACTTAAGACTTAAAGGAAGTCAAAAACAAAGGAGACATGGAAAACAGCTAATGAAAACATTTGGAGTTAGATCCAACAAATTACTGGCTTATCCATAAGTCTAAAGGAGTTGGGAGATAAGTGTCATGTTCAAGGAACGACAGCACAGGATTCAAAAGCATGGACAGTGGAGGGGACGGACACTAGACTGGAAGTGTATTGCTTACTATGTTTCAATGAAGACCAGAGCAGCAGACTGATGCAAGGCTCCTGTGTACGTATAAGCTCAACTGCAGACAGTTGTTTATAAAGCCCACCCCTGTTTCCTATAAGACTCCCCTTACCTGTTTGCTGGCAGAACTCAAGGCAGGCACAATTTCCCACTCCTTAATGAGTGGTTGAGATGGAGAGCAGGAGCTGAAGGCCCTGGTGACCAGGCTCTCCCTTGGAGAGAGAAAGCCCAGAGGTGTTGTTTCCTGGGTTTGGGCTTCGCTCTTCCCTATCTCCATAGTAGCTCTCTATGCCTTTCTGCTCATTTGTAAAGGTTGAGATCTGCTCCTAAGGCACAGGGGAGACTGTCCCAAGCTTCCTCTCAGGGTGAGGAAGCTCACTGGCTGCTCTAGGGCTGCTGCTGCTGCTGCAGGCTTCCCCACTGTACTGCATGGGTCTGGTCAAATACTGCCTGTTCTGCTGGGGTTTGAGGACTCACTATTTGCTTTCTGTAATTTCCTTGGAGATCTCACAGCTAGTCTGTGATCCACTGACCTTCTGAATCAGGACGACGTAGCCAACACTGCTGTATTTTGGCTAAGAGCCTCCTGCTCTGAGCCACATCTGCACTGAGCTATGGTTCCCCTCTGAGACAGACCTTGCCTGAAGTCATTCCAAGGTATTCCATGCTGGAAAATAGTTACCCTCCAAATAATTATGGGTGCTGTCATTCCAAAATCCATTCAGAGACTTGATCTAGTGTTGATTCTGAGGGAAACCAGGAAGAGCTCAGGCAAAGTTCTGTCTACTCTCTGTCACCTTGGCTACAATCCTCCTCCCCATACTACTTTTCCTAAAGCAAAATCTGTGATCTCTTCTAGTGTCAGGAGCTCCAGCTAAGTAACTTACTTTACCAATACAGGTTGGCACCTTCACTGCCTCGGGCACCAAAAAGTTCGGGTCATAAAACCAAGGTCAGAGGCAAGATTTGAACTCAGTTCTTCTGAAGAGGCTAATTTTCTATAACTTAAAAGTTGCTGTTTTTCACCATCTCTTTGTATTTCCTCAAATAAGTTCTGAGAAAGATAGGAAGGATTAGGTCTACTTAGCAGACCTGGGCTGACTAAGTTGTTTAGAGAGACAGAAGCAACAAGATTATCTTTGGGACTGTAGTACCAAGTATATGATCTAGACATCACTGTGCTAGGAGCACTGGGCACCAGTAATGCTCCAGGGTCAGCTTCATATGGTGAGGGCCAATGGGTCAATAAGGTCAAAGACTTGGAAAGAAAGTACATCCCTTCTGAGGATCTTACCTCCAAGTTGATAAAGATGGCCGTCATGTCCAGAGGGCTCAGCACCAGCTTCAGAGGATTCATGTAGTTCTGAAAGAGAGAAGACCGCAGGGCAAAAGGAGGTGAATGCCAACTCAAAGGAGGCTGTTTCCTTTACCTCTGCTTCTATCAAGAGGAAGGAGAATAAAGAAAATTAGAGCTCAAGGTCAGTTTGAATGTGAGATTCAATTTAATTCAGTTCAATGAACTTTTATTTAGTTCAGTGAACAATGTTAAAGACCCTTGGTCAGACTGTTAAATTCCTTGAAGGCAGGGATTGTGTTTTTCTGCAACAAATGCCATCAATCTCCAAATAAACAGGTACTTATGAAGTACCTACTCTATGCCAGGTACTGTGGATACAAACACAAAGAATGGGAATATCCTAAATAACTTTGCTCCACACATAAGTATGGGAATATAATACTATAAGATACCAATGCTTTTAAAAAATAATATATATGTAACTATATGTCACATATGTAATATCCTAGAAAAACATGAAGAGTTACACAAAATAATTAAGAGTGAAATGAGCAGAACCAAGAGAATGTGGTATAAAGAACAACTTTTGAGTTTTGACTATTATAAATACCTAAATTAACTACAAAGCACATGTGCAGGAAGACACTATCTGCATCCAGAGGAAGAAATGATAAATAGAAGTATATATAGAACGATTTTTACATATGTGTATCTGCACTTATACACACACACACATTTGTGTCTAATAGTAGCCATCTCTAGGGGAGGGTTAAAAAGCAAATAAGATTTATGTGATAACTTTATTATACATTTTGAAAGGAATAACAATTTGTAAATAATAGATCTGCAATTTCATGAGCAATCATATTTTTTCTTATACTAAGTTATGGAAATGTTTGTTTTATTCAATAAATTAAAAAAATTTGCTTATTTAATTTTTAAAGTATGTGATAGGAACAAAGTACAAATCCAAAGTGCTCTAAGGCAATCTGAAAAAGAAGAGCTGTTTTTTAGGTTGTGAGTGAAGGTAATACTTGAACTAAAGCTCCACAGACAACTTTCTAAAGGCCAAGATGACAAAATTGGATATTCTAGGAACAAGTCTCCCTCCTCTGGCTTCCTGTGGCACTTCCTATTTATTTCTTTGGGGAATATGGAATTTAGGGCTAGAAAGAACTTTGGAGATCATCTAATAAATGCTCTCTCCTGATCTCTAGTTTCATATTTCTAACTGTCTCTAACACTTTGAACTGGATATTCCATAGAAATTTTAAACTCAATATGTCCAAACTGAACTCAATATGTCCAAACTGAACCCATTACTTCCTTCCCCATCCCACCCCCAAATTTCCTTTCTTCTTAATATCCTTATATATTGAAGACACTACCATCTTCTCAATCATCCAAGATCACAATACGAATATTGCCCTCCAATCCTCATTTTCTCCTAAAACCTGTATCTAACATATCTTGTATCTCTAGCATTTAGCACAGTATCTAGCACACAGTAGGTGTTTAATAAATACCTCTGAGTTGACATTGTCCTATTTGAACCCTCAGCATCTCTGAGACCTATGATGGGAGTAAAGGTTGATACTCATAAACTATCAATTTACTAAGAGTTTCATTATTATCTCACATTATCTTCACAGCAGACCTGAAGGTAGATAGGCATAAGGAAATGCATTGCTTGGATCTCTCTCTTTACCTTATGTTATATGTGATGAGAGGCAGAGTAGTATAGTGGATGGAGAATTGTCCTGGGAATTCAAGAATAGACTTCAGTTACAGCCTCTAGTTGTGTGATCCTATGGAACTAACTTAACCTCTCAGTACTGTGGGCCTTTTGATATTATAAACAGATGTCCAAGGGCTACATAATCATTCAGAAAATCACAAGTTAACATCATATATGTCTTCTTGCATTTTTATTATTTTGTTAAACATTTCCCAATTACATTTTAATCTGATTCAGGCTATATTAAAGAGTTTTATGGGCCTTTGCAGCCCTGCCCAGGATCAGCTCCAGACAAGTCTTTAAGATTATGAATGGCAAAAAAGGGATTCATTTGCATTAATGAAAAGCAACTAAGAGGAATTCCTTTCATCAATGAAATCACAGATCTAGTACTTAATCCTATTTGAATAATAACAATGATGAGAGAGTTAAAGACAGAGAGAGAAAGAGCACTTTTAGTTTTACAAAGCATGTTATAAATATCACATTTGATATTCACAACTCAGTAAGGAAAGTATAATTACTATCCCCATTTACAGATGAAGAAACTGAGGTAGGCAGAGGTTAAGTGATTTCTACAGAGTCATGAAGCTATTAAGTGTCTGAGATTGGATTTGAAAACTCTCTTTGGTTTTTCTGATTCCAATCTAGAGTTTTAAGCACTGCACCATCTAGCTTTTCTACCCAGGCCCCCACTGAAAAATCAGTGCCTATTCTAATAGACTTGGGATGGAAAGTGCCATCTGCATCTAGAGATAGAACTATGGAGACTGAATGTGGATCTTTTTTCATCTTTGTTTTATTGTTGTTTGTTTCCTTGTTTTGTTTTGTTTTTTTTCCTTCTGGTGGTTTACTCCCTTTTAATCTGATTTTTCTTGTGCAGCATGATGAATATGTTTAGAAAGACTGCACATATTTAACCTATATTGGATTGCTTGGGGAGGGGGGCAGGAATGGAAAAGAGAGAAATTTGCCACATGAGGTTTTGCAGAGATGAATGTTGAAAAGTATCTTTGCATGTATTTGGAAAAATAAAATACTACTGAAAAATAAAAGAAACATCAGTGACTTAAAGACACTACTTTCTTTAAAAAAATTTTTAATATATTTATTTTCATGTTTTATAAAATTAGTGAACATATGCATGGATAATTTTTCAACATTAATCCTTGCAAAACCTTGAACATATATTTCTTGTAATAGTTTTGGAAAGAGAGAGAACCAAATATACACATGAGGTAATATTTCCTAGGTAAATGTAACTGAAAGAAATCATTTGAATTTTGTACCATGTAGTATAGTCATTTTAAAAAATTCAATAGCATTTTATTTTTCCAATCACATGTAAAGATAATTTTCAACATTCATTCCTGTAAAATTTTGAATTCCATTTTTTTCTCCCTTCCACCCTTATCTTCCCCCTCCCCACAAGAGCAAGAAATCTGATATAGGATATACAAGTACAACTATTTTAAATATATTTCTATATTAATCATGTTGTGAAAAAAAAAAAAAAAAACAGAACAAAAGGTAAAAGCCACAAGAAAAAAAAAGCAAATTGCATTCAATCTCTATAGTTCTCTCTCTTGGTACAGATAGAATTTTCCATCCCAAGTCTATAAGAATTATCTTGGATCATTGTATCATTGAGAAGAGTTAATTAAGTCTATCATAGTTGATCATCATATAATCTTGTTTGTTACTATGTACATATTCTTTTGGTTCTGCTCAATGCACTGAGCAGTGATTTTTCTTCATATCTCCATCACTTACCTACGCTTTGCATACAGTAGGAGCTTAATAAGCATCACACAGAAGAATCACTGTTCTCATTTAACAAACAAGAAAAGTGAGGCTCAGAGAGTGAAAATAACTCATTCAAGTGACTGGTAATGGGAAAGTCAGAACCAAATCCCAAGTTCCCAACTTCAAATGTAGTCTTCTATCCCACCCTTTCTTTTTTTCTTCTTTTCTAGCTCAAAAGGTTTTCTTGCCTCCATGTAATTTTTCTCTGGATTTACCTTTTTTTTTTTTTTTTGATGAAGTATTTGGGGTTAAGTGACTTGCCCAGGATCACGCAGCTAGGATGCATAAGTGTCTGAGACTAGATTTGAACTCAGGTCCTCCTGACTTCAGGGCTGATGTACCTTTTTTTTTTTTTTTTTTTAAACAATATCAGTTTGTAAGCTACAGTACTGACTATGGCACTTCCCTGCTCTAAGGGGGAAAAAATCCAAACTCTCTGGATTCAATGTGACATTAAACATTGTAAACGAATGAGAGCCGCCAGTACTCAAATGGGGAAGTATTGTTGGGGATTAGTTCCTAGCCAGAACCAGCCCAAGACTGGACCAAGGCAAAGTCTAAAAACCTCTCATAATCTATCCTAAAGCAGTTGTTATATTCCTGCTCTGATCTAAACCTCAGGTTATATAATTGACTTCCAAAAATAAACTGAGATCAGGCAATGAAGTATCCTAAAGTATTTTCTTCCCCCCCAGATGAGCAACGTAAATGTTTAGAAAAGGAAGCATCAAGTGACCAATCAATGGAGTCACTGTGGGATTTGAATGTGGGGGCAGAACTGCAGGAAAGCAAAGATGGGGAGGGAGGCAGGGAAATAGTGCCTGAATGACATCATTGGCTACTGAAAGAAAGGCTTCCCTTTACAAGCCAGGACAATCAGCATTCATTGACCCCAATTTCCAAGCCAGAAATGCAGGCAGTGAAATATTACTTTAATCCAATTAGTTTCTATAACAAACTTGTCTACTCTACCACATTAAAAAAAATCTCCACAAAAACCAAAAACTATCCAGTAACTAGAAGGTAGCCTTGATAAAGAGGCAAGGAAGATGCTACCTGGTTTTTTTTTTTTTTTAAACACATGGCTCTTTAGATGCAGCAAATTCATATGCCTTCTCGGAATAGCGGATGCTCATTTATTCTGACAAGGCTGCACACGAACACCAGGCTTCCCAGACTTCCAATATCTTCTCTGCCTAGAATCCAGCTTAAGTCCCATCTCGTCCAGTATGCCCTCCTCTGCTGTGATCTTCTCTGGCATACGAAATCAGTTTGATGCATGCCATCTGGTACTCAACCATACAGCACAGTACAGGCTGCTGTTTAATGTATATAAAGCTTACTTCCCTAGCCAAGTTGTAAGGCTCTTGAATCCAGAGTCCACATCTTCTCTTTTGGGAATGATACAGGGGTAGTCATTTCAGTAAATCAACTGACAAGCATTTATTAATGCCTACTCTATGCCTGACATTGTGCTAAGTGACCAGCTGGGATATAAAGACAAAAAAAGAAATAATCCCTGCCCTCAAGGAGTTTACATACTATCTGAGAAAAAGGAAACAAACACTTATGTAAATAAATAGATACAAAGTATATATAAATAGTTTTTGGGGGAAAGGGGGAATATACATAAGAGAGTGGATAATAAAGGATATACACAATAGGAATAAACACATACACAAATAAATAGATATAAATGAGCTACAAAATATGATATTAGAATTTGCTGATAAAACTACCAAGATTTTCTGGAAATACATCTTTGAATCAGAGGAACTGCTTAGACCTTTAGGGTAGTAGTCCAGGTTTTATAAATCCAGGGATATTGAGTGTTGGGGGGATTGGATTGAATTCTCAACTATGGCACTGTAGGATTATGGCTCTGAGAACTTGAGTGCTAAAATGGAAACAGTGGTGGAGGAGCTGGAGAGATGGGTTTGAATCATCTCTGAAATACTTTTTGACTGTTTGATCCTGGACAAGTGCCTCAGTTTCCTCATCTATTAAATGGGAAGGAGGATGTTTGCACTTCTTTTATAATGTGAGAAGAAAAGATCTTCAGAAATCTCAAACTCAACATGTCCAAAACAAAACGACCTTCACTCTCTTTTTTTTTTTAAAGATTATTTTATTTTTAATTTATAGAATAAAAACAAGCATTTCTATAACAGAATAATAAAAAGGTGATTATACATGACGACCTTCACTCTCAACCCATCACCCCACTGAACTTTCCCATTTCTAGTTAGGAGTAATGACATTTTCCCAAGATCTCAGGTTCATAACTTTAGTAGTATCTTTAATCAGATATTTCTCTCCCCCCACATAAATCTTCTTTCTCTCCTCAAGTATCTCAAATCCAACACCTGTCCACTCAATCACTTCCTTACATCAGTCCCTTTTCGTCATTTACCTCCACTACTACTGCTTCTTAGTTGTTCTCCCTGCCTCTCCATTCCACTACATCTCCATCCAACTGCCAATATAATTCCCTTTGCCCCAGGTAGAGATCAGACTATATCATTGCTTATCTCAGTAAACTCCAGTTATTCCCTGCTGGTCCAAGAATAAAATATAAACTCTTTTGGCTTTAAAAATGCCATATAATATGGTCCTTGCTAACTATAAATATTCTTTGTTATAATACCATGAATATTATCCTTATTTTTATAGATGGCAAGACTTAGATTACATACGAAGTCAGATTAAAGTCATTTGTCCAAAGTCACACACAATCACTGTTGAAGATGGGACTTGACCACTGACTTTCAGAACAACACTCTGCCTCGAACCCTATACTCCATCTCATTCTAACAAGGGTATCAACTTGCCTAAATTTGAAATATAAGGTTACAGCCTCTGGGGAACCTTTTGGTTTCTTCTAACATCTCAATGGCCCTTTAAAAATATGACCAGAAAAATGATTCTCACCTTTTCAATGTCTTCAAGAGTCCTGTAGTATTTGGCTTCTGTTTCCTGAATTTCTAGCAAGCAGCAATTTCTTTTGTCATCTTCTGTCATTCCCATTTTCTAGAAAGAAAACATTCCTTTAGTCAGTGAGATTCAATCCCTCCTGGCTCACAGGCTGGGTCTCCCACACCTATTTCACTGGAGCAGTCTGGACTAAGGCCATGTCCTTTTAAATTAACACTGATAGAACAACTGGAATAGTGACACACTCACATTCATTAAGAGGATAGACTGATTCTGTTGTGGTTTTTTTTTTTTTCTTCTCAATTTCCATTCATGACAACGGCCAGGATTCAGAAATCAAATTATCTCTACTTATTATTTTTAGCCCTCGGAAACTATTCAACTCTATTATACCTAGTGCAATAATAATGATGATGATGTTAGCTGACATTTATATAGCACTTTGAGTCTTGCAAAAATTCTTTACATACATGATCACATCTGAGTTGTAATCTGCTGGGTGCTGTTAATTACACAGACTGTTAGTTCTTTGAGGGCTGGGACAGAGCCTCTTAATTGAGAGACAATTCACAGACCATGGCTTATGTGCCATGGAGTCATAGAACTTAACACTGGAAAGGACTTGTAGATGATTTAATACAACAAACTCATTTTACCAAGTAGGGATCCAGAAATATTAAGTGATTTATTTTTTAGCCATGGTTATAAAAGGAGCAAGACTCAGGATTTGGACACAGATCCTGACTCCAATCTAGGATTCTTTTACTATACCATACCATCAGCTGATTTCTGGCTATAGGATAAGAACAAGGCTTTTTTTCTGAAGAGCTTTTAGCTACCTGCTAAAAAGGAGCTTAAAAATCAAATTCGTTGGTGAAATGTTGACTATACTTTGAACATTTTTCTTTTTACCGCATTTTTTATTTAGCATTACCCTACTCCATCAGCTTTCTCTTTAAAGGGAGAGAAGGAGGAAAGAAACAGTTCAGCAAAAGTAATCTACACATCAACTGAGTCTAACAGCATTCCACACCTGTAATTCTTCAACTCCTTAAAGCAGGGGAGAGGTGCATATTTCTCATCTTTTCCAATCTGGACATTAGTCAATATACAGAATGCTAAATTTGGTATGAAAGAGGTACTAACACTGGGGTCTTTTAGATCAGAAATATCAAGCATGCAGATTGCAAGTGAACCAGACTAAAAAAGTAATTTTAAAAACAATAAAACTTAGCTAATAGTAATACGTTGGCTTATGAAGTCAATATGTGTCTCAATTTAGAGGCCCTTGTTGCTATCTGAGTTTGACACCAGTATTCCAATGGTTTTTTAGAGTGTTTTCTTCCTAAAAACTTTGTAAGGTAGTATACTTATCCTTAGTGTAAGTATCCTTAGCACCATTTTAAAGAAAAGTTAAGCTGAGGCTCTAAAAATCTAAGGGATTTACCTATGATCTCTAAGCTAGCAAATACACAATGTGAAATTTGAATCCAGATGTCCTAACTCTAAGTCCACTATACCAAAGAGTGTCATGCCAAATTATACAATAAATGTGATACATGTTCTGAGGGGAGCTGGAAGTCCCAAAAGACTGAAGTTTAAGCCCAAGTAAGGAAAGGATTTCCAAGTCACAATCTACTTCCTAGAAGTGGCTTGGCCATGGATTTTTATGGTAGACTGAATCAGAGCAGAGTATTCAGTGATGCTTTCACTGAGATCTTTAGAACAGCTTCATATTCAAATGATACAACACAGAGAAAGCTATTCAGAAGCCAGTGAAGTCCAAACTCTCTGCCTGCTTCTATGGTCCAAAATAAATTTTGAAACATCTATTGCCCCATTCTCCAGCATTGGCCCATATAGTAAGGAAAGTTAGGCAAATCCCTGCCATGAATCTTTTCTTTCCAAGACTAAGAAGGCCTTGTGTCAAACAGATTTAGGACTAAAATTTCTTCTGTCAAATTCAAAATTGTCAGCAGGGAGATCTTTGCATTTCATGTGTGCTTCTTATCCTTGAGGAAAATGCTTCAGCCTCATCCCCCACTTCTGCCATCTATGAGCCATCACTGGGCATGGAGAAGAGACAAGAGCTTCCATAACCTTATCAATGCAGGGTAGCTCTTACAGTTGCCAATACATGAAAGAGTTGAAGTGAAGGCAGGAAATCACCCTAGACTCTGCTACCTTTTCATTTTAATTATTCTTGTTAAAAAGATGCTATATTGTTAACTAGGTGCTACTTATTCCTGAAGGCCTACAAATGGTATTAACTTTGAGCAAAACTTCAGTTGTCCTAGACTCAGTTATGGCCTTGAAAGCCAAGCAGAACCCAGAGGCAATCCTCATATTGGAAAGTTCCTGATGCTGAAAAAGTGGAACCCACAAGGCAAGCATTTCCTAGTTTTAGTCTGTAGTATGACCTTTTCTGAGGTCTCAGAGGTCATGTAGTAAATTCAATGTAATAATTTCTTCTATTGCATACTTGAGGTGGGCCAAGAATTTGCCAGAAATCCATTGGTGCTGAAATTTTAAGTAGTTAATGCTCTCTTGAGTCACAAGAGGGGCATTTATCCTTGTCAGAACGGCAGGAATGAAGAACTGATAGCAGAATTTGAGTGGATTGATGGTAGACTTGGCACAAGTGTGGTGTGCAGGTAACATACTTATCCTGGCAACTCTGAGCTATCACTTGCCACTGGCTGGCTGAATTCACTTCAGTTCAAAAAACATTTGTAATGGTGTATTTGTGGATGCCCTGTATTTGTCCATGTTTGCTTTCATGCCTCATTCCAAAAAGATGTGAAGGTCTGGGAAGATGCCTCTTCTGGGATCTGTCACTTACCTGCATATATCTAATCTGAAAGCATGAAGGGAGAAGAAGCACAAACAGTTAGCTATGCCCACAATCTGGCACTTCAAAATGGCTCTGGGAGAGAGCCAAGCCCCAGTTCTAACAGTCCTTCAATGACATAAGAAAGCCCATTCCATCACCATACGTGCACACACACCATGGCTCCAATTCTGGAACCGAGCATGGCCACAGAACACTTCCTCGTACCCTGACTTCAAAGAAAAGGGATGACTTGTTATTCCCTAAGCTTTTACCTTGGGCTAGAAATCTCCTGATTGTACTAGTCTTCACAAGCCTCACAATTCAATGAACACTTGCAGGACACTGGGAATGTGAAGACAACAATTACATTCCTTACCCTCAGGGAGTTTACCTTTCTACTTGAAGAGTAAGAGGAGGACAGAATAGATTTCCATTGCTTTCCATTGACAGCACTGGGCTAATTCCAGGCATAACAGGGGAAATAAAACCACCTGCTTTATCAGCGAGAGGATGTAGGCATGAAGCGCTATTTCCATCCCATCAGGGATCAACAGGGCCACTCTGTAAATGTTTCAGTTCTCTGGCTGGGAGATTAAGGGCTGCACAAAGCAGTACTTGTAATACATACATCTCTTCCCTAGAACACAGATAAGCAATCTTCCCTTATTCTCCCTGGCAGGCTTTGAAAATAAATCTTAGGACTTTTCGTGTGCATTTCAAGATCAAATAAACACCCTAAATGGGAACATCATCAGAAGCAAGGAAAAAAGGACATATCTTCTCTTAAGGGAGGACAGCTAAGGAGATGGCAATATGGATTCTGAGACATGTGAGCAGGCAGAGATTTTCATTCAATAGTGAATGAATCAATATTAAATTCCTTAATCTTCTACAATTTCAATTTTTATTGTTATCGTTACATTTTATCTGCAAAACGTCTTTTTTTTTTTTTTTTTTTTTTAAGGCAATTGGAGTTAATTGACTTGTACAGGGTCACAGAGTCACAGAGCTAGTAATCATCTAAGGTCTGATTTGAACTCAGCCTCCTGATCTAGGACCAATGCTCTCAAGACATGTCTTAGACATACAGCCTGGTATCAAAGAGGTCTTCATGAGGGAAAAATACCAAGACTTAGGACTAAAATTTCTTCTGTCAAATTCAAAATTGTCAGCAGAGAGATTTTTGTATTTCATGTATGAATATAGAGAAGGCCCTATGGTTGGGAGAAAGAAAACACTGAATCAATCCACATAGTGTTTTCAGTGATTAATTTGGATTATCTATCCAAAGAGGCTTGAGTTGAGAACCATTCTCTGTCATGAGGGTAGACCAGAGTTAGACTCACACTAAGGTGGGCAAACTGAACTCCTCTAAAAATATAGGAAAAAAAAAAAGAAACATAACCCTCTCCTTTCCTTGGAAATGGCCTTCCTGACTTTGACAGGGAAATTCAGCCTTAGGAATCCTCCCCAGACCCATTCCTCTGGGTTAAGGGAGGCAGGTGAACATGCACCCTCTGTAAGTATTCTACAGAGAGGAGCTGTGGGTCTTAATCATACTTGTTCTTTATACTCTCTTCCTGCTCTTGGCTTCTGTATTGCATATGTGGGAAGAGGAGAAACCCACAAAATAGAAAATTAGAACTACCTTTCTCTTAAGAGCAGGTTTGTTTGGTGTGGGAAGTAAACACTGGTCTCTGAAAGGCATTGATTCACGTTTGCCTCTAATGTGGCACCAGTTAAACCAAGACACTCCCTCAGAATGAGAAATGTCTCTTTGAAAGGCACTTTTGGGGTGGTTTTCCCAGCTCTGTTGTCTTTTTTTCAACCACCAGCAGCTGGTTAGTGCAACACTAAGTTAAAAAAAAAACACTTAAATTTGGTGTCTGGGTAATATTCAATTTTGTTCGGTGGCAGCACAGGGTTTCACAAAAAACAAATCCACACAGAAAGGACTTGTTGATGATTTGGTAAAGAAGCAAAGCCTTTGGGTCACAGAGGCGTAATAAACTCTACCAGCATGTTTCAACCTCACCACTACATGCACCATCCTTAAGCAGGGAAGGCGGATGGCCTTAGGGAAGAAGAGTTATACTTGATAAAAAAAATATACACACACACACACACACACACACACACACACACACACACACACACACACACACACACACGCAGGGGGAAGCTGGCTTCAGACAGATTATTAGTCAAGTCTCTTGGAAGTAAATATACTTGCCACATAAAAGATGCACAGCTGGCTAATTGAGCCAATATCAGCCTCATCATTCTGTGTACAAAAGGATGAAATGATGCCCGCTGTGTGCAATGGGGACTGAGCAACTATTTGTAATACTGTTTTTTGCATTGAGAACTTAGAACTTTGCAAATCCTTTAGAGAATTCCATAGCAACACATTAAAAAAAATCTTACAAATGGTACTAGTGGCTCTAATCTAGTTTCTTTCTGCCTTTTCACAAAGGCCCAAACAATCAGAAGAGATGCATCAGCAGATTTTGAGGGTTGCTGCTTCTAAATATAAGGAAAGGAGGGTGAGGGATGGGGGTGGGAACACACACACACAAAACCACATTACCATAGGCTGTTGGACTTCCACTTTAATAATATCCTCATAGATATCATCACCTTCATCTTCACACGGGACACAATCATAGATATCCTCACCCAGATCATGTTCGCTGAAACAAGATGAATACAATATTAGGAGTGAACAGACACGCTCCTATAACCTTGTAAATGAACAAGGCAAACCAAGTCAATAAATAGCAAGGAACTGGTAGCTCTAAATTAGTTTTAGGATCATGTCCAACAAATGAACAGCAATGAGGTTGCATCTGCATGGGCAGTGTGAAGTAGGGAGGGCAGGCAATAAGCCAAGATCTGTCGGCAACTTACCATGAGTGTCTTGGTGCCAGGAGACACAGAATATGAAAATTGGAAGGGACCTCAGAATGCAGAATGCCAGAATGCAGAGTTTAGAAGGTGAGAATTGGGACGGGGAAAACAGAATATTAAGCTATAGAATAACACAATGTTACGAGCTAGAAGGGACTTCATATTTCATTTAATCCAATTCTCTTTTTATAGAAAAGAAAACATATAGGAAAAAGAGGTGACCATTCTGATTTAAAAATTCCCAAGTAGCCATTATCAATGGTGTGGTCGAAATTGGAATAATGCTAGTCTAGCCCCTCTAAGCATTAAGGAAAAGGCAAAGGAGAAAAAGCATTTACTAACTGACTACTATGTTACAAATACTTGTAACATGTATATGTGCACATATGTATATGGCCACATATAGTATGTGTATATAAGTAATATATATTATATTTATCACAAATACATATGCTATATACATATATAGTATATATAGTATATATTTATACATATATGTGTGTATACATGTGTATATGTGCACTTTACAAATATTATCTCATATGATCCTTACAAAAACCCTAGAAGGTAGATGTTATTATCCACCTTTTTCTAGTTGAGTAAACTAAAGCAAGCTAAAGTGAAAGGCCTTGTCCAAGATCACACTGCCAATTAAATATCTGGGGGGTCATAATGAATTTAAGTCTTCTTGATTTGGGGCTCAGAGCTCCAGCTATTGTACCATTTAGCCTCCATTAAATACCTTGCTTTGAGCGCTCTGATGTGCCTTTCATACTAGCATCCCAATGTATCTTACATTCAATGATTTCAATATAGTCCGTAATAGCTGTCTCTGAAAGTAAAGACAAAGAATCCCCCCCTCCAATTTCACAATTAGAGGAATCAGAGCGCTAAAGAGTACCCCCACCCCAAAGCCAAAAAATTAGGTATCATAGGGATCAAGTTTGGAGTTTCCAAGATCCTATTGCTCCTTGAAATTACTGCCCTTTATCTCCATTTGCAAGAAATAAAATTTTAAAGAAATACAACTATTACCTTCAATACCTGTGTTTCTTAGACATATCTATAACATTATGTAACCTAGTTTTTCTTCTGCCTTTACAAACCCCTGCAGACATTTTCAGTTAGAACATAAAAGGGAAATCTGTCGGTATGTCATTTCTAATATGAATATATATATATAAATATATATATTCCTGGGGAACCTACCTGGGAAGGGACCCTGAGAGTTTCAAATGTAGGCTGTCTAATCTAAATATTTAAAGTACAAAATGATTTTTTATCAATGGATGCCCAGGGACGGATCCCCAGGGTTTGGATAATAGATCTTATAAACAACCAATCCAAAAGGTATGTGTGGGGAGAGGGGAGTGTATACATCCATGCATATGCATATATTTGTATGGGAGGTGAAAGGCAGAGTTACAGAAAGCCGTGATAAAAAGGGAAATAGGAATAAATTATTAAAGAAGTATTTAAAAAAAAACCCTCTAAGATACCACCTCAATTTATCAACCTACCAAATTGGCTAATATGAAAGAAAAGGCATTTGATAAATGCTGGGGGACAAGGGGGAGAGATGGGAAATTAGTACAACAATGCACTATTGGTGAAACTATGAACTGGTCAAACAATTCCAGAGAACATTTTGGAATTACATACAAAAGGCTGTAAAACTGTATATACACTTTGACCCAGTAAGACCACTATTAGAGATCAAAGAAAAGGTGAAAAGACCTACTTGTACAAAAATATTTATAGCAGCTTATTTTGTGCTAGCAAAGAACTGGAAATTGAGAGGATACTTAGCAATTCGGGAATGGACAAACAAATTATGGCATATAATTATGATGAAATACTATTTTGTTTAAGAAATGATGACCAGGATGCTTTCAGAAAAACCTGGAAAGACTTATATGAACCAATGCAAAGTGAAATGAACAGAGCCAGATGACCAGTGTACATAATAATAATATTATAAAGGTGATTAACTGTGAAAAACTAATCAAACTATGACACAAGACAGTTCCAAAGGACCCAGATGAAAAATGAAAAAAAGATTTAGAGAGAAAACTGATGAACTGAGTTCCCACTGAAGCATACTTTGAAAAACTTTTGTCTTTTTGATGTGTACACTTTCTTTTGTAACATGACTAATATGGAAATGTTTTATATATCTTCACATTTATAATCAGTATCAAATTATTTGTTCTCCCAGTGGGTAAGGGAGGGCAGGAAAGAGGAAGAAAATGTAACTCAAAATTTAAAAAAATGAATGTTAAAAATATTTTACATGTAATTGGGAAATATTTAATGAAATAAATAAAAATTTTTAAAAATTAAAAAAGGATTATCAATAAGAATTTTGTCATCAAATAACTGATATCATAAAACAAAAATCTACCATCAACCAATTAAAAAAAAATCAGTGAATGGAGACTGAATGTGGATCAAAGCCAGCATTTTCACTTTTGTTTGTTTGCTTTTTCTTTCTTGTGTTTTTTTCCCTTTTGGCCTAATTTTTCTTGCACAACATAACAAATATGGAAATATGTTTAAAAGGACTGCACAAGTTTAACCTATATTGGATTGCTTGCTGTCTTGGAGAGGAGGGAGAAAAATTTGGAACACAAAGTCTTACAAAAAAATACTACTGAGAAAAAAATTAGGGAAATTTCCTTTTAATCTGTGTGAGATTGTTTCAATCTTATACAATCAGAAGGAGGGAAGAAAAAGGTCATAGAACAAGATTTTCCATTCCATCTAACTATTGGACAAACCATCTATCCAAAAGGCAAGCAATCTCCTTTGTTTTATAAGTTGACAAAATTGATTTCCATTCAAGATTCCCTCACAATTCTGATACAGGAATTTACCAAACAGATATGCAATCCACAACCCTCCTGAGGGTGGCCTAAATCAGATTAAAATGTAGTTCCTATCGGATTCTAATCTGTTGATGTATTAATTTTTTTAAAAAAGAGAAATGCATAAACATATGTGGTGTTCTAAGTCAATATGAAGCCCACAAGGACCATTATGTATGGGTTAGTAACCCTTGCTTCTGTTTGTGCCAGACAACACTGACCCAGAGTCTGTGCCCCACTATCCCTAAGCTACAAATAAGAGGACTGTTCTCTAAGGTGTGCATGATAGGCGCATAGGAGCACAAAACCTTTTGGATCCAAGCTAAGAAGGCCTTAGAGGCTAGCTGGCTTTTGGAGCCCCTGCCCTCCTTAGTCTTCCCCCTCAAGTCAAAAAGTATTAGTAGACTTTTATGCTGCCCAAGCACAAAGCTCCATTTCTTGCTGCGAAGGGAAGCCCAGCACATTTGTGCCAGCTCTTTTCTTTGTGCCAGGGTTTCCTTTCAACCCAGCAGGCGATAGGATCTCACATCCTGTGTTCAAAGGTCGGCTCCGCCAAAGCTCACTTCCAGAAGTCATTGAAATGCTGCAGAACGTTCCCTGGGACAGCCGGGGCCAGAGGAAACATTCAGGTGGATGGGGGGGAGGGAGGCGTGTGCGGAAATGATAATATAGGATGGCTGCCAGCGGCACACAAAACCCTGGTGGAACTGTAATCCAATAAACTTGAATAAAAAATAAACAAGTCCCAGAAGCCCTAATCTATTGCATCAACTATAGTTTGGGGCTGTGCTTTCCCTCCTTCAGTTTGCAAGGGCAGAAGGAGAAACAGCTCTTTTAAGGAGTCATGCCATAGTGTGAAAAGCAGCATGGCTTACTAGAGAATTAGTCTTGGTGTAAAGACCAGAGGAGCTGCCTCTGATACACACTGGCTGACATTTAACTTCTCAGTGTCCCAAGAAACTCTTTTAAGACTATGTGTTGCACATATATTCTAGATCAGATGACTTGTCATCTTGGGAAGGAGGAGAGAAAAGAGAGAGAAAATTTTGTGAATCCCAAATCTTCCAAAATTGAATGTTGAAAATTGTCTTTATATGTAATTGGAAAAAAATTAAACACTAATAATTTTTTAAAAGATTATGTTGCATAGCCATTGAATGTAAACCAACATATGCTATATTGACTTCTGTTTTTTTTTGTTTCCTCTCATGGCTTTTCCCTTTTGTTATGATTTTTCTCTCCCAATAGGATTCATAAAGGAATGTATATTTAGGGGCAGCTAGGTGGCTAAGTGGATAGAGCACCAGCCCTGAAGTCAGGAGGACCTGAGTTCAAATCTTACCTCAAACACTTAACACTTCCAAGCTGTGTGACCCTGGGCAAGTCACTTGACCCCAATTGCCTCAGGGGAAAGAAAAGAAAAGAGAAGAGAAAAGAAAAAAAATTTTTAAAAAAGGGAAGGAAGGAAGGGAAAAGAGAGAGAGAGAGAGAGAGAGAGAGAGATGTGTATTTAAAAAATTAATGTACATGTACAACCAGGAGGAAAAAAAATTTAAAAAGGGAGGGAAAACTATATTGCAAAGTAAGTGCTGGTCTGTATCAATAGAGGGGGATTTTCTCCCTGGTATTGTCATTTGATGTATATGGAAAGACCACAAAACTAGAAAGCAAGAAACTTAGATTCCAGTTTCAAAACTTAAGATTCCAGTCTCAAAGATTGGCAGGAATGTTTTTGAGAAGATTTTTCTGTATTAATCAATTTTTAAAAGCCCATTTCATTCATCAGGTCTCTGGTGATCAGTGAAAAGGACAATAAACAGGGTAACTTAAGATTTCCCCGCCTTGGGAAAACTTAATCTACATACTACCAGGCAAACAGGACTTGGGGATAAATAGCAGTCATCTCTTCAAAGTTTCTATCAATCTTGGATGATCCCACACTGGTAGGTCAACAAGGCAGCTCATAAAGAAAGATCATTGTCAAGTATACCAAATAGAGGGAAGTTTTCAGAGAAACTAAAATTAGGCGATGTAAAAGGCAAATTAAGTCTTTCACTTTTACTTCCTCCAAAGTGAAGATCAGCTTTGAGAGAATCAATTGGCAAGGGCAGGACATGAAAGAGAGCAGGGAAGGCCCAAGGGATTATAAGGGTTTTTTTTCTTAGAATGTTAAAACTAGCAAGAGCCCTTGGAGAGACAGATTGTTAGAGCAAAAAATGACCTTAGAACACAGAATGATGAAACTAGAAGGAAGTTTTAGAGACTGCTTCACTTTACATAAAGGGAAACTGAGGCTCAGAGAGGACTAATAAGTTATCCTCTACTTTCTTTACTGGATTGGTGTAAGAAAAAAAATTAAAGAACCTGTGACTGTCCTGTGTAAATTGTAAGAAGCTGTACAAATTTAAGGTATAACTGAAGGATTATTCTCTCTACTGTTCCTCATAAGTCTTGGAAATCATCATACTAGAACCAGTGTGGATATAGATCAATGACCATGACACATCAGTGAAGAAGGATTTGGCATTGTTCTACTATTCCCTGCTCCTTGCCATCTCTGTTACTTTTTACCGAGATTGCTGTGTGTACATCCAGCTTACTCAAAACACACGGGGCTGGGGCAGCTAGTTGGTATAGTGATAGAGCACAAGCCCTGAAGTCAGGAGAACCTGAGCTCAAATCTGATCTCAGACACTAACACTTCCTGACTGTGTGAACCTGGGGAAGTCACTTAGCCTCAACTGCCACAGCTAAACAAAATAACAAAATGAAACAAAATAGCCAGGTTTGTTTGACATGTTTATACCTGCTTTTATTTTGCTGATTCACATAGAGATCTGCAGGCACAAACAGCCAAGAATTTTGCGATCTTCATGCTTAGAAACTGAGATATGGGTAGCTCTTCTCTGTTTCACCAGTTGTTTGTGATTTATAGTCTAGGATGGTAGCCTTAGAAGATAGTGCTAAGTGGCACAGTGGTTAGCATGCTGGGTCTGAAGGTGAGAAGATTTAACTTCAAGTGCAGCCTCAGATACTTATTAGCTTTGCAAGTCTGAGTTAGTCACTTACCCTGCTTGCTTCAGTTTCCTCATCTATAAAATGAGATGGAAGAAGAAATGACAAACCACTCTGATTTCTTTGTCAAGAAAACTCCCAAAAGGAGTCATAATTCCTTATATATATTTATATAGCACTCATGTGCCAGGTACTGTGCTAAACATTTTACAAATATGATCCTCACAACAAACCTGCAAAATAGATGCTATTCTCATCTCCATTTTACAGTTGAAGAAATTGAAGCAAACATTAAATGCTTGCCCAGAGTCACATAGCTGGTAAGATTCTGAAGACATAGCTGATCTCACATCTTCTTAACTACAAATCCAGCTAGATTCTATTCACTATAATCAGTCTTAGCATTTACTGTAGTCTGGTAAAGTCAAGGGATGAAGTGGAAAAAACAAACAGATGCCCATGGATTGGTCCTTGAATTTAGAGGAATCCCTTCTCTGTTCCCAGATATATTCTCCTGGTGGCTGCATCAGAGTTCATGAAATAATCTGTATCTTTCCTCTGAATTTCAGAGGCAGAACTGAATGTGGAGTCCAAAGACCTAAGTTCTAATATAGGTTCTACCACTGGCTGCTTTTTGAGTATTTACGCTCTCTAGGTCTCAAGTTCTTCACCTATAAGACAAGGAGTCTCGACTAGAGAGATTCTGAACTTCTATCTAGCTCTAGGATCCCTTACTTTTAAAAAATTCTTGAACTTGTATTATGGTACTTTACTGTTAACAAAGGTGTTTACACTCATATTATTTGTGCAGTGGTTTTCTTGTTCCTTTTACAAATGAGGAAACTGTGGTCCAAGATAAGCCATGTGGTTTGCTCAAGGAATTATATAGCATAGGAAGGGGTCAGAACAGGACTTAGAAGCCAGAATATGACTCCTGATTTCTGGTCTACAGTGCTTCCCACAATACTAAACGGCTGGCCTCTTTTACAGGTTAATGCACTGATAAAAATTGCCCAGCTACTTCTCAGAAGAGTTAGATGGTTTGTTAAGCCTCTTTATCACTCATTAGAACAGACTGATTGGCTAGTTATCACTTGGAGGAATTCTTCCTGATGGAAGGGATAGATAAATGTGAATTAGAGAAGTAGCGAGAAAGTTATAGATCATCCTATTCTATATTTTGCCACTGAACCCAGATGGCTCTGGAGAAGAAAATGAGGCAGCCGACTATGCACAGCCCTCCTTCATGGCATCACCTCCCTGATGTCATGGTCATCTTTGAGAATAAAGAACAAACTGCAACAAGAAATAATCCAGGACGACCTATTCACTCCCTCTGCAATAGCTCAAGAGGGTCCCCGTCCTAGAAGAAGGGAAAGAGATGGTCCATGGGAACTATTTCCTCATCACTCTCTAAAAACACTTTAAATCATCTCCAGGAAATGTGGAGGGAGGCTGCCGGCCAAAATATTCTTCTACCTTTCCAATCATTTCTCCTTTCCTTTCTTCCAATGCACTTTGATAGGAGAGTTGAGTCTATGGAACTGGCTACTACTTTCCCACTATCCTCACCTTGCTTGCATTTGTATGTAATGAGAGCAGCAAGTAGCCTCCTTTACCATTCCCTGTCTTCAATCTCAATGTTGTGGCTTTGGAAACCCCATTTGTTAATAAAGACAGAATTCAACCAAAAAAAAAAAAATAGTAGCTCCTTCTCTGTAAAAAGCTAAGGACCAGTGATGTCTTGAACTAGGACTAAGCTGACCTATTAATTGAATTAAACATGGCCAGAAACAGAGCAAATTCTTGGTTATCCAATATTCTACAGAGAGGAAGCTATCAACCAACACTTTTCCAGCTGTACATTCTCAGCCCAATTTGTATTTGAAAAAAGCAAACAGGAGGAGAAATTTCCCTTCTGAATCATAAAAGCAGTTTCTAGGGAATGTCCAGAGTTCATTTTATGCTTGGCCCATTCATCTGCCCATACCCATGACTTCTTCAGTCTCAGACAGTGATCGCTCATGTTCCCAATGATGACGATGTCTGGCAAGATTAGAAAAAGCCTTTTGAGTCAGCACAGCAAGGTCTGGTCATGTTTAGTCTAGCTTTGGATCTAAGTGGTATTTTACTGCATTCTAATTCTTTCATAGTTGGTCATCCTCAAAGGGTGTGCATTTGTTTCTGTGGGTGTGTTGAGTCTCACTTAAAAGAATATTTGATTCTCCATTTCATTCCTCAGTCACAGCAGGCTTATACACACAGTAGGTGCTCAATAAATATTTTCTAAATGAGTTCTTTTTTCCAGCATGATCCCACATATGGGAGTTAATTAAGATTTTTCAACCAAGTCTCATGGAAAAAATATCAGTTCTTCAGTTTAGCTTTTAAAAATCTTCACAACCTGGCCCCAACATATCTTTCCAGCCTTGCTTTTATATTCTTCAATCCAGCCAAAAGTTTTTAGGCAACTTGAAATATATTCTTCTAGGCAGGATACCATCCTGCATACCATCTAACACCAAGGGGATGTAGTATGAGGGCCAGCAGTTCTGAACCATGAAACCTCTGAAACAGTTGCAGCCCACACATCTGCCTCAGAAGGCCTTGGCTGCCAGCATTTCTGATAAAAGTCTTATTTCTAAAATATTTAGAGAACTGAATCAAATTTATAAGAATATAAGCCATTCCCCAATGATAAGTGGTCAAAGGATATGAACAGGCAATTTTAAGATAAAGAACTTTTTTTTTTCTTTTTTTAATTAAAATTTTTTTCTTCCCCCCCCCTTTTTTAATTAAAGCTTTTTATTTACAAAACATATGCATGGATAATTTTTCAACATTGACCCTTGCAAAACCTTCTGTTCCAAATTTTCCCCTCCTCCTCCTCCCCCCTCCCCTACATGGCAAGTAGTCCAATACATTAAATATGTTAAAATACATGTTAGATCCAATATATGTATACATATTTATACAGTTATCTTGCTGCACAAGAAAAATCAGATGAAGAAGGAAGGAAAAAAACTGCAAAAGAAAACAAAATTCAAGCAAATAACATAGAGAGTGAGAATGCTATGTTATAGTCCACACTCAGTTCCCACTGTTCTCTCTCTGGATATAGATGGCTCTCTTCATCACTTGCTCAGTGATGTACCATTCAGTGGAAATGGTTTGAGTCATCTCATTGTTGAAGAGAGTTACATCCATCAGAATTGATCATTGTATAGTCTTATTGTTACGTGTATAATGGATGTGGTTCTGCTTATTTCACTTAGGATCAGTTCATGTAGGTCTCTCTAGCCCTCTCTGAAATCATCCTGCTGGTCATTTCTTACAGAACAATAATATTCTATAACATTCATATACCACAATTTATTCAGCCATTCTCCAATTGATGGGCATAAACTCAATTTCCAGTTCCTTGCTACCCATAAAGGGCTGCCACAAACATTTTTGCACATAGAGGTCCCTTTCTCTCCTTTAAGATCTCTTTGGGATAAGCCCAGTAGAAACACTACTGGAGAAAGGGTATTCACAGTTTGATAACTTTTTGAGCATAGTTCCAAACTGTTCTCCAAAATGGTTGGATCCGTTCACAGTTCTACCAACAATGTATCAGATAAAGAATTAAAGCTATCTATATTTATGTGTTTAAAAAAATACTCTAAATCATTACTGATTAGAGAAAAGTAAGTGAAAATAACTGAGATACCATACATCATATCCATCAGACTGGTGAATATGATAGAAAAAGAAAATATTAAATGTTTGAGAAGATGTGGGGAAATTAGAACATTAATGCATAATTAGTGGATTTGTAAACTGATCCAACCATTCAGAAGAACAATTTGGAACTATGGCCAAGGGACTATAAAATTGGGCATCCCCTTTAATCCACCAATATTACTAGTAGGTAGAACTCACAAGTACAAAAGAACCCACATTTTGGAAATTGAGGGGATGCCCATCAATTGGTGAATGGTTGAAAAAGTTGTGGTACATCAATGTCGGAATACTACTGTTCTATAAAAAAAATGATGAGTAGCTTTTCAACAACATGGTGGTCCAAGGTAATTTTAATAGACTTAAGATGGAAAATGCCATTCACATTCAGAGAGAAAACTATTCAGACTGAATATGGATCCAAGCATAGTGGGGAAGGTTTGTTTGTTTTTCATTTTTTTATTTCTATGGTTTTCCCTTTTTATCTGATTTTTCTTGCACAACACGATAAATATGGAAATGTGTTCAAAAGAATTGCACATATTTAACTTAGATTACTTATGTCTTGGGGAAGGGGATAGATAAGAGAGGGAGGAAAAAATCAGAACAAAAAGTTTTACAAAAATGAATGTTGAAAATTATCTTTACATGTATTTGGAAAAATAAATACTATTGGAAAAAATAAAAGTAAAATAAAATAAGAAATGATGAGCAGGTGGATTTTGGAAAAATCTGAAAAAACTTACATGAACTGATACTAAGCAAAATGAGAAAACATTGTACACAGTAATAACATTATATGATGATCAACTACAACAGACTTAGCTCTTCTCAGCAATACTATGATCCAAGATTATTCCAAAACACTCAAAATGGAAAATTCTCATCCAGAGAAAGAACTTTGGAATTTTAATGCAGATTAAAGCATACTGTTTTCACTTTGTTGTTGTTGTTTTTTCTTTCTCAAGACATCCTTTTTGTTCTGATTCTTCTTTGACCACATGACTAATGTGGAAATATGTTTAACATGATCATTAATCATTAACCTATGTATAACCTATATCAGACTGCGTGTTGTCTTGTGGGAGGTACAGAAAAAGAGAAGAAAAATTTGGTGCTCTAAATCTTCCAAATATGAACAAGTATCTTTACATGTTATTAGAAGAAATAAAATAATATTAAGTGAAAAAAGATACATAGAAAAGAAAGCCTTGGCTGCAATTGTTATGGAGTGTGTGTGTGTGTGTGTGTGTGTGTGTATGTATTTTCCATGACTGTGTGTGTGATGGGGGGAGTATCTCCACTTTTGCTATAGTAAGTTAGTACCACAGAGACCCTAACCATTTTCTTTTACTTGTTTGCAAAAAAGAAACTGCAATTTCTCCTTTAAGGCCTCACTCCCACCCCCTACTTCCCTACCCCTCACCTTATATACACATAGAACATGCTAGGAAAGGGCACTCAGGCTTTCTGTTTTCTTGCCTCAGGCCAATGTGTGCGTTTTAAGGCTGACAGTAAAACATCACTCCTGACAGGCTGGAATGTGCTATTTTGGCCACAGGCCTTTTGATGCTGGTGGAGGGATATAAAGCAATCATTAAGTTGTTACTAGGAAACCAAACCTGACATCCTTGCTCTGGGTCATCCCTGAAAGGTGTTTAGTCTGGCATGCTGGGATGAGAGAGAAAGGAAAGGGTGAGAGATGCAGTGAGAATGATAGCAAGGTGGGGGTGGTGGGGTGGAGAATACAGGAAAACAAAAAGGACTCAATAAATATTTATCAAGAACCTACTATGTGCAAGGTATCATGTTAAGTCCTGAAGATACAAAGATAAAGTGATACATTCAAAAAAACAAAAAAACAAAACAAAACAGGAGTTCTCAGGAGACTTAGAATTCAACTGGGAGAGATAAAAACCTACCTAATTATGATATAGGGGCAGTAAGATAAGTGTTATAAGAAATACGAATAGAAAGAGCATTTTCACTTGGGTGTAGAAGGAAGAGAATAAAGCTTCAAGGAGAAGGTGGTTGGACAAGAAAGTCTCAAAGGACCCTTTATCCTTTAGTTTTATGATCTGTGATTCTCTATATCTGTTGTTAGGTGGCACGATCTGGAGTTACCAGTATCATTACCAAGAAAATCCCAAATGAGGTCAGAAAGAATTTGACACAATTGAAATGACTGACCGACAACAACAAAATATCTTCTGCCCCATACTCTACCCTAGGGAACCAAGTAAGTCTATCTAACTCCCCTAAAATCAAGGATAAATAAAACATTCATAGGCCAGGCACCAAGAGTATCATGAGGTTTTTAAAATGTTGTTTCTTCTTTTTCTTTCTTTTTAAAAAATTAAACTTTGATTTAATTGAATTTAAGTGACTTTTCAATGTCTGGTATGACTACCACGGTTATTTAACATGAATTCTAAATGGTAATTCCTGATTGTTTTTAAAACTCTGACCATTCTTACAAACAAACAAACAAAAAAGCAGGATCTTAAGATCTGGACCCAAGTTTTTCAGCCAGCTCAGCCAAGGAAATAGCCTGAATTCTAGAATGAGTCATAAAGACCTCCAAGCTTATTTGTTTATTTGTGCAACACCTCTGGAGAGAAGAATAAGGATAAGATGGACACAACATCAGAGACTGAGGTTTTAATACTACCTTCTCCCCATTTCCTACTATGTGGTTTGGAAAGGTAAACCAAATACCTTTTCCATGACTGTTTCCCTGGTAAAAGAAATGGATTATAGGGTTTATAAGGAGAAGTGATCTTAGAAGGTAAGCAGTTCAACCCCCTCATTTCACAGATTGAAATAAATCCACCAGTAGGATTAAATTATTTGGCAATTATATAGAGAGTAAGGAGTAGAGTTGGGATTCAAATTCAGATCTTCTGACTCCAAATTCAGTGCGTATTGCAAATAAAAAAAATTTAGCCTAGTTTACAGAGCTGTTATAAAAATGAGGAAATGCCTGTGAAGGTAGCATAAAAAACACAAGGGAATGTGATTACTAGGGTGATTTGGGAAACTGATTTGCTCAGATGTGACTATGGAGTTTTGGTGACAACATGATGGCTAGAGCTATAGAGTTCCTGCTGATTTCTGAAAAAATGAAAATAAGACTGATACATACATGACCTTTAAAAACCAGGTTCCCCTTTGAAGTCCCTGAACTAAATTGGACCACAGAGATTCATTGTAACTGCCTCTGTACTTAAAGTATCCAGGTTTAACTAGGTATTAAAAATAAAAATTCATGTAAATTCTACACTGTATCTGCCAGCCTGCATACATTTGAATATTTAGCCCCATGCAGAATGGTAATGGTGCTCCCATTGGCCCTCTAGGGAGGGGATGGACCTGCAAAGGAAGCCATGGGATGAGGATCTGAAGAAAAGAATATTTGTCAATTAGTTATTGACCTGGAGAAATGCTGGGGGTTGGGTGATAGACCAGAAAGTTTTACGGTCAGGTCCTTAGATTGTGGAGTGGACAGTGGTGATAAAGAATCCTTGTCTAGTCTAGTGTGAAAGTAAAAAAGCAGGGACAAAGTACCCACTAAGGACAAAGCAAGGGAAGTCCCAATACATCTGTTCAAATACAAACCAGGGCAGGGTCATTAATCCTGCCTGCCTAAACCAGCCCAGTCAAGCATCTATAAATACCTACAGAAGGGGATTCAAGTGCTGATGAGGCAAAATTCAAAATACTGGATCTCCTTCCAGGGTAGAGTGGGAGAGGACCAGAGACTACCTATCTAGCCACTTTCGTTTAAAAAAAAATGGTATATAGGAAATGAAGCCAGAAAGATCCAAGTCAAATCCTGTCTGAGATACTTATTATATGACCCTGGAAAAGTCACTTAATCTCAGTTAAATCAAAAAGGTTAATTAAAAAAAAGTATTAAAATACAGTAGGTAGGTCTCAAGATACCAGAAACAGACACCAAAGGCTATTAAGAAAGCAGAATCATATACTGAAGTAAAAGGTAAATTCTCTGTCTATTATTGGTATATGTAATCAATCTGTTTACTGTCTCCAAAGAACCCCTGTCAAGGATTTGTGGGGCAGCAGAGAACAAATAGAAAGCCATGAGCTAGTATTGAAGGAGTTTATAGTGTAAAGAAGGAAAAAAGGACATACACAGGAACATTACACAGAAACTAATATAAACTAACCAGAACTTTTAGATATCAGTATAGGGGGGCTATAGAATGGATGGCAGTAATTGCAACATATATTTCCTTAGTATGTTATGATTAATTTAATGATTTTCTAAAAGAACAAAACAAGATAAATAGTATTTGTGTCTCCATTTTAAAAATCAGCTCCTATGGATTCACTTATTTCTACACTGATAGTTCGCAAACCATTCTTTCTACTGATCTTCAATCTCCCCTTTTCAACTGTTCTCTAGACATCTTGAAGTGAATGTCTAGCTCTTAAACTCAATATGTTCTAAACAAAAATCAGATGACTGATTGAATGGTGATCTCATCAGTTACCTCGAATTTAATTACCTTTTCTAAACTAATGATTCTCAGAGCTAACTAACCTGACCCAAACTCTCTGCTGACTCCAATCTCAATCTCCAAATGCCTTTTAGATATGGATGTTCTGTAGGCATCTTAAACTCAGTGTATCTGGAACAGAAGTCATTGTTTTTCCCCTAAATTCTTCCCTTCCTCCTATTACTACTACTATACTTATAGAAGGCAATTCCACCCTCTCAGTCTTTCAAGCTCACAATATAGGAATCTTTCTGGATTTTATATTTCACCCTTCATATCCAATCTGTTCTCAAGCCTGTAAATTTCACCTATGCAACATCTCTTGGAGTATTCCCCCTTTTCTCTTTAGATGCTGTCCCCTCCCTATTTAATAAACTCTAGTGGCTTCCTATTGCCTCCAGGAATTAATATAAAAAACTCTACTTGGTGTTCAAAGTCCTTCCTAATCAAGCCTTCTTCTACTTTTGCAATCTTTTATACCTTACTTCCCACCATCTACTCTTTGATCCAGCAACATTGACTTCTACACTGTTCCAGGAACAAGATACTCCATCTCTGAACTCCAAGCATTATTTTTGATTGCCCCATGACTGAAATACTCTTTCTCCTCTGCTTGTGGCTACTGACCTCTGCTTTAAGTCCTAATTAGAATTCCCTGTTTTACTGTAAGTCTTTTCCAATCCTCCTTAATTCTGCTAATTGCCTTCTATTCATCCTACATATAACTTGTTTTTTTTTTTTTTAATGTATTTGTTTCATTCATTAGATTACAAGGTCCCTGAGGACAGGAACTAAATTTTGCCTCTATTTATATCCCCATTGCTTAGCTCAATGCCTGGTATTTACTCGATGCTTAATATTTGTTGTTTGAATGAATGCTTAGAGAGGGGAAATGTTCTCAAGCCCACAACACAAGTGATAGAACCAAGATTCAATCATGTATCTTGGCTCCAAATCTACTCCTCTTTTCAGTCAACCATACTTCCAAGCAGAGGATAAACAAATCAGGGAGGGCTTCCCAGAGGAGATTCTTTTCAAAAAGTGGGCTTTAGAGGAGAGGAAAGGGCATGATATGGGAGAGAGAATGAGAAAGGATTTTCCATACAGAAAAAGCATCATGATAAGAGCAAGCAAAATGAATAAGGACAATGAGTCATATGGGCATAGATGCTGAGCTGAGTAGAATGAGAAGGAAGGTAGTTAGATGAGGGAAAAGGCCTAATTGAAGAATTTGGATCAGAAGATTGATCTGGGGGCTACTACAGGTTTCAGAGCAATGGAGTAACATGATAAAAATAACAACTGTATCAGAAAAATGAGCTATGTGATTTTGGGCAAATCATCTTCCCTTTTTGGACCGCTAAACTTCCCCATCTGCAAAGTGAAGGGATTGGACTAGTTGATCTCTCAGGCCCCTTCCAGCTCCAACTTTTTATGAATCTGTGCTACACCAAAGCAGAAGTAAAATCTCTAAGCACTTCATTCATGACCCAATTCTTTCAAAACACACCCTCTAGTCCCTGCCCCACCCAGCTCTGGGACCTGGAGGAATGAAAGGAGTCTAAATGCAACACTTATTTTCTTGGCATACAATAATAGCCCTCATAAGAAAATGTCTCCTTTTATTCCAGGCTGCCCTCCATTCCTTAATTCCTTCTGCACCAGACCATGCTGGCCTGGTACAAAGAGTAAACAAGATTCTTTCTGCCTTCTCTGTGGGAGAGCATGAGGAAAGACTCAATCTAAGAACAACTTCCTGGTGGGCAGGAGGACACAATATATAGAGTGAAGGATAATTTCTTTCCTCTTTCTTGGGTAACAGATTAGTTTTCCTGAGATATTCCTGCCTTAAAAGCCTGGGGAAATGGAATGATAAGAACCCTGGGCTTGGATATTGAAGACCTAAGTACTAGTTTTAGTATGAGCACTTATTAGCTGTGTGACCCTGGAAAAGTCACACAGGGTTCCAGGGCCCCAGTTTTCATTTCAAAGGCATCATGGGGTACAGGATGAGGCACTAATTTGGAGTCAGGAAGACTTGACTTCAGACTGCACTTCAGACACTGAGTAGCTGTGGAATCCTAAGCAAAGCATTTAACTTTTTTGTGCCTCAACAGTAAAATGAAGAAGTTGGACTCAATGCTTTTAAGGTTCCTTCTGGCTATAAAAGATGCTCCTCTGCTCTGTAAAATAGAGATAAGGATAGACCAAGAACACACAGATACTATATAGAAATCACTTTGCTGATCAATTGGGATAGACTTGGCTCTTTTCAATAATGAGGTGATTCAAGGCAATTACAATAAACTTATAAT
Organism: Antechinus flavipes; assembly: GCF_016432865.1. NCBI lineage: Eukaryota > Metazoa > Chordata > Mammalia > Dasyuromorphia > Dasyuridae > Antechinus > Antechinus flavipes. The sequence goes on from NC_067399.1 coordinate 505,900,777, forward strand.
GGAAAGAATGAACTATGGAGACTGTATTATCTCAGCATAGTATTTTCACCTTTTTTGGGTTGCTGTTTGTTTTTCTTCTTTCTTAGGCTTTTTTTCCCTTTTGATCTCATTTTTCTTGCACAGCACGATGAATACAGAAATTTGTTTAGAAGAATTGAACATGTTTAGCCTATATCAGATTGCTTGCAGTCTAGAGGAGGAGGGATGAAAAGTGAGAGGGAAAAAAAATTTGGAACACAAGGTTTTGCAAAATGTGCATGTATTTGGAAAAATAATATTTAAAAAATAAATATCAGATTTGCAAAAAGAAAGAAGGAAGAAAGGAGAGAAGAAAAAGGGAAAGGGAAAGAGAGAGAAAAGGAAAAAGAAATCACTTTGTAAGAGACATTATGGAAAAGTACTTATTTTTATTCATTTATTTTATCATTAAAAGTCCTATCCCCTCCCCCAATTCTGCCATTCTCTCTCTCTTTTTTTATTTTTACCCAGTATTACTACTTCAAAAAGGTTGTCAATTCTATTACTAACCACTCTAGATTTGGATGTAGGACATCCATCAGTCAGAATACAGAAGCTTTTCCCAGGACTCATCTATTGAATGAGTATTCTCTCCCAGGCTGGGCTGCTAAAAGTACTTGTTTGACAGATAAATTGGAGAACCTGAAGACTGTAGATATTGCAATCTATTTTCAGCAGATTTGGGGGAACAAGTGTTTTGATTCAACAACTCAACAACAATTTATTAAGTCTTTATCACATACAAAACTATGTACATTTAATGTTCTCCTTCCTCTCCTGAAAATAAGTATTGGAGGGAGTTAGAAGATCTAGGTTCTTCTACTTACTAGCTATATGATCTGGAGCAAAAAAGTTCACCATTCTAAGTTTCAGTTTTTCCAGATGTAAAAAAGGAGGAATTAGACTAGATGGCAGGTAAAGATCAGTTTTAGCTATAATATTGGGACTTTCACTCCTCAATCCTTTGCAATCTGACTCAAGCACTCAATCACTCAAAACTGAAACTCTTTTCTCAAAAGTTATCAAAAATATCTTAATTGTCTAATCTGACAGTTTTTTTCTTAGTCTTTATCCTTGTCTATCGCTTCTTCTCTTGTATGTCCTTTTTCTTCTGGATTTTTGTGACATTACTTTCTCCTTTTCTGGCTCATCATTCATAGCATAACTTCTAGTTGGAGGTTCCCCAAAGTTCTTTCTTGGTCTCTCTTGTGTTTGTTTCTATAAACTCTTTCTTGAGGACTTCATCAGATCCCATTGGTTTATCATCAGTAAGAAAATGATTCAGGGCACTAATGAGGCACTAATTTGGAGTCAGGAAGATTTGACTTCAGACTGCACTTCAGACAATGATTAGCTATGGGATCCTAAGCAAATCATTTAACTTTTTTGTGCTTCAAGGGTAAAATGAAGAGGCTAGACTCAATGCTTTTAATGCCTTAACTATAATGAGCTTCAATCTAGCACCAACAATTTTACCTATTGGGTGTTATTGGAGACATCTCAAACTCAATATTTCTAAAAAAGAGCCCAATCTTATTCTTCTTCAAAACTTCTCTACTTCTTTCAAAATCAACTATTCTTCCTTTCTCCCAATTATTAACCTAGGTTCAGATCTTCATCAAATATCAGCTAGATTAACTACCTGTTTGGCTGTATTTGATATATCTGCCAAAGTGATTCTCCTTAAGCACAGATCTGACCATATGACTACTGTTTGAATTCAGTGGCTCCTATTGCTTCTAGAATTAAATGTAAACTCCTTTGTCTAGCTTTTAAAGCTCTTTACAATCCGCTCTGGACTTACCTTTCATCTTTATTGAATATCACTCCTCTCCCTGCACTTTGGGGTCTAATCAAAGCCTTCTGGATGTTCCTCTAATACAACACTCCATTTCTGATCTCCTTACCTTTGGCACTGGATATCTCCCCTGACTAGAATGTACTCACTGCTCATGTTCTCCTATCATATCCTTTTTTCCCTAAGGCTCAGGTCAAGCACTGCCTTGAAGCTTTTCTTTTTCTTCTCCAATGCTATTGTACTCTCCTCCAAACTACCTTTAATTGAACTTATTTGCATTTATTTTTTTTAATATTTATTCTCTATATACTTGGCTGTTTTCCCCCAGTAGGATGCAAACTCCTTGAAAGTATGGTTTCATTTATTGAATCTATCTCCTGAGTGCCTAACACAGTGCCTGATACATACCATTGTTGTTCAATCATTTCAGATGTGTATGACTTTCTGAGATTTATTTGGTAACGTTACTGGAGGGATTTATTATGTCCTTCTCCAGTTTATTTTACAGATGAAGAAAGTGAGGCAGAGTGACTTGTCCAGAATCTAGACACTTCTTGAATGTCTGGGACCAATTTGACCTCAGGAAGATGAGTCTTCCTGACTTCAGCCTTGGCACTTGGCACTCTATCCCATGACATACAGTAAGAATTTAACAAATGTTTGTTCATTGATTGGAATTATGAACATGACTCCACCCTATCTTTACACAGTCTACTCAAGCCTCTATCTCTGACCCAGCACAACCAGTACTCCTGCTCTGTCAGCTTCGGATTGATGAGTATTTACTATACTTCATCTGGAATTAGACCTATCCTTGGAACTCTCTTACTTGCTTGTATTTGTAAACTCAACACTAACTAAAGTGAGTGCCTGGCATATTGTAAGTGATTAATACATGCTTTTCCATTCCATTCCATTCTATAATGTAGACAGTTATCCTTATAGATCACAGAGGCCTTCTCCTCAAACTATGAATACCCCCTAACTCTTCCTAGCCAGTTTCCACTTATCAAAGGGACAACCTGAAAAGTTACAAACCATGCTTTAAGGAGAGCAGTAGTCCATAACTAAACAAATTTCCAGTGACAAGTAATCATCTCTCAGCCACTCACTCAGAGCATGTTAACAACTATTACAATTCTCAACAAAGATCTTTCCACAGGCAACTGTTTCAAAGAGACTAGAGACAGACATTGGACTTAGATACACAAGACAGAAAGGAAGAGCATAAAGCTGACCCTGAGATTTATCATTTGTGCAATGAAATATTTTGTTTTGCACAATGTATAAGCTTAAGAGTCAGGTCCCCTTTTCATGGAGATCTTTTCACCCCTGTTCCAGAAATAAGAGAAGGCTAAGAAATGTCTGTTTCACAAGGATCCTTATGAATAAGCACAACATTTAAGTATCACCTTCCACCCCCGACACACACAATTCTTCAGCCACCTATGACTGTTTTACCAATATAGAATGCAGCTCTTATTATCATCAGGCATCTGGGTGGTGGAGTAAAGAGAGTACCAGCTTAAGATCAATAAGATCTGAGTTCAAATTCAGTCTCAGACACTTATTAGCCATGGGTAAATCACAACTTTTGTTTACCTCAGTTTTGTATTTCTAAAATGTAGATACTTATATATAGCACCTACCTTTAAGGCTGTTGTGAAGATCAAATGAAATAACAATTGCAAAATGCTTAGCAAAGTGTTTGGCACATAGTAGGGGCTATATAAATGTTAGCAATTACTGTTATTATTTATCACAAAAAAGTCAGCTCAATTCAATTAAAAAAGCATTTACTAAGTACCAAAGGATTGTCTTAGGTACTGGGGTGAAAGTGGAGAAGAAAAACAAATCGGTCTCTATCTTCAAGAGGCATACTGGATATTTTCACAAGTTACTGTAACTCAAAAATTTAGTTCCTGTGGCTAAGTAATGAGTCTCTTTAACTTAGCTGACCTGGTCCTTGGACTACAGACATACATCCCATCACCAGACCCACACTTAAAACCTTTCCAAATTGGCAGGAACTGACAGAGATTGAGTTCCAGTGTCATGATCTATAAGAACTCTATCATTTCCAAATCAATGTCAATATATTAGGAAAAATTGCTATGGAGATTGATCTATTCATTACCTGAGGTTCTATCTCTATGCTGAGAAAATCTTTTTTTAAAAAAATTTTATTTTATAATAACTTTTTATTGACAGAATCCATGCCAGGGTAATTTTTTTTTTTACAACATTATCCCTTGCACTCACTTCTGTTCCGATTTTTCCCCTCCCTCCCTCCAACCCCTCCCTTACATGACAAGCAGTCCTATATATGTTAAATATGTTGCAGTATATCCTAGATACAATATATGTGTGCAGAACCAAACAGTTCTGTTGTTGCACAGGGAGAATTGGATTCAGAAGGTAAAAATAACCCAGGAAGAAAAACAAAAATGCAAAGAGTTCACATTCATTTCCTAGTATTCTTTCTTTGGATGTAGCTGCTTCTGTCCATCATTTATCAATTGAAACCGAATTAGGTCTTTTTGTCAAAGAAATCCACTTCCATCAGAATACATCTTCATACAGTATCATTGTTGAAGTGTATAATGATCTCCTGGTTCTGCTCATTTCACTTAGCATCAGTTCATGTAAGTCTCTCCAAGCCTCTCTGTATTCATCCTGCTGGCCATTTCTTACAGAACAATAATATTCCATAACATTCATATACCACAATTTACCCAGCCATTCTCCAATTGATGGGCATCCATTCAATTTCCAGTTTCTAGCCACTACAAACAGGGCTGCCACAAACATTTTGGCACATATAGGTCCCTTTCCCTTCTTTAGTATTTCTTTGGGATATAAGTAATACTGCTGGATCAAAGGGTATGCACAGTTTGATAACTTTTTGGGCATAATTCCAGATTGCTTTCCAGAATGGTTGGATTCGTTCACAACTCCACCAACAATTATGCTGAGAAAATCTTGACAGAAAGATGCTAAAATAAATATGCAGAGTAAGAAATACATTTTTTGGACATAGTCAATTGGAAACTTTTTTTAGTTATACATATCTGTTACAAAGGATTTTATTTCTACCTTTCTTTTCCTAGTTGGGGAAGAGTGGATTTTTGGAAGGGAAGGTGAAGTATAATCAATGCTTCTTAATTGAAAAGAATTTAAATAAAAATAAATTTAAGACCTTGGAGAATTCTTCAGGTTATCTGTGGTCATGTTTAATTGTGACTTTAAAGAACAGGACACATTTATAGTTGTCACTACAAAAATGACAAGTGGACCTTTTTAAAAGCCATTCCTTTATGGGAAAGAGTAACTCTGCCCCGGGCATTCCCAAGATTAAACAGACATAATAAAATTATAATAATCTACAAAATGCAGTATATATTTATATATTCAACTAATTTGTAATGTTATACAGTTATTAAGTTAGTCAAGAAACATTTATTAAGACAGGGATGTTTAACCTTTTTTATTTAAGACCCTTCTGGAAAGCTAACTCTTTTTCCAATAATATTTTTAAATTAATAAAAATAAAATGCATAGGATTGTAAAGAAAATTAAAATTATATTAAGAAAAGATGTAATTATTTTTCTCATTCAACTTATGGACCTCCTGAAATCTATCCACAGAACTTGTGGACTAAGGGCTAGTAACCCCCGTATTAAATGAGCCAAACATTGTGCTAGGTACTAAGGATGCAAAGAAAAACAACAGATTCCTCTAAAATCTTACTCTGATGTCTTCATGTCACATGGAAATAGCTTGGGTCTCAAAGGCTATGCCAGCAAACCATCAGATGTGGTAGGTCCTACCAAATTGGGAAGGCTTTGAGACCACTGGTGGACTGTTTTTCTGTCAACTTTCCGATTTGGAAATGATAGAGTTCTTATAGAGCTTGACACTGGAACTCAATCTCTGTCAGTTCCTGCCAATTTGGAAAGGTTTTAAGTGTGGGTCTGGTGATGGGATGTATGTCTGTAGTCCAAGAACCAGGTCAGCTAAGTTAAAGAGTTAGTTAGATTTTTAAAAATGTATTGGACTACCTGCCATCTAAAGGAAGGAGTAAGGGGAAGGAGAGAAAATCTGAAACAGAAGGTTTTGCAAGGGTCAGTGTTGAAAAATTACTTATGTATATATTTTGTAAATAAAAAGCTTTAATTAAAAAAAAAGTTTAGTTAGAAGAAACTTGTCACTAAGTTGGCTCAGATGGATACATTTTCTGTCTAGAGCTATTCCCAAACACAACCTTACTGAGGTAGAGAAGAGTTCTTCCTTGGGTTTCTAAAATGCCAATGAAATCTATGGCTAAGTATAAAACAAAAACCAAAAAACATTACAAGTTTCCACTATCCAAAATACAACTCAAGTCATTCTTTCTCTAGGAAATCATTGCTGACCACCTTAGGCTCTCATATTGACTTTTGTTAGCACACTTTTGGGCATCTTAATAGGCCATTATCCTGGGGTGTACTGGTAAAAAATTAACAACTGGTTCTCCTGTATGCAGCAAGACACATTTTAAAACTTAATCAATATTATTAATATTTTCTTCTACATTTTCTTAAGTCTAAACAATCAACAAAACCATAAGCTGATTCCTGACTTGTAGCTTCTTGTTGATTTCTGTTGTGTAAACACTCAGACTAAAAAATGTAATAATTGGTTCAGGTTTGAGCAAGCTCCAGTATTGTATCCCTCTCTTCTATTTTTCCTTCCCGTGAACTCTGATCTAATACTTGTGTTTATCATTTATCTTTTCAGGCAGCCAGACATCACAGAATGTTGGACTGGGAAGCAAGAAAATCTAAAGGCAAGAAAATGAACTCAGGCTCAACTACTTAGTACATATATGATCCTTGTAACATAAGCTCTCATCCTCAGATTCCTCAACTCTAAAACAGGAATAAAACTCACACCTACCTCATGTAAAGATCAAATAAGATAATATATGTAAAAACACTTTTCAAAACTTTAAAGTACCATGTAAATATTAGCTGAAAGCTTTGAGGGCAGGAACCAAATCTTATTGTCTACAGCAAAGGGCCTTGAACACAGTAGGTGTCTGACAAATATTTGTAGAATTGTTAAAATGACTTGCCCTAGGAAGGTAGAAAAAGGAAATGAGTCACAGCTATCTTTATATTTCTTTTGACTATTGGTCAATATTTAAGTTATGTCCCAAAGTGAGGTTTTTCTTTTTTCTTTTGGATTTTAACTGCAATATTTCAGAATAGAAAAGTGACTAGGAATAAGAAAAGCGATTGTAAAATAGGAATGATAATAGCAACTACTGTGAAGATCAACTGAAATGAGATAATATTTGTAAAAGCACTTAGCATAATCCCTACTATGTAGTAGGTGCTTAATAAATGTTTATTGGTTTTCTTTTCTCCAATTTTCTCCCTCATCATTATTTACCTGCATAACTTTAGGATCAGAACCACTTTTAGGTAATTAAAAATATCTCTGCTTACCAGGATCCTCTACCCCCACCTAACTGCATTTTTAGACCCAAGAACTAATTTTCTTATACACTTACTTCTTGGAGTCTTTAGTTTCCTCTACAATCACTTCCTCAAAAACAAAACAAAACAAAAAAAAAACTTCCCTGGTGGATTCCCCATTTCTAGAAGAGATCTCTTCAATTTCAAATCTCTCATGCTACCCTTTTTTATCCTCTTCTATGCTCTATGTTTGTGTAACTATCTCATATCCCACCTCTAAAACATGCATACTTTTTCAGTATTTCAGACTACTCCAAAGACTATAAAGTTACAGAGAAAGTATTGATCTTCATTGCTAAGAACTTCCACACTATTCCTTCTGCTCCTAACAAACAAGAACAAAAAAGTCTCAGGTCCTTATCAGATTATAAGCTCTTTGAAGGCAATGCCTCCCTCTTCCCAGTATGTTGGCTTTCAGTACCAAGGACAGACCCCTGTGTACAGTAGGCACTTAAAGAATGCTTATTGAATGGAATTTAAGGATCCACTTCCCTTCAAATTTTATTGAACGCTATCTTGGTAGAGAAAGCATAGTTTTCACCTCTTTTCAACAAATCTCATCATCTTCATTCTAACATTTATAAAGCAGTAATTACTAACAATAGTCAACATAGAGAAGAAAACTAACCTGACTATACAGAGAAATGGAATATTATCCAGTTCTTCTAAAGGCTGCTCCTTCCTTAGTGAAAGTTCAGTTCTATTTTCCAAACATTTATAAGGGCAGAGCCTACACACTCCTCAGTGGGAGAGATGAAAGTTAGGATAAAATAAGTCTTCTGTTTTTTAATTCTATATTGCCCCATTTGGATTTTCATCTATTTTAAGGAAGCCCAAAGAGGAAGTTGCCAATTAGTCTACTTTGGTTCAGTCCTGCCACCAAAACACACGATGGCCTTGAAAGATCCCTTTTTTTCCCCCAAGGTCTATAAGGAAAGCTTCTTGAAAAGCAGGGTATTCCCTGAAAATATTTTCTCTCATCTATCCTCAAACAGTAGAAAAGTCTCTGTTATCTATATATTTGCTGATTATAAATTCCTACACCCAGGAACTATGACCTTTGCTACACCAAGCAAGGTATTGCTTCTGACTTGGTGTACATTCCACTAATGATTAACTTCATTTCAAGTCTCCTTCAAACAGTGGGTAAAAGCTCTTTGGAGAAAACTTTCTATTTCTCAAGGGTAAAAGTAGTTAACTCAGACAGTGAATCTGGAGTCAGAGGTCTTGTGTTTAAATCCTAGCTCTTTTTACTAATACTGCCTATATGATAATGACAGCATCAGTTCCCTATTCTGTGCTTCAGTTTCTTCCTTTTAAAAGATGAGAGGGTTGGATTATTTTAGAGAGTCATTTAGGGTAAGTTAAGTAGTGTAGTGGATAGAACACTGGCCCTGGAATCAGGGGGATATGAGTTCAAATTCAGCTTCACACACATAACACTTAACTGGCTGTGTCATCCCGGGCAAGTCAGGTAATCCCAATTGCTAAAAAAAAGAAAAAAAAGAAAAAAAAAGACAAAGAAAAGAGAGTCACTTAGAAGACCACTGAGATCTCTTCTAACTCTGAAATTTTGTGATTCTGTGGATTTGTTCCTAGGAGGAACTGCCACTAGATGATGAAGTTGGTAGAATATATAGGCTGGCCCTATTTCCTGGGCAGCTGCAGTCATTAGAGAATTCACTGCTGTGGATTCAGAAATACTGAATTTAAATCCAACTTCTGTAACTTACAACCTGTGTAATCTTTGGTAAATCACTTAACCCCCTTAACTTTAGACTCTTCATATGTAAGAAGCAGTTGGACATGCTAGTCTCCGAGGTTCTTCTCACTCAAGGCTGTTGATCCTATGATCTTCTTGGATTTTGCTGGGAGCTGCTGAGATCTTCATCAATGATTAAAAAAACTAAAAAATAAAGGACTCCTCAGGTCAGGGTATTATCTGCCTACACAAAGAGCTGAGGAGAGGTGGCATTGGTTCAGTATAATGTTCTCAGTTAGAAATTGCAGAGTAAAGTGAAATGACTTTTGTTTCACAGCTCCAAGCTTGAACTGCTGCAAAACTCACTGGACTCCGCCATCTGTCCACCCTCCAGAATGCCTTCTCTCTACTCATTGCCTTTAGTCTGCCATCTGCTTAATGAACAGAACCACTGAGGGTGGGGGCTGTGAATCCATCAACTTAATAGCTTTTTGGAAGGGGATTCTGACTTTTTCTTCGCATTCATTCTTTGGTTGATTGTTTTTATTTTTATTTTTAAATTATTACTTGCAGTAGTTGTTAGGTTGCTGTTGTTTCCTATATACTCTTTTGTTTTGAAAAAAAAAAAAAAACCAACCTATTTAGATACAAATGGCACATCTACAGCCCAGCCCAAAACAAGCTTCATGCATGGGAAGTCTCCACATATGCAAATCTGAATCTCCCTGCATGAAATTGAACTTTCATATAAGAGAGCTTGAGCATATGTGTGTATGTGAATACAATTTCAAAGCAAACTTTCTTGGTGTTTAGTTAAGGCTAAGGGAGTGCTGGGTGGGTGACAGGAGGGAGTATGTTTCAAGCTGGAGTTTGGGTTAGCTGCTCTTCTCAGTGATGTTAATCATGTATGAGTGAGAGTCATATTTAAAATGATCAATACTTCTAACTTAGACCAAGGTGAAACAGAGAAACAAGACTTGCTGCCCTGCCCAATCATGGCTGAGGTCAAGAAAACCTTTATTTTTACGGAATTTTCCAGTAAGAAGGGACCTTAATGGATGTTTAATTCAACCCTTCTCGTGCCAGATATAAAGACAGAAAACAAAACCTTCCCTCTTTTCAAAGGAAAGGAAATAAATCTAGTGACAGACAAGTAAAACAAATCATCTGAGTAGGTAGATTGCTTTCTTAACTGAGGGGGGGGGGGGGAAGATGATAAAGGACTTGGTTGGTAGTAAAAGCTGAAAAAAATCCTTTGATTTGGAGTACTGGAGAGTTCCTGGATTTGAATCCCGAATTTTTCTCTTATTACCTGTAAAATATAGGACAAATCATTTGGGCCTCAGTTTCCTTATCTGTAAAATGAGAGGGTTGGACTAAATGGTCTAAATGGAAATTCCCTCCAGCTCTAAATCTATGTTTCTATGATTCATATTTAAAAAGAAGGCACTTCTATGACCCACTACCTCCCAAGGCTATCTGTTCGACTTTTGGAAAGTTTTAATCACTACAGTCATTCACTCTGCATCAAATCTAACTTTGTCTGGACTTCCTCTCCCAGGGTGCCAGGGGCAGCTGGAGCCCCTTTGCCTATCTTTGTCTTCTTACATTTGTATTCTCAAGGCCAGCAGAGAGTAAATATGACCAAGTGCTGTTGGACTGATTGACTGACATTCTTAGGTCTGTCCTCTAAGGATACACAAGTCTCATCTCAACTGTTCATAACAAATACTTGGGAGAAAGATTTTTACATCCCTTAGTCTTTTCCAGTCCATCAAAAGAGCTTTAATTAACAGTCTTAATAGCTTCTATCAGTCCCTATTTGGCCCAAACTGATATGGTATGAAGGACAATGGCTCTGGCATAAGAGGACCAATGCTCAAATCCTTCCCTGAGTGATCCTGGGCAAGCCATTTGACTTGGATCCTAAATTTCTTCACTTATTTGATTGAACTTTGTTGTTCAGTCATTTTTCATCCGTGTCTGATTCTTCAAGACTCCATTGGGATTTTCTTGGCAAAGATAATGGCTTTTCCTTCTCCAGCTCAATTTTGAGACAAACAGAGTTAAATGACCTGCCCAGCATCACAGAACTGCATGAAGCTAGTTTTGAATTCAGATCTTTCACCAGACTCTAGGGCTTCTATTCACTATGCTCCCTACCTACAGTTGGAGTAGATCTGAAATATCAAACTCAAATAGAAACAGGATCCTTAGGGATTTCATGTTGACTTAGAAAACCATAAATTCACATTATCTATATTGTATAGCATTTCTGTGTATTTTATTAAACATTTACCAATTACATTTTAATTTGCTCAAAGCCCTACACTATTTGGGTCTGAGGACTCATCCCTCTCTAGATTCCATGATCCCTTTACTAGGGTCTCTGGATCCTGTTCAGCTGAGGCTGAATTAAATCAGCACTGTTCCTAAAATGTGACCCTAAGAAAGCAATGAATTCATGCCCCTGTGAGAAGGAATCAAAAAACAAAACTATCTAAAAGGCTTCCCAGACTAATTGGGGGCTGCTGTAAACAGAGGCAATGTTGTAAGCCAGCATGTGTGTTTCTCTTTTTAATACTCTAATAGCTGCTACCCTGACACTCATCTAGAACGTCACAAAGTCATTTTACGATGCAATAAACTATAAAGTTTTCATTTATTTATAAATTAGCTTCCCCAACAGTATCACGGTTACATGTGTTTAAGCCAAGAAATCACTTCAATTCCAAGTACGATAAGTAAAATTAAAGCAGCCAAATGCTGAGCCATGAAATATGGGCTTTTAGAACTATGTCCTTCGAACATAAAATGTCTGTGCCAAAAGGGGCCTTAGAGAGCGTCCAAATCAACCCCTTTCTGTTACAAATGGAGACAAGGACTCAAAGGAGGGAAGCTGGCTGCCTGTGACCGTACAATCATAAAAATGAAAGCTCAATAAATGCAAACAAACTCTGTAGGTTGTTATTAAGAGGGGTGGATACAGAGGGCTGGGGAGACCAGAGGTCTGCTCACATGATTTTCTCAGCTCAGTTTAACTCGACTCCTTGAGCTACCTAACTCCAGCACAGATAGTGAAAGAGGCGCCTGAGGGAGTTAGAGAGGGTGAGGACGTGGACTTGGGCAAACAGCTAGTGTGTATCAGAGGGAAAAACTAAACCTAGTGCTTCCTGACTCCCTGTTCTCCCAGATTCCAAGTCCAGTCCTCTATGCTACACTACATCTTTATTAAAAGACTGGAGCCTCATCTTCCCAAATAGACCTTGTGAAGCACAAAGGGAAAATTGCCTAGCTCCAAGCCTGACAATCATTCCCTATGCAATAAATGTGAGTGATTCCCCATTCCTAACACAATCTACTATTTTGTCTTCTGTAAACCATTTAAATCTCTTTGAAACCAGGGCCCATTTCTACCTTTACAGTCTTCTTACACATCACTGTTGCCCACATTCTCTACCATCCAGACACACTGGCCTAGTTGCTGTCATTGCTCACATACAACTCTCCATTTCCTATCTTTGAGATGCTGTATTAGTTGTCACCCACATGTAGAAAATATTCTCCTTTTTTCTCAGTATGTCTACAAGTACTAATTAAGCACTTATCATGTGCCAAGCACTGTGCAAAGTAAGTTCTGGCAAAGCAAAAAACAATCTCTGTCCTCAAGGAGCTTAAAGTCCCCTGGGGAACAACAGTAAAGAACCAGACCCATGGAAGGCATGTGCTGAGGAAGCCACGGGTAATCTGTAAAGGGAAAGAGGCATTAGCAGTTGGGGGAAACTAGAACATCAAATTTGAACCTTGAAGAAAAACAGAGAAAGGAACAAGTGAAGGTGAGAAGGAAAGCATTCCAGAGAATTCCTAGAATCCTGGCTTGATTCAAGATTTAGGTCAAGTGCTACCTTCTATATGGAGTTCTCTTCTCTTTAGCTGCTAGTGTTCTATATCCCAAATGTCATTGTATTCATTTTGTACATATTCTTTATATATATTGACTACTGCATAATACTGTAGACAGAGCATTGGACCTGGAGTCAGAAGACCCGAGTTTAAATCCAATTTCATATATCTTACTAGCTCTTTTAGTCTCAGTTTCCCCATCTGTAAAATGGGAATAAAATAGCACTCACCTTCTAGGATTGTTGTAAGGATGGAAAAACAGCTACATACATACTGGCTTATTGCATAAATGTGCAGATGTGCATGCACATATAATCCCCCGAAGACAACACTGGTTTCCCTTTTATCTTTGCATCTCCAGTCCTTAGCATACTTGCTAGTATGCTGGTATACTCGCACAGTAGGCACTTAATAAATGTTTGTTGATTGACTGATATATACAGAAGAGACCAAAAAAAGCACAATAAATTAGAGGAATCCTCCCCAACTCTGTATTATGATGAAGACATATCATTCAAAGAAGGAAGACAGAACAGAAATGTTTTAAAAAGAAGGAGAAATATAGTTCAATAAATATAAGCAGCATTCACTTCCACTAAGAAATTGGGGTTAGTTAAATGGCAATAACAAGCTCTCACCCATTAAACCCATAAAACTGTCCTCTCTGACAATCCCTTCTTCATGCACTTGAGTATTCATGATTTGGAGAATAACCAATCCCCAGTTGTTGGGTGGGAGAAACAAGACATATGGAAAATCTGATAAGCTGTGTTTTTATTTTATAACAGACAAGTGAACAGCTGAGGGGTTCTAGAGAAAATGACACTCAGTTATAATTGATATATTATGATTTTTTTTCCAAGCCAGACTTTTAGTTTGCTCAGCAAACCTGCAAGTTGAAACAATATGAAAAAGAAGTTTGATACAATATCCATCCATCCACCCTCGGAGGAGGAATGAGGATGAAGGAGAGAGGGCTAGTAGCCTATGGGAGAATGTGGGGCAGGGAATATCCTATCTGGCAGGACTTAAGCCTCATCTTCAATTCTTCATTCTCTCCTTTCTCCTACGTCCCCTCAGTTACCAAGTTTTGGTGATTCTTCCTGTCCTTAGACACCACCCTGCTGCATCCTCTCAAATCTGACTATCCCAACATCCTAATGGTCACTCTCTCTGCTTCAAGTCTCTCCCCACTCCAGGCCTACCCTCCACTCAGCTGTTCATGTCATCCTCCTAAAGTACAGATCTGACCATGTCACCCCCTTACTCAATAAATTCTAATGGCTTCTTGTTACCGCTAGAATCAAATACAAAATCTGTGTACAGCTTGGATCCTTCCCAACTTTCCAGGCTTACACTTTATTCTTCTCCACTTAATTTTGAATTACATGACTAGCCTCCTTGCACATCCTCATACAAAACATTCCACCTTCCATCTCAGCATTTTCATTGACTGCCCCTCATGCCAGAAATTCTCTCACTCTTTACTACAAGACTTTCCTCACTTTTCTCCAAGTCTCAGCTTATATTTATCTTTGGCAAAGGAGCCTTTCCTTTAAAATTATCTCCAGTTTATCCTGGGTGTCTTATTTGTACAGAGTTTTTCCATGGAGACTTTCTATTTAGACTGTGAGTGCCTTGAGGCCCAGGACTGAGCCTCCTATCTGTAGCACTCAAGAAAGAAGAACTTCATAAATTGTTACTTTGGCAGGAACCACTTGGGAAAAGTGGGAATTTGGAGATGATTCTCTCAGTCAGTTAGAATACCAATAAGGAAGACTGTCAGGTCAGAAGAGCCCTTAGAAATTATCTCACCCAATACACTCATTTTATAGAGGATCTTGGGTTTGCTTCTGTCTCCCTTTTCCCCCACATCCATAGACAGCCTGTGTTTTTCAAACCAAACCAGCTCCCACTTTGGGCATCAAGCGCACAAGAGAGATTACATGAGGGTTAATGTGAGACAAACTTGGCACAGTAATAATGAACTGAATTTGGGTTTGGGATTCAAATGGTGCCTCAAACAGTTGTTCTCTGTGTAACAACCTTCCTTAAATTTTCTGTGTCTCAACTCTATCATCCAAAGCATGTACCCTTACATCAGTGGTTCAGTCATGTTACAGAATCCTGGGACTTAAGAGTCTCAATTCCATTAGTTTTGTATCTTTGGAAAAAATCATTCCTCTTCACTGGAAGGCAGCTAAGTGGTGTAGTGGATAGAGCTAACTAAGCCTGGAGCCAGGAAGATCTGAGTATTGTCCTATGGGAACAGTGACTGAGGATCAGGACAATATTACCAGACACTAGCTAGGTGACACTGGGCAAGGGTCACTTAATCCTGTTTGCCTCAGTTTCCTTCACTACAAAATAAGCTGAAAAAAGAAATGCAAAACTATTCTAGTATCTTTGCCAAGAAAACCTGAAATGAAGTCAAAAAGAGTCAGACAAGACTGAAAAATGACTGAACAACAAATATCAAATTCTTTTCATAGATCTCAGTTTCCCCATTTTTAAAACAGGGGATAACTAGATGGTATCTAAGGTCCTTTTAGCTATAAATCACAATCCTAAATAAAACTTTCATGTCAATGCATTCTAAAATAGGTCACATTTGCACCTCAATTTCCTTGACAAAGCACTTTTAAATGGCAAACGCTTTTGTTTTCATTTTTTAAAGTAAGATGTTTTTATTCCTTGATCCCATATTATTCAATGACCTCAAATAAATGCTTAGAGCTTTCAAGAAATTAGTTTTATAGGATTTAGACTTGGAAGGGACTTTAGAAATCATCTGGCACACGCTTTCTTTGAGGGATGAGGGGAAAGGCAAACAAGGTCAAACTTCTTGCCCAAAGTCACACAGAGAACAAGAAGCAGAATCGGAATCCAACTGCAGATCCTCTGACTTCAGGCCAACAAGCATTTATTAAGATCTTAACTTGTGCAAGGTAAGAAAGAGCCAACAAGCATTTATTAAGAACCTAACACATACAAAGTGAGAAGCAACAAAGAGCTGGAGTCAGTCAAGAAGATTTTTGCTCAAGCCTGCTTCTGATTATAATGGCTGTGTGATCTTAACCTCTCTACTAACGTAAGTAGTGAAAGTGAATAAAACATTGGGCCTGGATTTCAGGAAGACCACCTCGGACATTTACCATTTGTGTGAACCTGGATGAGTCATTTAACCTCTCTCTGCCTCAGTTTCCTCAATTGTGAAATGAGGTTCCTAATAGTACTTACCTCCCCAGAGTTTTTGTTAAATGAAATGTTATTTGTTATTTGGCACAAAATCAATCAAACCATCCTTTCCTGTTTGCAGTTCTTTTGAGATAGTTCTGACCTGCACTAGTAAAATAATTTCCTCACTTAGAGCTCTCTGTACTGATGACATCACAAATCCAGTCAAAAAAAATATCAAGTCAGTGCAGTAGAAAGCCAGTTCTCTTCATTTCAAGTAAATTCATACATTTTCATGTTGAAGCAGCTCAACCAAAGGCAACTGTCCATCTGTTTTTGGTTGTCTTGTTATTGTTGTTTTAATTTTTAAAAGATCTTGAGAGAGATCCTGAATTATTTGGAAACTGAAGACAGAAATTTCTGGGCATTGGTTTCAGTTCACTTTGGTGTCGGGGCAATGGCATGGTCTTGGGAAATCAAGAGCTGGGCCAGAGTCCTAAAAAAGGTTTGTGATGCAGACTACAGTCCCTTGGGCTTTTGCCTCCTGGGCTTCCTGAGCACAGCAGCCCCTCAGAGATGCTGGAAGAGTCTCCTTCTCCTCTGAGCAGGGATCCAGGACAGTCATGGCTGCTGAACCCTAACTATCAATGCAAGATCCTGGCAAGGCTGAATCACTCTCTTCCCATGAATGCTCCTCTTGTGCCGCTGCTGGGGATTTAGAAAAGGACTGAGAACAAGGGCCTCTCATGCCGGCTTGTCCGGTGCCAGTTTCTAACATCTGCCTACAGTGCAAGGCATTGTTCCTTGGAGGAGAAGAAAGGAACTTTATTTTCTCAATGCCCAGACCACCGTAATTCGCCTTAATCTTGGTTATTTTTAGGAATCTGCATAGGCTACTAAGCCTCTTCTGACACTCACTGCACCAAGCTCTAATTCCTTACTCTAATGTAAGATTTCTTATATGGTTCTCACACACGGGTGAGATTATGTGCATATATGAATACACATGTGTATGTATACGTGTATGAATGTGTATACTGTCTTTTCCAGTCCTCCAGCTGCTTCGCCTGTCTCCTTGGCTAGATTAGAAAGGTAGAAGTAGTGAGTTCCACCTTGTGGCCAGCACAATACTGAGCATAAACAGAAAGTGCCTAAGAATTTTTAGGGGAGTTAATGTACTTCTTGCTGAGCAAAACTATGGGACCATCTCTAATCTTGTAGGCATTATGACATCCTCTCTGGGCAGCTGGAGCTGTTTGCAGTACGTTTTGAGGAATAACAATGATGATTTACAGACAGATTCCAAAGTCAGGAACCCTGAGCCTAAGGATTATTACATCAAAAGTGCAAAAGGCATTTTTCATTTTCTCAGATATTTTATTCAAAATTCTTCAAAAGCATATCATGAAACACATTTGTGTAAGCATATAACAGGCATTTAATGCTTGTTGAATGTGTTAATGAGGTTTTTGGCCTTACAGGATATTAATAAAAATTGCACAATTGACAATAAAAAGATCTTTCATTTTTACCTGCAAAAGAATATTTGCAGATCAAAATTTTTTTTGCAAAAAAAAAAAAAAAGAATTTAGGTTTTACTTTCAAAAGAATATTTGCAGATAAAAATGGTTTTTCTGCTAAAGAATGTTTGTAGATGAAAATATTTTGTCTTCAGTCTCTCTCTTCTCTCAATATCTTTCACACAACTACCAAAATAATCTTCCTAAAGTACACCTTTGATCATGTTACTTTGCAGCTCAAGAAGTTCTACTAGCTCCCCAGTGCCCACTAAATAAAAATAATAACAACAATTATAATAACTGACATTAATAAAGGGCCTCAAGATTCGCGAACTGCTTTAAACTTCACAGTACTGGGGAGGTTGCAAACTTATTAATCTGACATTTAATGCCCTCTACAATGTGATCCTACTATATCTTTTGATTCTCCTTTGATGGGTACCATATTGCAAACTGGAATACTAGTTATTCCTTGATCAAACGCTTTTACTCCCACTGTACCTACATGTTCGCGCAGGCTGTTCACAGTCTAGAACATACCAGCACTCCATATCTCTGTTGAGATCCTCCTCATCCTTAGACACAACCTCATCTGAAGCTCCCCTAAACCTTCCCAAATGAAAGTGATTTCTCCTTATTCTCATACCTTATAACACTTTATATGAAACGCTCTAGATATGATTCCCTTCCCCTTCAAAGTAGAAATCTAACTTCTTTTAGTGTTTTTCTCATCAAGGCATGAGGCAATGGCACGAAGTGAGATAAAGGTTTGAACTTGGAGTTAAGGAGACCTGGATAGAAATCTTACTTCAGACACTGACTAGCTGTGTGATCCTGAACAAATTACTTAACCATTGTCTTATTTGATTCAAGGACCTTAAAGTTCTCCTTCAACGCTGAGTCTATGCTCTTGTGTTTTCTAAGGTCCCTTCCATTTCTAAGTCCATAATGTGAGTTATCATTGTCACAGTAGGTGAATATGGGCTAAACTCCCTATTAATTATAAACTTTCTGAGGACAGCAACTGTTGTTTCCACCTCACATCTCCAAATATAAGGAGAACCATCATTTTGGAGAACTCTTGACCATCTCATCTTCCTGTATCCATGCGGAAGAAAGGAGAGGCAATTATCATAAAGCTATCTGTAACTTGTGTCTAATGAAAAGAATAAAGAAATTATACAAGGGGTTTGGGTGCATTCTGGGAAGATGGTGGAGCAGGTCAGAAATTGCCAGGCTCTCCAGATTTCTTACATAAACAGATAGAACATGAAAAAGAATGCAGAGCAGCAAAAATAAAGGGCTATAGCAGTTGTCCTCCATGAGGATCTCAAGAAAGGCAGGACTTCAGGGGGCTGAGGTTTGGCCTGAGTGGACCCCCTTCAGGCTGCCTCCACTGAATCAGCACACAGTTGGCCCTGGATGAGTCCCCTTAGGAAGCAGAGTAGGCCTTAAGAAATTACATCTCATGAACTTTAATCTCATAGTTGCCTCCATTCCTTTTTCACTCCCCTCAAATGTTTCAGAGACTGCTTTAATGATACCTATTCCCTTGCCAGTGACTCAACGTTCCAGAAGAGTTGACACTCCCTGTTTCTGGCCTAGAGCAGCAGGGAGCTTGTCAGTCCAAATACCTTGATGCGAAAACACTGAAAAGAAGGCAGATTTCTACTTTGAAAGGGGGGAGGGGAATCAAATCTAGAGTCTCCATTTCTCCCTTTGGTTCATCTGACTTCTTTACTGGTTCTTGTTTGTCAATGTCAGGGTACTAGTATCATGCTTGGAACATCAGGTTTAACCCTCTTCTTGTACAAAGAAACTAGGCCCAGAGAATTGAATTCAGCACCAGAAGTGAGATTGAAGCCAGATCCTATGATTTTGAGGTTATTATTCTTTCCATCTTTCTCCCCCAATTCCTTCAGAATGGTGCTCACAATGGCTTTGGACCAAGGACCTTAGTCCCTCTAGCATCTAAAACCTGAATGGCAGAGAAGGGTAAGCCTGGAGGAAACATAGGACCTTCTCAGTGATGTGAAGGACAAACAAGTCAACTCCTCTCCCTTCCCCTGAGGAACTGGGTTCCAACCAAGTCCAAAAACAATGGATGCTCTGATCATCTCTTTCCTGAATGTTTTCTCTCTATGGCAAAGCCTCTCTACTTGAAATAATGCTTTGACTGACAATCTTATCAAGAGCACTTACAGAACAGGTAAAATCCCAGAGTGTAAAGGGAAAAAAGGAGCTTTTATTCTAGAGGGTGGGGAGAGGCCAGCCATTTCCAATAAGCCAGGGAGCAGACATTTTGAAATGAAGCTATAGTTTGTTTCATTTTGGAATATAAAATCAATCCACTAGAACATCTTTAATATTAATTTCACCAACCAGAGAAACTGCAAAGTTTCTCAAAGCTTTTTCCTGAGGGCTCTAAAAATAGTTATAGTTTACATAGCCTATACAGCATCTCAAAGTTTAATTACAAAACATTTTGCTATTCAATTAGGGTTAGTAACCTCTATATCCCAGCCCTTCCTTTCTTCAGGCTTTTTTGTTTGTTTGTTTGTTTAGATTAACTCAAGGGAAATCCGGGGAGATTAGAATTGCTGAGTTCTTTGGTGGTTGCAGATCCTGATAAATAAACTCTAGGTTCTTTGTGGGAGATAGAGAAAAGCAGAAAAAAAAGAAAGTCAGCCCTGGGGCTGAACTGCTTTTATAGCTGAGTAAATGAGTACAAACACACTTAGCCAACTCCAAACCAAGAATGCTTACCATTTATTTATATACCATTTCATTTTTCCTTTCTATGGTTTTAGGTTCATATAGCCTGACTTCCCCCATTGCTATGGCTTGTTCTGTGAATAACTGTCAAATCAAGACCGTAATAACTGCTAGGAAGGTGTGACCACTTGTGACAAATGACGAACTTCCTCATTAGTGTGATTCCCTAGACCAAAATTTCCTCCTCTATATCTATGGAATTTTCTCTCCCTATTAGAATATTAGCTCTGTGAAGGCAGGGACTGTCTCATTTTTGTATTTCAATCCCCACCAATATCATAGGTGCTTAAATTCATTTTCATTTATCCATGGGCTATGAGATTAAAAAGTTTTGAAACAATTTCCAGGGAGAATTTAGGTTCTAGCCTCTGAAGAATAGGAATCTACAACCTCAGATAGAGTTTGGGGACTTTTTCCAAACAAGATACACACACACACTCCTGATCTATACAAACTATTGTTGACCCTCAAATGACTTGAGTAAGAAGCCTCTAGGTCTTCTTGCATGTGCTCTGGCAGACAAAGATTATTTTAGTGCACCCTCTTTGCAAGGATGGGACCACATATCATAGTCTCCTCCCCCAGGCTGTGAGAATATCAAAGAAACCACAGTTCCTAAGAAACAGCCCCAGAACAGAGCAAAGAGGCAAGCAGCTTATCAGTATGTTCAATTTCATATGCTAAGTAAAGTCTGAGCAAGTCTGGGCTTGGTGGAAAGATACACAACTTGAGTGTGTGTACCTTTGGGACACCTGAAACCACACATGCGGAAAGTAAAATCCATGATAAAGGACAGAGAAATCAGAGGGGAATACTGTAAGCAACAACTACCCTGATTAACTCTCAAACTCCAGCTCCACCAAATACCAGATTTGTAGTAAGGAAGGATTTGACTTTTTTTATTTTTTATTTTTGCCACTTCTCCATTAAAGATGAAAGCACAACTGGTCCAAACATTCTAGAAAGCACTTCGCATTTCTGCAAGAATTCCTGAAATTTGCCCATTTTTGTAAGCTAATTCATATAAGATCTTGAATCTTGTACAGCTTCCTTTACAATGGAAGTGAAAACAGGACCAAGATTCATAAATCTGTTCGGCATCCTTTCCTGCCTAGAATCCTTGCCCTTTTTGTAGTGACAAGAACTGGAAAATGAGTGGATGCCCATCAGTTGGGGAATGGCTAAATAAGTTATGGTATATGAATGTAATGGAAATTATTTTTCTATAAGAAATAATAAGAAGGCAGCTAGGGGCTCAGTGGATAGAGCACCAGCCCTGAAGTCAGGAGGACCTGAGTTCAAACTTGACCTCAGACACGTAACACTTTCTAGCTGTGTCACCCAGGCCAGGTTACTTAAGCCTAATTGGGGAGGGAGGGAGGAAAGGAGGAAGAAAGGAAGGAAGGGAGGGAGGAAGGAAGGGAGGAAGGAAGGAAGGGAGAGAGGGAGGAAGGAAGGGAGAGAGGAAGGAAGGAAGGGAAAGAGGAAGGAAGGAAAGAAGGAAGGGAGGGAGGAAGGGAGGGAAGGATGAGCAGGCTGGTTTCAGAAATATCTGGGAAGACTTACATAAACTGATTGATACTCAGCAAAGTGAGTAGAACCAAAAGAACACTATACACAGTAACAATAAGATTATATGATGATCAGATGTAGTGGACTTAGCTCTGTACAGCAATGAAGTGATTCAAGGCAATTCCAATAGACTTGTAATGGAAAGTGCCATCTGCATCCAGAAAACTATGGAGACCCAGTGTGGATCAATGCACACTATTTTCACCTTTTCTTGGTGGTAATGCTGTTTGGTCGGTTTTTTTTTTTTCCTCTCATGTTTTTTCTTCCCCTTTTGATTTGATTTTTCTTGTACAGCATGACAAATATAAAGATGTGTTTAAAAGAATTACACAAATCTAACCTATTATGGATTGCTTGCTGTCTAAGGAAGAGGGAAAGGGTGAAGGGAGGGAGAAAATTTTGAAACATAAGGTTTTGCAAAGGTGAATGTTGAAAACTATCTTTGCGTGTATTTAGAAAAATAAAAAGATATTATAAAAAATAAAAGAAAATATTAACAAGATCCAAAAAAAAAAAAAAAAAGACTACATGTATATGACATTTCCTTCATAGTCAACTACTGAGTGCCCCATACCAGTCCTTAACCTGATAGTATTCTCTTTTGCTTTTGACTTTATATACTATTCAGATGTTACAAAGTGGGCCCCTTTTGACATCATACCAGTGACTTCAACTGGTTTGCTAGGAAAAAAAAAAGAGGTGGCTCTACTTAAGGAGGGAGTATTTGGCTATCATCAAAGTATCTGTAGGGTGCCTAAGAATCCATCTGAATAAGAGATGTTTTTGAAATGCAAGATAATGATGGTTCAGGCCCATCATCTGAGCCTGAGCACAATGGACAGAGACAGCATGCTTTGCTGGAATAACAGTCGCCAATAGTTTGCCTGGCTTGAGACCAAAGCCGTTAGTCCATTGTTAGTGCAGGATCTGTAAATTTACAACTAGCCCAAATGCCCTCTTGGCAAAAACCACTTTGGATAAGAAGGAGTGATTAAAAAAGTAATTTTTACAAAAACTGTTATGATATTGAATTATTAAATTGAGGTTCACAGAGACAGGTTGATATGCAATGTTGCCTCTCAGAAAAGGGGAAAAAAATGAAAATCTATTCAATTTCAGCCACTGGGCCCAAACCACAAGTTTGTGATCCTAACTCATTTATCTGCCCTATAATTTATGATTTACTTTTGCAGTAACTGCAGTCATAAGGAACTCATTGAATTAAGGAGCTTTACTATTTATGTTGTGGAATAATATTATTTAACTGCTCAAAAGCCACACATCTCCCAGAATAGTTTTTCCATATGAAATGGATTTACATTTTATGTTTTTGTTCAGGATCATTTACCCACTTGAGTGTACGTACACACACACACACACACACACACACACACACTCACACACACTCTCTCTCTCTCTCTCTCTCTCTCTCTCTCTTTCTCTCTCTCTCTCTCTCTCACACACACACACACACACACACACACACACACTCACTCTCTCTCTCTCTCTCTCTCTCTCTCTTTCTCTCTCTCTCTCTCTCTCTCTCTCTCTCAACATTGTCACAACAAACCAAGATGGATTTGAAGTACATAGACCAGACACAGCCTGTGGGGTTTGCTCAAATCACACAACATGAGCAGTAATCCTCGTGGTTAATAATTTATTATTTTAAGACATCAGAGTCAAGAGTCTGGTACATCCCTGGGCTCAGACATTCTCTGAGGAGAGTTTCTCTATCAACCTAGACATTTATACCATATTCAGATCACTAAGACCTTGCTCCTTCTGTAGAGATGGGAAAAGGGGAAGTGTAGAAAATAAAGAAAGGGATGGCTCTTTCATCTTGGATCAGCCTCAGTTTTATCCATTGAACAGGCATTTATTGAGCACCTACTTAAACACTGGAGTTGCAAAGAATAAAATAGCAGCGGTTCTGCCTTCAAAGATGAAATGTTAAGTAATTTTTTGGAGAAAGAGAGGGTATTGGTAACTGGGAAGGGGATCCAGATAGACTTCCAGTAGTGAACTACTTACATTATTAGGGAACCTAGGATTATACAAAATGGGCATTAGAAGAGATTGCACTCCAGACAAAGAACATAAGCTGTGTAAAAACATAAAGATGATATGGGATATCAATTATGAAGAAGAGGAAAGAGCCCAATTTGATTGCAATGTAGAAATGCATGATGGAGAGATATGTGTCATAAGACTAGAAAAGTAGCTTTTAGTCAAATTGTGTTGTTTTTATTTTCAAAGAGCTAGAGGAAGAGGAAAGGAGAACAGGAATGAGAAGAGGAAGGAAAAAGGAACCAGGATATTGGCCTTGAGTAACACCCATACATAGAGGGTAAGACAAAAGATAAAGAACCACAAATAAAAGACTGAGAAGCAACAGCCAAAAGAAGAAAAGTCAGAAAAGTGCTGTGACATAAAACACAGACAGGAGAGATGAGCTAGGAGATGATAGTTATTAATAGTATTAAATGGTTCAAAAAAGGAGAGAAGAATGAGGAATGAGACATGACCTTTGAATTATCAGCCTGTCTTTGGAAAGAACAATTTCATTTGAATGACAAGATTAGAAGCCAAATCTCAAGGGACTGAAAAAGAAATGAAAAGGTAGGAAAGCAGAAGCAATAAATATTAACAAGTTTTTGGGAGAAGTCTGCTTATGAAAGGGAGGACCAAATGGTCTCCCAGGTTTCTTCCTATCCTTGATATTCCTTACTGCAAAGTCTCTTCTTAATTTTGATAATCTATGTTTATAGTAAACAAAGGATTCAATACCAGAAAAGGAGCTTAGACATCATTTATTCCTATTGTTTATTCTCTTATAGACTAGTGAACAATCCTGGCCCAAGATGGTGCAGATTACTAATTAATAGAGTCAGAATTTGAACCTGGGTTTCATTTCAAATCTTGAGCTTCTTCTATGACAATTCAGTGGGCTGTTATTATAAGACTCCTTTTGGGTTCTGGAAGTCTATGATTCTATCTCTATCAAGCTAGAACAGAAGCTGCCAGTAACCTTTCTAGGGTAATACAAAAAACCCCTTGCTTCTAGTCTTTGTTTAAATATTGTCTCAGTTTCTTCCTCTGTAAAATGGGCTGGGGAAGGAAATGGAAAACCAAGAAAACTTAGCAAGAAAACATCAGATGGGGTTACCAAGACTTGGACATGACTGAAATGACTGAATAACAAGAACAATTCCTACAGGTTTTAAGACAAGTCACTTTATCTAGGCTAAAGCTTCTTAAATGACAGGTCATAATCACATGATATATGGAGGTTGAAAAATTTGGCAACAGTAAAAAGTATTAAACATTCTACTAAGATTTTTAATTCTTTATGTAAAAATTTTTTTGAAAACCCAATCCATCTCTTAGTATGCAAATTTTCTTTCATCTTTAATAAAAGGCAAAATTACATGTATATCAAAGAATTGTTTTAAAATACATTTCTTCATGATTTATTTTCAGTAAATGTTTGATTTCTTTGCCTATTTTATATACCTATGTCCCCAAGGGTATATAAAAATTTCTTAGGCAAAAAGGGGTCACGCATGGAAAAAGTTTAAGAAGCCTTGGTCTAGGTGTTACTCTAACAATCTGTACAATGAAGGATTTGGACTCTTAAATTTTCTTCTAACTCTGATATATTGGGGTCTAAAGTTCAAGAAATCACCAAAAGAAACCTATATACATAAAACACAAATTTATTCCCAACTAGGAACTCTCAAGCAGAATGAGGAAACATAAAACGTGGGATTGTGAGCATTTAGCTATGCCTAGTAAGGGGAGAGAGGATGCAATTCAGGGAGCATATAAAGAGTTTAAATGTGGGTCACCATACTTGGTGAGCCCTTCTAAGGCCATGAGGGGTAAGAATGGAAAGCAAGGAAGGTCCTTGACATCACATGTATAATTATTTATCATGGGGAACTGGAAAAAGACAGTTATATTTGATCTTTATGGGCAGAGAATTGACCCTACATTTAGATACTGATATGTCCAAGGGAGATGGACCAAAAGACTGACTAGTAAATATCCTAAATGGCAACAGGGAAAAAATTCTTTTCCTTCCTCATTTTGAACAAAGTCTCCAAGATACATGGCTTGAATTCTTCCCATTAAGGGCTTGAAACTCTTCAAAAGCTAGAGATCTCAAAAACAACTCAATGGAATATATTGGGTATTGGCCAAGAAGTTCTACCCAATATCCAGTCCAATGTTATGGATGATTAATGCCACTTTCCTGGCAGTAAATTACATATTTACGGGAGTGCCTGGTGGGAGATGTTACAGATAGAACTCACAAAGGCC
Organism: Antechinus flavipes; assembly: GCF_016432865.1. NCBI lineage: Eukaryota > Metazoa > Chordata > Mammalia > Dasyuromorphia > Dasyuridae > Antechinus > Antechinus flavipes. The sequence continues at coordinate 505,927,091 of NC_067399.1, forward strand.
ACTAGCATAATTGATAAGCATAAACCAGATTGTGATAATGTTCTCAAAGCTTCTGTAACAATGACGCTGCCTGAATTTCCCATTATTGACTGAGAAGGTAAGGAGGCTGACCCAAAGCTTCCTGGGGTTGTAGTCACTGTTCAATATGAATAAGGAGGCATCCAACCAATGGTCAGGTTAAGATCCCAGTAGCTGGCTACTGAGAAGAGCCCAGCAATAAATCTCTAAAACCAGGTGTGAAGAATAAGATACAATCACTCTTTCCCCAGGACTCCATAGCCTCTTTTATGATATATTACAGTCTCTTCTAGTCTCTCCAATGCTTTCTGTCTAAGCATTTTTTTACCAGATATTCTCAGATCTTACAGGATCATAGATATAGAGATGGACGAAACTTTCCAGACCAATGAGTGCAATCTCATTTTTACAGATGAGGAAATGGATGCCCAGACTGGGGAAATGACTTTTCCAAGGTCACAAAGAATAAAAGGCTAAGTCAAAATCTGAACTTAGATCTTCCTGATTTCAAGCTCTTTATTTTACCCATTGTAACAAACTGCCTCACACACAGTATTAGGCATGAGAAAAGACCTCTTGAGGAATCAATGGATGCATAAGCCAATACAAGGTTTGCCATTAACCTTCATATCGTACCCAAAGCAGAGGCAATACAGGTAAGAGAATGGGCAAACTCCCAAATCAGGGAGCAGTCATCTCCACCTGAGGCACAGGGCAAGGACCAAAGTTGGGAAGAAAATATCTAAGCCAAAAATCAAGGTGAGGTTAGGACCTGGGTTTTTGTGGAGCAACAAAATCCAAGAGATTGAGACTTCAATATAATTGCCAGATTACACATTCGGGTCAGCAAATTTATTGGGGATCAGAAAGCAAACCTCAAGACAGGATGGTGAGCTGGCCATTGTCCATCTTACTCCTATCACCAAGGCTTCAGAGTCTCTGTGGCAGCTCCTTGAATGCAGCTAGCACAATCAAGGTGAGGGAGAAGTGCATCCATTCCAATGCTTAGATCATGGGAAGCTTAAATCAATTTTGCTATGAAAATTATCTTGCATCACTAGGCCTGAGTTTTTGCTTTCAGGAAAAGGGAATGATTTTCATCATCTCTGTCTCATAAAATTTATGTAACAAAAGCATTTTGCAATTGTAAAGAAGAGAATAAATATAAATAATCACTATCAAGTAAAAACACAGACCCAAAAATTGTAAGACCTGAAAAGGAACTCAAGGACCTTTCAAATAAATTCTTCCCATTTTATAGAAGGGGAAACTGAAGCTCAGAGACATTTGCTCTATGATCCTTGAAAGTCATCATGATACAAGGGAAAGAAGACTTTAGACTAAGCAGAGCTCTATTTTTTTTTTAAACCATTGTGATCTTGGGCAGCTCACTTCACATTTCAGAACCTTGATTTCTTCAATGGTAAGATGGTGGGGAAGGGATTGAACTAGATGACCTTTGAGATCCTTTTGAGTTCTAACTCTTCAACCATCAATTCCCATAATGGAAGACAATGAAGGCCAGGGATTTTATCTTATTCATCTATGTATTTCCCCAGAAAAGCTTGATGTGACCTGTCATGGTAACTTTGTACACAGCAGAGAGCAGCAATCATGGAAGTAAAAGAAGTCATAAGATGGAATGGATCTGGAGGATACTGCTGATATGTTCGTGCAGGCTATGAGATATCAGAAAACTCCTGACTTTGCTTAAATCTGTATTAATATTCCAGAACTCTCTAACGCAGAATAAGCTCTATAAGAAGTTCCAGACTTGTGACCTACAGGAAGCTCAATCCCCATCTGCACCATCACTTCTAGCTATTGCACAGCCTGCAAAGGTGAAGGACTTGGGCCAATTCCTATTTCAATTACTAAAGAGGTTCTATGTAACCTGTGGTATTTAGAGGGGAATTTAATGTTAAGAAAGTTATCCCTAAGGCCTTGGCTCCCAATTACCCTCCATTGGAAAACCCATAAATTGAGATCTATTAGAATTTATATCTCCCAAGGGCTCTTCAATGGAAAATCGGAGGCGATTACAATAGTACAAAAATCTCCAGGCAATATCATCAAAGGAACAACTTCTGCATTGAGTCTGACAGCAATATTTCAATGTGATGTGGAGGAAACAAAAAAGTGAAACTTTGCTCCTCTTCTTCCAGTTACTTACTCAGCCAACTCCTCCAAACTCCGATATACATCATCATCATTCTCTGTGGTCTCTTCTGAGGGGAAGGGCCTGCATGAGAAAATATAAGTCCATGGTTAGCAGTGTCTCTGTGCTGGTACTGGTGCTTACAAATTAAATTGCCCCTTTGGAAGAAGGCTTTTTGAAAAAGACCTTGAGTTTCCTCTTTCAGAAAAAAAAATATTTTTGTCATTTCTATCTCGTAGGGTTCATGTAAAGAAAGCATTTTTTAACTATAAAGAATTGAATAAACATAATTACTATTGAGTAGAAGCAGAACCATAAAATATAAGATATTTTAGAAGAACTCAGGGATCTTTTAAATCACTTCTTTCCATTTTACAAATGGGGAAATGGAGTCTTAAGAGACATTTCCTCTCAAATAGGAGCCAGCCTACTGAGCCAAATTAGGATAGTTTCAAATTCATTTTTTATACCACACTTCTCCTCAAACCCCACAACCTGAGGGAAAGGGGTCAGGATTTGTTGTACTATGCACTAGCAAATGAAGAAGCACCTTTTTTTGGTCATACTCCTTTTTTTCTTTATTAAAGCTTTTTATTTTTCAAAATATATGCATGGACTAAAAAAGCTAGAAAAAGAACAATTTAAAAACTCCCAATCAAATACCAAACTTGAAATTCTAAAAATAAAAGGGAAGATTAATAAAATTGAAAGTAAAAAAAAAAAAACTATTGAATTAATAAATAAAACTAAGAGTTGGTTTTATGAAAAAATAAAACAGATAAACCTATTAGTTAATTTGATTAGAAAAAGGAAATAAGAAAATCTCAAAAATGAAAAGGGAGAACTTTCCACCAATGAAGAGGAAATTAGAGAAATAATTAGGAATTATTTTGCCCAACTTTATGCCAATAAATTTGATAACCTAAGTGAAATGGAGGAATACCAACAAAAATATAGATTGCCCAGATTAACAGAAGAGGAAATAAATTACTTAAATAGTCCCATTTTAGAAAAAGAACTAGAACAAGCTATTAATCAGCTCCCTAAGGAAAAATCTCCAGGGCCAGATGGGTTTACATGTGAATTCTATCAAACATTTAAAGAACAATTAACTCAATACTATATAAACTATTTGAAAAAATAGGGAAAGACTCCTACCAAATTCTTTTTATGACACATGGTATTGATACCTAAACCAAGTAGGATGAAAACAGAGAAAGAAAATTATAAACCAATTTCCCGAATGAATATTAATGCAAAAATCTTAAATAAAATATTAACAAAGAGATTACAGAAAGTCATCCCCAGGATAATACAATCCTGACCAAGTAGGATTTATACCAGGAATGCAGGGCTAGTTCACTAGTAGGAAAACTATTAGCATAATTGACTATATCAAGAACCAAACTAACAAAAACCATATGATTATCTCAGTAGATGCAGAAAAAGCATTTGATAAAATCCAAAATAGATGCATGGATAATTCTTCAACATTAACCCTTGCAAAACCTTGTGTTCTAATTTTTCCCTCCCTTCCCCCATGCCCTCCCCTAGATGGCAAGTAGTCCAATATATATTAAACATGGGAAGAAGCAACTTCTAAAAACATATGTTCCAGATTTCCAAATGTTTTCAGACTTGGAAGTCTACAGGCATCCATATTCAAAATGGCAGCCAAAGACTTAGATTGCTTATGTGGCCTAAGGAATCTGGACCAGGAAGGACAAAAGACATGACTACTTCTCAAATCTCTAGAATTACTGACTTCTCTTACCATATCTATGGAAAGGGCTGAGGGTGGGGATGGGCAGTAAGGTAGTAATACTATCATATCCTCTCTAGTGCAGTATCTTCAGCCACCACTAGAGCTGCTCATCTCTGTCTCAAAGAGTTTATGTACAAAAGCATTTTGCAAATGTAAAGAAGAAAGTGAATGTAAATAGTTATTATCAAGTAAAAACACAGTCATAAAATGTTAGAGCTGAAAAGGAACTCAGGAACCTTTCCAATCAATCCTTCCCATTTTATAGATGGGAAAACTGAGACTTGCTCTATGATGCTTGAAAGGCATCATGGTACAATTTTGTCCAATGCACAAAGGACATGGGCAAGAATAGCAACTATGTAGAAGGCTACCTGATCACTACTTTATGTGTGACTGAGAAGAATGGGTCTCTCATGAAAGGATGCTTGCCTGAGATATCATACAGAGGAGTAGAGGAGCAAAAAGGGCTGGGGGTAGGGGTGGGCGTGGAGATAAGGCAGTAGTAGTACCATAGTCTCTATAGTTCTGTATCTTCAACTACCATTAGAGCTGCTCATCTCAGTTTGTTGAAGAAGAGGGCTAAATGATGATAGGGTAGAACGTCCTGTAACAGAAAGACTGCCCAGGATGAACTCCTCCAAACTATATGCAGCCCATGCCTAAGTGAGCATTGGCAAAACCAACTGCTTTGTCCACAAACCTAAAGTGATACCATGAGGTATTTATTGCCTATTGTTGTATGCTACAATTCCATGTACTTGGTCTCTTCCACTAGGCTACAAGTTCCTAAGAGGCAATGACTAACATCTGATGAATCTTTGTTTTATTGATCTTACCCTAGCACATAGTCTTATATATAGTATAGCTGATGAGTGAAAGTTTGTTCAAAGAATGAGTCAATGAATTCATAGCAGTTCTGAGTCTGAAGGCTTTTACTTGAATGGAGACTGTTTAAGTACAGATCCCAAGAAAGAAAAATAGCTTGTGGCATAAGATCCTGGCTTTTACAAATTTCCATTTGATGAAAAGAATGTTTTACACCCTTATTGATTTCAGAAATATAAAGTAGTGAGATACTTTTGTTAATTAATAGATATTCACTGTCAATAAAAAGTTACTTTTTAAAAAAGACAGTAATGAATATATGGTAAAAAAAAATAGATATTCAGGTGAACATCACAAGTTTTCAACAAATACAGAATCTTTGTATAGGAAAAGATGAAGAAAGCATCTCTGCTTTCAGCATAAAGTCAATCAATCAGATAATAGATTCTCAGAGACAACGATGAACCAGGAATATAACATCATGTTTACCAAACCAATATAGTAATGATCTTTTCAAGAATTCTTTGCTTCTTTTTGTTGTTTGTTTGCATTTTATTTTGCTTCTCTTTTCTTCTTGTGCAACATAATTATGTAAATATGTATACATATATTGGATTTAACATATATTTCTACCATGTTAAACATATATTGTATTACTTGCCATCTAAGGGAGGGCATAAGGGAAGGGGGGAGGTCAAATTGGAACATAGGGTTTTGCAAGGACTAATGTTGAAGAATTAAATTGTCCATGCATATGTTTTGAAAAATAAAAAGCTTTAATTTAAAAAAAAAGAATTCAAGAGACTTTTAAGGGACTTTTTAAACAAAAAGATGTGTCATATCCTTTATGGGAGGACAGAGTACAAGTTACGGGATTCCTATTGTACAAATCCATAGGGAAGGAACCTAACTAACCAGCTTAATATTCCACAGTAGTAAATATCAAAGAGTCAGAGGACTCAGTACTGTCTGCATACAGATAAAAGAACAGAAGAGCGAGAAAGAACTCACAGCACAGAACATCAGAGCAAGAACATAAGTCTTCTAGACTAATGTGCTCATTTCACAAATAGAAGACTGAGGTCCTAAAAGAAGCACTGTTGTCTAAGGTCACCGAAGGGCAAAGCAGAAGGAACTGGGTTTTTGTCTTTGTTCTGCTATTTTTTCCTTTGCACACTAACATATGTGACCTTCAATAAAGCCCGGCTAAAATCATGCTCAACACAGATTGAAAGGCTGGGGACTGGCTGTTCAGAAAAAGCTGCTTGAGGATGAGAAACCAGGGGGGAGAAAAAGAGAAAGCCCACATCAAACATTGGAATAAAGAGGGGTACTTTCCTGGATGAATCAAAAGCAATAAGCCTAAGATCAAATAATACCTAGAAGAGATGAAAAAATGTTCCTTTAATTAAACCAAATATTTCCTAGCAGCCCCAGGGGAGCAATACTGATGTAAGAAGCCTTTGGCTGCTCAGTTGCCCAGAAGAGGAGCTACTGCAGTCATGAAGGTTTGCACTTTATTCCAGATGTCAGTTGGGATTTCTCATAGTCTCACTGGACTGACATTTCCCAGTGGCTGAATAGAAATCCAAGGGAGGCAACTTGGCCTTAGCCTGCATCCCCTGACTTGAGTGACCCAGAAGTCACAAGGACTCTATGGACAGAGCCTTCCAGACCCTTTTTCTGACCTGGATACTACTAAAAATCCTTCCAGTTTCTAGATCAGGTGTCTCTCCATTCATCCCATTCCCAAATAAACACATGCTCCTTCCCTCCAGGAATCTTTTTTTTTTTTTAATTTGTTTTAATTTTTTTATTAAGGTTTTTCATTTTCAAAACACATGCATGGATAATCCTCAACATTCACCCCTGCACAACTCTGTGTTCCAAATTTCTTCCCTTCCCTAAATGGCCAATAATCCCATATATGTTAATTGCGTGCACCTCCTCCATATGTATTTCCACAATTATCATGCTGCACAAGAACTATCAGATCAAAAAGGAAAAAAAAAAATGAGAAAGAAAACAAAATGCAAGCAAACAACAACAAAAAAGTGAAAATACTAAGTTGTGGTCCACACTGAGTTCCCATAGTCCTCTCTCTGGGAGTAGATGGCTCTCTTCATCACAAGATTATTTAAATTGAGCTGAATCATCTCATTGTTGAAAAGAGCCACATCCATCAGAATTGATCATCATATAATCTTCTTGTCGCCATGTACAGTGATCTCCTGGTTCTGCTCATTTCACTTAGCATCAGTTCATGTAAGTCTCTCAAGGTATCTTTGAAATTTTGCTGCTGATTGTTTCTTATAGAATGATAATATTCCATAACATTCATATACTATAACTTATTCAACCATTCTCCAATTGATGGGTATCCATTCCTTTTCCGGTTTCTTGCCCCTACAAAAAGAGATGCCACAAACATTTTCGCACATGTGGGTTCCTTTCCCTCCTTTATGATTTCTTTGGGATAAAAGCCCAGTAGAAACATTGCTGGATCAAATAGCATACAGAGTTTGATAGCCCTTTGGGCATGGAAATTTTTTTTAAATGTAACTGATTTTATTTTTACTTTTCAATTAATTAGTATTTATTTTCTCTCCCATTTCTTTCCCTTTACTTCAAATCTAGTCTCAGACACTTATTAGCTGGATGACTCTGGGCAAGTCACTGAATCCTATTGGCCCAGTTTCCTTATCTGTAAAATGAGCTAGAGAAGGAAATAGCAAACCACTAGTATTTCTGCCAAGAAAAACCCAAACGGGATCACAGAGTGACATAACTCAATATCATCATCATCATCACCACCAACAACAACAACATGTAGCAGGCAACATATTTCAGAATTAAGAGACCAAAAAACTTATCTAATATCATCTTCATATTACATATGAGCAAACAGGATCCCCAAAAGGAAGTAATATGCCCAAGATCACACAAATAAGCAGCATGATGGCCAAGTTCTGAATTGAATTCTCTGACAACAAATGAATGAATGAAAAAAAGACAATATTTATTAAGAGATATTACTATGTGCCTGTTACTGTGTTGAATGCTAGGATATATTTTAAAAAGAAATAGTGCCTGTTTTCAAGGAGCTTATATTCAAATAGAGGAAGACAACACGTAAGAAAATGGTGATAAATTAGGGGTATTTTGTTCTGGGAAGGCAGAAAGGTATAAGATAGAGAGGGATAACAGGCAGATGCTGAGATGGACTAGGATCTACATCCAACAAGCAGATACAGTGAACCAATTTGCACATTATCTTCGTTGTCACTCAACAGTTGAGTCCAAGGGCTATCTCTGAAAAGATGAGAGAATTCCAGGAAGATGGAGGTCATGTTGCAGAATACTGGTCCAGAAAGTCAAGTGCTCTTTTATTATATCCTATCCCTGGGAATGATCCTCTAAACATTCTTCCAGCTGTACTAATTGAATAATCTATTCATTTATGATCCTAAAATGAAACACTATAGTAACATAAGAAAAATTTAAATCAGCCAATCTTTTCTAAAAGCCTTTTTATTGAAAAGTATATCTTTTCCTTTCATTTTTCAGTTCCTTAACTTACATACACGTTTGCTGACTAATTCAACTTTCCTGCTCCAACAAACATAAATTAGGACTACTAAAGTCAAAAGAACTATATTGTCTTCCATAAAAATCTTTAGTACTTCTACTCCAACATTCATATTTGAAACAACAAATTTCAGAGAGGAAGAAGGGGGAAAGGAATCATAATCCAACCCAATTTGTACTGCAGCTACAATCACCATTAAATTCTGTTGTAAGCAGGGAAAGTAAGGAGAAGTGCTATTTTTTTCCCCTTAGAGTTGAAAGCTCTCATTTCCCCAGAAACTGAGGGAAAGGGGAAAGTCAGAGAAGCAACTGACCATGAACAGTATGTGTCCTTCTGGAGGAACAATGACAAACAAAACATGGACGGGTGGTAGAGGAAACATTCCCTGGGAGGAATTACAAAAATCCATCTTGAGAAAGCATATGGAGATGATCAAAAGCCACTCCTTTGTTATGTCTTCTCCTACTGAGAGGCTTTACAACATATTGTCTCTGATTTAATAAGAGGGGAAAAAAAGAAAACATTCACACATAGAATATTTGGACAGGCTTGCTACATCACATCCATGTCACAAATTAAAGTCACAACAGGATTGCTTTGAAGAACCCAATTTGGTCTATCACTAACAAAGAGATTTAGAATCCTGTTGTCCTTGCTCCAAAGTTTATGCTGCCCTCTCTAAGCATCTTCATTCTCTCCATTTTCTTTGGCTCCCTGCCCTTTTGTCTTTAAAAACACAAGCACACCTTGCCCTTTGGTTAAGGCCCAATGGCTTTCTTCCCTTTTCCTAACAAACTTCACCAAATAATTAATCTGTTCTGACAAGGGAGCCCCCAAACTCTCTTTTATTCTCTTGGACTTTGGGGGGAAAGCTTGGGAAACTCCCTCAGAGAAGCTCTCCCCTGAGAGACCCACCCCTGGGAATCAAGATAAAGGTGGTTTCATTCTGTTATCTGAGTGGGACTAGTTGAGTCCAGGACCATTCCTACTTAGCCAGATCTGGAGATGGAGATTTCTCTACAACTCTATTGAGTTGGAGATTAATCCAGAGACATTCATTCAATTCCAAGATTTTCTCTTCTGATTCCAGTTTAAGCTGCTCCCAGCCCCCACCAAGAGCTACCCATAAAACAAGTTTTCTTCAGCTCAATCCCTTGAAAAGGACCTAATCATGCCAAGGAACCTCGCTCTCTCCTTGGCATAGCTTCAATCCTCTGCCAGCTGAAAAGACATTCTCTTTTCAGCATTACTCCTTTCTTTCTCTCTCACCTATTTCCCTAACAGGACCTATTCACCTACTGTCAGGATTTCTCTGCTAAAAACTTTATCTTTCTCTGCTAGAGGATTTCTCTGCTAGATCTTTACTTCTCTGTTGAGACCCTGCCACTAAGAAAGTCAGCCTGCAAAAGCTGACCTCTCAGTTCTAATAACAAATTTCTTTTGTCAGTTTAACTTTTGGGGTTCGTAAATTCATTTATGGTCAGCCTGCGCTGACCAGAAGGGGATTTCCACAACTCCCTGCCCTACACCGAACCTCATCATTTTGGGCTTCCTGACCAGGAATCGAGGGGAGGCAAACCTCATCAATTCCATTAACTATTCACCCACTGTGTTCATTCACTCAATTATTCAATAAACTTTTCTTTAAAACCTACCTATGTGCCTATATAGTTCTAGGCCCTGGGGAGAGAAAGTATAAGGCACAGAGGTTTTTCTTATCCTACTTAACACATAATATGGTACATCTGCAACAAAAGAATAATAATATCAGCCTGAATTTATGCAAACTCCCTAAGTAGATGCTTAGCAACTTGATGCTTTATTGATTTAAAGAAGTATTCCAAGTATTAACTGACAGAGTGTTAACTCTTGGAAACTCCCTTGGAAAGGGAATATTATTTGAAGGAAAGTATTATTGCCAACCAAACACACAGGAAAGTATCATGGGATTAAATACTTGGAAATGTTGTCATCTCATTTGAATAGCTGAATTCTAAGAGAATTTGGTATTTTTCTACCATTCTATCAGGACCCTTTCTTGGGCCATGTCTCTAGGAAACCAACCCTTCCACTTGAGCTCTATCAATCAATCAACAAGCGGTAATCTTACTCAGTACTTCCTTTCCCAGAGCAAAGCACAGCACAGGACAATATAAAGAAAAACTGAAAATGCTCTCTGTCCTTGAGGGCCTCAGGGATTCTAATGCAAGAGGACAAAAGGTACTTAAATAGGAGATGCTTACAGAATAGAAACAGGGAAACCTTAGGCTGCCTTAGCAGCAAAAAGAGAATTAAAATGATTCTCCCACTACCCATGCCTACTCCCAAAGGAAAAAAAAAACCTGCATTTCTCACTCAAAATCCCTTCTTGGAAACTGAAATGAAAAATTTCACCCTGACCTTTTCATTAAATCCTACCTCCATGTTAAGAGCTTTCGTCTTTATATTAGCACCAGACTTTTGCCCTCTGAAATACACACATTTATTTTCCCAGAACCCTGAGGAACTAACAAATTTGGGCATACTGCAATACCACATAAGGACTGGATAATTTCCCACCAGAAAGTTGAATCTCAACCTGGCTATCAAGATGACACCCTACTCAACTCAAGAAATCTCTCACACCCAGAATTAAGCCCCCCAAATGAAAACAACTTAAAACAAAGAACAATTAAATTAAGCACTTATTCAAATGATCTTCAAATATTCTCTTAGATCCAATAAAAATCCCTTGAAGATAAGAGTTTGTTGTCATTTTTATTTTTGTATATTCAATACCTTGGACACTGCTTTGCACATAACAGTTATTTGATAAATGCTTGTAGAAAGTAAATGATGAAAATGACAGAAAAGGAAAATAACTTGCTTGGGGAAAACAAGTAGGTTAATGTACTATTGGTGGAACTGTGAACTAATCCTGGCATTCTGGAAAGCCATTTGAAAACAGCCCTTAAAAGCTATTAAACCGTGAATAACCTTTGACCCAATGATACCTCTACTAGGTCCATATCCCAAAGAGACCAAAGAAGGAGGAAAAGGATTCATATGTCCTTTACTGATAGCAGTTCTTTTCCTGGTAGCAAAGACCTGGAAACTGAGGGATGGCCATCAACAGGAGAATGACTGAACAAGTTATATTATATAAATGTGATAAAATATTATTATGCTGTTAAAAATAATGAAAGAGATCGTTTCAGAGAAAAACAGGTATTCCATGCAAAATTAAATGAGCAGGAAAACAATTCATCTAATAACAACAGTATCATAAAAACAAAAAAGTTTTAGGAATATAATAAGGTGCCATTATTATTAATGACTCATGATGAGTCTACATCTCCAGATAGAAAGTTGACCTACTCAAGAATACAGACTGAAGCATTTGGGGGATAGGGAGGAGACATGTTTATGTGCTAATTATTTTAAAGGTTTTTTGTTTTTCTTGTTTTCTCACTGGACAGTTGAAGGTATGGTGATTATGAGAGAATTTGGAACTGAAAAGAAATTTTAATTTTTCTTCCTTTCCTATCTCCTCTCGTCTTCTCTCCTTTCCTTTTCTGAGTTTAAGAAGGGAAAAAAAATAGACACTCATCATGGATTGCAATGATAATTAAGGAATGCCTAAACAAATTTGTGGCAACTAGGTGGCTCAATGGATAGAGTACTGGATCTGCAGTCAGAAAGATTTGAGTTACTATCTTTGTGCCCCTGGACAAGTCACTTAAGCATGTTTACCTCAGTTTCCTCACCTGTAAAATGAGCTGGAAAAGGAATGACAAATCACTCAAGTATCTTTGTGAAAAAAGCCCCAAAAGAGGTCACAATCTAAATGACTGAAAAACAACAAAAAACAAATTGTGGTACATGAATACGTTCCAAGAAACAGTGAATATGATTAATACAGAAAAACTTAGGGAGATTTTATTAGAACTGATTAATTAACAAGCATTCATTAAGCTCTTACTATGTGCCAGGCATTGTGTTGAAGATAAAAAGGCAAATGAATTTGTTCCCCTTTCTCAAAGAAGCTTATCTTCTAAGGGGGAGATGGAGAATGAAGCAAGCAGAACCAAAAGAACACTACACAAAATGCAATAAAGAAAACAAAGAAACTGAATGCAGTGAAATTATAATGTCTAAGCTGGACCCTAAAAAAGAGAAATGAGAATGTATCAATGGATGTGGAATATTACACATAATATCAGACTTGTGTGGTCATTAATTTTTCTGAGCTTTTTTAAATTTTCCATTTTTTTATTCATTGTTCTATGGGATGACTGTGGTAGAGGAAGGGGTGGAGAAGGATATGCAGGGAAATGGAGGACAAGCAAAAAAAAAAAAAAACAAGAGATATCAATATAAATTTAAGTAAATGTTTTGGTTCTTTTAAAGACAGTAAATATTGAAGAATATCACAAGCATAATAGAATATGAATACATTGTAAGAAATGATGAATATGAATACTATAGAGAATCTAGGGATAGATTTGCTACAAAGAAAAAAAAACTAGCATCAGAAAAATAATATACACAATTACAACAGTGTAAATGAAAAAATAACAAATGAACCTAAATAGTATTATCTACTTGTAATAGCCAAGCTTAACCCCAAAGATGAAAAAAATACACCTTCATTCTTTCAAGAGACAAGGGACTAATTGTATAAAACATTGCATACACAAACTCGGTCCCTTTTTTTTTTTCTTCCCTCTATTTCTTTTTTAATTCTCTATAATAAGGGATGGCTCTCTAGGTAGGGGAGGAGGGATATATTTGGAAAGGAGAGTAGTATGAAAACAAAAGATATCAATTTTTAAGATTAAAAAATGCTCGATGAAATGTTTTGAATTCTAACTGGAAAATTTAAGGGCTGGCAGATATTATTTTTTAATGACAAATAGAAGGGGCTTCTGAGTTGACAAGAGATATGAAATGGGATTTCATTTTAAGGACAAGAAGTAAAACAGCAAACAAGAATTTACTATGGAGCTCAAAATTCAGGGAGGCCCTCTCTGGAGGGACAGTGCTATTATGGTACCCTAGAGAAGGGTTGGTGGAAGGAAACAGAGTCAGATACATTTGTTGCAGGGCTTTAGTGCAGATCCCATGACCTCAAACATTAAAATAAAAAGAAGGAGCAATTCAACAGAAAATACGATTCACCAGCGGGCCCTAAATTAATATTTCACAAGGCAGCCACTAATATGGGGGGGGAAAAAACATTTGGGTTACGCAGTGCTATGTGATTTGATTAATCTCCTGACTGGCTTTTTATATGCACTTCAATACCAACTCCTTAGGTACAGAGCTCAATTCAATAATACGTGCCTGGCTGTGGACACTTCTGCATTATTAAATATAAGCCAGACGCTTAATCATTTTAGGATACCTGCAGAGAAGACAGATTATTCAAAAGGAGCTTGGAAATCCTGCTTGGCACCAGTTTTTATGACCCGTTTCTCTTAGCAAAGAGGTAGGATCTTGACTTTAGAAAAGGAGACAGATCTGTAGCTGTCCTTTTGGATGGCACCTGAGGTCTCATTTTAACTCTGCAGAATATCTGCTATTGAGTTTTCAATATCTTCTCTCAGAAGGTGTTTTTTCCCAGAGACAAAGGGGAAACCCCACCAGAGAAAAGGGATTCCCATTCCCTCACCCCAGCTTTAATGCAAAGAAATATATTAAGAATGTTATTGATTTGCATAGCTCTTTCAGGTCCATTTCTAGCCTTTGGCGATAGTATAAATTAATATTTTCATTATTAAAACATGGGGCAATAGAGAAAGGTGGTTTTTCTGCTGATAGAAAAACTGGACTTTAACATGAAAAGGTGTTCTAAATCACTATTGACTAGAGAAATGCAAATTAAAACAACTCTGAGATACCACCACACACCTGTCAGATTGGCTAAAGTGATGGAAAAGATAATGGTGAATGTTGGAGGGGATGTGGGAAAACTGGGACACTGATGCATTGTTGTTGGAGCTGTGAATTATTCTGGAGAGCAATTTGGAACTATGCCCAAAGGGCTATCAAAATGTGCTTACCCTTTGATACTACTGGGTTTATAATCCAAAGAGATTTTAAAGAAGGGAAAGGGACCCACGTGTGCAAGAATGTTTGTGGCAGCCCTCTTTGTAGTGGCCAGAAACTAGAAACTGAGTGGATGCCCATCATGGAGAATGGCTGAATAAGTTGTGGTATATGAACATTATGGAACATTGTTGTTTTATAAGAAACAATCAACAGGATGATTTCAGAGAGGCGTAGAGAGACTACATGAACTGATGCTGAGTGAAATGAGCAGAACCAGGAGATCATTATACACGGAAACAACAAAATTAGACAATGATTAATTCTGATGAATAATCTTTTCAACAGTGAGATGATTCAGGCCAGTTCCAATAATTGTGTGATGAAGAGAGAAGACTGTGGAAACTGAGTATAGATCACAGCACAGCATTTTCACTTTTTGTTGTTGTTTGCTGGCATATTATTTTTTCTCTTTTTTTCCTTTTTGATTTTTCTTGTGCAGGAAAATAATTGTATAAATATGTATACGTATATTGGATTTAACATATATTTTTACCATATTTGACATACATTGGATTATCAGCCATCTAAGGGAAGGGGTGGGAGGAAGAGAGAGAAAATTGGAACACAAGGTTTTGCAAGGATTAATGTTGAAAAATTATCCATGCATATATTTTGAAAATAAAAAGCTTTCATTTAAAAAAAAAAAAAAAGTGAAGAGAGCCATCTACACCCAGAGAGAGAACCGTGGAAACAGTGTGGAATACAACATAGCATTCTCACTCTCTCAGTTGTTATTTGCTTGCATTTTGTTTTCTTTCTCAGTTTTTCTTCTTGATCTGATTTTTCTTGTGCAGCAAGATAACTGTATAAATATGTTTACATATATTGGATTTAACATATATTTCAAAATATTTAACATGTATTGGACTACTTGCCAGCTAGGGGAGGGGGTGGGGGGAAGGTGGGAAAAATTTGAAACAAAAGGTTTTGCAAGGGTCAATGTTGAAAAAATTACCCATACATATGCTTTGTAAGTAAATAAATAATTTTTTAAAAAAATATTTTACTTTATTTTATTTTATAATAACTTTATATTGACAGAATCCATGCCAGGGTAATTTTTTTACAACATTATCCCTTGCACTCGTTTCTGTTCCAATTTTTCCCCTCCCTCCACCCCCTCCCCTAGATGGCAAGCAGTCCAATATATGTTAGATATGTTGCAGTATATCCTAGATACAATATATGTTTGCAGAACTGAACAGTTCTCTTGTTGCACAGGGAGAATTGGATTCAGAAGGTAAAAATAACCCGGGAAGAAAAACAAAGATGCAGATAGTTCGCATTCGTTTCCCAGTGTTCTTTCTTTGGGTGTAGCTGCTTCTGTCCATCATTTATCAATTGGAGCTCAGTTAGGTCTCTTTGTCAAAGAAATCCACTTCCATCAGAATACATCCTCATACAATATCGTTGTTGAAGTGTATAATGATCTCCTGGTTCTGCTCATTTCACTTAGCATCAGTTCATGTAAGTCTCTCCAAGACTCTCTGTATTCATCCTGCTGGTCATTTCTTACAGAACAATAATATTCCATAACATTCATATACCACAATTTACCCAGCCATTCTCCAATTGATGGGCATCCATTCAATTTCCAGTTTCTAGCCACTACAAACAGGGCTGTCACAAACATTTTGGCACATACAGGTCCCTTTTCCTCCTTTAAGATCTCTTTGGGATATAAGCCCAATAGAAACACTGCTGGATCAAAGGGTATGCACAGTTTGATAACTTTTTGGGCATAATTCCAGATTGCTCTCCAGAATGGTTGGATTCGTTCACAACTCCACCAACAATGCATCAGTGTCCCAGTTTTCCCACATCCCCTCCAACATTCATCATCATTTTTTCCTGTCATCTTAGCCAATCTGACAGGTGTGCAGTGGTATCTCAGAGTTGTCTTAATTTGCATTTCTCTGATCAATAGTAATTTGGAACATTCTTTCATATGAGTGGAGATGGTTTCAATTTCATCATCTGAAAATTGTCTGTTCATATCCTTTGACCATTTATCATATACTTACTTTGTAAGTAAATAAATAATTTTTTAAAAATAAAAATTAAGAAAGAAAGAAAAAGTTGAATAGAACATGGCACGTGATAGCTCCTCCTGCCAATATCAAACATAGTATTTCCCAAGATCCATTCCTCTATAACACATCTGAGTACTTGTTGGAATTTTCCACAAAATCCTAGAGTTGGAAGGGACCCCAGAAAATATTTAATTCAATACACACAAGTAGGAATCCCCTGTAATTCCCCCAATAAATGAACACACAACTTTGATGGAGGAACTTCTAATGATAGGCTCCCAAAGAACTCACAATTTGAGAGCATTTCTTTTTACTCTTTTATAATTGTTTTTTGTAAGAAGTTTTCCTAGAATACAGATTGGTATAGTGGATAGAATTGCTTTTAAGTCAGAGAACTTGAATTCAAACCTGATGCTCATTATTTCTGTGACTTTGGTCACCTAACTTCCCTGGAGCCATTCTTCATTTGTAAAGAGAAAATTAGACTACCGGAGTTCTAAAGTCTCTTCTAAGCTTATGTGTATGATCTTATGATTATATAAAGTCTAAAAGGGCATCTTAAACTTCTACCCATTTTTCTTCATTATGCATTTTTGAGCTAAGCCAAACCAACTCTAATTCCTTTTCACTATATATCCAGCTATCAATCCTTTCCAGACTTTTCTGAAATCATCCTGCTGATCATTTCTTATAGAACAATAATATTCCATTACATTCATATACCATAACTTATTCTGCCATTTCCCAATTGAAAGGCATCCACTCAATTTCCACTTTCCTGCCACTACAAATAGAGCTGCTACAAACATTTTCCTACATATAGGTCCTTTTCCCTTTTTTATGATCTCCTTGGAATACAGATCCAGTAGTGAGACTGATGGATCAAAGGGTAGATTTGCAACCTTTTCAAATTAAATAATTTGCCATCAGTTCAGTAGTAAGGTAAAAGAAGACTATAAAAGTAGAAGGAGGCCAGGTGATGAAGAATTTTGAATGCCAAACAGGATTTTATATTTGATCCTGGAATTAATAAGGGACCACTGGAGATTATTGAATTAAAGGAGGTGACACGGTCAGAACTGTGAGCAAAGAGTAGACTGGAAGAGATTTGAGACAGGAAGACTAACCAAAAGGCTTTTCCTGCAAAAGTCTAAACTTCAGGTAATAATAGTCTGCATCAGGTAATGGCAATGTCAGAGGAGAAAAGAGGATATATATGAGACAGATCATGAAGGTAGAATTGACAGGCCTTGACAACTAATTGGATATGGTGAGTGAGAAAGAGTGAGGAATCCAGGGTGACACATACATTTCCAGCCTGGGTGATTTAAAGCAAAGCTCCTTAAAATGTATGTTTCATAACTGGATGTGGGGGCTGTGAAATTATGATTTACTATCAGTAAATGTTTGATTTGTATACCTATTTTACATACCTGTGTACTCAGGGTCGTGTAAAAATTTTTCAGGTGAAAGGAAGTCAGGAATGGAAAATGTTTAAGAAGCCCTGATTTAGATGATGGTAGTACCCTTGTCATTAATAATAAAATTAAGTAGAAAATTAATTCAATTTTGTACATCTTTTAAGATGTAATATGGGACACCTGATTCAAGATGTATAATAGGTAGTTGGAGAAACAAAACTGGAGGTCAGATGAGAAGACAGAATGGGATGAAAAGATCTGAGAATCATCAGCACAGAAATGATAGTTGAATCCGTGGGAGCTGATGAGATTATCAATTGAAATAATAGAGATGGAGAAGATAAGAGTGTCTAGAACAGATCTTAGGGAACACCCACAGTTATCAATGGTGATTTGGATAAAGATCTGGCAAAGCAGACTTAAGAAGGAGCATTAAGAAGGTAGAATCAGGAGAGAACAGTGTCATCAAAATCACCCACACACTGTTGTCTGTTGCTCTTGTTCAATACATCCCAAGTTTTTTCTTCCTTCCTTTCTTTTTTCTCTTTCTCCCTTTCTCCCCCCATAACTTCCCAAAATAAAACAGTAGTTAAGCCAAATCATAAAGTATTTATTAAATACCTACTATATGCTAGGCACTGTCCTAAGCTGAATAGAAAGAGAGATCAGAAACAGAAGAAACCAGGTATGTCTTTAGGAGGTACATACCAGATAGGATATCACTATCCAATAGAAATTCCCGGAAGGAAATTCCCACAGACTCCCAGAAGAACAGAAAAATCTGAAGCAAAGCAAGGAAACTCCAAAGCTTCAGTGTAAGAACAGAAAAATTTTACCTGATGGCCAGAGCAAACACCTAAGGGGAATGTTAACCGGATCCTAAATCTAGAGGCAGATGTGTTTGACAGTCTAAAAAGTACTGGACCCAAAGTCAGAATAAATCAGACACTAATCACGTGATCCTGATTATGTCATTTGAATCCTGCCTGCCTCAGTTTTTTCATCTGTAAAAGAGGAATAATAACAAGACCTGTGTCCTAGGATTGTTTCAAGGATAAAACAAAAAAGTATTTGTTTACAAGTATAGATATGCTGCATGTGCTAGCTTTGATGAGGAGGATTAATGAAGTGGAAGAGAGTTCTGGAGCCATTTAATTCAGCTCTCTCAGGAGAAACTGAAGCTCAAAGAAATTAAATGACTTTCCTTTCCCAAGAGCACACAGAACCCAAGAACTCTATGTCCAGATTCAGGGCTCTTTAAATCTTGTAATAAATATAAAATATATTTACATGAACTCCAGAGGTATAGTTATAGTTTCCAAATATAAAAGATCATCAAAATAATTACATCTGGATAATCTTTTGTCAAAAATAATTGCTCTTGAAATATCCAGATGAGAGGGGGAAATGGATTCTGAATTTCCCATATAATTGCTTTGATTTTTTACTCTACTTGTTACATGTAGACCAGGCCTAAAAAAACTACTGAGGTCGCTCTTCATCACAGCTGGGAATTAAGCAGCCCACCCCCACCCAGAATATTTCTTCAAGGAATGAGATGAGGTCATATATGATCTCAAATGAGATAATGTATGTAAGTCTTTGCAAACTTTAAAATATTAGATTAGCATCAGCCATTAGTCACAGAATCATACAGATGGAAAGGATGTCAGTAGCTACCCAAGTACAACCCATCGATGAACTAGAATCATCTTCCTCTGTGACAAATGGTCACTCAGTCTTTACTTAAAACCAACCCTTAAATATTCCCAGGTAACCATTAACTTTCAGGAAAAGATTTCATTATTTGCAAGTTTTTCCTATTGCATCTAGTTCTTCCAGGGGCTAAGTACAGAGTATCTAATCTAATCTTACAGATAACTCTTTGAAGAGAGCTGTTTTTTTTTTTTTTTTGTTTGTTTGTTTGTTTGTTTGTTTGTTTTTTTAATCACTATGGTCTTTCCCCCACATTTCTACAAGTTGCTGTAGCGTGAAACTTTCATCTGACCAAGTCTTTATCTGACTTCCTTTAGGAGAAATACTTTCATATCTGTCTCTGAATTCCCAGAGCTCCAACACCAGGCCCGGCACATGTCCCACAGAGTTTGCTACAAAAGGGGCCTAACTCTCCTTTCCCCTCCTCCTCCCCGCCCTCCTTCCCCCCAGCTCCTAGATACCTGGATGGAGCTCCCTGAAGTTACCCTCTGTCATTCAGCCCCAGCAATCCTTATGTAGCTATGAATACTATAGGTGTTTCTTTCTCATCCCCACAGAATGTTCAATTATCACAGGACTATGATCAACCAACTATTTCTTCCTCCTCATAAGTATGGGTAGAATCCCTTATCCTTTTGAATTGGTTAACCTCTTCTCTAAGGAAAAAAAAATCCCTTTTCTATGCTGCCTTTTCCCATTTTCTCATCCATCTTCATCTCAATCACACAACAATCTTTACACTCTTCTGTCTTCCCATTCCAAGATGCCTCCTGAAATGCTTGATCTATTGTTAAGTTTTCCTCCATCCTTATCTCATTTCCTTTTCATCTTATGGTACGCTAATGGAGACCTATCTCCTTCTGGAAGACACTGCTTCACCAGACACCATCATGAGTAGTTTACTGTACTTCAGTACTGTTGAAAATATAAGTATCATATAACAAATTCCTATACAATGACCAAGTCAGAAGTTTAAATCCTTCAAAATTATTCATTTTTTATAATACTGATGTTATAGTATAAAATTGTTCTGGTTCTGTTCACTTTACTATCTTTCTAGATCTCTCTGAAACTGTCTTTTCAATTCTTATAATACAACAACATTCCATTCCATTCCATTCACATACTATGATTTATTCAGCTATTCCCCAATTGATGATCTCTACCCTTTGTTTCAAATCCTTTGGCATCAAAATACTTCAATAAATACTTCTGTACATACAGAACCATTTCCTTTTTCTGTGAGTTTTTCAGGGATAGCGGTATTGCTAAATTAAAAGCCATGTACTATTTAATAACATTTAGGGAAATGTTCCTAAATGCTTTACAATATGGTTGAACAAAATCACCCACAATGCATCAACAAGCCTATTTTCCTCTAACCCCTACAATATTTGTCAGTTTCTTTCCTCCTCTTTTTTTTTTTTTTTAATTTTTGGTCAGCTTTGCTAAGCTGATGTGACTAGAATCTGAGAGTTGTTTTAATTTACATTTTTGTAACTAACAGTGGGATTTGGAGCATTTTTTTTATATGACCATAGACAGAAAGGGTTTCTTTTCTTGAGAACTATATGTTCACATTCTTATATCATTTAGCAATTAGGGAAAGGTTCTTATTTTTATATACTTGAATGACATTGATGGAAATGAAATCTTAACAGAGAAATTTACTGGTAATATATATGTATACATATATATACACACACACGTATTACATATATAAATGTGTTAATCCATATATATATATATATCCACACATACATATATTTGTGTATATATAGCTTCCCTTCTAATCTAATCTAATCTAATGCATTTGTGTGAAAACTTTTGAATTTTTTTGGAATCAAAATTTTCCATTTTTATCTTCTGTAATCCTCTCTATACTTTGATCATCTATCTAGAGGTTTGAAAACTAGTTTCTTTATTATTCCTTTAATTTGTTTATAATGTGACTTTTTATATCCAGGCCATGTATTCATTCATTTTGATATAAGGCAGGAGAGATTGGTCTAAATCTAATTGCTCCATGCCATTGTTCAATTTTCCCAGTAGTTTAAAAAAAATTAACTAGTCTCTCTCTTTATGTGTTCCCATGAGTTCGATTATCTCCTCAACTGCTAGCATTCTTCCTTCCAAATTACCTTTTATTGAACTATCCATCTATATGTATACATATACATTTATATTTATATAATTTTTATTTTTTCAAACATGCTCACAAACACATTTATTTAGGTAATTGTGATTTCACTATTTCTATTGAGGAAACTACCATCCTTCCAGTCAACCAGGTTCACAATCTGAGTAACATGTGACTCTTCTTTTGCTTTCATTCCCCATATCTAATCAGGAGCCAAATCTCGTCAAATCTTCCTTCACATACCATTCTCTTCCCTTTACTCACACAATTGACTTCAGGTCATTGTCACCTTCCAGCTAGACTTTTGCAATAGCCTCCTAATTGGTCTCCTTGCTTCCAATTTGTTCTTTCTCCATCCAATCCTCCACATTGTTACTATTTCAATATGCCCAAGATAGAAGTCTGGCCAGGCTATTCAAATGCTCAATAGTGTCTAATGGCTCCCCACTGCCTCTATGATAAAATACAAATTTCTCAGTCTGACATTTAAAATCATATACAACCTGGTTGCCTCATATCTTTCAATATATACTTCATTATTATTTCCTTTTATGTACTCTCTATTCTGTTCATATTGACCTACTAGCTCTCACCTCCATGCTCCACTAGATGTTTCTCATGCCAGGGATATTCTTTCCCTACCTTCCAATCTTTCTTCAAGGCTCAGTCTCAGTACCATCTCCTTTGTGAACCCTTTTTTAAATCCCCTTTTGTGCTCTCTCCTCTCTCAAATTACCTCATATTTACTTAACTGCATATATTATTATATATGTCCAGTAGAATCTAAGTTTCCTAGAGATAAAAATTGAATTATATTGTCTTTCCAGAACTTGGCACAATTTAAATGTTCTTTTAAAAAATTCTTTTTTAAAAACTGTCTCCTGATATTCTTTTGTCTTTATGTTACCTACATTTTCCAATGCACACTTCTGTACTACCCCTCCTAGAGAGCCATTCATTATAAGAAAGAATAAAAAAGAGGAAGGAAAAAAATAGTTCAGAAAAACTAACATATTGAAAAAGCCTAACATTAGATGTAGTATTCCATATCCATGTCCCCCATCTCTTTAAAACAGCGAGAAGAAATTCTTATACAGAAGTATATTCTGAATAAATGTAAGTTGGGTTCAATTGAATTGGAAGGCTTTTGGTGATAAACATCTCCTAATTTATTTAAGCTGGTAATCAGATGATTGGACATAAAGCCTGGACATTGTCATACCTAAATCTTTCCAGCTTTCTAAAACCTGTCAGAGTTTGGGCTTTACTGGCATAGATTTTGAGAACATATTCCCTCATTTATGTGGAATCTAGACACCAGGACTCTAGAGCACCTCTGCTTGCCCCCCCACCCCATCCTTCTGCTTGAAGTAAGGAAAACCTCAATCAACAGTGACATGTGAAGCACCAATAAGGCTAGCATTGCCTCGCATACTAAGGGGGCTGTCAAGCCTGCAGAAAGGGGTTCAGGATCTACCTAGGAATTGTAGTATACGTGCTATGAAAGATTAGGGATAATAAAAGACAATGTATAATTAAGAACCTTAGTAGTCACTCTAAAATTTCAGGGATCTTCAAACTTTTTAAACAGGGGGCCAGTTCACTGTCCCTCAGGCTGCTGGAGGGCCAGACTCTAATGAAAACAAAAACTTTGTTTTGTGGGCCTTTAAATAAAGAAACTTCATAGCCCTGGGTGAGGGGGATAAACGTCTTCAGCTGCGCATCTGGCCCGAGGGCCGTAGTTTGAGGACCCCTGCCTAAGTGTAGGACAAGACAGAAATTATATCAAAGCAAGAAGAGACCTCAGTTCCCACACTCCCCTTTTATTTTACAATAGAGGAAACTATGGGGAAGTAGTAAAACCTAAATTAGAACTCTCAGTCCAGCGTCCTCTGGACCACACCACATTGCCTACATAATCAGTATTTCCTTATCCTCATTCTCTCAGCCAACTCAGTGGTATGTACCATGAGAATTTAGCACATCCTCATTTCTCAGGAGGCAGGGAGCTGGTCTGCCAGGGAAAATAAAGCCAAACTTTAAAGACAAATCAAAAGCTTCAGCCTGAAGGACTCAGCAGAATCCACTTAATTATTTAAAGCATCACCTGGGGTCCCTGTCTCCTAATTGGCTGGGAGGCATTGGCACATTAGAGTACCCAGTTAAACAGATCCAACTGTCAAAACAAGATGGAAGGACTGTATTTCTTTTCTCAATATAGCAGCACACCCATCCTAGATGGGAAGGTTCATCAGGCAATAAAAGGAAGCAAAGTAGGAACTAGGGAGGGGCAATCAGGGCTATGTTCCAGGGTGCTGATGGCACATGCAGTCCTTCAAGCAATATAGATATTATACAGACTTAGCATCTAGTTAGCAAGAGAAATTAGTTAAAACAGAAAGCTAGCAGATGGTAAAACAAGATGAGCTTCTCTACCTTCCTTCCCTGGTCTGGTAACCAATATTCCAGGATTTATATCGACACACACCTGCCCCTCTCCTGCTTAGTATAGTCTATGATCTTTGTCCTAAGACAAAAATTCCTCATCATAACCATGATTACAATCCAACTTCCAGACAGTGTCCAAATGCCTCCGATCCTCCAATAAACCCCCTAATGTATGAGCATAATACTTTAACTGTGCAACTCCAGCTTAATCATTGGACGCTGTTATGAATAATAACAAAAACAAGGCTATTATCACCATTCTGGCTTCTTTAAGAATAAAAAGGAAGAGATGCATTTTGGAACAAACCCTTTACATAGAGTGTTGTCCACAACTTCTCTCTATCTTTTTGGTCTTCCCCATTAGAATCTAAGACTTGAAAGGCAAGATCTGTCAATGAGTGGATCAACAGGCATTTATTAAAACATATTCTGGGTTTTGTGCTACACACAGGAGAGACAAAGACAATAGTGAATCAGTTTCCCATTTGTCCTTGAGTTGCTGCAGGAATTAGCTCAATGAGTGAGCACTTCATTCATTCAGATAGATGGATCCCTTTGAGTAAGAGGAAGATGCTGGTATGGCATCAGTGAAAACTCAATGAATTTTTCATTTTCCAGGATATTTCTGGCAATGGAGACTCTGACAGCAACCAGTGGCAGCTGTGGAAGCAGTTTTGGGTTCTTTTTTCTATAAAGAGAAAGTTCTTCTCCTGGCAGAATTTTTTCTTTTTTCTATCTTGGCATCCGATTGCCAGGAGACATAAATGAGGCTGCTGAGGCCATGCCCATACTTAAGTGTTTCATGTGTATCCAAAGAATCATCCAAATAGGAAAGGAAATCCTGGGATATTCTTGCTATGGAACACTTCTCTTTAGACTCGAAACACAGCTGTGTGCCAGCCCCCAGAGACTGGGTATTAAAAACAGTGCTACTACATAAACATTCAGGACCTCTTTCCATGGAGGTGCTTAAAATTTCTAACTCTCTTAAAAGGAACTACACATCCACAAGGAATTCCATTTTTATGAAAGCTTCTGCATTTAGAGAACACAGAAAGGTGCAAGCTAGAAGAAAGCTGGGGGCTGAGAACATTAGAATCAAGAATATCAGTTTTCCAAGGATCCTTAAAGAACATATAAATGAACTCTTGTTTAATCTACTGATGGAACTGAGGCCTGGAAAGGAGAAAAGACCTCCACCATGTCACACAGCATGCTAGGGAGTTAAAATCGAGGCCCACTGTCTCCTCAATTCTGTTCTCATTTTTCTATATCATATAGTTTTCTAGAATTATTGGCCTTTATCAGTTGAAAGAGAGCTTCAAGTATAGGACTATCAAACTCAACAAGAAACAAAGGTCCCTAGTCCATTCATAAAGAATCCTGCCAGTGGCACAGTGACTTAGTTTTAAAATATAATATATCTGTTTTATTGCATTTTTATTTATTTTGTAACATTTCCCAATTACATTTTAATTTCATTCAGGCACCATGTAGCTCCTGTTGTAGCTACATGTCTGACATCTTTGATTTTACATTTTCTTGTTAAAGAAACTGAGGCCACAAAACGTGTTAAGTGACTGGCCCATGATCACACAGGGTAATTAATTGACAAATGTCTTTTGCTATTGTTGTGTAGTTGCTTCAGTCATGTTTGACTTTGTGATCTGATTTGGGGTTTTCTTGGCAAAGATACTGGATGATTTGCCATTTTCTTCTCCAGCTCATTGTACAGATGAGGAAACTGAGGGAAACAGGATTAAGTGATTTGTCCAGAATCATACAGCTAGAGTATGTTGAAGGCTAGATTTGAATTCAGGAAGATAATTCTTCCTGATTCCAGACCCAGAATTCTATCTACTGCCACACCTAGCTTCCCATAGATATCTTTACTTAAAACTATTCTAGGTAATCAGTATATATTTTATGTTTAAATGGCTATGAATCATCACAGGGTAAAGGAGAAATGTGGCCATAAACCTTCACCCACCCCCAAATCATCTCTGCATAGGCAACACACAATTCTGAAACTGCCATTAGAGCTGTTCTGTGGGTCACAGCACTGAGTTTCCAAAAGGCCAATATATTACTTGATAGGGGTGATCACAGGGGAAATGGTTAGTTTATCAAGAGAAGGGAGGATCATGACAGAAAAGGGCATGGAACAGGTTAGTTTTATAAAAGGCTATATCTAAAGTCAGCGGCACTCCTAGCCAAAATAGGACTGAGTGGGTTATTGTTTGTCCTGTTTCTTTTCAAAAAGGACCAATGACATCCCAGGGTTCTACCCGTTATAGCATTGGCTGCTCTTCAAAAAGATGCACTTAATGCACAATAGTCTGAGGGAACTACTTTTCTGGGCTGACTTTTCTCATCTGCAAAAGGAGAAGAGGAAGGTGTTAAGACTAGGACATGGGATCATTAAGCCTTAGGATCAAAGACTAGAGTTGACAGGAACCTCAAAGGCCATTTAGTCAATGACTTCATTTTACAGATGAGGCATCTGAGGGCAAGAGGCGCTATCAGTGTTGCTCAAAGTCCCATGGGTAGCTAGCATCAGCCTTGGGAGCCGAACCCATCACCTTTAACAGAAGTCCCAAGTTAATGTGATAAGGGGGAGCTAGGTGGTACAATCTACTGGCGCTGGAGTCAAGAAGATCCGAGGTCAAATTTGGCCACAGACTAACTAGCTATAGACCCAGACAAATCACCTAACCCTGTGTGCCTGTTAGAAACAAAAAGAATCAAGCCAATAAACAACAACAAAAACAACAAAACTAAGAAAAAATAACTAACTTCACTTGATGGTCTTTGAAGTCTCTTTCACCTCAGGTTTTTGGATTCTTTGAGTCAACTAAGTCACAGCCATTCCCTGCAGTTAAACAGTGTCCTAATCTCCACTTTGCTCATCTGTTCCCGTTTCAGTCATGAGGAATTCTGCATGGCTCACCCCAGAAGAGTCACAACAGTCAAGAGTCTGGGTTCAAGCCCTGACTCTGCTGCTAACTTCCTATGTCACAGATCGCCCATCTGCAAAAAGCAGCGTTGGGACTACGGAACAGATCACTGGCACTTTTCCAGCTGCCACTCTCCGTCCAAAGTTCCCGTGTCTCCTAATCTAAGCTTACACAACAAAACAAGGTTGAGAGTGTCTCCTGAGAGCCACGGGCTTCTTGCTCCAGCCTGCAAGTGAAGTTATTGGCAACACCAGAAAAGACCAGTCTCAGAAGGTCACACCGGGCTTCTTCCTCTGACTTGGAAGGGGGTTCAACACACAGCTGCAGGGCTGTTTTAAATATGGTCTGAAATGCTTATACCCCAGAATATTAAAACAGCTATAAGAAATGAAACTTCTTGTCCCAATTTTATAACTGTTTTACTCATAAACAGCCCCAAAAGGTGCTATTAACAGCTTACTTCAAGATTTCTAACGCTAAGTTAAGTCAGCATCCAGGCCTTATTCTCAAAGCAGCTCCCCTGCCGTTCTCTCACCTGTAAGGACTCTCTATAGGCCGACGGTGATCAATTAGTGTCTAGGCAGAGTGAAGTCTGCTCTGTGTATTTTTAGGCACTCTGACAAAAGAGAATAGCAGCTTGTATAATTTTATGTTTTAGCACATTACCGTGGGTTAGGAGGAAAAAAATGTTTATTTGACATCTAGCAATGTTTAACTCAAGATGCTGGCACAGGTTCCATATTCCAGCACTTCTTTAGGAGTACCGGAAGAAAGAGACCATATGGTAAACCCAAATTTAATGTAAAAAAAAAAAAATCTTGTTAAAAATCTAAAACTTGGAGACTTAAGCTGGATCTTATTTTAAGGATGACAAGTCTGGAAGCCATTCCAGGAAACCAGTATGTTGTGGAGGGAAGAGATTAGGATTCAAAAGCTTGCATGTGTGTTTTTTTTCCTGCTAGTCCCAGGTCTGTCACTAATAAAGATATGTGTCTCTGGGTAAGTCACTATCTGTGCCCCAGTTACCTTATCTGTAAAATGGGAATAATTAAAACAACTTGTCCTAGCTATCTGACAGTGTGTGAGAATAAAATGAGACATAGTAATGAAGGTGAGAAGTCTTTGAGAAGTTTGATCATCATTCATTCGAGAATTTAATCAAAGATCCTATCAGTTCTAGTTCCAAGCAAGTAATTTCTCTTTAATAATCTGGACCTTCTGGCAATTAAACAAGAAAAGACAATGAAATTTTGTGCTAATCTGGTATCTTTGACAGCATAGATGCTATCTTACTATCATAAAGCTAATTCCACTAAAAGAAGCCTGATATAGAAAAGGAAAACTGAGTCATGGTCAAGGATGCTACAAGTTAGAAGGGACAGTGGGGCACTGTTAGAACATACTCTAAAGCCAGACCTTTATTAGTTGTCTACAGCAGGCCAGCTGGGGAGTAAAATATAAGAAGACCAAAAAGATCCTGAAGAGTTAAAGACAATGACAAAACAGTCCCTGTTTTCAAGAAGCTTATGTTCAAGTAAAGCAGAAACTTAACTAGATATAGACAACATACTCACAAAATAAACTCAAGGAAATCTTGAAAGAGAATAGTAGCAGCTGGGGGCATCAGAAAAGAAATTATATAGATGATGCTTAAGTGGGGCAAGCTAATCAGTCCAACTGAAGCAGCAAAACACTCTAAGGCACACGAAGATGTTGACTTGACCAGGCAAGTCTGGTTAACATTAATACCAATGCCACATCATCTTGCCTGAGACCCAAAGGGAAATATTTTAAAATCCCAAACTCAAGAGTTTTGGGACCTACAGTTCTTCCCAAACTGAGTCCCACCAACTCCCACAGCCATTATTCAAGGAAGCAACTCCAAGAGAGAACAGGTCTGCCATTCTCACTAACTGCAAAATATGGGGGAAAGCTTGAGAGAGGGAGAAATAGGAAGCAGTTCATACAGGCAGGTCAAATAGTAATCAACTACCACTCTATCTTAAGACTCCAATGGAAATAACTCAAGACCCTACACCTAAGAGCCTCTGGAGTAGGACTACCTGCAGACCATGGTCCTGCTTCTTACCTGGACCCCTGAGCTATTGAGGGGAGAAGTTACTGTGAAGAAGTGCTCAATAAATGCTTTTTCATTCATTCATTCCCTTAAAGAAATAAAGATTCTAAGAAATGGAAATGAGAAGTATGTACATTATAAGCATGGAGGACACACCATGCAAAAGGGTATCTTGGGTATTAGGAACAGTAATTAGGCCAGTCTGGCCAGATTAAAAATACATGACCATATAGGAAGGCCAGCTAATCCAACTCTTCATTTTACAGAAAAGGAATGGAGTATAGAGTGGTAAAATCCAAAGAAAACTGAATGGGAATAGATTTGGTTTCCAATCTGGAATTAAGTAAATAAACATCAATTATGCACTTACCAAGTGCCTGCCCCTCTAAGTGCTGAGGAATGCAAAGAAAATGCAAAAAATAGTTTCTGCTTTCAAGAAGTTCACCAGGAAAGAGAACATGCAAACAACTGTGTACAAATAAGATATATAAAGCATAAGTTGAAAATAATCTTAGAATGAAAGCATTATATCAATAAAGAGGAATCAAAAGAGACTTCTGGTAAAACTGAGACTCAAAGGAAGATGAGAGATGGAAATGATGAGAAACAGAATTCTGGATTTGGAAAATAACCAATGAAAATGCCCAGATGGAATGTTTTGTGCAAAATACAGCAAGGAGGTCAGTGTTACTGAAACATAAAATACAAGTTGGGGAGGAAAGTGTAAGAATATCAAAAAGGTAGCAGGTGTCAGATTATAATGAGAATGAGCTTTAAAAAATTAAAAAATATATATTTTTAAAAATTAGATTCTGACATTGATAGGAAACTAATGGAGTTTGTTGAATCAGGAGTGACATTGTCAGACCTGAGCTTTAGAAAGATCAATTCTACAGATGAATGGAGGATGGATTGGAGTGAGGAGTAATTTTAGTTGGGTAAATCAACAAATAATTCCAGCTTTAAGGTTATACAATATCTGCATCACTAACTTCTGTATTGTTTCCCTCTCTGAGCTCCATTTGAGAGAAGACTGACTGCCTTACTTACCTCAAAGAAGTGGATCAAGAAATGGTAATAAAGTATGTACAAGCATTACTGCAACAATAGAAATCACTATCTACCACTTCTTTGAGGAATTATCAACTGGGCATGTATGTGCCTGAGAAAACTGCTAGTAAAGGGGGAAAAAAATACTTTGTTCTCCTAGATTAAAAAAAAAAAAAACACCCACCTTAGAAGGGTGGAGTCATTGAAAATGAAAGGGATTGATGGCTTTCAAGACAAGGGACCAGGAGGATTATGGCATTCTGTGTGGTAGGGCTAGTTCTTCTTTGGAAGGCTGACTTTGGGGTGGGGCAGATTTTAGCTCAAACTACAAATCCAAAGCAGTGCCAGATTACTCACCTCCTAATTGTTAAGGCTAAAGTACACCACGAAAAACTCATGGGGCTATAAGGATTTTGATTTTAATCAAAAACATTAATGCATCCCTCCCAAAGAGAGAATGTGGGCTAAACACAACATTCCATTGAAGATCAGCCCTGCTTCCAGGATGGCCAGCAGGAAACCTTGAAGCAAAGAAATATTCCGAGGGGTGATAGTGGGAGATGAAATCCACCCAGAAGATATCAAACCGAAGTTCCAGGGACCCAGTTAGCCAAGATAATTCATTTAAAACCCAAAACAGCTGCTTTATGGGGAGAAACACCCATCAGTAGCTAATGTCCGGGGAAGGAAAATGACACCTGTATTTCCTCATAAGCAATACAGCAGGAAGAAGATGAAATTCATTAATCCTAAACTAAGAGTTACTCAGAAAGCAGCTACTCAGCCAAAAGTTAGAAGCTGCAGAATATCAAGGGGTTTTTTTTTTGCCCTGGGTGTCGCCCTGGGCTCTCTTATCTTCTTGGTCTACATTCTTTCTTGGTAACCTCACCAATGAATACTTGTGAGTTCAATTACCAAAATTATATAAAGACTCTCAACTCTAATCCAACTTTTCTCTCCTGAGCTATAATCCAGTATCACCAACTGACTTCTGGACACATGACCTTTCTTCCTAAAAGCACAAAAGCATTCCTCTTCTGAATTTCCCTATTTATATTAAGGATTATTTTCCCCAATCATTCAGTAATTCCTAATATTTCCTCTCACACCCCATATTCAATAGGCCCGAGTAGGTCATAGAATCAAAAGCTGGACTTCCTTCTCCCTAAAAAAGTCAGAAGAGGAGATATAAGGGAAAGGTGGACTACATTGCCACAAAATACTAAGTGCTAAGCTTCTGATCCATAACAAGAAATGGATCCCTGTACATAATATGAACTCAACAAATAACCTGGGACAGACGCAAAGGAAAGGAGATTCTAGAGAGCTCAGAAAGGATACTGGATTTTAGTTTGTCGTGAGCCATTGACAATATTGGCACTGGAGGCTCTTGATTTTAAACTTCTTCCACCAGCCAAAATAAAAGTAAAAAAAAAGAACTACTCAGCTTTAGAATACTTTAAGATTTTAAAAGCGCTTTTCCTCTTAATAATCCTGAAATATAGGGAGCAAATATTACCCTCATTTTAAAACAGGGAAAACCAAGGCTCAGTCACTCAGTGACTTGACCAGAATCACACAACTAGTAAGCAAAGGAGCACAGAAATGTTAGCACACCTTTCTCAACTACAGATTTAGAATTCTTTTCATTGTAGATTCTTAAAAATTTAACTGCTACTCTGCAAGAATGGAAACCAATTATGCCTGAAGTAGGATCAAGGTAGAAGTTGCCAAAAAGTAAAATGAAGTTTGACCTAAAGAAAACCTTTCCAATAGAGTTATTCAAAACTGGAAATGGGCTGCTTTGAGATGTAGTAGATTTTTACTCACTGAGGGGGAAAGGAGCCTGCCTTCAAACAAAGACTGGATGACCATGTGCCTCATATATCATAGATGGCATTCTTGTCCAAGTGTGAGTTGGAACTACATAGTCCCCCGAGGTCTCCCCCAGTTCTGAGATTAGTGATTCTAACCGAACAAAAGTTTGCTGAGCACTTGCTGCATGCTTGAAAGTAAGTAACTTATAGTCTATCAGGTTTACTGAGTAAACATTTGTGGATTGGTATGGAGACACAGTGAGAAAATTAAACAAATGATTGTGGGATGCTCTGAAACCTTGAGGCAGTAATATTAAGTGTTGGCCATACAAAGAAAAAGCAAAAACTGTCACTGACATAAAGGAAGTTACAGACTAATGGAGGAGACACCAAGTATAGAAATAGGTATCTTCAAGATGCATATTCAGCAAATATAAAACAATCTTAGAAAAGAAGGTACTAGCAAAGAACTGGACACTGAATGGATGTCCATCAATTAGAGAATGACTGAATAAGTTATAGTACATGAATGGTATGGAATATTATTGTTCTATAAGAAATGACCAGCAGCATGATTCAGAGAGGCCTGTAGAGACTTACATGAACTGATACTAAATGAAGTGACTAGAACCAAGAGAACATTGTACACAGCTACAAGATTATATGATGATCAATTCTGATGGACGTGGGTCTTTTCAACACTGAGGTGATGCAGGTCAGTTCCAATAATCTTGTGATGGAGAGAGTCATCTACACCCAGAAAGAGGACTTTAGAGACTGAGTGTGGATCACAACATAATATTTTCACTTTTTTTGTTGTTGTTTGCTTGCATTTTGTTTTCTTCCTCATTTTTTCCCTTTTTGATCCAATTTTTGTGTGTGTGTGTGCAGCAAGATAACAGTGGAAATATGTATAGAAGTATTGTACATGTTTAACATATATTGAATTACTTGCCATTTAGATGAGGGGATAGAGAGAAAAGAGGGAGAAAAAATTAGGAACACAAGATTTTGCAAGGGTAAATGTTGAAAAGTATCTATGTATGTGTTTTGAAAATAAAAAACTTTATAAAAATAATTTTAAAAGAAAATAAAAAGCTTTTAAAACTTTCAAAAAACATTTTTTAAAAATAAAGCCAAATCTAAATAATTAGAAAATTATTAATTGTTCATGGGTAGACTGACCTAATAAATGAGAATTATACTTAAAAAAAAAAAAGAAAAGAAAAGAAGGCACTAAAAGCTGAAAGGACTAAGAACAGTGCATGCAGAAGAGGCTTGAAGAAGAAGCCATTCAATAAAACAAAAGATTCCAACTTCTGGAATAAGAATTCAATATTTGACAAAAACTGCTAGGAAAACTAGAAAACAGTATGGCAGAAATTAAGCATTGATCAACATCTCACACTATTTACAAAGATAAGGTCAAAATGGATACATGATTTAGACATAAAAAATAATATCATAAGCATATTAGAAAAGCAAAGAATAGTTTATCTGTCAAATGTATGAAGAAGGTAAGAATTTATGACTCAACAGGAGATAGAGAACATTATGAAATGTAAGGTGGACAATTTTGATTATATTAAATTTAAAACAGGTTTTGCACAAATAAAACCAAAGCAGCTATGATTAGAAGGGAAGCAGAAAGATGGGAAATAATTTTTATAGCCAGTGTTTCTGATAAAGGCCTCATTTCTAAAATACATAGATAACAGAGTCAAATTTATAAGAATATAAGTCATTCTCCAATTGATAAATGGTCAAAGGAGATGAACAGTTTTTAGATGAAGAAATTAAAGTCATCCCTAGTCATATTTTTTAAAATGCTCTAAATAACTATTGATCAGAGAAATGCAAATTAAACAACTCTGAGATGTCACCTTACATTTATCAGATTGACTAATAGGACAGAAAAGAAAATGATAAATGTAGGAAAGGATATAAAAAAGTTGAAACATTAATGCATTGTTGGTGGAGTTGTGAACTGATCCAACCATTCTGTAGAGCAATTTGGAACTATGTCCAAAGGGCTATAAAACTGTGCATACCATTTGATTTAGCAACACTACTACTAGATTTCTATCCCAAAGAGATCATAAAAAATGGAAAAGGATCCATATGAACAAAAAGATTTATAGCAGCTCTCTTTGTGGTAGCAAACAACTAGAAGTTGAGAGTATGCCCACCAATTGAGTTATGACTAAACAAACTTTGGTATAAGAATATAATAAAATACTACTATTATATAAGAAATGATGAGCAGGTGGATTTTAAAAAAACCTGAAAAGACTTATATGAAGTAATGCTGAGTGAAGTGAGCAGAACCAGAACACTGTACCCAATAACAGCAACATTGTGCAGATGATCAACTTTGATAATCAAAAGATTCCCAAAGAATTATGATGGAAAATACTACTATACCCATCCAGAGAAAGAACTATAGAGTATGAATGCGGGTCGAAAAATAATTTTTGTTGTTGGTGGTGATCTAACGGTTTTTCCC
Source organism: Antechinus flavipes (assembly GCF_016432865.1). Classification (NCBI taxonomy): domain Eukaryota; kingdom Metazoa; phylum Chordata; class Mammalia; order Dasyuromorphia; family Dasyuridae; genus Antechinus; species Antechinus flavipes. The sequence continues at coordinate 505,961,704 of NC_067399.1, forward strand.
TTTTGTTCTGATTCTTCTTTCACAACATGACTAATAAGGAAATGTTTAATATAATTGTACATGTATAACCTATGTCAGATTGATTGTCATCTTGGGGAGGAAGAAGGGAAGAAAGGGAGGAAGAAAAAATTGGAACTCAAAATATTACAAAAATAAATGGTAAAAATAAAACTTAAAAAAATAAAAGGAGCCACAAATAAACAAATAAAATAGGGGATATTGAATAAGAGCATGTATTAAATTGATAACTATGTGACTCCATTAAGAAGTGGAGTGAAGAAGAAGTCTTTTTGATATGGAGAACAGCCAGTGCAGATTCACAGAGATGAGAAATGGAGTATCCTGTGTGAGGGCCAGCAAAAAGGCCCAGATGGGTGAATTCTTTAATATGCAGAAGGCAATAATGTATAAGGAAGAGGTCAAATTGTGAATAGTTTTGATTTCCAAACCAAGGGATTATATCTTGTACTTAAGATATAAGTACAAGATTAAAATTTGGTGGGAACAGATCAAGTCATCAGATGTTTCCTCAAAAGAAGGAATGCATTTGCAATGTAATTTGTAATGAGAAGCTCTAGGATAATTTCTTATTTTGTCATTGTTATATATCTTTGTGAACTCTCAATAGGCAATGAAGAGAAATGACAATATCAGTCAACTGCAAAGATATAAATGCATTAATTAGTAAGTCTATAGATGGAGGTCAGCACTTGGACAGCTCAGAGCTTGACATGTCTTAGTAAGATTGTTTTGCCAGGTCCCTCATACTAAATCTAATCATATTGACTAGGATAAAGAGCAGTGTGTCCTAGTGGCAAGTATGAATTACTGAATTATTTTACATAAAAGTCATTTTTTTATCACATAAAAGGGAGTTACTAGAAATAAATCAGTCAAAAAGAATTTATCTATCAGGGATTTTACTGAAGAGCTGAATTTATAAAGAAAAGTTAAAACAAGTCTCTGTTCTCATGGATCTCACATTTAACAACATACAAATAATTTTGTACAAACAAGTTACACACCCTCTAAATGGAATGTAAGGTAATCAAAGAGGGAAAAGATTGGAAAATAATAAGACGGGGAAAGGCTTCCTATAGAAAACTGATTTAAACTTATTCTGAAGGAAGTCAGGGAAGCCATTTGGAGTAAGCAGGAAGATGGGCAATATCCCGGTATGATTCAATGGAATCAGGAAATAGAGGGTTTGTGTTCAAGCAAGCAGCCAGGGGCCAGTATAGCTAAATTACAAAATATATAGAAGCAAATAATATGTAATAAGACTGAAAAGAGACAGGCTGTGAAAAATCTTCAAATATTAAAGTCAAGTATTGACTTTATATGTCATACTGTGGGTAATAGGGAGCAATAGGAGTTTACTGAATGAGGAAAGGGTAGAGAGATACGGATATGTGCATTTTAAGAAAAATCACTGGCAGCTGGAATAAAAGATGAATTCGAATGGGGACAGATTTCATGCACGGAGTCCAATCAAAAGACTATGGGAGTCATTCAGACAGGAGGTGATGGATCAGAGCCTGTACTAAGCTGATGACTTTGAGTGGATAAAGGGAGATAGAAATTAAAGATTTTGTGGCGGTATAAACAAGCAAGATTTGGCAACTGCTTTTCTATAGAATAAGTAAGAGTGAGGAATGGAAGAGGAAACTATATTCATGAAAGCTTGGGTGTCATTGTTCAAGAGTAATAGAAAAGAATAATAGCAAAGTTGAGAAGAGTGCAGATTTTGGAGGGAAAAAATGAGTTCTTTTTGGATGTGTTGAATTTAAGATCTCTATGGAACATCCAATTCAAAATGTCTAAAAGACAACAGTGATACAGAACTGGAACTTAGGAGAGAAAGACAAAAACTGGATATATAAATACAAGAATCATCTGCAGAAAGTTGGTTGAACCCATAGGAGTTAAGGAGATAATATAAAGAGAATAATATCATTATAAATGCTACATAACAACATGTAATATTATATAATAATAATAATAGAAAGAAAATAAATATAATGAGATAATGGAATAACATAAAAAGAAAAGAGTATGGATAAAGACAGGGCCTTAGGTGTCACCTATGCTATTCATATAAAGATCCAGAAAAGGGGACTAAGAAGAAGTCAGAAAGGTAGAAGCAGAACCAGGAAGACAACATTATGGAAACCTAAAGAGAATAGAATAACCATGAAAAGAGGTTGATCAATAGTGTAGAAGACTGCACAGAGGTCAAGAAGAATGAGACTGAGGAAGACCCACTATATTTGACAATCAAAGGATCATTAATTACTTTAGAAAGAAGTTTCAGTTCAATTAAGTTGGAAGCTAGAGTTTAGAAGAGAGAGCAGAGGAAGTGAAGGTACCTAGTATAGGTGGGATTATCAAGGAGTTTAGCTAAGAAGAATAGGAGATATAAAGATTGATAAGTCTTTATGGATCAAGTAAGAGTTTTTTAAGGATAGGATAGGAGAGGTAAGTAGTAGGCTAAAAGCAAAAAAAAAAGGAAGAGATTAGTATTTAGAAAGAGAATGGGGATGATCTGAGGGGAAATTTTGGATGGGATAGGTCTAAGAAAAAACAGAGACACAAAGAGAGGAGAGAGAGAGAGGAGAGAAAGGAGAGAGAGAGAGAGAGAGAGAGAGAGAGAGAGAGAGAGAGAGAGAGAGAGAGAGAGAGAGAGAGAGAGTGTGAGTTGATTCTTGGTGTATGATCATAATTTTTTTCAGGGAAATACAAAGTGAGATACTCAGCTGAGAGAGTGGGAGAAAGTTGCCACAAGAGACTTAAGGAGGGATGAAAATGTTCAGAATAGCCACTGTAATGAATAGAATAGTATCTCCATTGGGAAATATAAAAATGATTGCCTTGCTGTAGTAAGAACCCAATTGAGATTATATAACATAAATTCATAGTGAACACATTTGTTTTATGAGTTTCTCTATCTCCAAATAGCAGCAAAGGAGACAAATGGTCGAAGTAATCCAGGGTTGGGGTTTGGCAAGGTACAGTCTTCTGCTGAACAAAGGCATAGAGTATTTAAGAGTAGAAGGTTAATGTAAAGTTTAGCTGGTTCACACAAAGAAGACAAGATAGGGAAGAGAAAAAAATACAATCAGTGTAGGGATGATGACCTAGTAAAGAACTAAGAGATAGAGAGATTAGAGATCATGGTGAAGACAAAAAACAGGATTGGGGTCATAGGGCATATATAAAGATGGAATGTTAAAAGGCTATAATAAAATTAAGAAATTCTGTAGTTTATGAATATGGAATTAGAACTCCCTTGAGTGATAATTATAACAAGGGTATAACCATCTCTATAGGTAGCTAAGGTAGAAAAAAGTAGTCATCAATATCATGTAGATTGAGGAGCTGAGACATTAGGATATTTGAGGAAACATTGCTATGTATGTTGAATTGTGAAGGTAGGAATTGTGGCACAGATAAAGACTGTGATCCAGGAATTTAATTCATTGAGAGAAAAAAATACAATGCTCTGGAAAGGGAAAAGGGTAGAGGGATCTAGCTAATAGCTACCAAGATCATGACTGGATGATAAATGAGGGTAGTGTTAATAGCAAAGAAGAAATTGCTCAGTGATGGTGGTAGAGAGGAGCCCAGAAATGGCAATGGGGGGAAAAATTATTTTAGCTTTTTCATCTACTATATATCCAGCGAATCAAAGGAAAATATGAAAATGCAACCAGAACTAGAAAGGGATAGCCAGGGATGCAATGTGCTTAGGAGTGAGGCTAGAATAATCTAAGGCCAAAAGATGGAAATAATAAGAAAGGAAAAGACTAAAGGTGAAAGAACAAGTTTATTCAGAGAATACAATGGTAACTTAGTTCTATAAAGTCAGAACAGACATTTCTAAAGATCCTGTTTTAATGAACAAGGTAAGAATGGTTAGTCAGTCAAAAGCAGAACCCTCAGTTTACAATTTAATTATAGTTTGCATGTCAATAAATATTTTTGTATGAACTTTATTCTCTTAAATAAGAAAAGGCTTATAAATTATGTTTTTTTTACCCCAAAGAAAATGGGATAAACTTTAATCCAGGTCTTTCCATAAAAATCATAAGACTCAGGATAACCTCCTCATTTTACAAATGCTTTTAGGAAATCTATATAGCACATGATAGGCAGGGTCTGGAGTCAAAATCTGAGTTCAAACCCAGCCTCGGATACTTACTAAATTGTGTGAACATAGGGAAGTCCCTAAACCCTGTTTGTTTCCATTTCCTCATCTGTAATATTAGTTGGAGAAGGAAATGGAAAACCACTCTCGTATCTTTGTCAAGAAAACCCGAATATGGGATCATATGACGGATCGATTTTTAGTACAGAAATGACTCAACAAACAGAGAGAACTAGTGCTTTGCCCAAAGTCATTTTCAGAGAAAGATTTAAATCCAGTTCCTCTGGCTTCAAATTATTTTCTTTCCTCTGTATTATACTCCTTTCTTGATTATATTAAAAGCCAAATGACTACAAATATAGAATTAATGAGATTTCATTGAATGGTCAGAAAATCTCAAACAGCTCAGTTAAATTGCAAAAAGCAGGATTGTTCATTCCTTACAAGGTCACAAATTGCTGGGGGTTGGGAGGGAGAGAAAATGTGAATGATCACTTTTAAAAATCTACTCTTATGCGAATAAACAGATCATATTTTCATCTATTTATGAACAAGAAGTCTCCAGTTTCAATTCTGGGTGTATACTTAATGATCTCAACATATTCACTGCATAGCTATAAATCCCACTGAAAACATGTCAATGCTGTAGGGGTTTTTCCCCCTTCCATCTCTGAAAACAAGCCTATAATATCATATAGCTATCCAAACTAAAAATTTAAGAATGAATTTACCAAAGGCACACTTCTGTTTTTCTCCTGGCTGATACAACTTACTTAAATCCTAAGTAGGAAAAGCCTTCAAATCTATAATGTTCCCCCATCAAAAAAAGTTTCCCTGCACAGTGTTGATGATTTGGAACCTCCAAACTCCAACAATATTAGCTAGCTTTGGGTTCATTTGACCAACACTATCAATATTATCTAGGTATATGGTACAGAAAAAAGCATAAACTCCCAGTCCTGGCACTCGCAGACTTCGCTGACCTGCCTTTAGCTTAGTAGTGATTGGTTGGATTCAAGAAGTTATAGGTTCAAATTTTACCTCAGAAACTTACTAGTGTGTGACCCTAAGCTCCCTCAGCCTCAATTTCATCATTTGTAAAATGGGCATAATAAAATCATTTTCCTTATAGGGCTGTCATGAGATTCAGGTGGGAGAAGGTACTTTGCAAACCTTAAAGTGTTATTTAATGCCAGCCGATATAAAAACAATAATTCATTTACTGGTCCAACCAAACTATTCCTCTTTATAACCTCTTTTCATTCCACTACCCACCATCTTGACATCTTTGTTTATGACATCCACCTTGCTCATTCATTTCTTGAGCCCTTTAATGGTCCAATCTTCTCCTGCTTTTATCTGTTAAAAGGTCTTCCATTCAGCACGAATTTGATGCCGGTGTCAAAGTTTTTACCATACAGTGAAAGTCATCTCTTAGTCCTCAAACTTCTTACAGTATTTTCTCTCAACCTCTCTTTTGTCCTATTCATTTTTATTTATTTAATTATTTATTTTGGTAACACAAAGACTTGGTTACAGGATTCAAAGCAAGGAAAAAAAATGAGAGCTGGATTAGATGAATTCTAAGACTTTTGCAAGCTTTAATATTCTATGTTCTAAAATTGTTCCAGCTCTATTTTCTATAATTTCTTCAACCTTTAACATTTCTGTTTTAAAGTCCCCACCAGGATAAAATTCTACCTTCCTCCCCCCCTTTAAATCAAGGACCACGCAATATTCCTGAAGACGATTGATGGTTACAACCCTGAGAGAGATCCCTCCCCTTCCTTTCTTGTGTCCTGAGCCAGTTTATTTCTCTTCTCCTTGGTTGAACTTTCTGGAGGTGTTCACGCTCATAAATTCCAGGCCATTAGATCAGTTGACTAGAAAGCTGGCTAGAGCAGTCCTTTACATTGGGGAGCTAGTACGTGAAAATCTCTCTGTGTGTTTTATGGGCCTTTGATGCTAAGCAGTAGGGAGCTTTCTTCAAGTTCATTTTAGTAACATTAAGTCTTTATAAGTGTCATGGGGGTCTCTCCATCCTAGTAGTGGTGCCATTACACACTGGATGATAGCTTGGAACCAGTCAGGCAACATATGTTACTAAAAAGCTTATGAAACAGAAGAGGAAGAACCTAAAGCCCCCAAGGGGGAAGTTAGAACCCCGTGGTAGCATGCCGATGTCAACTTGCTGGGGTCATAGGAGAAATGGTACAGTTCTTCCATTCTGCAAGAAGTTGCTGAGGCACTTATCTATAACTGTCAGCCTTCCCTAAGGGACACACAGGCTCTTTTGCTAACATCTGAGGAGCAACATGGCAAAATGGGAAAAACCCTGGATTTGAAGTCAGAGGATTTAAATTCAAATTTCAGTCCTGCCATTTACTAACTATATGACCTCTGACATCAATTAACTTTAAACCTCAGTTTCCTCATCTGTAAAAAGAAGGGATACCACCAAGCTTCATTCCAACTTCAAATGCATAAATTTCTAATGTTACCTCATAATTATTCTGCAACATAAGTAAAGAATTAGGGAACATAGATTTAGCCACTCAGAGAAAAATAGTACTGATAATAGCAGTTTTAATTTTGTTTCTACTTTGATTCAATTTAAAGAGACCCTATGCCACCTTCTTCCTCTGGTCTTATTTCTTCATCTTCCCAACCCTTTCTCCTAACACTGGGTTTTAAATATTGGGATTAGAATAGGCCTTAGACAATATCTACTCTGAATCCCTTTATTTTAAAGCTGGTGGAACAAGTCCAAATAGGAGAATTTAAGGTCTTGCTCAAAGTAATACAACACATTTCAGAGAATGGACTAGAAACAAGGCTGGGTTTTTGTTTGTTTGTTTTGTCTCCAATCCTAGGTTTCATTTTGCTACTTTAGATATTTGGGATTAGTTGTTGACTTTGCATTAACAAAAAGGAAACCAAGACTCAGAGATATCATGTAAAGTTCACAAGAGGAGGAGTACAACCTAAATCTTTGTACTCCAAAGTTAATGATCTTATCATCTACAGAAGTGGCAGTCTCTCTAATAAATATTTGTTGTTGTTGTTTTTTAATAGGAATGTGGTGTTTTAGTGATTTTTTTGTCTAAAGTTTAATGATTCCAAGGTCATTGCTCAGAGTCAATTTTTAGGGGTACAGAGATTTGAGCACCTTAATAATGATATGGTTCAATTCTTTCATTTTGAAGATAAGGAAAATAAAGACCAGAATTCATTGTATTACCCAAAGATTTACAATACAAAGTGAGAAGAGCACTGGTCTCACTCTTAGAAAATTTATTTGTATTTACTTTTACTTACTACCTGGATCAAAGCGTCTTAAACTTTTTCTACTTGCAACGCCTTTTTGCCCAAGAAATTTTCATGTAACCCTAGGTACATCAGTATACAAAACATGTATGCATACCAAACATTTATATATATATATATATATATTTTGCTGAGGCAATTGGGGTTAAGTGACTTGCCCAGGGTCACACAGCTAGGAAGTGTTAAGTGTCAGGCCAGATTTGAACTCAGGTCCTCCAGACTTCAGGACTAGTGCTCTAAACACTGTGCCACCTAATACCAAACATTTATTGATAATAATTCATAATATCATGAATTATGTTGTTCATATTCAGTTATAAGATCCCATATGGGGTCATGGACCAGTTTAAGAAGCTGAAACCCAGATAACTTTGAAGAAGTTCCTCTATATGTGGTATCTATGTATGAATGCATATATAAAAAAAAAAAATATATATATATATATGCATTATATATATATATATATATGCAATATATATTCATACACACATAGACACACGAACACATGCACAGTCATCTAGTATCAAGATTTAAACCAGATTTTTTGAATTTTGACCCAGTTCTCTTTATTCCAGACTTGGTCACAGCCAGTGAAGGAGGTAATATTTCCATCAATTAAAAGCAAAATAAAACAGGAAATAATCATTTTCTTGGCATTCTTGACAATTTCTGGCAAGGAGGTATAAGGGTGGGAGTCCTGGCAGATCCCAACTGAAAATCAGTCCCACCCTAATGAACCCAATGAAATGGAATTGGAGCAGCTATATTAAACCAAAGGCAGCCAGCACTCAGTAAGAGAGAGAATCCTGAACAAAAGCAGTCAGGAAACCTGGGTCATGATTCTGGCAATTACTAGTTGAATAAACGAGCAAATTGCCTCCCCTCCCCGAGGTTCCATTTATTTCTCTATAAAATGGGGATTACAATCCATGTTTTGTGTACCTTTGCAGATTAGAGTAAGATACAAATTTGATTATCACTGGGAGAATGTTTGATTAACTATAGAGAAATGTAAAATTATAATGCAAAAGGGGAGAGTTGCCTTCTAAATTTTCAAATCTCTCACAAATTTGGAGACTGCCTACAAACATTCCAGAAATTTGAATTATTTCAATGTTTGCTAAGGATTGAACAGTTTTCCTATGCTATCAACTGCCTACACAGAGATTAGGATCCCAAACCAGAGTCAACTGAGCTTTCCACAAGCTTTCTTGGTCTCTCAGGATAACCTCCTTGTAAAGATAGGAAACAATACAATATTGGTAACTAACACGCATTACCTGTGGGACCTTGGGAATTTCACTAAACTGAAAAATGAGAGAGACTAAACTAGATGATGTCCAAGGTCAAATGCCTATCCAGCTTTCAATTCCATAATCCTATGTCTTCTTGTGTGACACCTGATAAGAGTTGTTCGACTTTTTGGTTGTCAGTACTCTGCCCTAGTCCCATCATTATTTGCTATTTTTTGTATTGCAAAATAGCCCTTCCAAGCTAGTCAAATGCTTCTCTCCATCAAAAAAACTTCCTAATTAATTCATGTTGCATATATCAGTAGATATCAATATGGTGACATGCTCAGGAGAGCAGAACCTGATCAAGAAATCAATGAGCTGGACAACATAAGCTGGGGTGATGAAGGAACTGACCAGAGATTGACAGGCAATCATGAGCTGATGTCAGCAGCTCACTTTCTCTGTTTCCAACTTCCATCCCTCAGGAATAGGAGAAAGTTACGTGGATAGCTACACTCTCCTCCCTTTTCATTCATTTATTTACTTATTCAAACATTCCTAAGTGCCTATTTCATATGAGGTCCTATGTTAGACAATCAAAGTTATACAAAATCAATTAACAAGCTTCTATTAAATACATAATTATATGCCAAGTCCCCATGTTAGGCTCTGCTGATACAAAGAGAAAAAGGAGATAATCCTTGCCTTTGAAGAGCTATATTCAACTTGATGGACAGAGGTAAGTAAAGTGGGAAAGGGATAGAAACACACCATTTACGTAGCATTTACATGTGTGTATGTGTGTGTGTGTGTGTGTGTATGTACACACACACACACTGTTATGTATGTATGCAATACACTTACATATAAAATATAAACAAACAAAATATAAGGTAATTTTAGGAGTGGGGAAAGGATCTAGATCTGAGGGATCAGTCCTATAGGCTCTAAGAAAAACAGGAATTCTATGAAGGATCTGAAAAGAAAGAATACAATCTAGGCATGGTGGAGAACCTGTGCAAAGACAAGAAATTGGAGATTAAAGAAGGCAAGAGTGACTGGACCATATATTTTGTGAAGGAGAATAATGTATAAGACTGGAAAGGCAGACTGGAGCCAGGTTGTAAAGGACTTTAAATGCCAAACATAGCAATTTATATTTGGTCCTCAAAGTAATAAGAAGTCACTAGAGTTTATTGAGCAGGAGAATGACAGCGTCAGATGCTTTAGGAATATCAATTTGGCAGCTGAATGAAAGATGAAATGGGAAAGGGAGAAAGGCAAAGAGAACAAATAAAAAGTCACTGCAATGATCCAAGTGAAAGGTGGTAGAAATCTGAGCCTGGGTGGTAAGGAAAGAGCAGAATGGATAGAATGACAAAATTTGGCCATAATTTGGATATATGGGGTGAGGATGAGTCAGAATGATTACAAGGGTGCAAACCTAGTTGATTTCATGTATTTAAGGTATTTGCTATGACGTCAGTTCAAAAGAGGGAGGGATTTTGAAGGAAAGATATTGGATCTGTTAAGTTTGAGAAGCATGTAGAATACCCAGTTTGAAATATCCAGTCGGCATCTATTCAAGAAAGGCAGTTGCCAATATGAAATTGGAGCTGAATAAGATACTATAAATGAATGATGTATAAAATTCTTGGTAGTGAGACATTTATAGCCACTGTTTTACAAGTAGGAAAGCATTCTCCTATGGAAAGAGTAGGATGTTCTTCTTACCTTTTCACTAGCATACCGTCCCTAGTATGTTCACTCTAGTTTTTGGTCTTTACTATCTACTGATTCCTTCCCTATTACCGAGAAACATACCTAGGTTTCTTCAATCCTTAAATGATCTAACTGCCAATCTTTCCTAAATGCTCATCCTTCTTCACCATGTCAAAGCGTTTGCCAGAGTCAACCATTTCTTTTTCCTTGATACTTTTTCTTCTTTGGGTTTTCGCAATATTCTTTCGTTTCTTTTACTTCTCCTGCTACCTATCTAACCTCTCCTTCTCCTTTTCTGAATTAATCAATTCAATCAATCAGCAAGCATTTTTTTTAAATGCCTACTATGTGCTAGGAACTATACCATTCATTGGTGTTACAAGTACAAGGAATAAAACAATTCCTGCTCACAAGGAGTATATATTCTTACATGGAAATCATATGTTTACATGTACACACAACATATATTTAAAGCAGATAAATAAAAGTATGTACAAAGTAGTTAAATATAAAATAGTTTGTTAAGATGGCAGTAGCAAAATTCTTTGAAACACATCTAGAAAATGCACCAGATCAAATACTGATGGGAAAATTCAAGAAAAATTTACAGTGAATCAATTTTCCTGCCAAGGGCAGGCAGAATAGTTTGTGGATACTTGATCATTAGAAATAGGGTTTTGTCAGGATCGTACCCCCAAGGAACATTCCAGCAATACAAAAGAAAAAGGAGGTTGAAAACCAAGAAACTGAACTATAGGAACAAGTACCAGATGGCAGCTTTATCACTAACCAGTTCTAGGTGCAAATTCAGAGTGGACTAAAGAAGAAACTTGCCCCTCAGGAAGGGGTAAGAGTCATAGGCAATATGAAATGTTTGCCAAGAGATAAGAAAGTTCAAAAGTAAATTAGCAATGCGTGGTTCAAATCCAAAGAAAGGACAGAGGGGGTAGAGACAGAGGTGGGCACTCAATCCCAAATTCCAAGCAAAGTCTGAAGCCTCAGAGGAATAATAAGGATAGGAATCCCAGAACACAAAAAAGCATGTTTTTTGTTTGTTTCAGTCAGAAGCAGCAGACTTTTTCAGTAAGTCTAGCAATATGCCATTGTTGCTCGACCCAAACCCAAGTCAGGAATTGCAAGAGTTCTCTGACTCAGGTCATTTTAGGAAAGATGAAAGCCTGCAGGTCTCCAGCCTGAAATTTACCTGAGATAGTTTAATATCTTAAGAAAGCATCAAAGAGACCAGCCAAAATCTTTCTTCTAGAAGAGCACAGAGGCTATCCATAGTGTCAAATCCCAAGGAAGTAGACCAGAAGAATGAAAAAACAAAAACAGAAACCCACCATAAAAAGCTATTATGGAGACAGAAATGTTCAAAACACAAAACCAGAAAAGAAGTAAACTCTCAAAGAAAAACATAGCTTGGACACAAATTCAACTAAAATTCTTAGAAAGTTGAAGCAAGAGTTTTAAAAGTTTATAAATGTTTTTCATCAACGAAATGAAACTACTAGGGGAAAAATGGGAAAAAAAATTATAGTTATGGAATAAAATATTGAAAAGGCAATTGATAGCTTGGCACAAAACCTTGTTCAAGGCAATATGTTCCCTGAAAATTAGAATGGATCAAATAGTAAATAAAGATACCATAAGACAATAAGAAATAATAAAATTGCAAAGCAGTTCAAGTTCTTATTACCTCTCACCTAGACTACCTCAACAGCGTTCTATTAATTTGGTCTACCTGCTTCAGATCTTTCCCCTCTCTAATCCCATCCATCCTCTGAACAACTGAACTCCTTAGCCTGTTTCCCTAAGGCACAGATCTGTCCATATCACCCTATTAATCACATTTCAATTGATCCTCTAGGATTATACATAAACTCTTTTTCTTGGTATTTTAAGCTCTTCACAACATGATCTTTCCAGTCTTTTTACATGTCATTTATTACCCCTCCATATATTCTAAGTTTTAGGGAAACTGGCCTACTCGCTGCTTTTCAAAAACAAGCTCCATTTCCCAACTCTATGCTTTGCACTCCTGTGCCTCGTGTTCGGAATGCCATTTCTACTTCCTGGAATAGCTGATTTTTGCCAAGATTCAGAACAAATGCCAATTTTTGCATGAGACTTTTTCTGGTCCTCTCAGTTAAGAGTGCCTTCCTCTCAAAGGTTTGCTTTTATTTGATGTTTATAACCCATACATACCTATATAAGTATATGGAGTTTCCCCTAATAGAATAGGTTCCTGAGGACAGGGAAGATTTCACTTTGTATTTTTTGCCTCCAGTGTCCAGCAGGTACAGAATAAATGCATAGCAAATGAAAAAGCCCTAGTTTGGTTAGAGTCCCGAGCTCAACTGCCAACCAGGGGTATAACCATAGGAAAGTCATTTTACTTCTGCTGTTTCTCAATTTCCTCATCACTAACATGATGGTGATTGGAAAAATTCAAGTAAATGAATGATGTCAGACCTATTTGCAACTCTATGTCCTTTTAGTTCCAAAAAGACTAGCCAGGCGGATAACTTACTTTGTTCTGTCAGAGGCCATCAAGATGAAAACTGTGAAAAAAAATAGCCGATTTAACTTTCAAGGTTTCAGGGAACAAGGATTCCAACTCACCAGACATTATCTTTTTTTCTTATTTTGAATTTAAGGGACACAAAAAAACCTAGGAGGGAGTGGAAAGAATTATCATATGCCTTTTAAAAGTATATAATGAATTCAACACTTTATTTTGAAAGCTGCTTATCTATGTTTCCTTCTGAACTTCGTTCTATTCCTTTTTTCTTCCAGGGCCATTACCCTTCATCCTGATCTATATCTTACCACTAGATTCAGATGACTCGGGAGGAGAAAATAAGGCAGATGACCTTGCTCAGCCTCCCCTCACTTAAATCCAATTCACTTGCATGTCATGGCATCACCTCACTGATATTATGGTTCTCTTCAAAAATAAAGGACTGGGAAGCTAGTTGGTGCAGTGGATAGAGCATCAGCCCTGAAATCAGGAGGATCTGAGTTCAAATCTGACCTCAGATACTTAACATTTTCTAGCTGTGTGATCCTGCGCAAGTCACTTAACCCCAATTGTCTCAGCAAAAAGAAAAAAGAAAAAAAAAAGACAAATAACAATCTCCTTTTGTGCATTTGAAAAATTTCTTTCTAGCAACATTGTAATTAGCACTCTTCTCCACTTCCCACAATCAGTGTTCAAAAGTTAAAAAAGAAAAGCACAACCTTTTCAACAAATATGGTCAAATAAAATAAATCCATACATTTGCTACATCCAAAAATGAATGTTTCATTCTGCACCTTGAATCTATTGTCCCTCTGCTATGCTTCATCATCAGTCATGGTTAGTCATTGTTTTGGTCACTGCCTTGATGAGAATTTTTAAATCTTTAAAAATTTTACGATCTATTATTATTATATAAATTGTTCTAGTTCTGGCTCCTATCACTATGAATCAGTTCATACAAATCTTCCCAGATTTTTCACTTTACTTTTTCTCATTTCTTATAGTAACTAATATATAGTTTCTATATTATATAGTAATATAGCATATTACTATAGTAACTAATATTCTATTACATTTATATGCCACAATTTGTTCAGCCATTCTCTAACTGATGGGAAAACCCTTAGTGTCTAGGACTTTGCTACACCAAAAAGAAATGTCATATTTTGACACTTAAGGGATTTTTCTTCCCTTTCTTTCTCTGATCTATTTGCAGAGACAAGAGTTATGCATAAGTGACTTCGGGGGGCAGATTTTGCTTTTCAAAATAGCTAAATTACAACTCTAACTAAAGTACATAGTGTGCCTGTCTTCCCACAGTCCCTCCAACTATTGCTATTTCCATTTTTGACATATTTATCAATCTAATAGATGTGAGGAATAACTTTATAGTTGTTTTAATTTCCTTTTCTCGAATTATTAGTAAACTTTTTTTTCATATATCTGCTGATAGCCTAGATTTCAGTCTATTCATATCAATTGACTGTTTATCTATTAAAACAGTTGGACCACAGGAATAAAAGGAGGGAAGCATAGCCTTTAGTTGACATTTCATCAAGAAAAAAATTCCTTAAACATTAAGTAGCTATGTGCAAAACACTATGCTAGGGCAAGGGGAGGGTGAACAAAGAAAAATCAACCCCGAGGCTATATATGAGTGTAAACAGTAAGGGCAGGCTTTGTCAGAATAATTCTCAGTACAAAAACTCAGGCATGCTATTCATACCATCTCCAGTCCTCCAAAAATGTCCATCCCGTCTCTAGAAGGTCTCAAAGCAGAATTAGTCCCTTCATCATTACAGCTTGAAATGCCCAGCTAAGATATTTCTTGATCAATGGCCTCTCTCCCCTGGGGCTATCCTGCTAACCACTACCTTGGCATGAAGGAATGGATGAAAAATTCACTAATTAGAAATTCTGCAAATGAAGGGCAGCATGTGGACAGTTCTATGCCAGCCTGTCTCTGCACAAAGCTTCTTTGTTCCTCATATGGGTGGAATTAATATGCTAGAGAAGTTGATAGAATGACATATATTGTGCTTTATGCATGTGGCTTAAAATTCTGTCTTTTCAAATGTGCTAACTGCTATGTAAATACAAAATAAGAGGCCTACAACATGGCATTGGGGAGAAAGAAGGCTGACCAAGCCAGGAAGACCTGAGTTCAAGCTTTGAGGTGTGTATAACAACAGAAAGAATGCAGATTTTTGAGTCTCATTCGCAGGAGTCCTCAAACTATGGCACACGGGCCAGATGTGGCAGCTGAGGACGATTATCCCCCTCACCCAAGGCTATGAGGTTTCTTTATTTAAAGGTCCACAAAACAAAGTTTTTGTTTTTACTATAGTCCGGCCCTCCAACAGTGTGAGGGACAGTGAACTGGCCCCCTATTTAAAGTTTGAGGACCCCTGAATAGAGTCTTGGCTCAAATTCTATTTCTGATTCTCACAGCCTGTGGGATATTAGACAAATCACTTAATCCCTTTGGACCTCAGTTTCCTTTTTTGTAAAACAAAGGAATCAATGGCCTCTGAGATTCTTTGCCAGCTCTAGATCTTTGAGCTTATGATCTATTTATGATCTAATATAAACATAGGAGCAGAGTGACCACAGGCAAATAACCTTTTCCCCTGGGACTCAGGTAACCTTCTTTCATTATAATTTATTGATGAGTTGCCAAGCTGCCAGTTTACTCAATGGGCAAGAGTTGTTCACACAAGGGATTCTCCATAATGATAAAATCTTTCTCTTCCTCCTCCTCTTTCTCTCTCCTCTTTCTTCCCTCCTTTTATTTACATACATTCTCTCTCTTCTTCCCTTCCTTCTTCCCTCTCCTTTTCTTCCTCCTTCCCTTCTTCTCTCCCTCCATCTCCCTCTCTTTACTCTCTCCTCTTTCTTCTCCTCTCTCCCTCTCATACACACCCACATCCACACATACACTGCTAGATACTAGATGCTAGTACATGAAAGGCAACATGTAAAAAGAACATTGGACTTGGAGGAGTCAAGAAAGGTCAGAGTTCAAAACTCCTTCCTCCAAATTTCACTATGTAATTATAGGCAAGCCACTTAATCTTTGAACCTCAATTACTTCTCTTATAAAAGGAGAATACCAATTATCCACCTTACAGTATCATTATATCATTAAACCTTTATAATGCACTTAGCTACCTTTAAAGTTCTCCATTAGAACATACAATCCTTGAAGCAGGGATTGGTTGATTTGGGGGAGAGGGGGAGGGGATGGGAGTAAGGAGTCTTTCTTTGAACCCCAGCACCGACACATAGTGGGTATTTAACCAACGCTTGCTGACTGCTATAAATGCCAGCCATTCTGCTTTTAAAATAAATCCATGCTAAAACAAAGTTAAAGTATAATCTAAGGGGTTGTGGGCTAAATTCCAAATAATAACAGCTTATATTTATGCAGAACTTTACGTTTATATAGTCACCAGCATTTGGAATACCAAACAGAACGCTGGACTTGGACTTAAGAAAACTGAATTCAAATCCTGCCTTAGATATTTGCTGGCCAGAGGACTCTGGACAAGTCATTTAACCTTTCTGCCTCAGTTTCTTCATCAATAAAGAGACTGAACTCAATAGCTTTTAAGGTTTCTTCTAGTTCTTAATCCAGCCGAAAAGATACATAGTATAAAAATTATCTCCATTTTACAAATAAGGAAACGGGAGTTCCAAGAAGTTAGAATTTTTGCCCTCAGTTCCACAACAATGACAGCAGAACCAGACCTCAAAGCTAAGCCTTCTCATTCTATCACACAACACACTGCCTCTTGGTTACATTCAGCTTTTTTTATGCCCAAAGACTGAGGCTCAGAGAGGTACAGCTGAGGAGCAGCATGGTCCAGTGAGTAGAAGGCTGGCCTCTGATTCAGTAAAACCTAGATCCAAGTCTCAAGCTTCCAGTCCCAAAACTGCACCTCCATTGGTGATCTAACTCATCAATCTACTGCTGGTACAAAGGAATCAACTGACACGGTCCTTCCAGAAATAGGGGTGATACTAAATTGATTCTGGTTCCCAGAACAAGTGATCAAACGGATTGGGAGTGAAGAGAAGGAAAGAAGGGGAGAGAGACATGAAACCAGAGGTAGGGCAGATGGCAAGGATGGATAACTTGATAGGTTATAAAGCATGTAGTCTCGTCACACCGGTTAGATACAGGCAAGTATATGAGTAAGCATTTACTCACAAATCAGTACAATTCAGCCTCGGAGTGACGCTAGCAAAATTGAGTGGTTTAAGCACCCCAGTGTCCCCATTTCCAAATGTCAGGTGACCCAGTTAAATCAGTGGGAGGGCTGGTGGCAAAAATATAGCCAAGGATGGATCAATGAGATATGGCGCAAGATCCTCCAAACCTCTTTTCCCCCACTTACAAAACAGAGAAAATACTTGCTACTTTGTCTAACTCACTGCAATGTTGTAATGATCAAATGAGAGTATAGTCACAAAAAGCTTTTATCCACATTAAATGCTATATAACTATAAATTATGGTTACTAATTGTCACTAGAAGCAGCAACAATCTGAGCTCAAGGTCAGTGTGCCATCACATCCCAATTGAAAGTGACTAGCAAAACCTCCCGTGGCATCAGGAAGACATGTTGGTAGAGTGTGAAGGGTCAGAACCAACAGACCAATTTTTGTGCTCCAAAAGGAAGTCAGGACAGAGTATCCCAGCATTCACAGGTGACCTCTCATGACCCCACCCAGCTAGGATTTTAATTTGCTCCAATTATTCCTCTCCTACTGCCAATATAAATTATGCCAATTCCATTATCATAATGAAAGAAAAAAAAAAAAAGAAGTTAGCCCCCTGGAGCTACTCCTCCATCAAGCCTTCCCCCAAAACAAAAACAAAACACACACAAAAAGACAAGGGAAGGAAACTTCACGTCACCTGGTAGGGAGAATGAAATAATGTTCCTTTTTTGATGGGCTCCTTAGCATCTTAATATTGCTATTGTTCATCTGAATCTGCTTTCTCTGCTGGACACTTCAATTATCTGAAATTAACTAATGTACTTAGAAGATAATATTATATGTTATTATGTAGCTATGCCAAATTACTTCCCTACTAAACTGTGAGCTCTATTAGGGACCATCATGTCTAAATTTGGTATGCAGTTCTCCCTTTGCCCAACTGCCACTCTAGGATAATGTTCTATACATAGCACGTAATTAGACTGCTTGTAATAATAATAGCATTTATATAATCCTTTAAAGTTAGTGCTTTATAAATACTCTCATTTTATCCTCATAATCACTCTGAAAGGTAAGTTCTATTATTACATTTTACTGATGTGGAAACTAAGGCAGACACTAAAGTTAAATGATTTTCCTATGGTTGCAAAGCTATTAAGTGTCTGAGGATGACTTAGAACTTGGGTCTTTCTGGCTACTGATCTAAGGCTTTATCTATGAAGCCACCTAGCAGCTTCAGTTGAATGAATATATAATGAATGAAAAGTAAAGTTGCCACTGTCCAGCATACCTGGAGATAAGCCTAGCTCAGTTATTAATATATTAATGTCATTGAAAGGACAAGGGTCAATTTAAAATACTAAGAATAAAAATGTATTTATTTTTAGTTTCTTCCCCATATCCTTTTAAATACCCATTTGAATATGGGTGTGCCTGATATTCTGGGAATTAACTTCATTTCTGACTCACCAGAATCTGGGAAGCAATTCAGTTTTCCTATCCTGACCCCTGCTCAGCTACTTCCTTATTTCTACTCTAGTCTGGGAAAAGAGAACCTGCCTTGCAGACCTATCTGATCTAAGAGGAGCTATCCACTTCTTAAACCTCTCAGACAACAGCAGCATTGTAAGGACTCTTGGGACACGGACATCAAATATCAACATTAGAACAGCCTTTTAGAACACAGGCTTGTTCTCTGGATTGAGCCTTGGCACACAATATCAGAGAGGAAAAGCAGAGATCATTTAATACAGATTTTACAGACAGAGAAACTGAGGTACAGAAAAATCAATTCATTTACCCAATGGCACAGAGCAAGGTAATATAGAGCCAATATTAAAACTTGGTGGTTTTTTAAAATAACATTTTAATTTTTTGCTCCAATTGTAAGTTAAAACAATTGTTAGCATTTTAGAATCAGCTTTTTGACTTCCAAATAACACTAATAGGGGATATAGCTGAGAAGTAGAAAGAGCTTTACATATTGAACCAGAAGATTACAATGGTTCAGTGATTTATTTTCTGTGTGACCTTAGGCAAATTCCTTAGTTTTTCTGAACTTCAGTCTTCCCAATTGGAAAATGAGATTAATTCTACTTAAATCATTTACTTCTTAGGGTTATTGCTGGGATCCATTGAGATAATATCTGCAAAGTTTTAATCTAAACCTGAAGTTTTTTTTTCAAGGGTTCTCTTCTGTTTTTTTTTTTTCTTTAAGTCTTCACCCTCTATTAAGCACAAGTTCCCTGAGAAATTAGATATTCTGCTCTTTTGTACAGAGAGGTAGAATAATATGTACTCCCAAAGAGGTCTATACTAAAAAGAGAGGCCCATCTACATAGCAAAACATTTAGAAAAGTACTTTTGGTGGTCACTACATGCCAGGTCCTGGCACCTATTACTCCATTTGATTCTCACAATCCTGGAAAGAAGTGCTATTATTATTATTTCCATTTTACAGATGAGGAAACTAAGGCAAACAAATTGACCAAAGCCTAAGGTCCAATTTGAACTCAAGTCTTCTTAACTTCAGACCCAGACTTTATCGACTGCACCATCTAGATTCCTCCTAATGAAATTCTGTGAAGTTATAATAAGCCAGCTAGGCCCCCAATAAAAGATAAGAAAGCTCAATAACCCCTTACCATTTTTGGAAGTGAGGGTCAACCCAATGGAAACACTGCATACTAAATCAGAATTTTTTTGTTATGTTCATTGGTCTTATTAAACTTTTTCCTTTCTTTAAAAAAAAATTTCTTTGATATATATGGGATAGTTGGGAATTGGGGAGGGAAAGTGTTATATGAAATAAGGAAGAATGGTAATAATGGACAGAGGACTGAACTTGGAGTCAGAAGACCTCAACTTGAATCAGGATCCAACATTTAGTAGCTCTTTTTTGGTGGATGGGAAAGTAATTTGTTCTGAATCTGAATTTCCCCAACTGTAAGACAGAAACAATCTTTACAGCATTGTTATAATCAGAGTGCTCTGAAAATCTGAAAATGCTGTGTTATTTGTAATCCCTATAGCATCTAGTATAAGACCAGGCACATATTAGCAATGATAAATACTTTTTAAACTGACATTTTTGGGAAAAAAAATTATCATTTGGACTTTTCCATTTTATTCTCCTTTATTCTCATGATGTTTTCATCTATAGCTCTTATTTGAAAAATTCCAAGTTGCATTCACCTCAAATTGTTTGCTTGCTCATTTCTTAGTTGAAAGGTAAAGAAGAAAAAGCTTTCTGTCTTATTCCTTACCACTAACACACATTCCTCCTTCCCCTCCCACAACTCCTCCTCCTCTTGCTCCCTTACCTTCATAGGATGAGAGCTAAAAGGCACTTGAGAGATTCATCACTGGAAATATGAAGAAACTAAATGTCCATATGGTCAAAAATGACTCAGTATTTGAGGTACTGAAAACATCACCCTCAACTTTTAGGGATTTCAGTAGGAATATAGAATTTCTATTTTACCTTTCCATTGTAGGAAAGCTTTGGCTTGGGTAGCACCTGAAAACTTGCAGAAATGAATGCTGCTCCTGATAAGGGATCCTCAAGCTCATGAGATGGCCACTGGAAATAATTTAATGATATTTAATAAGTTCTTTGGGTGTATGGAGCACTAAGCTAGGAGATACAAAGTCACTGTTCCTGCCCCTCAAGAAGTTTAAAGTCTAGTAAGTAGATAAAGCCCAAAATACAAGCAATAAACTTAAAAATAGCTGTTTCATTCTTTGTCTTTGAATTCCTAGTCTTTTGTGTTCTGTTTTTTTCAAAGAAGACCAATAATATAATGGGGTGATGTCTGACTTCTCCATGAATTGGATTTCAAATGGAATAGAGTCGTACAAAACATTAGTCTCATTAGCTCTTTCAGAATCTTAAAAGTCCAGTGGCAGGATAAAAGTCAAGATGACTGGTAATGACCTAGGGTTCAGTTAAGTACAAAACAAAGCCATAGAAGGATTCCTAGGAGGAAGGTTGTTCACTGACTGCTGATTCAAGCAGGGAAGGTGTCTTGGAAGAAGTGACATTCTATGCACACGTTTAACCTACATTGAACTACTTGCTGTCTAAGCGAGGAGGTGAGGGAAAGGGAGGGAGAAAGATTTGGAACATGAGGTTTTGCAAGGATGAATGCTGAAAATTATCTTTGCATGTATTTTGAAAATAAAAAGCTATTATTAAAAAAAAAGAAGTGATATTCAAGTTGGCACTTAAAGGAGAAGACAGTTTAGTAATAAGGATAATGCAAGAATACAAGGGCAGAAGAACACAAGGCACATATCTGAAAGATGGAGGAACCCAGTTTATTTAGAGCACAGCATTAGGAATAAGGAAATAATGCAAGACTGAAAAAGTGGTGGTGAAACATTTTGCAGATGGAATCTAATACCTGACAGAAGATGATAAAATCTCTGTCTCTTTTCTTCTAATTGTGTCTAAATGTTATTCATTCACTTCTGATGTGACTGATTGTTCATGATCCCATTTCAGGTCTGGGGAAACTGAGGCAAAGTTAAGTGATTTGCCAGCTAACTGAGCAGACGCTGAGGCTGGATTTGAATGCAGATGTATAAATTCCTCAAAGGACACAGGTGATCCATGCTCTCTTATCATGTTCATCACTACTCTACATGCTCCTAAAAATCCTACATAAGATGCCTACAGAATATGTTAAGAAGCCTTCCTCTTTTGTTCTTTACCTTACTGGGTACTAATGGAACATTTTAACTGCTAACTGACTATCAAATGAGAGAATATTTGTAAAATGCTAAGTGATGGTGCCCTCCTTTTGTTCCCCCCTCACACACCCCATCAGTATTTCCCCTGCTTTTACTACCTAATTGACCCACCTTCTTTTCTTCTATCTCTCTAATGATCTCGAATGGGGCTGACTGGATGAAGTTTTCTCAGTTTGAGACTAGACTTATGTCACATGATCTCTATTCCCAGAGCTGAGAGATCAGGCCTTGGACTCCGGGCCCAAGAAGGACCCTGGGAAGTCACATCATCTCTAAAAGGTCAGACCGGTAGTGCCAGGAAGTGACGTGACCTGTGGGAAGCAAACATTGGTGACCATTGGTCAAGGATGGCTACATCCTTTTAGTCTATCCAATGAAAAGGCTTGGGTCTTTTCCTATTTAACCGGGTGTTCTACTTCCTGCTGATGAGGTTCCACAAGCCCAAGGCCGGATTTGGGATGTCTCCCAGGTGTTTCTGGGTCTCTCCCGCAGGGACTAAATAATCACTTTCTCTTTGTACCTGAAGATGTCTCTGATAGTCAGTTTGGGAAAGGGGGTCTAGCCCCTGTCTCACACGATATCCTTTACCTGGCCTCCCTTCTGTAAATCTTAGCTGTAAAGTGCTATTGCCTATACCCACCCACCATCTGCCTCTCTCTATTGCCCTTTGGAATTCTCCAAGCACTATGGGGGCTACGCCATAATTCACATCCACATGCTATCATGTGGAATACCTAGACACATTAAAAGAGAAGGACTTCCTTGGAGCTATAACAAAGAGGCAATTCAGGTTACCTTCCCCATAGAATTTAAGATCCTTGAAGGCAGAAATTTTAATTTTATCTTTGCATTTCCAGAATCTAGTATAATGCCTACCCAATAAGAGATTTTTAATAAGTGCTTGTTGTTTGATTCCCAAAGCTGAACTGACCTAAAAGAGTCCTGGCCAACCTGACAGATTTTAGTGTGCTCTCCCCTTGTCCTTCAAAAGGATTTTAGAACTTTAAACAGGTGCAAGATTGACTTAGGGATAAGAGTCACTTCCCAGGGTCCAAAAAACAGACTACGGTCAGAGACAAGCCTTGTGCTAGCAATATAGGCATGTTTCTATTTGAAAAAAAAATGTATAGCAGATCACACTTGCCTTCCTTCCCAACAGAAAATCCAGTGCTGAAATCTTAACCCCACAACACCTCCCCTCCCCCCAAGGAATGTACCAGATGTAGTTGGAGACATGTGCAAAGGCAAATTTGAGCCCCAGGACAGGCAAAACAATCCATTATCTGAGCTCTTTTCTTCATCCCTTTTGGAAAATTGTTCTTGAAAATAACCCTGTCACTTCTGCATAACTGTTTTGATAGATAACTGAATTACCCTGCGAAAGGGGCCAAAGTTGACATGTCTAGAAAGAAGCTACCAGACAATTCAGGAATCCTGCAGGCAGAAATAAAGCATGAACATCATCTGCTCTTCCACTCTTATTTCTGGGTGGGATGTGCCCACAAACCAAGGCCCTCCGTCTTGATTCACACCTAAGCTTTTATACTTGGACTCTTAACTTGGGCTCCGGAATTATGAACCAATTATGAACCCCGAAGGACTTGGCTAGTCCTGAAATAAAAAGCTAAGACGTGGCCTCCTAGGATTTGGTATTTCTAGTTTGTAAAAGACCATAGAACTCAAAGAAGAGGGTTTTTCCCAAACAAAGGTCTATCTATATGTAGAGGAGGTGAGCCAGACTCTCTAAAGCCTTTCCTTCCAACCCCACTGGACCCCAGGCAGTATTTTTAGATTAAGCTGCCAATTCATCAGCCATTGGGATGCATAATGAGGCTCTTATGGTAAATCATCTCATTATGCAAAGTGCAGGGGTTGTTAAAATGATCATTTTTAAAGTGGGGCGGGGGAGGGAGGGGCAGTGCATCAGAAGTAGAGTTGGGATCTCTGGAGGTTTCCAAGCTGTAAGTCAGAAAAGCAGGCTGGGGAGTCAGAGGCCCTCAGTCAGGATGCCAGCCATGCCCCTTGCTGCCCCGAGCAAGTGACAACCTCTTTGGGTCCAGAAGTTAAACTATGGCGGTAGGGCTTTAAAGTACCTCCCAGTCCTAAATCTAATGGTTTTATGAAAAGGAAGATGGCAAGGATTCCAGGATTTCCGGCTCAGTTTGAAAGAGGGGCCAAGCTAAAAATGTCTCCTAATTAATACCATTAGGAGCTGGTCTCAGACAAAGAGCTTAGTTAGTGGTTTTTGAATATATTCTTGACAGACACCAGATTGTTTAAATTACTTAGAAAAATTCTCACACTCTGTTGTGGAAGTATGAGATTATCCAACCCTACTTAAGTGAGGCTGAAGGCTAGCTTGTATGTACTACTTGTCTCTGTGCTTCAAGGTTACTCTTATACACACAGATGGTAAAGAGGACCCTCAAGGCAGTGAGACTGAGCACTGGCCCCATAACAATTGACAAGTGATGTAAGCTCATCTGTAAAATAATAATCATAATAATCATAATAATTAATAGCGGCTGCCTTACAGGATTATGAATAGATTCAAATGAAAGATAAGGACTTAGGTAAAACTAAAGCACAGTGCTGTTTGCCCGGGTCCATGTGATGCAAATAGTGTTCCCCTTGAACTTTTGGGGCCATCTCTCCCAGAGGAGAGCTCCTCAGAGTTTCCCTCCCATTGCCCCAAAAGTTCAAGGGCAATACTATTTGCATCACATGGTTAGGGTGCTAAGGGTAGTAGTTGTGTTATGAACTAGATGTAAGATCATGAGACGAGTCACCTATGTAGCAAAGGCTACAAAACAGAGTTTGATTTATTATTTCACTGATAGTCTAGACTTAAGAAAGTGCTAATAACTCATTTTAGACTTTAAACTATGTGTATATTTCTTTTAAGGAGAGCCAAGTTGTTAAACATTTACCAGCAAACCCCTATAATGCTTTATATAAACATTGCTTTAGCTCAAGAGGGTGGTAAAAGGCTCAGAGAATGAAGTCATCACTGGACTAGAGGCCTAGAGACTACAGGTTAACAACAACACTAAAGTTCATAATTCCATTTGAGCTTCACATCACTGTTTACATACTCAAACCCAGGTACACAATACACATTATATATTATTCTATTCTCACAAGAATTCTTTTTTTTTTTAATTTTTATTTAATAATTACTTTATATTGACAGAATCCATGTCAGGGTAATTTTTTTACAACATTATCCCTTGCACTCGTTTCTGTTCCGATTTTTTTTTCCCCTCCCTCCCTCCACCCCCTCCCCTAGATGGCAAGCAGTCCTATATATGTTAGATATGTTGCAGTATATCCTAGATACAATATATGTGTGCAGAACCGAACAGTTCTCTTGTTGCACAGGGAGAATTGGATTCAGAAGGTATAAATAACCCGGGAAGAAAAACAAAAATGCAGATAGTTCACATTCGTTTCCCAGTGTTCTTTCTTTGGGTGTAGCTGCTTTTGTCTGTCATTTATCAATTGAAACTCAGTTAGGTCTCTTTGTCAAAGAAATCCACTTCCATCAAAATATGTCCTCATACAATATCGTTGTCGAAGTGTATAATGATCTCCTGGTTCTGCTCATTTCACTTAGCATCAGTTCATGTAAGTCTCGCCAGTCCTCTCTGTATTCATCCTGCTGGTCATTTCTTATAGAACAATAATATTCCATAATATTCATATACCACAATTTGCCCAGCCATTCTCCAATTGATGGGCATCCATTCATTTTCCAGTTTCTAGCCATTACAAACAGGGCTGCCACAAACATTTTGGCACATACAGGTCCCTTTCCCTTCTTTAGTATTTCTTTGGGATAGAAGCCCAATAGAAACACTGCTGGATCAAAGGGAATGCACAATTTGATAACTTTTTGGGCATAATTCCAGATTGCTCTCCAGAATGGTTGGATTCGTTCACAACTCCACCAACAATGCATCAGTGTCCCAGTTTTCCCGCATCCCCTCCAACATTCATCATTATTTTTTCCTGTCATCTTAGCCAATCTGACAGGTGTGTAGTGGTATCTCAGAGTTGTCTTAATTTGCATTTCTCTGATCAATAATGATTTGGAACACTCTTTCATATGAGTGGTAATAGTTTCAATTTCATCCTCTGAAAATTGTCTGTTCATATCCTTTGACCATTTATCAATTGGAGAATGGCTTGATTTCTTATAAATTTAAGTCAGTTTTCTATGTATTTTGGAAATGAGGCCTTTGTCAGAACCTTTAACTTCTCACAAGAATTCTATGATGAAGACAGGGTAACTATTTTGCAAAGAAGAGCACTGAGTCCCAGACAAGTCCCAAGACAAGACTGAACTACTCAATGACAGAGCCAAGTCTACAACCCATGTCATAGAACCTCAGCTTTGGACTGGTCATCTATCCTTCACTCGTAAGCCTGCCTTTACTGGAAACACCCATCAATACCTCTGGAGGCATTCTATTTTGGAATAAATCTAATTATTAGCAACTTTTCTCTTCAATGGAGCCTAAATTAGCCTCTCTGGGATTTCTACTCAGTCCTCTTAGTTTTCTCATCTGGGACCAAGAAAACCAATCTAATCCAAATGACAGTCTATCAAATACTCAAAGAAAGCAATTCTTGCCTTCCTTAAATCTTATCTTCTTCAACCTACATACTTTTTCAACAGATCCTTATATGGCACAATCCCTAGGTTCCTCATAAACCTAGTTGTCTTCTTTTGAACACTTGTCATCTTAACAGTGTTCTGCCAAAAAAATGGAACTAGTCACAATAAAAAATAACTGGAAATTATATAACACTTCAGTGTTTAAGAAACACTTCATATATACTGTCTCATTAGAGACTCAATATAATTCAAAGGGATGTCTAACTCATTTTATGTGGTTCAGTTACTTCTATCATTTCAGCCTCTTCTCGACACCATTTGGGGTTTTCTTGGCAAAGATACGTATCATCTGGTATGATAGATCATTTGACAGATAAAGAAATAATAGACAAACAGGGTTAAAGGACTTGCTCAGGGTTACACAGTTAGTAAGGGTCTGAGGTCATATCTGCACTTAGATCTTCCTGACTCCTGGCCCAGTATTCTATTCACTTTGCCACTTAGCTGCCCCATGCCCATTTTGTAGATAAAGAAACCAAGACACAGGAAGCCATGTGCCATACTCACACAGCTCTTAATGAAGGATTTGCAACTAAGTCTTCCTAATTCCACATTCATCTTTCTGTGAACCTAACACGCTCCAAAATAAATCAACATTTGAGAAGTGAGATGCTAGAGACAAAATAGTCTAAGTACTATCCTCTCCCTGAATCAGTCACTCCGCCTTTCTTAAAATAGCTTAAGATTGTATTAGCTTTCTTGGCTTCCATGTCCCATGACCATTTCACATTTGAACCTTAGTTCTTTTTGAGATTAATATCTAATCATAACCTTCTAAAATTACATATTTTAACCCAAGACTTTATATTTATTCCTATTGTAGTTCCTGTTACATTTCATTTTATTAGATTCTTCCCATTTTTCCCTGCTCAGACCCTTTTAATTCCTGATTCAGCCATCCAATATCACAGCTATCAACTGAATTCTTGGGCAATCTACAAATTTTATCAATACTACCTATACCTTTATCCAAGTCATTGATTTAAAATTCTGAACTAGTTCACTGAGGCACTTAATTGATATTTCTCTATAGTAACACAAAACTATGACTACTCTTTAAGTCTGTGCCGTTCAACCAGGGCAGAACTTATCTAACTGGACTGTTGTCTGAGCCATATCTCTCTGTTCCTCTATAACAAGAGTAAGTGAGCCTTTCTCAAATGCTCTCTAGCAAGTCCTAGCCAAACTATAGCTCATACACCATCTCCAGATGTAACACTCTAGCAGCCCTGTCAAAAAACAAAAAAAGGAAAAAAAAGCAATTACACTGGTCTGACATAACCTGTTCTTGATGAGGACATAGCGGTGAGTTGTGAGCCTTTCTTTCTTTTTTAGGTGTTCATTAATCACAACTTTAATTACACGTTCTAGAATTTTGCCACAAATCAAAGTCAAACTCACTTACAAAAGGACTTACAAAGTCCTTACTTCTAATTTTAAAGCCAACTTACTATGTATACTATCCACTTGCATATGTACAATCTAGTAAGTCTTTCAATGCACGACATGAATAGAAGCACAGTTTAGTAACTCTCTCAGCACACCCTGCACAGATACAGCCCAAACTAGTTCCTTTTTATACTGTCTGGATCAAAGGCTCCTTTTGAGCCTTGTTTAAAAGCATTTGCATCGTTCTGAGCACTGGACACAAGACCACTTTCCTGTTCTGTATTCCAAGTACGCACTGAAATCTGCCACTCAGGAAACTCTCCTCCCTGATCTGCATCTGATGCAAATACCTTACTACCCACGCACATTTTAGTTCTATTCTTGTTTAATTTCACAATTAGCTCATTCGGTTTCCAAAATGGATCTGTGTCAGTGTGTCTCTCAATCTCCAAGTTCCCAGAAGGCAAATTCTGGACTATATCCAATAGTATGCTGGTAAATGTTTAACAATTGGCTAACCGGGAAGGGGAGAAGGAAGATGAAGTTTAAGCTGCATTTCTCTTATTTTCTTCATTACATTCTGACAATCAGTTTAGAAATAAAACACAAGTCCTGATCTATAGTGTTTGCCCATTTCTGAGGTACAAATGCTCTTACTAAAACTTTAACAACCAGCTTTCACAGTCCAGATAGAGTTGGCTCCAACATACCTCTGACTACATCCTTCTGAAAATTCAGATGCTTCTCTCCTTTTCTTCTCCCCGCTTTTTTCCTTACCTTTTCCTTCTTTCCTTCCTTCCATCCTTCCCTTTGTCTTTCTCTCTTTCCACACACACACATATATACATATACATATATATATACATACATACTAGATATATAGTATATGAATATAAAATAAACATAAATATATGTGTAAAAACACACACACACACACACACACACAATCTTTCATTTAGAATAGAAAGGGATCAAGGAATTTTACAGGCCATATAGCCCCACCATCTCATTTTTACAGATGAGGAAACCAAGACTCAGAGAGATTACATGACTTGGACAACACCACACAACCACTAAATATTAGATGTGAGGTTGGAACCCAGGTCTTCTTGGCTCCAACTCCAGCATTTTGTTCACAATATTAAACTGTTTCTATTCCAACCTATTATCCTTTGGAGCCCCAGTTAGAAGGCCATTAAAATTTAATATAATCACGTTCCAATAGCTACAAATATGAAGGCTACTTGATTCACACCAAAACCTTCCTGATCCTTCCATTGCATTTCTGTAGGCAATGATCTGTGAAAGGATTAATTTGCTGATCTTATTACCTAAATCGAAAGAGATTTTGCAGTCATGAGAAACATGCTTGCAAGATTTCCCTGGTGTGAATTGAAAGTTATTGGTCATTTTTCCCCCCTTCCCCACTCTTTGAACTGAAGTCAAAAGGCAATTCTAAGATACCTTGAAAATGTATGATAAAAGAACAGGCTTGTAAGATGTTTGCTTAAAATTCCAATGTCTGTGACAAGTCGGGCTAGTTGTAGACAGTGATAAACACACATATATATACACAGTTATCAGTTATTAAGCACAGCAAAAACTTACCTAATTCCTTTGTTCTGTGCAATACTGTGCAGAGAGAGTCTAGACACTGCAGAGATGACCTGATGGGAAGGCAAAGGAAATGCTTTTGTAATTTTCCAAGAAATAGAAAAATAATAATAAAATGTTTTGTGGATATACAAAACTGCACATTTTATCTGGATTTTTTTTTTAAATATAAGAAACACAAAGATGATCAAACTAGTAAATTAATTTGCATGTCTGATCTTCAGGTTAAGACATAAGCTTTGACATTTCAAACCAATACCTTGTAGAGAACCACAGATAGTGGGGGAACTCCAGAAAAAAATTTCAATTATATAGAAGATAGCATGTCAAGACAGTGATCCGATACACCAGGGTCATTACATTCATATTATCGTGCCATTCAAGAGACATTGATCCAATTGCAAAAGGGACTTTCTAAAAGAAGAGAGGCTGACAACCAGACTATTCCCCTATCCCTTACCTTTGCTCAACCCCAGTGACTACTAATTAGATATAGGTATCATTTTGCTCCCCAATATTCCAAACACCCCCTCACATTTCTTTTTTTTTTTTCTTTTTTTTTTTTTTAGTTGAGGCAATTGGGGTTAAGTGATTTGCCCAGGGTCACACAGCTAGGAAGTGTCTGAGAGCAAATTTGAACTCAGCTCCTTCTGATTCCAGGGCCAGTGCTCTATCCACTGCGCCACCTAGCTGCCCCACCCCTCACATTTCTTTAAGAGTATTAGAGGAGGAGAAGATACCAAAAATCATAGGGAGAATGAATCATAGGAAGAATAAGTGATTTACCTACAGTCTCACACATACTTGTTTGCCTTCTACAGTTAAATAACATATGCGATTGTGTTTGTAACCTGGAGTTTAGTATATTGGATGAGATCAAATATACATTTGTGGCTTTAAAACCAAATGTTTTTTAATGGACAAATGAACAAAGGATAGAAGTAAATTGTTTTCCCCAGATTGCAAACTTTAAATGATCACTTGAAAGATAACTCAAAATCATTATCAATAAAACATACTAGGTTTTTTCCATACCCAGAAAACTAGAAAAGATGACAAAAAATGAAAATAATTTATGTTAGAGGGGCTTCAATAAAATAGGCACACTATTATACTTTTGGTATATGGTTAAATTGGTCCAACCATTCTGGAAAATAATTTGAAATTATGCTTAAAAAAAAAAGTGAGCCTCTGATGTATACTGCAAAAAAAGTCAAAGACAGAACAAAAGATCCACTATACTAAACTATCAAATGAGATATTTGTAAAAAGTGCTTAGCAACAATGCCTGGATTTGAGAGGCACAATGTTAATGCTTATTTTCTTTCTCCCTCAAATGAGATAATGTACAGAAAGAACTTTGTAAATTTTGAAGTACTATATAAGTGTCAGTTACAAAAGGGATCACTAGGTGGTACAATGGACAGAGTGCTGAGACTGGAGTGAGAAAGACCAGATTTCAAATCTAGCCTCAGATATTTACTAGGTGTGTGACCCTGGCAAGACCCTGTTTGCCTCAATTTCCTTATCTGTAAAATGGGAATAATAATATCAACCTATCAGAGTTGTTATGAGGATCAATATATACTTATCATGGTGCTTGGAACATAATATAAAATGCTATATATAAAATGTTAGTTATTACTAATTGTATTAATATTCACAGCATCTCTTTTTGAAGTAGCAAAATGTAGAAACAAAGTCACAGCCCATTGACTAGACAATGGCTAAACAAATGGGACATAAATATAATGTTAGATTTCTGTGTCATGAAAATTAGAATTCAAAGAAACATGGGAAGACATATAAACAGATAGATACAGAATCAGAAAAACAAAATACACATTGACTATGAAAAAAAAAACCAAAAGAGCTTTAAAAAAAAAGGGAGGGGGAGAGAAAATGAAATTGAATACTGTATTATTAATACTGATCACACTTGGCTTCCTTTGTGATAGATGTGGAAGAATATGAATGCTGAGAGACATGATTATTAAATAAGGAAGATCCAGGATTTTTTTCCTTCTTCCTTTGAAGATTAGGTCAAAGTAGAGCGGATGATGGGATGAAATTTTGGAGTTATTGCTCCATTAGAGAACCTTACAAAAATTTTAATTTAAAGTGAATTCTGTCCCACTTTGTTCCACTTAGCCAAATCTGAATAGAGGCGGATTTCCTTTTGTCTAGATTGTCTAAAATCTCAAGAAATTTTTACATGATCCTGGGTATATAGGTATATAAAATAAATATACAAATTAAACATTTCATGATAATAAATTATAATTTTATGATCCCACATTCAGTTACACAAACTTAAAAAAGCTTTGGTCTAGGATAAGTCTGGATAAGAGATGAGTTTCTATGTCTAAAACTGAGTGATCAGTCAAGTTCTCTAATGTCTCATTATAATGAGCTCACCTCTTCTTATAAATAACCAATCAGAATTGGTTTGACATTCTCAGGAACATCTATTCCTCCAAGGGAATATAAATGCTGAGTGAATTCCATGAAGGAGTTTTGATATTCAAGAATGCCACTGAACTCTTTTTATTAATTATTTTGAACATGATTAATAAAATGATCAATTACCCAGAAAACTATGCTTTTATATATATCACAATGTACGTTACATATATATATATATAGAGAGAGAGAGAGAGAGAGAGAAAGAGAAAGAGAAAGAGAAAGAGAGAGAGAGAGAGAGAGAGAGAAAGAGAAAGAGAAAGAGAAAGAGAAAGAGAGAGAGAGAGAGAGAGAGAGAGAGAGAGAGAGAGAGAGAGAGAGAGAGAGAGAGAGAAAGAGAGAGAGAGAGAGAAAGAGAAAGAAAGAGAGAGCGAGTGAGTGTGTGTCCCTAGCTCAACAGGCTAACTATCAAGCATCAAATATCAAGAAGAAACAAAAGAAAACAATCCTTTTATAAAAGAATTTTGACTAGAAGATCACTAAAATCTCTCCCCAATTCTATATCTTAAGGTTCTCTCATAACTGCTAGAATAAAAAGATTAAATCTAACCCCTACCATGAATGGTAACAAAGATTTAGCCTAGAGCTAATTTATTTCCAAGGTGCCATAACATATTCACTAAAAGAATGTCAGAGCAAAACAAGAACTTTAAGCACAGACACAAAAGGATGGTGACTTGGGAAGTGTGTGTGTGTGTGTGTGTGTGTAGCAGGGGGAGGTGTGTATTTCTTTGAATCAGTCATACAACAGGATTCTATTGTTGGAATCTTCCCTATTTCCTTAGAGAAGAGCCAATAACTTTTACCATGGAGATGGCCTAACATTGCTCCTAATACTTAGTTATTGTACTTCTGAGCAATTAAGGATAGCATGTATTTATAATTGTTCTTGGCTTTGAGTATCTCCACATGTTTCACAGATATTTTGGACAATGGATACTCTACTAACACCCCCTGAATCTAATTTCATGTCAGTCTTAAAGATGTCATATGAGAGACACAAAGATTGAACTCTTTAAAAAAAAAAAAAAAAGACACCATTTTCTGCCTTCTATTCTGCCCAGAAGGAAAATTCTCCATCAATCCATTGGGATGCTCAGCTGTCATGGCTTGCTCTAACATATAAGCCTGATCCTAGAGCACCTAGCTGCTGGGATAAGTTTCCACTTGGCTATGTGAACTGTCACTTACAGTTTGTAAAGAGATCAGTGGTGAGTATGTGTTATTAAGCAAAGACTGCTGCTTAAATGGAGTTAAATTTGCCAAACTGGAAGAAAAACCATCCTCTGACCTCAGGCAGCCAAGACCAGAGGCTTGCCAGCTGCTTCTGCTCAGTGTCATCCTGATTTTGAGATGTGACAAGCTAAGAAACGTGTGTTCCCCAAGGGTGACCCCATCCTCATCTGCCTCACTCTGCTAACTCATGTCATTGGGCTGAGAGAAAAGGTCCCCAGAGAAAAACGGAGATCGCCATACAGCACCCACAATTTATCCCAATCCCAGAAAAGAGAGCCCAAGTGTGTGAAACACTGTCCAAAAAGATTAACACTTGTAAAGGAAATAAAATTTTTCAGTCAAAGGCTATCATATCACCTCAACTCAAGCCACTGGAATGACAAACTCATGACACTCCATCCCAAGTACAGCCCGAGGACTCATCTGTTGCTCTGCTAAATAAGGACTGAGAGTCTCCTCAGTGCTACTAGAAAGATAAAATCAGACATGTAAAACCTTCCCTCATTTAACACATTCTCTCAGATAAAGAAATGCACACTATGGAAGAAAAAACTAGATCCTTTGGATTCAAAAATTCTAAGGAGGGAGGAAGAGAAAATATGAAGAAGGAAGAAAAGGGAAGGGAAGGAAGGAACCAAGAAAGAAATCTTTTAAGTGCCTACTATGTGCCAAGAACTATGCCAAATAATTTACAAAAATGATCTCATTTGATCTTCACGATACTTTTATGAGGTAGCTGCTTTTCTTATCATCATTTCAGAGATGAGGAAAATAATACAAACAGATGTGATGTGACTTGCCTTGGATCATACAATTAGGATAGGGCATTTGAACTCAAATCTTTCTACCTCTAAGCACAAAGCTCCATCTACCATACCACCTAGATGAGGAGGGATTAAAAAGAAAAAAAAGACAGTCGTCAAGTGATGATGATTATAATGACTATAACTCCCTGTACATATTTACCATTTGATAAAATGTTAATGACAAATGCTTTAGAATTTGTGAATCATTTTACATGTTTCTTTATCTGATCCCTACAAAAGTAATGATGAGGATTAGATGTCCTTATTGTCCCCATCATACAAATTAGGAAATCGAGGCTGAATCATAAAGCTAGTGCCTGAAGCAAAATTTAAACTCACATCTTTTCTATTCTAATTCCAGTGCTCTATCCACTATGAGTCCTGACTGCCTGGGCTCAGAGGCAAGACAAGATTTAGATCCAATAAACAGAAAAATAAAGAGCAACAGGCAATAAAGTGTCAAGAAGAGTGATCACAGACACTTAAAATTCAACAAATATTAAGTGCCCACCATTTAATGCCAAGCACAATCCAAAGTATAAGGGATGCCAAGTGACTGTTTTTATGTAGTTATAAGTTATAGTCTACTGGAAATCTCTCTCTCTCTCTCTCTCTCTCACACACACACACACACACACACATCCCCACACACTGATGTTTCTTGAAAATGACATTCATGTTCTGTTTTGGTGCCTTCCCGATGACTGCCCTAGCCCTATCTCCATCCCATGCCTGGGATGCTCTCCCCCTTCCCCTCCACCTCTTAGTTTCCCTGTCTTCTTTTAAAATTTAGCTCATATCCTACCTTCAACAAGGTGCCTCTCATTCTCCTTAATCCTGCAATGGTTAGCACCTTCTCCTCCTTCCATCTACTCTGCATCTTATCTGTGCCTATTTATTTATATGTTGTCTTCTCAACTCAGATGTAAGATCACTGAAGCAAGGAACCATACACACACACACACACACACACACACACACACATATATGGGGGAGGGCATAGATTTCTCCTCAGCACTTAGTGCCTGGCATAAACACTTAATAAATGCCTATTGATTGATTGATTAAACTGTTATACAACAATTCACAATAGATGCCTTAAAAAGGAAGTGAGAGGGAGGGCCATTACCAAACAGAAGAATTAAGGAAATTTTCATGTAACAATTTGAGCTGTTAGCTAAAGGATGACTAGATAAATCAACAGGTAAAGGGGAGAATTAAACGTGCCACGCACAGAGAATAAGAATGGGAACAAAGGCACAAAGATATGAAAAGTTCATCGTGTATTTGGCAGAGCTAGCAGACAAACTCTTTGGGGAAAAGAATGTATGGGGGTTATATATGTGAGATAAAGCTATAAACATATAGCGAGGACTTTGAGTGCCAGGAAAAAGAGTAAACATCTCATTTAGGAGGCAGTACAAGATTTTTTATTAGAGTAATGACATGACTAGATCTGTGTGTCAAAAATTTACATTTGCAGTGATATGATGGACAGATTGGAGGGAAGAGAGGATAGATGGAAGAAGATCTGTTAGAAGAATATGATAAAGGAGCAGGTGGGTCATAATGTTACTTTGCAGTAAATATAGAATTGAGGAAATGAATGTGGGAGAAGTGGGAGAACTGATTAGATAGGACAAATGCTGGAGAAGGAAAAGGCTTCAGGGTTACAAACAGAAGAATATGGGTGTTGACAAGAGATAGGGTGAAATCAGAAAGAAGGGCAAGTTTAGGGAGAAAAACATAAGCTCAATGTTGAAAATGTCAAATTTGAAGAGGTAATAGGTTAGGCTAAGTTGTATAGTACAGGGATGTCAAATTCAAATAGAAACAGATCCTTGCAGGCAGTATATTAACTTAGAAAACTACAAATTAACATTATCTATGTTGTACTATATTTTTATTTATTTTATAAAACATTTCCCAACTGCACTGGCTTGACTCTGGTGTAGGAGATAGAGCAGGAGATCTAAAACTAAGAAGTGAGTTCCAATCTAGCCTTAGGCACTTACCAGGTGAGTGATCTTATAATAAGTCATTCAATCTTGATCTGCCTAGGTTTTTATAGGACAGAGATAATAGTAGCCCTTAGCTCCCAAAGTAGTGGTCAAAAGAAAATGTAGCTTATTGCAAACCACTATTTTCTTTATTATCCAGTAACCTAAGGACAAAGTGGGTTGAAGTGACTGAAGGCTCCCCAGAAGAGATGGAGATTCAGATATGTCCAGAAGTAAGGGTAGGATTTAGGTTTAAAAAGAGAGAGATTTCAAGAAAGAAGAGTATGGGCAAGGACAGGAGTCCAAGTTCAGTCTTCCACTAAATCACCTCACAAATTAGACAAATTTGCAAATAATTTTCTTATCAAGTACCTCATTACTAGATCTTATATCCTCTGTTATTGATAGGAACAGTTTCTCCAAAACCCTCTCCAGGATGGACAAGATTTTTGATTTCTAAAACTAGATCTGGATTCAGATTGTTGTTCAGATATTTTCCCCCAATTGCATCTAATTTTCATGACCCCATTTGGGTTTTTGTTTTTTTTTTTTTTTTTTGGCAATGATACTAGAGTGATTTGTCATTTCTCTCTCCAGCTCATTTTACTAATGAGGAAATTGAGGTAAGCGGGAATAAGTGACTCGTCCAGGGTTATTAAAGCTATAATATGTCCAAGGATAAATTTGAAGTTAAGATGACTTCCTGACTCCAAACCCAGCATTTTGTCCACTATGCCACCTATAAATATCTTTACCCATAAATATCTTTAGTTGAAGCTGTTCTTGGTAGTTAATATGTAATTTATGGTAAAGTAGAAATGTTGCCATAAACCTCCATCAACTTCCAAATCATCTCCTATTCTATCTACCATGTCACCTAACTGTCCTTGGACTCAGAAGACCATCTGTGACCTCATCTATAAAATGAGGATCTTTAAAGTCCCTTTCCAATTCTGTGATCCGATGACACCACACTCATCCAAATACTTCCCTCTTGCTGACTAGTGGGGAGAAGATTCAGCATAGCTCCCCAAAGCAGAATTTGTTATACGTGGCAAGTTCTGCACTGTACAAAGGCAGCAAAATCATGGCAAGTACATACAGGTCCTTGTTGAGACCATCCCCAGCCATTGGATTGTGTTGCTAGGCTCACCTTCTCTCTCAGCCAGAAAGATGGAGACACTTGACTGCCCTATTTACTGCCCCTTCCCCAACCTGACTTGAATTGTCCCTGACAGAAACAGGATACTGTCAGAAAATTATTTGTTGGTCAAGCCCAACCTGAACCGACAAGAAGGAAAAGGGAGAAATTGAAGCATAAAATTTTCTATCCTGGTACACATTGTCAAAAGTCTGTGCGTTCATGGCTTCTGCTAAGTCATTCCTAGGATGACAAGTTTTCTGAGGGCTGTCACAAGGAAGAAGAATTATATTTGTAAGGCTTTGCCCCAGAGGGAGGAACAAGCAGCAATAGGTGGAAATAAAAGGGAGGCAGGTTTGGGGTCAATATGAAGAATTTTCTAGAAATTAAAGTTGCCCAAGGTCAAATGGACTGCCTTTCCAGTAATAAGTAGCTACTGGTATCAGGTATAGATACAGCTAGATGACATATGAGGTCCTTCCAAATCTTAGAGTCTATGAATCCCTGTGGTTGCTCCCTGGAGTATCCGAAACCTCCCTGATTTTTTTTATAAGCCCCAAACCTCCAGCCATAGGGTTATGTGAGGTCTGAGGAAAGAATGATCCAAATATTAAAGCCATGAGTATACCTCACTGAAACAAACCCAATACACAATGAGTCAATTGGAACAGGAAAAGTGCATGATGATTATGAATTTTATGAAGGATTCACCCTGGGATTCCTTTAATAAGCAAGTTCCTCTAAAATAATATTTATCATTTGATTTATACAAATTTGACTTATCCTAAATTGGCAGCATATCACTCAAGACATATCTTAAATAGGGAGAAAAGAATTATTCATATAAATGTTTTATTCCTGAAAATAATCTTTGTGAAGAAAGAACTCTGAAAGAAATTAGGGATGCTCAGAGGCAGAGGTGAGAAGGGGAGCGCTTTCAGGACATGGAGGACAGCCTGTACTAAGGCAATGAGGCAAGAGATGAAATGTTGTGTATAGAGAAAGCCAATCTGGGATAAGCAGCATATTGAATGAAAGAGAGTGAATCTGGTAAAGTAATACAAACCAAATGGTAAGGGACTTAAAAAAAAAATACAAAAACATTTGTATTTTATCCTAGAAGCAATAGGGATCCTCTGAAGCTTCTAGAGCTGGGGAATAATGTGATCCAATCTGTACTTGGAAAATATCATTTTGGCAGCTGCATGGAGGTTGGATTGGACAAAAGGTGACTAATACAGCTCTCGAGTACTCCACAGGTTATAAAGAACCATAATATTATTTCATGGTTTTATAACCCAATAACTACTGGTTCCTGGGAAACCATGATAAAGTAATGGCAACCCAAATCAGGGATATTGAGAACAAAGTCTACAGACCTTGAGAAACTTCCAGAATTCCTTGTAGTACAGACATTTATAAGATAATATCTCTTCCGTGCTTCTGGCTACAATATTTAGCTTGTGCCCGCTAATAAAAACCAAACTTCCTTAATGTCTCATCAAAAACAATGTTGTTTTCCCCACTAATTCTAGTTAGTATTCTTTGTTTAAAATTTCAACAAGTAAGAAGGTTGAAGGGGATTAGGAGGGAGGATGATGAACTATTTGGCCCACTTCAGTGGTTCACATATGGGGAGAAAAAGAAACAGCCTCATAGATTAAGTTCCAGTTTTTTCAACTTGTGGATTCTGTAGACATAATTCCTAGGAAACTAATCCAATCCATCTCTTATGTGATCTTATCACATACAGCACTATGATGGCCAGGGTCTCCTATCCAGGAGACCTAGCTTTCAGTGTGGAGAAATATTTGAATAGTAATGAATCAGGAATGACTCCTAAGCACCTCTTGGCATATCATCACCAAAACTGAACCTTTCCATATTCATCAATTAGGGAAAATAATGTTTCATGGAAGCAATTATGTGACTCAAAGAGAATAAATACATGTGGAAATCTTTTAAAATGTTTAATTGCTCCACAAATATGACATTTATGACAAATATGAAATTTTATGACATTTGAAGAAATCTCAACAAGTTGGCTAGAATATAACATTAAAAAAGTCAAGATTAGAGGTTGAATGCTCATTCAGGCCATTCAGACTCTGTCACTGTCCTTAAGATATTAATGGAGAATCCAACACAAAGAAGGGAGTGGTGGCAAGAAAAGGGAACTATGCTTTGAGAAGTCAAAAAAATGATTACTAGAGCAGTCCTTTAAGACTCTTTTTCCAGAGACAGGAGTATAGATTTGAGGCATCCAGTAAAGATGGTCAAGATGAAAATGGCACCAGGGAGTGATGAGCAAAGTGCCTTAGCTTCTCCTAGGCATAATCTATGGAAATTTGGTTTGGAGAAAAAAGGAATAATAGATGGAAAGATTGAAAAATGGTTGGGACATGCAGGCAGACTGCAAGGACTCCTATCAGCTGAGGGGACCCTCTTTTTTTTCCTCTCAATTCAATTCAATTAAATAAGAATCTATAAAGTATCTACTACATTCTGAGAACTGGGTGGAGATTATTAGCATTCTTCCAAGACTCTCTAGCATCAATCAGTATCTGGCACAAAGAGCTAGGTTTTGATCAGTAAGACTAACAAATTCTCTGCCTGGTTTCATTATTTGAATTTGCACTGCATATTTCCATTGGATTGGAACCAATTATCATATTTTACATAATTACAACTTTGAATAGTGAGTGAAAATTCAAATATATGAGACCACCTCAGGAGATTCATTATTCATACTAATCTGGACTTAGTTGCAGTGAATACTTAAGATTAAAAAAAAAAAACAAAAAACAAAAAACAAATAGTTAACCACCATCTATATAATACCTTAAGATTTACAAAGTACTTCATATATATTATTTGATCTTCAAAACACACCCAAGAAGGTAGGTGCTATTGTTGACATCATTTTACAGATGAAGAAACTGAGTCAGAGATTGCTGACATTCCCAGGTAAAATGCTGGTAAATATCAGATGTTGGATTTGAACTCAGGTCTTCCCGCCTAGGTTCAAATCCAATTTCAGACAATTACTATTTGTGTGAACCCAGATAAGTCACCTAACTGTGACTCAGTTTCCTCATCTCTCAAGTGATCTGGAGAAGATTTGACACCAAAAATTCCTAAACAGGGTCACAAAGAGTCACAAGTGAAACAAATGAACAACTTTCTGACTATGTGCAGTAGTCTCTCCACTGCTATTGTTCTTAACAAAATTCAAGTCTCTCTTCTCAAGGAGCTTATATCCTCCAACACCATATAAAATGATTATTAATATCTTATGAAACAATAATTTTGATGTAGTGTCAGAAGAAGCTAGGTACAGTGATGAGCGTTCTTGAGTTCAAATCTGATCTCAGATATTTCTTAATCATTTAACCTCTCAATCTCAGTTTCTTCATCTATAAAATGGAGATAATAACACCTTCCTCCCCAGTGTTTATTGCTAAACTTAAAGCACTATACATATGCTAGTGATAATGATGATTTACTGTTTATAATGCTCCTTTAATATTTTCACGAATCCATGTTCTCATCAACATCAGTACTTCCTCCAGGGCAGATCAAACAACTCATCCACTCTTTATTCTCAGCCATTTCCTTCAATACATCCTCTAGGGGGGAAACCTAAACAATGTGTCAAAGACTTAACTCTTGATCTTTGAACAGTCCATGGATACCAAAGCTATACTCAAGACAGGCACTTCTTGTTCAGAACTACATATTTTCTTGATAATAACTTAGGGGAAATACCTTGGATGAATAATGCTTATGAACAATGGGTAATCTGGGCCCAAAGATAAAAATAAGAAGAGAATAAATTTTAATGTATTCAAGAAAATGCCCAACTCCTTTTGCTGATCCCAAGGCCTCCCCCACATGTGCAATACATATATATATTCTCTTAATATCAATATTCTCCCAGTGAATTAATGAAAGAAATGCAAATGAAGGTGGCCTAGCTGTACCAGACCTAAAATTATATTATAAAGCAACAGTCATCAAAATCATTTGATATTAGCTAAGAAACAGAGTAGTCGATCAGTGGAATAGGTTAGGTTCACAGGACAAAATAGTCAATGACTATATTATAGTAATCCAGTGTTTGATAAACCCAAAGTTTAAGAACTGACTATTTCACAAAAACTTCTGGGAAAATTGGAAACTAGCATGGCAGAAACTAGGCATTTACCCACATCTAACACCCTATACCAAGATAAAGTTGAAATGGATTCATGATTTAGACATGAAGTGTGATATTATAAGCAAATTAGAAGAACAAAGGATAGTTTACCTCTCAGATCTGTGGAAAAGGAAGGAATTTGTGGCTAAAGAACTGAAGTACATTATTGAACACAAAATAGATAATTTTGATCATATTAAATTAAAAAGTTTCTGTACATACAAAACCAATGCAGACAAGATTAGAAGAGAAGCAATAAACTGGGGGAAAAAGGTTTACATTCAAGGGTTCTGATAAAGGCCTCATTTCTAAAATATATAGAGAATTGATTCAAATTTATAAGAATTCAAGCCATTCTCCAAAGGATAAATGGTCAAGGGATAGGAATAGATAGGGTTCAGATGAAGAAATTGAAACTATTTGTTTATATGAAAAAGTGTTCCAAATCACTATTGATCAGAGAAATGCAAATTAAAACAATTCTAAGGGACTACTACACACCTTTCAGATTGACTAAGATGACAGGAAAAGATAATGATGAATATTGGAGAGGATATGGGAAAACAGAGACACTAATACATCATTGGTGGAGTTGTGACCTGATCCAACCATTCTGGAAAGCAATTTGAACTATGCCCAAAAGGGCATAGCCAAAGACTATTAAACTGTCCATACCCTTTGATCCAGCAATGTTTGTACTGGGCTTATATCCCAAAGAGATCATAAAGGAAGGAATGGGACCTATATGTGCAAAAATGCTTGTGGCAGCCCTTTCTGTAGTGGCAAAAAACTGGAAACTGAGTGGATGCCCAGCATTTGGAAAAGGGACTGAATAAGTTATGGTATACGAATGTTAATGGAATATTATTGCTCTATAAGAAATGATCAGCAGAATGATATAAGAGAGAACTGAAGAGACTTATATGAACTGATGCTGAGTGAAATGAGCAGAACCGGGAGATCATTGTACATGGAAACAACAAGATTATAAATGATAAATTCTCATGGACATGACTCAGTTCATGTCTTGATTCAGGTCAGTTCCAATGAGCTTGTGATGAAGAGATACATCTACACCTAAAGAGAGGACTATGGAAACTGAGTGTTGATCACAACATAGCATTTTCACTCTCTTTATTGTTGTTTACTTACATTTTGTTTCTTTCTCATTTTTTTCCTTTTTGATATGATTTTTCTTGGGCAGCAAGATAATTATATAAATATGTATACATATATTGGATTTAACATTTTTTAAAGCATATTTAACATATATTGGATATTTTGCCATCTAGGAGAGGAAGTAGGGGGAAGGAGAAGAAAATTTGAAACACACGGTTTTGCAAAAGGCATTGTTAAAAAA
The DNA here is from genome assembly GCF_016432865.1 of Antechinus flavipes. Taxonomy (NCBI): domain Eukaryota; kingdom Metazoa; phylum Chordata; class Mammalia; order Dasyuromorphia; family Dasyuridae; genus Antechinus; species Antechinus flavipes. The sequence continues at coordinate 506,004,528 of NC_067399.1, forward strand.
TTATCCATGTATATATTTTGAAAATAAAAGGCTTTAATAAATAAATGAAATTGGTGTACAATGAAAAAGAAAAAGATATTTTCCCAGTGATGCTATGGTACTACAAACTTGTTTCCATCAGACAAGGCCAGGAGCAGCAGTACCTATAAGACGAAAAGACAAAAATCTCAAAGACAGTCTATAGAATTCATCCTCTATATTTTTATTTTCTGAAGGAAGAGAGCAAGCAGAGAAATGACCAAATTAGCATGACAAAGACTGATCAGCCAGCAATACAATTTGCTACCTCTTTTCTAGTTCAGTGCCAGTGCAATGTTCCTGGCTATTTCTCCTTCCAATGACTTTGACAAATAGCAAGAGGGAAAAAAATCTGATTTCTGGTTATGTCATACTTCAATGAGTAGAAACATTCAAGCCCAAGAAAATGAGAGAGAAAACTTAGTTGAAAAAGCAAGCTGATACTTGTTTGGCTAGAAAAAAATTTTGGGACATGAACTAAGATAGCTACATTGTATAAAGAAAAAGAGCAATGGATTTGAAGTCAGAGAACTTAATTCAAATCCCCATCCTGCTATTTACAATCTATGTTATACAGTCCCTTTCAGCTCTAAATCTTTGATCCAAAGATGATATATTGATGGAAACAATAAATCCTATCCCCAGGATCTCAGACTATAGATTCAAATCACAGGATAAAGGGATAAAGGATTACAAGGATTTGGGAACAAAAATCAAAGAAATTAAGCAGAAAATCAGGTAAATGGTAGAGTAAAAAGAGTACTGAGCATGGACTTGGGGAAGATCAGAGTTCAAAAGTGGCCTCAGACACATACTAGCTTTGTGACATTAGGCATGTCACTTAACCAATTATCTCAATGTCCTCATCTGTAAAATAAGGAGGAAATGACAAACTAGTCTAGCTATCTTTGCGAAGAAAGTACCAAATAGGGTCACAAAGAGCAAGACTAAAATGATGGAACATATGCATATTGATGAAAGGCAGGCTGATAAAACTAGCACAGAAGAGATAATGTAAACACAACAACATCTAAGATGTCACAATAGGTAAATACCATGTACGACACTTAAAATCGTAAAAAAAAAAAAAAAAAAAGTGTGTAATCAATCAACAAGCATTTATTAAAAGTTTATTATATTACCAACTGCTGTATAGAACCTAGAACTTACAAAGAAATATAAAAACACACTCCACTCCCTCAAATAGCCCATATTCTAGTGGAGGAAATAACCTGTAAATTACTATGTACATACAAAAAGGTAATCTCAGAGAAAGGGGACTAGCTTGGATATGTTGTTTGTTCTGTCATGTCTAATATTTTTTGGGTCCACTTGGGATTTTCTTGACAAAAATATTGGAGTAGTTTTCCATTTCCTTCTCCAGCTCATTTTACAGATGAGGAAAAGTAGGTAAATAGAGTTTAAGTGACATGCCCAGTATCACACAGCTATTAAGTGTCTAAGGGTAGATTTAAATTCATAAAGATGAGTCTGACTATGGGTCCAGTTCTCTATCTACTGCATTCCTAATTGCCTAACATCTGGAGACATCAGGAAGACATCTCATAACCCCTTCTCCTTTTATTCTGTGGTCTGAATTCTGAGGATCAGAATTTATGGTTTCTATCAATATGTGATCTTCTGATCAAAGATTTAGAGCTGAAAGAAACTGGGTAATGGGTAGTAAATAGCAGAGTGGGAATTTGAACCAGAGTTCTCTGATTTCAAATCCATTGTTCTTTCTCTTTATACAATGTTGCTATCCTAGTTCAAGTCCCAATTTTTTTATAGCCAAACTAGTATCAGCTTGTTTTTTCTTTTCTTTTCTTTTTTTAATATTTTATTTTATTTAATAATAATTTTATATTGACAGAATCCATGCCAGGGTAATTTTTTTTTTACAACATTATCCCTTGCACTCGTTTCTGTTCCGATTTTTCCCCTCCCTTCCTCCACCCCCTCCCCTAGATGGCAAGCAGTCCTATATATGTTAGATATGTTGCAGTATATCCTAGATACAATATATGTGTGCAGAACCGAACAGTTCTCTTGTTGCACAGGGAGAATTGGATTCAGAAGGTAAAAATAACCTGGGAAGAAAAACAAAAATGCAAATAGTTCACATTCGTTTCCCAGTGTTCTTTCTTTGGGTGTAGCTGCTTCTGTCCATCATTTATCAATTGAAACTCAGTTAGGTCTCTTTGTCAAAGAAATCCACTTCCATCAGAATACATCCTCAAACAGTATCGTCATTGAAGTGTATAATGATCTCCTGGTTCTGCTCATTTCACTTAGCATCAGTTCATGTAAATCTCTCCAAGCCTCTCTGTATTCATCTTGCTGGTCATTTCTTACAGAACAATAACATTCCATAACATTCATATACCACAATTTACCCAGCCATTCTCCAATTGATGGGCATCCATTCAATTTCCAGTTTCTAGCCACTACAAACAGGGCTGTCACAAACATTTTGGCACATACAGGTCCCTTTCCCTTCTTTAGTATTTCTTTGGGATATAAGCCCAGTAGTAACACTGCTGGATCAGAGGGTATGCACAGTTTGATAACTTTTGGGGCATAATTCCAGATTGCTCTCCAGAATGGTTGGATTTGTTCACAACTCCACCAACAATGCATCAGTGCCCCAGTTTTCCCACATCCCCTCCAACATTCATCATTATTTTTTCCCGTCATCTTAGCCAATCTGACAGGTGTGTAGTGATATCTCAGAGTTGTCTTAATTTGCATTTCTCTGATCAATAATGATTTGGAACACTCTTTCATATGAGTGGTAATAGTTTCAATTTCATCCTCTGAAAATTGTTTGTGCACATCCTTTGACCATTTATCAATTGGAGAATGACTTGATTTCTTATAAATTAGAGTCAGTTCTCTATATATTTTGGAAATGAGGCCTTTATCAGAACCTTTAAGTGTAAAGATGTTTTCCCAGTTTGTTGTTTCCCTTCTAATCCTGTTTGCATTAGTTTTGTTTGTACAAAGGCTTTTTAATTTGATATAATCAAAATTTTCTATTTTGTGATCTATGGTGTTAAGTGTGGGTCCATGCCTAATTTCTGCCATACTAATTTCCAGTTATCCCAGCAGTTTTTATCAAATAATGAATTCTTATCCCAAAAGTTAGAATCTTTGGGTTTGTCAATATCAGCTTGTTTTTTCAACTAAGTCTTCTCTTTTTCTTGGGTTTGACTTTCTGTTCAGTGAAGTGTGACATAACCAGAAGTCATATTATTTTCCCTTGATATTTGCCCTCTTATAGAAGGTGGTAGTCTTGAAGAAAGTCAAGGAAGCTCATCACAAATAAGGAAGGAGAGCATTCACATGGGAATCAATCACTGTCCAAAGATGAAATGTTGTGAGCCCAAGATCAGCACTTAGGTCATTTGCAGTTATATACTTCCAATAGGGTATGTTGTGAAGAATAAAGTGCAAAAAGACAAAAAATACAAAGGGTCCAGATTGTGGCTGGCTTTAAATGCCCAAGAGAGACCTTTTACATTTGATTCAAGGAGTCACTACATGGGAGATTGACTGGAATGGGGAGAGATTTGAGATAGACTTTTTAAAACCTATCTCAGTAGTTCAAATGAGACTGAATTGGGGCTGAATCTTTTATGCATGCAAAGAAAGGGACTTCCATAAGAAAAGTGAAGGCAAAAATAAAAGACTTGACAAAAACTTGAATATGTGAGATAAATATGAGTAAGAAGGTGAAAATGGCAATAAGATTGTGAATCTGAGTGACCGATGGGAAAAAGTTGATACCCTGAACGTAACAGGAAAGTTGGGAAGAAGAATGATTAGAGAAGGGGAAAGATAACAACAGTAAGGCAGCTAACAGGTACAGTAGATAGAGTGCTGAGCTTAGAATCAGGAAGATTCATCTTCCTAAATTCAAATCTGGCCTCAGATGTTTACTAGCTGTTTGATCCTAGGCAAATCACTTTGTTTTTCTCAGTTTCCTCAAATATAAAATGAACTGAAGTAGGAAATGGTAAACCACCATAGTATCTTTGACAAGAAAACCCCAAATAGGGTGGAAGAGTCAGACAGAGCTTTAAAACAAGAACAATAATGACAATAGTTCCCAAATCAATAGAGGACATATCCAAAGTTATTGAATAATACCCTTTTTTGAGTAATTAATCTAAGATTTTGTTGTTGTTGTTGTTGTTGTTGTTGTTGTTGTTGTTGTTGTTGTTTTTAATAACTTTTTATTGACAGAACTCATGCCAAGGTAATTTTTTACAACATTATCCCTTGTACTCTCTTCTGTTCCGATTTTTCCCTTCCTTCCCTTCACCCCTTCCCCCAGATGGCAAGCAGTCCTTTACATGTTGAATGGGTTACAGTATATCCTAGATACAATATATGTTTGCAGAAACAAACAGTTTTCTTGTTGCATAGGGAGAATTGGATTCAGAAGGTATAAATAACCTGGGAAGAAAAACAAAAATGCAAGCAGTTTATATTCATCTCCCAGGGTTCTTTCTTTGGGTGTAGCTGCTTCTGTCCATCCTTGATCAATTGAAATTGTTAGATCTCTTTGTCGAAGAGATCTACTTCCATCAGAATACAACTTCATACAGTATCGTTGTTGAGGTATATAATGATCTCCTGGTTCTGCTCATTTCACTTAGCATCAGTTCATGTAAGTCTCGCCAGTCCTTTCTGTTGAATAATACCTTAATAAAGATCTAGCAAAGAAAAAACAGCTAGGCAATAGAGGAGATGCAGGAGACAGAATTATGACAAAAAAATCTAGAGGAGAAAATAGCCATTTTCAGGAGAAAAGGGCTTCAATAACCTCTCAGTGCATCAATTCCTTTTCAATAAATAGGGATTAATATTGCTTGTAATGCCTAGTCTGAGGAGTGTTTTGAGGCTCAAATAAGATCATAACTGTAAAGTGCTTGGCAAATTTTAACATCACATATCAGTTATACTAAAAAAATTCCTAGCTAGAACATTTTGATTTATACACAATTAACTAATTTAGAGGAGAAAACTTCATTAGAATTAAAATTTTCTTACAGAATCCCTCCCAATATTATACAACAGCCCAGTGTTCCAAAGAACACAATTTTGAGAAATTTTGTTTTGCTTGGGTCTTGATATCCATTGGCCTTTCTGGGTAATGGTTTCCTCATCTGTAAAATGAAAGCATTGGACTAGATGATTTCTAAATGCTTATATGTTAACTCTGTGATGGTGATATTCTTAAGTATATGAAAAGAAAAAAAAAAACAAGCCAAGTTTCTCTTAAATGAAACAGTTAAAAGTACGTAATATTCTATAATATTTATCATTATTATTATTCCAGAAACATTTTTAGAGCATCATTCCACTGAAGACAAAAAAGCCAGGTCCAAACAGATAAAAATAATAAAAACATAGATCATTTCATCTCTGAAGCCAGAATTCTGTTATTATTGAATAATATCAAGGAGTCTTTGTTTTTAAAGTCTTTCATCCTAGGACTTTAGAAACACATTCAATCCAATAAACATTTATCAAGGTACAAGTAACAAAAGACAAAATAGAAAACTAGGCCTTGCCCTCAAGAAGTTTATGTTCTACTGGAGGCAGAGCAGGAAGGAAGGGTCCAAAGTTAATTAATAAAATATAAGTGCACTAACACAGGGAAACAGCATCTCTGTTTTGTCTACAACCCAAATTGCTCAAGTGATTTGAGGCCTCTGGTTTCCTGGAATGAAAAACATCACTGAATATATTTTTACTGTCACCTACTATATACAAGTATATGAAATACAAAGTTGAGTAACACATGAATTCTCTCTAACCTTACAAGTTGTTATTATTTGTTTTCATTCTCAAGAGAACCATGGCATCAGAGGGATGATATGTGAGATGCAAGTGAGTTGGATTTAAGTGAGGGAGGGCTATGAAGGTTACCTGCCTCACTCTCTCTTCCAGAGTCATCAGGTACAAATGACCAGATATGGATCAGGACAACTGGAGATGGCCTTGGATGCAGGCCTTTCAGAGAACCCTAGGATTCATCCTTCTCTAGACAGCACATTTCCATGCCCCAGGCTCCTTATGGTGAACCTTCAATCTAGCCCTAGAACTCACATCTCAAAAGCAGTCTCCATCCCATGGCCTCTCCTGATTGGACAGATCCTTTCAGAATCTCCATTTGAAGAGAATCCTCACTTCCCCTCCCCCCCCCCCCCCCGCCCTCGCCATACTGTACAGGATGCCCAGCAATATTCAGAATTTCCTCAACCTTTGTCACCTCACCTACTCGACTTTTTTAGCCCCCTCCTAAGAGCAATCTTCCCCCATTAGAACATAAATTCCTTGAGGGAAGGGATTATCTGTCTTTCTACTTATATTTATATTTCAGCATTTAGTAAAGTGGCTGCCACATGGTAATCATTTAATAAATGCTTGTTTACTAGCCAACTGGGGATGAAAAGGCAGAAACACAAAAATGCAAAGGAAAGAAAGAAAAAAGAGAAGGAAAAGGAGAGGGAAATGTGAGAAATGATGAGGAAAGGAGAAGAAAAAAAAGAGGGGAAAAGAGAGAAATGATTTCTAATGGACTCATTCAAATAATTGGATCTCAGTCCTATAGATTATAACAAAGGAATACTTTTAGAGAGAGAAGTAGAGAATTCTCCATTACATTCAGCCAGACCCCAGAATCAGCTGACCAAAGGATTCTATTTGGTATATTTGGGGATCTTAGATATTTGCCAGATCCATTGACTGTGGTGACATCTTCCCAAATTCACTCAACCCTGATTTAGAGGACTAACCAACAATGACCAGTGTAAACACAATCCCATTATCCTCAAGTACTTGATTCATGGGAGGCTCCTTTGCTTCAATCCTACTACCTAATTACATTTATTTCATGTTCTGTATTTTTACAGGAGGGATGTGTGTGCATGTGCATGCACGCATGCACATGTATTTCCTAACAAGGAGTAATATGGTATGATAGAAATATTGGACTTGTAATCCTCAGTCTTATCCAACTATGTGACCAATGGCACTCTTCAGAGCTTCAAATCAATGCCTCTTTAGATAAGGTTTTCCGAGTAAAAAAGTATTTTGTAAACCTTAAAATGGTACCTAATATATTATATATATACTCCCATGGTTATATCCTATAACCAAATTCCTTGAGCACAAATTCTGCAAGACTAAAACACAGGATTTTTTGACTTGCAATCTTTCATAGGAGACATTACTTTAATTTGGGGAGCAAAAACTTCCTCCATCAACAAAACCATATGGAAATAAAGAGAAATGAAACATTGCATTTTGGTGACTATGTTATTTAAAAGGTCAAAGTATCCCCCACTTCATCAAGTTGGCCTAGATTCTATCATCTTAAAAGAAGATTACTCCATGTCCAAGAAATCACAAGCAATGACTTAAAAACTTGCTAGAACTTTGAACTATACTCAAAAAAGCTATAACAATCACAACTGTTTTACAGTCTTGGCTGTTGCAATTCCATTTAGAATCAATCAGGGAGAGGCAGACTGAACTCTCTTCCCCAGAATACTGCAGGATCACTAATCACAGTGATGGGAATGAAGCTGGTCTAGGAGAAAGCAAAGGATTTTGAAATTCATTTGAATATGCTATTTGGGATACTTATTTAAGTGGGCAAGTCTAACTGCATATTCAGAGGCAAATCTTTAGAAAGCCCTCCCCTATCCTTTCCACAGCGGGCAGTTAGCCCTTGTATGGCCACACACACACACATACCCACAGAATCAGATGAGTGAAAACTTCATGTTTCCACTTGGGAATAAAAGGCAGCTAGCCACTAGAGGGATGAAATGCAAGGTCACGTTCAAGCTTCACAGAGAATTAAAGAACCCCACAGAAATACAGTTTCCACTTAGCAATGGCATTGTGCTTGTGATACTGAGATTGGAAAGGAGAGAGATGGGAGGGAAATGACAGAAGAATCAAGAAAGAATGGCCATCCAGAGACCTAAGACAACCAATCACTGAAAGAAGAAATGGCATACAACTAGAGCTTAATGATTGATAGCTATTTAATAGGGGCATGAATTAATAGGTGGTTCTATTTCCTTCTGGGAAAGGTTCTATTTTGGGACAAATAATTTCAGAAGAATTGTTTTTATGAGAGATGAGTTGACCATACCACCAAAATCTATCATCTTGTTATGATCTAGCTTTTTTTGGTCCTATATTTTTTTTGTATTTATATTATGTTCATATGTTGCCTCCTTCCTACTATAGAATATAAATCTTGACTCCCTCATCTTTGTACACCTTTAAAAAAAATAGCAAAGTGCCTAGCACATAGTGAGCACTTAATAAATGCTTCTTGATTGACTGTCTGATCTAGAATTAATAAAATAGCCTCCATTAGCTTCTGAAGGAGCTCCTGAAGGATATACAATGCTGATATTTTCCATAGAAGATATTGGGACTCAGAGAGGTTAATCTACCTGGCTCAGAGCCACACAGCTAGTAAGACTCATGAGCAGTCTTCTGATTCTTTAAGACTGTATTCTTTTTTTATTTTGCTAGCAGACTTGAAGAATAAACTTGTGTCATTGATGTAGTATTAAATTCAACCAACAATTTTCATCTAAACTATTCCTTATGAACCTTGATTAATTTGCTCCCCCACCTTACCCCATCCCAAATGGGTAGACTTTACCAAGACAGGGAGGCAACCCCTCTCATAAATTTTCCTCCACATTTTCTAGTGGGGACACAAATAGAGACAGCAGGTAAAGGCAGACAATAGGCAAATATCTCATGTACACTGTATACAGACAATCTAGCATTCTCAGCTAGGAGCAATAGGATGCAAAGACTCCCATGAAACCCACCTACCCATAGTTAGTACTCAAAGCAGGGTGGCCACAAAGATTAGAGATCAAAAGCCCATGCTTGTTCCTGGATCCTGTAGTTATTCTTTCATACAGCAAATTTCACAGAGTGATGGGGAAAGGGAGAGATTAATTTCTCCCCTGAGAACCAGATGTCTCCTGAACATAGACAGCAAATAAGGGTGATATGGAGGGGATGAAGAATGGGAAGTTGTCTTCTCTCCCTCCCCCCACCCCCTTCATATTCCCATCTCACTGTAATTATTTTTGGATGAGGGTTTGTGTGCTGAAGACAGATGTCCTTTCTTGCCAAAAGATCATATTTGGCACTGCAATAATGCTTCTCATCCAGTCTTCTTAGAATATAGAAAGTAGAGGGTTAAGATCCATATTTCCACAAGATACAAACTCCCTCCTCCTCATCCCCTATACCTAAACTGACCAGACTCCATCCCCACCTGTCCAATTTGAGTAGTAGAGGTTCTTCTGGGAGTATGAAGGATAGAAAGATAAAATAAGACATGCATGTTCCTCATTCAGTTATGAGAGAAGGGAGCCAATAGGTTGTAAGATAAAAAGGGAATAGAGGTAGTGGATATGAATGTCAAGTCACACAACTTTTCTAAGTATCAGGAATTTTCCCACACAAAATGAAAAGTTTGGACAGCAACACTCAGATCCTATTGATGAAGCTGTGAATTGGTCCAATTATTCCATATAACTAGCAAAGTCATTCAACAGTTGAATAATTGATGTGACTACCAGATACATGTCACAAGGAAGTCAAAGACAGATAGAAAGCATGTGTACAAAAAATACTTAGTGCAGGTACTTTAAGCAGTAAAAAGTGGAAGCAAAGTGGGGTCTGCTAATTAGGGAATAGTTGAACAAATTGTTGTATATAAATGTGATGGAATATAATTGTATAATAAAAAGTGATGAATATGAAGAATTTAAAGAAACATAGGAAAAACTGATATAAAACAAGTTAAGCAGAATCTAGAAAATAATTTGTGACACTCCCTCACACAAATAACTTTCATAAATAAAAATAAAAATTTTGATCAATGCCAGATCATCCATAAGGTCCCCTCTAATGCTAATATTCTTTGTTCTTTATTCTAACACATAAACCCTTCCAGCTCTGAAATTCTAGAAAGTCACACATTAAATTGGGTTCCAAGTGGGAACTAAAACCCATTCCCTTCCTGTTGCCACATTCTCAACTAACTTGTGAAAAAAAAGGCATTTTCCCCATCATTTTAGGCATTCTAAGATCTATTAAGCAAATATTGACCTCCCAGGTTGCTTTAGGTTAACTGGCCCTAATTTTGATTAAAGATCTATGGTTCTGCAATGGAACCACAAATAGAGACTTGAAAAGTCAAAATTATGGTCAAAATTGAGTGGGTATAGAGAGAGCAGCCCCATAGTCAAGAAGATCTGAGTCTAAGTATCCCCATTTACTTATCATGACCAATTTACTTAACCTTTCTTTCACCATCTGCAAGCATGGTGCAGATCTCTAAGATGCAGAGCATATGCCAATTCCTCCCTGAGAATTCTCAAAACATATCTGAAACTCCAGTTTAGTGTGATATTCAGGATGCTGCTTAGAGTAGATGAGCTCATCATTAGAGAGGATAGGTCTCATCTAATTCTGATATTCTCTAATCTTAACCACTCATTATAGACCCTCAACATCACTAGATAGAATTAGTCATTTGTACCTGCAAATAATTCTTCATTCTACTGAATTAATTCTAAAAGTTAGAAACTGCTATTAATTGCTATATAGAGAAGAAGCACAGAACAGGAGCTCAAGAACAGTCTTGAAGATAAAATGATCTAGGTTCAAATCCTACCTCTGATACATAATATTATGGGCAAGAAATGTAACTCTAAGACAATTAGCTAATCTGCCTCACTGTTGAGAGTTTCCATAATGGAATTTTCCTCACATGACTGAAAACATTTCCAGACCATTCTTCAGTCTCCATCTCCTCTGACCCAGCTCTCCCACCCAAAAATGTTTTCTGGCAAAAAGAATGATACCTTACAGATTTATTATCCATCAATCTGTATAGTTGATGGGTACCAAAATCTATTCACTTAGACTTCCTGAAATGGAAATCTGGGTCAGGTAGCCACAGTCCTACATTGCTCTTCAGCTCACTCATTCCACATTCGAAGAATTTCATTGGAGAGAATGTGGGAAAATTGGAACACTAATGCATTGTTTGTGGAGTTGTGAAATGATTCAACCATGCTGGAGATCAATTTGGAACTATTCCCCAAAATTGTGCATACTATTTGACCCAGCAATAGCATTAGTAGGTCTGTATCCCCAAAAGATCATTTAAAAAAGGAGAAGGACCCATATGTACAACAATGTTTATACCAGCTCTTTTTGTGGTAGCAAAGAGTTGGAAATTGAGGGAATGCCCATCAATTGGGGAATGATTGAACAAATTGTTAATACATGAATATAATGGAATGGCATTGTTCTATAAGAAATGATGAATGGGATGATTTCAGAGAGATTTACATGAAGTGATGTTGAGGGAAGTGATGCAAAACCAGGAGAACATTGTACACAGTAACAGCAATATTGTGCAGTGATCAATTTTGATAGACTTAATTCTCAGCCAAACAATGATCTAAGACAACTTCAAAAGACTTATGATAGAAGATGCTATCCACATCCAGAGTATGAATGCAGATTGAAGCACACTGTTTTCACTTTTTTTTTCCTTTCTTTTTTGTGATTTTTTCCTTTTTTTCTGATTTTTCTTTCACAACATGACTAATGTGGAAACATTTAATATGATTGTACATATATAACCCATATCACAGATTGCTTGTCTTGGTGAGGGGAGGAATGAGAGAGGGAAGGAGAAAAAAAAATAGAACTCAAAATCTTACAAGAGTGAAATTATCTTTACATATAATTGGGGGAAAATTAAAATACTATTAAGTGGAGGAGAAAAAAGGAAAAGTACAGTTTTAAGATGAATGCAAATGTATTTCTTTCTTAAGGCCTCCCCCTGATGCTTAAAGTCCAATGACTTCCTTTTGCTATGATTGCTTATATTACATTAGTAAGTGCTTATTGATTATGCTCTCCTTGTTACATATTGCCTGAAGTTGTTCCCTAATCATTATGTGTGTTAGTCTTAACTCCATAACTTTAAAGACCTTGAAGGAAAAGATCATTTCTTATTACACCTGTTTCCCTTAATGTCTAGTATAGGATTAAGCTACTACTCAGTAATAATTGCTCAGTAATAATTGAATCAATAATTCAATGAATATTTAGTGTGTACTTGGCCTTATCCTAAGTTGGGAGGAGAAAGAGTGGAGCAAGGGAAGGAATATAATATAAAATTCAGTCCCTGTCCTCAAGAAGGATACATTTTAGTAGGCATCAAATAGGTGCATGCAGAAATGTGGGATGCGCCAAAAGTCTTTGTTTAGTTCTAAGCTTCTAAGTAAAAAGCTTTAAAAAAAAAAAAAAAAAGATACTACGTGGCATGAAGACATTTGGGGCATCCTGTATGATATAAAATAAATGATGTATTTAAAAAAACTACATAATAAAAGAGGATGTGTTCCTGAAATGGAGAATTGGCAAAGACTTTGAATGCATGCAAAAAAGTATTAGAAATAAGACAGAAAGCCAGATTGAGGTTGGTCTTGAACACAAAAATAAGGAGCATGACATTTATTCAACAGAGAACAAGAAGAAAGTGAAAATTTAAAATGGGACAAGACTGAAAAAAATAACTATAAGCAATCAGCCCCTCCCATTCTTCTCTAGAGGGAATTAAGCCATTCTACATTACAATTTTACATTGGAGTTGATTCTTGATTGATGAATGAGTACAAATTTACCCAACCTTTGATATCTAGTACCAACCCTGTATATCTAATGGGTCAGTTCAAGTTTTATTTCTATTCCAGCTATCTTGCCATGGCCTACTGCCCCAGGAAAACCACCACCCAGATAGCTTCTATTGCTCACTTTAGGAACAATAAATAAATATTACAGCCTATTCTGGAAGGGCAAGACAATGAACTGCCCGTCAATGTATCAGACCAAAATTCCCATTCCTGTGAACCACTCACCCATCCCCCTTATGCTACTCTTTGTGACTCCCCTACTTCCCATTTGGGGTTTTCTTGGTAGAGATGCTAGAGTGGTTTGCCATTTCCTCTAGCTCATTTTACAGATGAAAAACTGAGCTAAACAGAGTTAAGTGACTTATCACACAACTAGTACGTAGCTGAGGCCATATTTAAACTCATGAAAATGAATCTTCCTGATTCCAAGCCTATCCATCACCCTATTCATTATGCCATGTACCCCCATCCAAATGTAAGTTAGTTGAGGATTTACATTCTAACTTTTTTTACTTGTACCTCCATACACACATACCCCTCAGTGCCTCTAACACAGTGCCTACTATATACTGGTGTCTTCATTAACTTTGTTCAACTTGACTGTTTATGATAACAAGAGCTGGCATTTACAGAGAGCTTCTAAATTTTACAAAGTTCTTAACATAATAATATATTAGTAACAGTAATATAAGTAATAGTAAAATAATAGTAATAATAGCAATAGTCTTATTATTACTAATAATAGCATATAGAACTTTAAGATTTGCAAAGCACTTTGCAAACATTTTTTATTTGATCCTTATAACAACAAAGATAGGTATTATGGGCTTTTAATTATTAGAGCATTTTACAGATTTGGAAATTAGCTTCAGAGAAAGTAAGTGACTTGTCTGTGTTAAACTTGACCTCAGATCTCTTCTGGCTCCAACAATCAGTGATCTTTTCACTATTTTATAATGACACTGAAAATTTTAAGGTTTTAAGTGATCCGTCACATCCCTTCCATTTCTGTCTTTCTATTGCTATTACTAATAGAAATTTTTGCTCACATTTGTATAGCACCTTACAGTTTACACAACATTTAACATACACTGTGTCATTTGAGCCTCCCAGCAAAGTTCTGTGAGATAGGTGCCATAATAACATCATTTTAGAGATGAGGAAACTTCAAATGAAGATAGCACCTACCTCCCAGGTTTGTGGTAAGGATAAAATGAGATAATATCTATAAAAAGCTTTGTATACTTTAAAACACATATAAGTATAATTTTTTATAATATAAAGTGCTTTGTAAATCTAAATGCTATTTAAGCACTAATCATTATCATTATGCGCACTATATAAATGTCCCTAAAGTAGGATAAAATGTTAATTATTATTTCTATTATTAATGAACTTATCAATGAATATACACAGGGGATTTATACAGGCCAAAGAGAAAAACCAAAAATAATTCCAAAACATACAAACAAATCAAAAGCCCGTGGCACAGACTGCAGAAAGAGGAAGAAAACATAAAAGGAGGGAAGTAAAAAAAAAAATCACTTTAGAGTAGGGAAGAATTAAGAAAAGCTTCTTGGAAGAAGTAAATATTGAAATCTCAAAATGAGTTTCAGGGACTACTGGCCTTCCTCCTGAGAAAAGGGAAAAGGATTCCAATAAAACGTATTGTACTTTGGGGCAACATTCACCCCCAAAAAGGGATGAGTATCTCACAAGCAGCAGGATGTTTCTTTTGTCTCTAACCAACTCTGTGCTGGTAACACAGCTCCCACCTCTGCAGGCCTTCTTTAGAGATCCAGAAGTCCCACCCACTAGTGCAGTTGCCAATGTCCAATTACACTAGCAAAGAGCTGGACGAAACTTTATAGAACAAGAGGGAGGAATTCTGGAACTAAACACAGGGGAGGCCCTACTTTATTTCATTACCACTCAGAATACAAATTTTAAAAAAAAAAATTGCCTTGGTCTTAAGACTCTGCAATCTCATTCATTTGTCCTCCTAAGCTTCTCACAAGGCAAGGGATGAGTCAGTAAAAACAATGGGCTCCCTAAAGCAATAATTTACAATAACTGCTTCTCTTATAAATTGTACCACATTCTGCCTTAGCCCACAGCCAGTGGGAGCTCCATAAGACAAGGCCAATAATTCCTCATCCCTTCAGCTCTCCGGGGAATTTTTTTTTCAGCTCTATGAAAATATCAGCCAGTTTTCCTAACACCTCTTAAGCATCTCAGCACAGTGCCCACTCGCCATTTGATCGTACTTATTAGACTGTAGGCTGCACAAAGGCAAGGACCATGTCACACCCCAGCATCTTAATACAAGTTGTGTACAGAGAAAACATGAGAAGCTGGAAATAAAGGAGATGAGCACAACACTGAGGAAGCCAAATGAATGAGTGAATTGAAGAACGAATGCAGGAGAATTTTAATGCATCATTCATCACAACAGGCAGTGCTGAGGGAAAAACATTAGCAGAGAGTGAATGGGGAGAAGTGGGGGTGGTAGGGGAATTAATACAATATGATTTCTCTAAGGCTAAAAAGAAGGGTCATTTGGAGAGCCTGTTCAGGGGTTCTTTACACAGTTTTGTATCATAGAATTCTAGGCAGGGTATGGATTCTTTCTCAGAATAATTTTTTTAAATTAATAAAATAAAATGCATAGTGTTAAAAAGAAAACTAATTACACTGAAATATATAGTTATAATTTTTTTAAATAAACAGACATTCAGGTTAGGGACCAAAACAATAAATAACACTAAATTCCAAGGGCAAGAAAAGGATATGGCAAAAACCTTGCTGTCTAATGCTAGACACTCAGATGGCACACTGTAGGGATGGTGATGGTGATGATTATAATGATGACATTTCATCATTATAATGATGATGTGTTTCAAAGTTTGCAAAATACATATATTATTTCACTGGATGGTCATGATACCCAGTGAGGTACTTGCTATTATTACCCCCATTTTACTGATAAGTAAACTAATAATAAGAGAGATCCAGTCACTATTTACTCAGGGTCACACAATTAGTAAATATCTGAGGCAAAATTTTAACTCAGGTCTTCCTGACTTCAAATCCAGTATTCTAATTACTATATTATTATTCTATGACTGAAAATGATGGGATACAGGGATGCATAAGTGAAGAACCCCAAAATATATTGGGGTTTCAGGACTGTTCCTGCCAAAATGACTAGTTCAAGGTCTTATCATCAAGCAAGCAATCAAAAAGCATTTATTAAGCACCTGCTAGGTATGAGATACAGTACTAAGTAGATGTGTGTTAAGAGTAGAGGTAGGATGATACCTATGTTAAGTCAAAGTGAAAGCAAGGAGTTTGGAACTTACATCTAAGAGCTATATAAAAATATATACATATAAAGATAATTAAAAAAGAAAAACATCTAATAAGTTTGTCACATATTAAGTAATAATAGTGGTTAGAAGCCCTGAGTTAAGATTTTACCTCAGATATTTACTACTTGTGCGACTGAGAAAGCAAATAATTTAATCCAAACTTACTAGAAGGGAAGTAGGTGTAGTAGATAGGGGAATCAAGAAAACCTGAATTCAAATCCTACCTCTGACATTTACTAGTGAATGACCTTGGAGAAGTTACTTACTACACCTTAGCCTTAGTTTTCCCATTTGTAAAATAGGGATAACAATATAATAATAACAAATATAATAAAATAAGTGCTTTGTAAGCTTTAAGCCACTATGTAAACACTGTATTTGTAAATATAAATTAATATAACTATTTTTTTCAAATAGCTGATATCAAATTCCTTTCTAATAGCATGCATTGATTAAAGTAGAAAAGGAGTGAAGAAGTGCCTGGAAACAGAGAGAAGAGAGAACTGAGGCACCAAAGACTAACTGCTGAGAACACAAATTTTCCTGGGCTGCACTGTTACAACTTGGGAAAATTGACTCCTTCCCAAAGGAGGCAGAGGACCTGAAGGAAACAATACTTCTCTCTAGCAATTAATCAAAAAAGAGGGCAACCCTCCATCCTAATGAGTAGGAGGCCACCTGGCATATCCTAATGATTCCCACCTCAAGCAGGTGGCCTGGGCCCCAGCACTGCTGATTCTGGCTAGTTTGTAACAGAGAATATGCACCTGGAAGAGAGCGAGCCCCATTTCCAAAAGCACACTTAAACGTCAGATCTTTGGGGGCTGTTAGGGAGACCAAACACCCCATCTAGTCCACGCCCTTTGTTTTACTGATGGGAAAACAGAAGTACTTCACCCATGGCACTTGCAATGTCAGAGCCATAATTAAAACCCAGCTCCTTTTGATTCGATTCAATAAACATTTATTAAAGACCTAATATATGTGCAAAGCATCAGGACCTCAAAATTTAAAAATAAAAAAATCTTTGTCCCAAGTAGCTGGAAAAGTATATTTTATTGGAGAGATGCATGCACACAGAAAAATCAAGGTGATGTAATTTGAGCAGGAGAGAGCACTAATCACAGGGAGACCAGAGCTAAGCTTTGCTACTCTGGGTCTGAAGAGGCTACAATGACTACCATGGCCAGCTCTCCTTCTTGACCCTAGCAGCCTTCTTCTCACTCCAGCAATGCCTCCATCCTCATCCTTCTTTCTCCCACTGTGAGCTTTTCCTTGAATCTCCATTTGAGAAAGCACCCAAGACATACTCGTTCTCTCTTCAAATCCAGATCAGCTCAAAATTCCTAGGACTATTTTGTCTTTCTCTCCTTCCTCACTAGCTTTTTAATTCCCTTTTATGTATTGTTTTCCCCTCCTAGAATGAAAGTTTCTTAGCAGAAGAAACTATCTTTTGGTTTGAATTTGTATTTACAACTGTGTTGGCACATAGTAAGTGCTTAATAAATGGCCTATCTAGATTTGTAAGCATCTCTCTGCTTAGGAAGAGAAATATTCAAAAACCCTGAGCTTAGCTAAGCAGGAGAGTACTCCAGATAAGAGTGAACAGCTGGTCAAATGAATTGATGCAAGAGATGTAATTCTGAGTTTGGGAAACAGCTGGTAGTCCAGTATGGCTGGAATGCATTGTGTGAGGGAGTAATGGAGGATGATTATTTTTATTTTCCAGCAGGGGTGTGACATAGTTGTTGTTCATCAGGCATTTTCCATTATGAACGACTCTTCACGACTCCATTTAGGATTTCTTGGCAAAGAATTGGAGAAGGTGGCCATTTCCTTCTCCAGGTTATTTTACATATAAAGAAACTGAGGCAAAAGGTTTGTTAAGTGATTTGCCCAGAATTACACAGCTGTAAAGTGTGTGAGACAGATTTGAACTTAGAAAGACGAGTCTTCCTGATTTCGGGTCCAATGCTTTATCTACTGTGCATCCTAGCTGCCCTCATGGTTAGACTAGACCTAAGAAAGTTTATTATTCTCACAAGTATGGGGAGGATTAATTACAGATGGGAGAGACTGGAGAACTAGGAGTCAAAAGTGTAGGTCAGGGTATCCCTTGGTGAGGGCATGAATTTGGGTGGCCGCCAAGAGAGTGGAGAGAGGTAAAATATGTTGTAAAAGTAGCATGTATAGAACTTGGCAGATCTCCTGATTCACAGGCCAGTGCTTCTGTTACCCTCCATTTAAAGTAAATCTCCAAGACCTCCACTCTCACCCCCAGACAAATCCTGGGAAAGAAAGAAACTGCTTGGCTCAGAAACAGAGCAAAGCTTTCTTGGAGGCAAGAGACTGTACCAGATGTCAGAGATCCCCTCTAATCCCAGACTCTATATCCTGGTTGCACTAAAGACTTCACTAGCTTCTGGGATGGGAGCAGGGCAGGGAGCAGAGCCCTTAAAAACAAAGAAGAGGGATAGAAGGGAAGCTCTTTGTAGATCTGCCATTTTCATTAAGAGAAATAAGGCACAGATTTAACAAGGAGCAAAATAGTGAAATGCTTTTTAGAAGTTCTATAAATTCACCCACCACTGAAAAAAAGTCTCATATTTTGCTCTGTTCAATTCCATCCTCAAACACTGGTGGGAATTGGAGCCATCCCTTATTACACTTAAAATATGATCACCATCCATGGATAGACTGAAGTTCACAGATGAAAACTAGCAGCCAATATTTGGACATTCATAAAGTCAAAGACAGAGATGAAAAAACTTAGAGGAAATTTATTCTACACATTCACTGACAAACCAGGAAACTGAGACACAGAGAGATGGAAGGATTTCTTAGGGTCACATGGGATTTTCCTGAACAAGACTGGAAATCCTCGGCCTCTGAGCCCAGGAACTCTTTCTAGTGTATCACAATAGGCCTCCTTGGAATATTAGCTGAATGTCATAGTTTACAATTATATGTTGCTTTAAAATATTTGCAGAAGCGTTACTGTTCTTTGTCCTTTGCTCTCAAAGAAGACCATGACTCAGGGAGATGATGAAGAAACATTATACATGTTTGTGCACACATTCATAAAAGTAAATATAGATAATTTCATTTGATCCTCACAATGATTTGATCCTCACCTTCATTTTATAGATGAAGTTGAGGATCAGAAAAGATCACATAATTATCAATAAGTATCAGAGCTGGAATATAAACTCTCATCCCAAGTACACCTTTCCATTATTAGGTGTTGCTGCTTTTCAATATTTATTCCCTGGGCCTCCATTTCCTCATCTGCCAAATGGAATACTACTGACAATAACTTTTCTTTATATAGTGTTTACTATGTGCTAGGCGTTATGCTAAATATAGTAATAATAATCATTATTATTATAATAGCTACTATTTATATGGCATTTACCACATGCCAGATACTATGCTAACAATCATCACATATGATCCTAACAACAATCTTGGGACATAGATATTTTTATCAACATTTTTCAAATGAGAAAACTGAGTTAAACAGAAGTTAAGTGACTTGCTTGAGTCACAGTTACAAGTGTCTGAAGTCAGATTTGTCTTTTTAAATTGTACTTTTTCCAAGTTACATCAAAAAACAAGGCAGCATTCATTTTTTAAAATTTTGAGTTCCAAATTCTCTACATTTCCCGTTTCCTCTCTCCTCCTCAGAAAGCAAGCAATGTGATATAAGTATATATGTGCACTAATCATATTGTGAAAGAAAACACATAAAGAGAGAGAGAAGAAAGGAGGGAGAGAGGGAGGAAGAGGAAAAAAGTATGCTTTGATTTGCATCCAAACCCAAATCAGTTCTTTCTCTGGAGACGGGCAGCATTTTTCATTATAAGTCTTTCAGAATTGTCTTAGATCATTGTATTGTTGAGAATAGTTAAGTTATTCACAGTTGATCATCATACAATATTGCTGTTACTGCATATGCTATTCTCCTGGTTTTATTCTTTTCACTTTGCATTGCTTCATGTGTTTCCATGTTTTTCTGAAATTCTCCTGCTCATCATTTCTAATAGTACAATAGTATTCCATAGTATTCCATTACTTTCATATACAACTTGTTACTCCCCAATTGATGGGCATCCCCTCAATTTCTTCTAAAAAATATTTTTGTACATATAAATCCTTCCCCCACCCCTTTTTAAAATCTTTTTGGGATACAGACCTAGTATTGATGTAATCAAATTTGAACTCAGATTTCCTGGACTACAGACCCAGCCATCTAGCTGCCTTCTAATCCTAACAACTCATTAATAAAGTGCATTTTTTTTATGAACAGGATGCTCTCAGGAGAAAAAAAAAAAAAAAGAAAATTCCTCCATGAACAAAGTGAAATGTACTGTATGCAAAGTATATAACAATGTATATATAAAGTATATACAAATGTACTGTATACAAAGTAATAGCAATATTCTGGGATGACCAGCTTTAAGTGACTTTACCATTCTCAGTAGCAATATCATCTACACCTATTCTGAAGGACATAAGATAAAAAATCCTATCCATACCCAGAGAAGAAACTGATAGAGTTTGAATATAGATTGAAGCATTCTCTATTATTTTCTCTCTCTATTTCTAACTTAAATTTTTTTGAGAGTTTTTATTTTCTTTAGGGTGGGAGATCTTTGTTTTCCTTCACAACTTGACTTTTATGGAAATGTTTTGCTTAATTTCACATGTAGTTCCTTAATTGTGGGTGGGGAAAAGGGAGAGAACCTAGAACTCAATAATCTTAAAAGCAAATGTTAAAAAAAAATTGTTGTGAATGTAACTGGGGAAAAATATTAAATAAATCTAAAAATAAATAAAGTGAGTTTTCAAATGCCATATATCCTGTTCTCAGGTGAGCATTATTACCCCTATTGTGGAGAATATATGCCATATGAGATAGGGTAGGTTTTCCTTAGAATAGTGAGATCATTCTCAAAAGTTGACAGCCTCAAAGGGCTAAGGCTTAGAGTTCCTGAAATAGCTTCCTAGAGGTCTACCTACAAAAGGCAGTGCAGGAGGCAGGCTTGCCTGGCATGTGCTGTAAATGAATGCAGTATTCTTCCTTTGCTATGGCCAAGTAAACCTCCTTTTGATAATTTTCCAATTCTGAGTCTGAAGCACCAGCCAAGCCTAAATCAGGACTGGCCTACACCCCCCTTTTTAATGGATGACAGAATTGAGATTCAAAGTGCTCTAATGACCTATATTACAAGGTGATTGGACATATACAAAATGTGATCATAGATGTCTCTTTAGAGATAGATGATCTTTTTGTCTTGCCCAGTACCTGGGTAAGTGCACAGTACACAGTGTAATCCTACAAGACTCATGTGGGCCCTCCATCCATGGATGCAGGTTGCATGCCTTCATCTCCTGTACCATTCTCATTCATGTCCTTCCATGAATCCCCTATAAAGATGCCACAAAGTACTGAAGGGTTTTTCTTCTTTTAGACTTTCACAGCTGCCAGGGTAATTCTTGGGCTGCCCACCATCTATTATCCCTTGCTCTGCTTAATAAACATCTGTTAAATTGAATTGAAAGACCTTTGAAGATTCAGTTAGACACTATATAAATTTAAGTGGAACTGCTGTTAGCCTGATAATCAGTTGAGCTATTTTTTTTTTCAACTTCCTTCTGAAAACCAACATCATCATCCTTTTAAAATGCAATTTTGGCAGGAGGTAACCCAGACTAGGCTGTTCCTTCCACCTGCCCCCGTGTAGCTCTTCATAGCAATTTCCTCCTAGAGATGTTAATTAGCTTGCTTTGCAACTAAAAACATAAAGAAATGGTACCAAAATACCTCCAGAAACAAGTGATTTACAAACTTTCTGTTACTGAGAGGTGATTTATTGGATGATCTGACAAGTCAGTTAAATAAATCTTGTTCTCAGAAATGCTGCCAACATGCAACACCTGAAGAACTCCTAGCTGCCGCAGGTACCAGCTCCACCAGCTATACATTTGTCTAATACTTACATGATGCCTCCATTCCTAACAAGAACTCTTTGTGTTATTTGTGCACAGATCCTACTCAACAATAATCACAAGTTTATGATATATTTGTGGTATGAGAGAATCCAGTCTATCCAGACCAGGTAGTTTTTCCTCTACTGCTCTTGTCTTCTAGTCAGAAAGATGAAAGGAAAGGAATAAGCATTTATATAACACCTACTATATACTAGTCACTGTTAAGAATTTTACAAATGTTGGGGACAGTTAGGTGGCGCAGCGGATAGAGCACCAGCCCTGAAGGAGGACCCGAGTTCAGATCTGGTCTCGGACACTTAACATTTCCTAGATATGCAACTTTGGGCAAGTCACTTAACCCCAATTGCTTCAAGGAAAAAAAAAGAATTTTACAAATATTAAGTCATTTCAGACACTCAATACTCCACCCCCATCCCCAATTCACTGATTGGCTTGAGACTTCAAGCAGGTATAGCCCATCTGTTGAGGCAGTTTTACCGGGAGTATGGTCATTGTGCATGCTGCAGTATTTTGAAGTCACAGGTAGGAGCTGGGTAAAGAAGTACACCAAAGGTGAATGAGCAACCCTGAAAAGGACTTGGCAAGTTCTCACACCAGAGGCTTGTCCTCCTTGAACACTCCATACACCTAAGTTTAGATAGAGTCTATTTCAAAGTGACATTGTGTAGAATAAGAAAAAATTTAAAAATAAAAACATTTTCATTATCCCAGTATATGTAGCAAACAAGAATTAGAATTAAATTAAATCAGAATTAAAAATCTCACGAATAAAGAATCTTAGAGGACTTGCTTTCATAAATAGATTGAATGATTTTTATTGTCATTATTGGATCCTATTTTTCCTTCCTATTGATGAAGTACTTTCATTTATTTATTTCTATTTTAAAGTACCTCTAACTTCTGGGTGGATCCTAAATGGACAGCAACTGTCAATGACTTTCCCTGTATCACTTGCCTTAGGGAAGTGCCCAGCACAACAGTAAGTGCTTAATAAATGCTCTTATATAAACAAAGGTAAAGGGCTTTTGAACCACACCAAATTCCAAATTATACTAGGCTAAATTGTTGGGGATTCTCATATAAAATAAATAAATAAAGGTTTAGTGTAAATCAGTAAAGCAAATCTAACCCATCTGTGCACTAGTAGCTTCCTAGCTAGTTAGTAGAAAGGAACAATGTCCCCTTTGGCCCATTTGTTCTCCCTTTCATGGCCATGCTGGAAAAGACAAAAGCAAACAGGGGTCCACATATGGCGATGCTGACTCTCCTCAGCCCACAATTAACAATCTGTGATGAATGGAGCAGCCGCCCAAGGCTTAGCAACTTTGTGCACAGTTTTGACATACTTGTGATAGTTCTGGCAAAGACACTAAGATGAATGCAAGAATGAGATGAATGGCTCTGATTTCCAATTCACAGATATAATGAAAACATTTCAAAATATGGAGAGCTTTTGTAATTATTATCTTGGGGGATGAAACAATAGCTTAGCACAACAAAAAATACCTGAAAGTTTTAGTGGACCTGACCAGGGCAACATAGAAACTCATCTGTTTGTTGAATAGGTTTGATTTGGTTTTAAAGATCCAACAAAATTAAGAATTTAGAAAAAACATTAGTTATAACAATGTCCTAAAAATAATCTTGGCTCTAAGCAATTTCAATATTAGGGAATTTACCTCAGACAATAATATAACAGTCTAAAATGCTACAGTGGAAAGAAGTACAGCTTTGGGATCCAGTGTGATGTGAGTTCATATGAAACTGCTGATATTGACTGTGTGGGTCACTTAAATGAAGTCCCTCACAGTTGAGTCACTTAACCTCTTAACCTCAGCTTTTTCATTTGCAAGACTGGGTGAATACCTATATTACCTTCCTCGCAGGATTATACAGAGGATCAGATGAAATAATGAGAATAAAAGAGTTGGCAAAGTCTAAAATATTATATAAATGCTTATTATTATTGCTAATCCATGCATATAACCTTCAAAAAAGAAGCTACACCTTTAGGGACACGGTTTAACCTTGGAAAGGGCAATCAACTCTAAGGCCCCACTGCCTCTGTAAAATTCTCAAAATACAACAAAATAGCGAGATAAAGCCCAAGATCAGCAGCTTCCAATATCAGAAGTAAAGATTGCAAAATACTTATAAGAAATATATAAAAATGTGGATTTTTTTGGAGCTGGAAAGAGCCGGGATCACTTAAGGCAAACCCTTTCAAAAAGGAAAAAGAAGTCCAGAGAGATAAGAGAGCCCTGTATTTTGAAGTCAGAAGACCTGAGTTCAAATTCTGTATCTGATATTTACTATTTACGTGGTTTGGGGCAAATGACTTTCCTTCTCTGAGGTCTCAGTTTCCCTGCCTCTAAAAATGAAAGGTTTGACTTACAAGAGCTAAATTATCTTGAATCTCCAAACCCTACATTACTAAAGTATAAAAAATTTATATAAAATTTAGTGACATTAAAAATGAAAACCTGGGATTTGATTTACTATCTAATAAATTTATCTAACTACCTGTGAGGAATATTTAGTGAAAACACTTTAGCAAAACTAAACAATTCATATCATTTATATTAATACCTAAATATGCAGGAGCATAACATATTCACTTGTTGACTAGGGGAGAAGGGTAGTGGTAAGAGAGGGAGAAAATTTTGGATTACAAGGTTTTGCAGGGATGAATGTTAAAAGCTATTTTGGATGTATTTTTTAAATGGAGAACTATTATTAAAACTTTTAAAAATAAAATTAAAATGCAAATCTGAAAAAAAAAATACAGGTTCATAGCCTAATTGCTCAATTTAGCTAGATAGTTTAACACCATCATTATTAGATATGTCCACTTATTCTGGGCTCCATTTTAAAAATCAGTTCCCAAGGATTCACTTACCATCTCTATACTAGTGATTCTCAAATTGTTCTCTCTACTGACTACCAAACTCCCATCTCCAGATGTCTTTTAGACATCTTAAACTCAACATGTTCAAATTAGAAACTAGATTGTAAGCCCCTTGGAGGCAAGGATTGTCATTTGGCTCCTTTTATATCCCCATGGCTTAGCACAGTGCCAGGCAGGGATTTAATTACCACCTCTATATTAATAATTCACAGACCTACCTATCCTGCTTTAATCACTCTGCTGATCTTTAATCTCACATTTCTAACTGCCTTTCAGAAATCTCAAATTGGGTGTCTAGTAGACATCTTAAACTAAACATGCATAAAACCTTATTTTTCATTATTTTATTTATTCATATTGTTCTCCCTCTTCTTAATATAACTTTTACCATTGAGGGCAAACACCATCCTGCTAATCCCTCTCTTTCACAAAGTAGGAGTCATCCTGTATTCCTCACTCTCTCCCACCTCCCATATTCAATCTGTTGCCAAGGCTGAAGGGTCTGCCTGCCTCCAGTCTTCTCTCACTCCAATCTATCCTCCATTCCACCACCAAAATGATTTTCCTAAATCTTAGATCTCACAATGGCATCTTCCAGTCAATAAACTCCAGTGGCTCCCTATCACCTCCAGTAACAAATAAAAAGCCCTCTGACTTTCAAAGTCCTTCATAACAGCTCCTTCTTACCTTTCCAGCCTTATTACAGCTTATTTCCCACCCACCGATTCTTTTGGATATAGTAACAATGGCCTCCCAGAAATTCCAGGAATAAGAATCTCCAACTATCCTCTCTGGCTGTCCTCCATGCTTGAAATGGTCTCCTTTCTCATCCCCACCTACTGCCTTCCCTGCCTTCCTTTTAAGTCCCAATTAAAATCCCACCATTCTACAGGAAACTTTTCCTAATCCTTCTTGATTCTAGTATCTTCCCTCAGTCTATTGTTTCCTATTTTTCCTGAATATAGTTTTGTTCCTCCAATTAAAGAGGAATACTGCCCAAGAATTGGTATTTTGCCAAAAATAAACAGACATACCTTCCAGTGCTATGGTACTAGTGATTTAATTTAATTTAAGAAATTTAGGGGGAGAAAAGAAGAGGACTGTAGAAGGGTGGCTAATGGGAGTAAAGCATGACTGAAGCCTGTTTAGGTATAGTGGCCTATAAGAAACTCTCACCAATCAGGATAACACAGCCCAAGGAAAAAAAGGTTAAGTCTTCTAGATGACAGTCTCTGGTAGCAAATGTAGACCACTCTATTAGATATAATATGTATTGCATGATGTATAGGTGGGAAGTCTCATGTAAACCAAGTCATATTTTTAAAATACTAAAAGAACTTACTCTAAATATTGCCTAGTATTAAATGAATAATTTTGATCATTTTAAATTAAATTTTTATTGTATAAAGAGAACCTATGAAGCCAAGAATAGAGGGAATGAAGAAAACTGGGGGAAAAAGCTGTCATAGATAATCTCTCAGATAGGCTGTGATTGGGTTAGATTATTTGCTATGGTGGAAGAAATGCTGTGCTGCTTAATTTAGAAAAACATGGAAAGACTGACATCCATCTTCAGAGAAACAAATGACAAGTGGAAATAACCCTATGTTTAATGAGTTTATATATGTATGCTTACAGATATCTAAATATGGATACATACACACACATATGTATCTCTATATATAAATAAATAAATCGTATATATAATATATAACATCCACACTTAATTGTAGCCTTCTTTGGAGGTAGGGTAGGGGTAGAGAGGGAAAGAGGGAAAAATAAGCATACAGCAGAGAACAAAAGAAAACAAAGTTGGGCAGCTTTAAAAGCTAAGTGTATTGTTTATTATATAGGCTTTCTTGAAATGGAAATGTATTGTTTTAAACTGAACTGACATTTGAACTCTGGGCCTTCTTAATTCCAATCTAGTGCTCTTATCAGTTAGTTACACCATCAAAGCTGCCTAGAAATTCTGCTGCAAATTCTTTTGTAAGTTATAGATTCATCCCCCATATTTATTTTCTAAATGAATTCAGATTTTCATTATGGTGGGTTAGGTTAAAGTAAAATATGTCATATATTCATATATACATGCACACCAGGCTCTACTTTTGGCTTAAACTCACCAAATTGGTCATCTCGCCTTCTGCAAGAAGTCCAATAACCTTCCCTCTAAGACTGTTTCTGCTGTCTGCCTCCTTTGTACTTGGTTGTTTGCATACCATCTCTACCATTAGACTCAGCTCTTTGGGATCAGGAACTAATTTTGTTTTATTTTTACCTTTTTTGCCATTCCTAGCACTTAGCCTGCACCTGGCACATAGAAGGTACTTAATAAATACTAGTTGTTGGATGATGTAACTATAAGTCCTCAGCCAGGAAAATTCAAAAAAGTGGCTTTTTTTCTCCCCTTTGTTGCTTATTTTGACACTTCAAAAGATCTGTGATTTTGCTGATGTCTTTCATGAGTCCTTGTGGCCCTATTTTACCAGGCAATCAACCTTCTGGTGATGTCCCTTTACACACTGAGCTAAGCTAGTCCGCAGGCAAGAGATACAGATGCCATATTTTAAAAAATAGAAACTGTGGTTTGGTGCCCAGCATCAGCAAACAACACTACTTTTCACACCCAAGCTTAATGACATTTCACAAAAGCCTACAACTTCAGGATTGGAAGGGCTCTCAGAGAAATAATCCAATCACCAGCAAAAGCATAAATCCATCATCAAGCATTTATTAAGTGTCTACAATGTAATGGGTAGCGAGGTGGCACAGTGGTAGATAGAATACAGAGTCAGGAAGACTCATTTTCACAAGTTCAAATCCAGTCTCAGAAACTTATTAGCTTGGACCAGTCACTTAACCCTGTGTACATCAGTTCCTTATCAGTAAAATTAGTTGGAGCAGGAAGAAAACCCTACATTGGGTCACAAACTAAAATAAGTAAACAAGATGTTACAGGCACTATGCTAGGCAATGGAGGAGAAGGGGTTATAACTCAAATCATCCTTGCATTCCAGGAGTTTACATTCTTTTAGGGAAAATGACATATACCCATATAAGTAAATATAGAGTCTATACAGAATAAACACAAAGGCATTTTGAGGGAGGCTAGTAGTTTGGGAAATGGAGATTAGGAAAGGCTGAATGTAGAAGTGGCATTTTAGCTGAACTTTGAAGGAAGCATCATGCTTTTGTGCAAAGGAAATACGAGATGGAATGTGGTATAACCCTATCTACAATATTCTCAGTAAGTGGTGATCTAGCCTTGTCATGAACATTTCCTAGTGACGGCAAATTTATTACTTTGTGAGGCAGCCCATTTCATTTCTGAATAGTTCTAATTGTGAAAAAAGTCTTCCTTACATAGAGCTGGACTTATTTAGTAAAGGCTTGATCACCTTTTTTTTCTTACACAGCATGATAAATATGGAAATATGTTTAGAAGAATTGCACATGTTTAACATATATCAGATTGCTTGCTGTCTTAGGGAGGAGATAGGTGGGGAGAGGGAGAAAAAATTGAGACAAGGTTTTGCAAAGATGAATGCTGAAAATTATCTATATATTTGGAAAAATAAAATACTATTAAAATTACATTTTTTTATTTTAAAAAAGTCTGAATTATTATTAAGGTCTGAACTAAACTAAAATGATAATTTCTGAGAGTCTGTTCCAACTCTGAAACCATGAAACTCACCTCCCTTTCGGTTGGTTGTTGTCCTTCATTCTTAAAAAGAATGATATCACTATGTTAGTGTCAAGTTGCAATATGTCCAACTATAGTTGATCAGACTAAGCTCAGAATGCTCCACCACAGATTAGGGGTAAATAATCCATATGAACATTTGCACATAAAAGCATTTTGTGCATAAACAAAACTAGGATTCTCCCAGAACTTTGAGAAGAAAGTACAAAAATTCTTTTACCCCATAAAGGTGTTCTGTGTGACCACAGAAGACAAAATCTAAAAATAAGGATATTATAAAATGACAGAATTAGAACCAAATGTGAACTTGAAGGGAATCTAGCCTAACTTCCCTTTTTGACAAAATAAGAAAATTGAGGGTGACACAGTCAGTAGCAGAACCAGGATTCCCAAGTCAGATTCTGATTCCAAATCCAATACTATTTCTGTAGACCAGAGGAAAATGGCAGGTCCATCAAATCATATTTATGGTTTATGTAATGTAGGTGATAAAGGTTTATGTAAGTTAGCTAGTATAACAACTAAAACCAGTTCAATATGATGAAGAGCTTCACTATAACTTATTGTTAGAATGGAATTCAGCCTACAATAGGTCTGCTTTAAAACAAATATAAATGAGACTTAGACAAGTTTTCACAGCAACAACCAATAAAGGTTCCTTGCCTATAAGGCAATTACACAATCACAGTCTACTAGAGCCAGAAGGAACTTTAAGAATCTAATTCAAATCTCTCATTTTTCAGATAGACAAACTGAGGGAGAGAGAAAGAAGCTGATTTGCCCACACCACACCTCTAGAAAGACTTCGATTTCTTTCTGGTGCCTCTGAATCAAGTTCCTATTCAAACTTGCTAGATTTTTTTTTTTATTTCTGATTTCTTTATATACAAAATTGTCATTCTAATTATCCTACTCACAAAATTTCAACAGACTATGAAAGACCAACACTGGAAACTTTCCTAATTTAATACAATATCCAGTCATTGGAATGGGTACTTTAAAGGTCTATGTGCAAGCTGAAAGCGAAGAAAAAAATCCAAGTAATCAAATTGGAAGAAAGGTAGTAAACTGGCAAAATTCTGTCCACATGGTCAATTACCAAAAAGAAAAAAAAAAGAAAACAAGATAGTAATGTAATTCCAGGTCTGTCAGTTCTAAAGGTATATGACCTTGTGTAATTCAATTATTCTCTGTGGATCTTAGCATCCCCCACCTACAAAATGAAGGCACTGGAAGCCACTCCCAGATACGATATAATATGATATCCGTATCTCTATATATGTAAGTATATAAATAGATAGATCTATCTCTCTATCAAAATCAACCAGGATTAAGTGACTTGCCCAGGATCACACTGCTACACACTGTCTGAGGCCAGATTTGAATTCAAGTCGTCTTAACTAGCAAACAGGATATTTTAAGTCCATAGAGCAACCATTAACTTTTGATACTCCTTATGAAAATACCCAAGTAATATTCAAGTATTTTCCATAAAACTATTTATACATTCCTTCATGAAACAGGTGCTGAACCTATTCTTTATCAGGGTTCTCAAACTATGGCCCGCGGGCCAGATGCGGCAGCTGAGGACGATTATCTCCCTCACCCAGGGCCATGAAGTTTCTTTATTTAAAGGCCCACAAAACAAAGTTTTGTTTTTACTATAGTCCGGCCCTGCAACAGTCTGAGAGACAGTGAACTGGCCCCCTATTTAAAAAGTTTGAGGACCCCTGCATCTAAATAATACAAGATCCTGTGAGAGGTGCTGAGGAAAAAGCTTCAGTGGATTTCAACAATATAAATATTCACTTTATTAGTACAACCCATTCACACCCCTTTATTCTATGTGACTCTGTCAAGTTCTACAAATCCTCCACAGGACAGAATCTACATTTTAGGGGCCTTCCTCCAATCAGGCAGTTCCATGATAATATCATTTCTCCTGCATCATTCATTCAGTGTAACATGTTGTCTACTCATGTCCACTTTTTGCCCTCCCTATTACCTCCTGGGCAAGCCCCAACTCTTAATTTTTCAGAGACTGTGGTATTCTATGATTTTCACTATAGAGTATCACCATTGGAACATTGATGTTGAAAAGATAGGCCTTTGTTTTCTGTGACAGATTGGAGTGGGGGATCTTAAAAGACCAGATACATTCCTAAAAAACGACACAATCAGCTCTCTTCCTGCTATTTAATTCTAGGCCCAATTCATCATCTAGTCACATGCCAGTTAAAGATATATGTATTGATGGCTCAGTTCTACTAGATATCATAATATTGATAATAGGCACTCTTCATCCATCTGTTTTTGTGAATAGTGAGAATTAAAACCAAAATCTTTTGAGTAATTTTATTTAGGAGACTCTACAATGAACTCTACAATGATTGATGAAGTCAACACAATTCATCTGCAATCCCAAATAGCTAAAGGCTTTCATCACCCACATCTCTTCCACCTAGACTTTGTGTAGGACACTTTCATGACCATGACCAAAAAAACCTTTAGTGGGCATTCATATTTCCCTCTTTTTTCCCTTCCTTGCCATTAATAATCAGAGAGTTGAAAAAAGTTATATTTCATTTTTCAATGAATCTTATTCGTGACACATGCATGAAGACACTACAATCGACACTACATTGGAAGAGAACTTTTAGAGTAGTATTTTGCTCTACTACATCAAGTACTTTTTAAAATATTATAGTCAGTAAACAATATAATGGAATCTTTTCTTCCTTTTGGCACTGTCAAATGCATGTTCATGAAGAAGCAATCTACCATATACATATCATGTGCAAAAGTCTTTGATTCACTTCTTATCTCTTTATCAAGTATGATCTAGAAATAAAGGTAGATTATTCTCAAAAAGCTTTTTTTAGAGATGGGAAAAGAGGCTCATCAGTTGGTATTTCCTAAATTTTTTCAGTAGCATTTTTTTTCAATAAAAATATTTATTTTTCCCAAGCGTTAAGAACCCTGTTCTCCTTCAGCTATATTGAAAATCTCAATATCATTTAAATAGCACTATTTCTAGCACAGATTGCCATTGCATTTATTTGGTCTGGTCTCATCTTTGTTCTTGGTGCCTTTTTTACTGGCACATAAAGCCCATTGAAAACTGTGATATTAGAGTCCAAATGTAGTGGCTACTTTCTTATTGACATATAAGAGTTTTTTTGGTTACCTTCACAGATCTCTTACATTTTCCATGTTTGTTGCCCATCTCCTGGTTTTATCCTTAGATGGTCTCATGCGTTAAGTCTTTTGTAAATTTCTTCCCTTCTCCACCTTTTATTTCTTGCTGTTTCATGGGACTGATACTGTCATAATTTTCTATTTTTTCTTTTTTTCGCTGAGACAATTGGGGTTAAGTGACTTGCCCAGGGTCACACAGTTAGGAAGTGTTAAGTGTCTAAGGCCAGATTTGAACTCGAGTCCTCCAGACTTCAGAGCTGGTACTCTATCCATTGCACTACCCAGCTGCCCCTACTGTTATAATTTTCTATCATTCTCTATAAGAATTTACAAATAGTTCATATTCTATATTAGTGCTGCCCTTGGCTATTGTATCTTTGCTTGACAAAGACATCAAATGTTATCTAAGGTAGTTTCTGAGCTCGTTCCTTTTTCTCATTATGGTGTTTGATTTACATTGGCTTAAACTTTCATAAGAAATGGCAGTAGTTCATCATTGTGAGATTCTTTATCCATTTTCCATTTTTTAGCATTAACAGCTTGTTTAATTAGTTCATTTTGAATCTGCCTTAACTGTATGTCATTCCTAATTTTTCTTCTTCTATTTTGGCATTGATTTTTACCTTTGTTCTAACAAGTCAATGTTTTTTCTCTACAAAGATAGCTGATTCATAGTGACTCACTCTCATATCAGTAGTAAATGAATACCTTCCTGTCCATTACAGCAAAATCAATTTCTTTTCTTTTCTTTTTTTTTGCAAAGCAGTTCACTGTTCCAAAGTCTACAGATTTGCTTTTTGAAGAAAGCTTTTCATTATCTATACACAAGAGGCTTCTGTAGAGTTTAGAAATCTCTATTCTCTGAGAGCCATGTTTTTCCAATGTATACTTTTGCAATCTTCTCTTTAGATCCCCCTTTGCATTAAAGTCACCATATTCAAATGCACGTTTGGAACTTGGAAGGCTTTATTGAGTTCTTTAATGGGCATCTTTTACAATAGACATTGGTACAACATCTGTAATTATATTCACAGTAATATTGTTTTACAAATGCTTATCCTAAGTATGTCAACAGAAGCTGACCAAGTATCTCATGAAATTATGTTTCGTTTTGCTTTTGGCTATTCCATAAAACTGACTCTTTGTGGCCTGTCCAAGGAGAACTTTCTCTCATTTTAGCTGTGACTTTCTTTTGTTTTCTAAGTTCATTTATAGTGAAAATGTCAAGATTGATACGAATAAGTTGTTCTAGTAATATGTCTACTCACTGGTTACTAGATAATCATTTCACACATAGAGTGCCAAGAGATAAGTGAAAAAGATACAGAAACAAAATAAGACATGGTTCCTGCCTTCAAAGAATTTATTCCACCAAGAAGACATCATAAGATCATCTAATCAAAGAAATTAAGATGCAAAAGTATAGGATTCGTTACCTGGTAAAATGTACTAAATATGGGTCTATTAATAACCTGTAGATGTTTGAAGTCTAATTGGGGAACACAACATGCAAACAACTAATCTATATACAGGATAAATTGAAGATAAACAACAGAAGGAAAGTGAGATTTGGGAAATTTGACCTGGGACCCGAAGGAAGCCAAGAACGAAATAAGGAAGGAAAGGGAAAGAAGGGATGGTGATGGAGAAAAAAAGGATATTCACAAAAGACATTGATCTATTTTCCATTTATGTTAGGAGTCTAAAATTAGTACCTTTCATGGCTCTACTATGAAAACACCAACATCTCTATCTGACAATATTCTGACAATTCAAGGTAGATTTACCTGTCTTGGTAGATGTACCTTCTTAAGCACAAGAGAAATTTGTGTACTGAGATCTTTGCCAAAGAAAGCCAACATGAACAAGCATACACACATGCATAAGGTCAAAGTCAATTCCCTCATCCCACATCCCAGATCTACTCACAGACATACACATACCTTCAAGTCAACAAGTCCTCTCAGGAAGTTCACGTGTTAATATTTATGGTATGTATTAAAATTCAATCTTCCCCCAAGCCAGTAAGCGCATGCTTATCTTTTTATTCTTTTTTTTTAAGGTGACACATACACATTCTTTTTTTTTTTTTTTTAATATATTTCCATATGACTCATGTTGGGAGAAATCAGAACAAAAGGAAAAAAACCATGAGAAAAAAACTGCAGAAAAAAAGGTAAAAATGATCTTCATTCTGTTTCTATTTCTCCCTCTGGAAGTAAATGGTATTTTCCATCCAAAGTTTATTGGGATTGCCTTGGATCACTAAATTGCTGAGAAGCAATTCTGTCATAGTTGTTCATCACACAATCTTGTTACTGTGTACAATGTTTTCCTGGTTTTGCTTGCTTCACTCAGCATCAGTTCACATAAATCTTCCCAGGCTTTTCTAAAATCAGCCTGTTCATTATTTTTTATGCTACTTTCATATGCCATAATTTATTTAGTCATTCCCCAACTGATGGACATCCACTCATTTTCCAATTCTTTGCCACCACAAAAAGAGCAAGCAAGCTTATCTTTAAATAGGACCCACAGCTTCCCCACTAAAAGATTTGTTGGTTTTGTCTTTTTTTCCCCCAAATCTATTAAACTAGTACAAAATTCAAAGATAAATGCTCTTCAAGAGCCCTTCCTCTAAGTATGCTGTGGCAAGATATGTCAGGTAGAGCAGCAAATCTTAAAAAGCTTCAGATTTCAGATTCAAAACCCCTAAATTCAAACTCACTCTCCATATGTCTGGGCAGGCTTCTAAAGTTCTCTTAAGTGTTTATTTGTTAGTCTCAATGAGGCTGAATTCCAGCCTCTAGGACTCATAGCCAAGAATTAGGGTCCTTGCAATCAAAGGACATAGATTTTCCTTATATTTTCTTATTTTGCACAATCAGCTCCAGGTACCCTCACATCAAGCGAGATCTTTCTCTGACCTAAAACCACATACAACTAGCTCAGATCAAATAGATATGATACTCATTCTACTTAATTCACAGAGACAGTATAAGGAAAATACTTTGCAAAACTTGACATGATATAAAAATATAAATATTGATTATCATCATAATAAAAGTCAACCCAATTTCAACCTTTTTCTTTCTGCTCTGAAAAAAAAATATTCATTTTAGTGAATATGTCTCAAGTGGTGGGAATGTATTACACTCAACTTCCACCAAGTACCTCTTGTGATACATCTGCAGGACTGCAGGTGAGGTTTCCATGGCTATGGAACCAAGAGAAGCTCACTGGCCCACATATAGTTAATTCTATGACCTGGGCCCATTAATACAAAGTGCTAAACCAGGGTTCCAAACCCATGGTGGGAGGGGGGGATCCATGGAACTGTAAGAAATCTCTGGGTAAATTTTAGGGGGTCTGTAAAGTCAAATTGGAAGGAAAAGTTTAACTTTATTTTTACTATTCTCAAACTGAAATTTAGCATTATGCTGATGTTTGTAGGCCTCGCTAAACTGCCAAAGAAGTCTATAACCTTCCTGCCCCCAATTAAGAAGCCCTGTTCTAAACCAATGGATCTCAACAGCAGTGGTTTCTGCTTAGAAAAGTGCAAACAAATTGGCATCCTGCTAATGCTATTCAAGGGATCATATATTTAGAGCTAAAAAAGAATGTAGGAAAATCTTTATTTTTAAATTTCAGAAAAACCTGGAAAGACTTACAAAAACTAATGCTGAGTAAAGTGAGCAGAACCAAGAGAATATTGTACACAGTAACAAAAAGATTATGTGATGTTCAATTGTGATGGATTTGGCCCTTTTCAACAATGAGGTAATTCAAGGCAATTCCAATAGATTTGGGATGGAAAACACCATCTGCATCCAGAGAACTATGGAGACTGAATGTGGACAGAAACATGGTATTTTCACCTTTTGTTGTTGTTGTTGCTTGCTTGTTTTTTTTAATCTCATGGGTTTTTCTTTTTTTGATTTGATTTTTCTTGCAAAACACAACAAATATGGAAATATGTTTAAAAGAATTGCACACATTTAACCTACATCATATTGCTTGTTGTCTTGGGCAGGGAAGAGGGAGGGGGAAGAGAGGGAGAAAAATTTGGAACACAAAGTATTACAAAAATAAATGTTGAAAACTATCTTTACATGCATGTGGAAAAATAAAATACTATTTAAAAAAAAGAAAGAAAAATCATTTAGTGCTACCCACTTCCTTCATCTAAAGAGAGTAAAGAACATGACTTGTCTGAAGTCATACAGTGAATAAGTAATAGGATCAGAATTCAAACCCAAGTCCTCTAAGTCTTCAAAACTTCTTGCCACTATTCCAATCTTCCCTCATTCTGAGCAGTTAGTCTCTTTTTTCACTTTCCTCTAATCTCGATCCTGCAGTAAGCCCTATTCCAACCCACCAGTAAAAAGGGAAAATAAGAATAGCTGACCATTAAGTACCAAAGTAAAAAGAAAAAAAAAAAAAAAAAAAACAACCCAAACCCATCTGGACAGGAGGATAATGAAGAACAAAAATCCAGCCCCTAGGAAGTACTATGTTCATGCAGCTATCTCAGGCATTGCCAAAAAAAATTAAAAGAAAAAAAGATGTCATGATGATAGAATCAACTTTGCCATGGGGTTGGAATTAAAAGATATCTATATCCCATTTATTCTGCACTATGTGGTAGGTGATAACTTTGATACTACACACATATTTACATATATACATATAAGCACACATAGATCTATAACTCTGCAGCATACAAATTCCTGGAAAGAAACACAATCTAAACATGTACTGATTTATTCCTGGGGGAAAAAAAACTAGAGTATGCTTTAGGGAAAAAAAAAAAAGTCCAGGAAGTTCAATTCTTCAAGGGGAAATTCCAGAAATATGAGGAAACTGAAGCAACAGAGTTTTTTAGGTCATGTTTTTAAAATAATGTAAACATTAAAGTCATATTTTGTAAGCTGATGGCAATAGTTTCTTGCAATCACAAGCCTTTATTAAATGCTTAAGCTATTATGCTAAAGCAGAAAAGACACAAAGGTGCAAACATTGTCTCTTCCCTCAAACTATATTTTGTCTATTTAAGAATATCTATAAGGAAACAAATATTGAGGAATGCTTCTTTTACAAGCCTTCACAAATAACAGGATTTATGTTTCAGAGTCAGACTAGACAGCCTGAAAGGTTCTTTCCAGGTCTAAAATCTACGAGCTAATGATCTGATATTTAATAGGTCTTTGATTAGATTTTTGATTTCACCTTCAATATTTATGTGAGGTTCTACAATTGGGAAAATGCTTATAAGGCACCAAACCTTTCCAGGACATCCCCTGATAAACTGAACTGAAATGCAGCACAAATTTAGCTATTCTTCATTTTTTCTAATGCCCACCCCTCTATCTGAAATGCCCTTCCCTGGTCTTTTCAGGCACCTGAAATTTTTTAAGGTCCAGCTCAAGGTCCATTTCTTTCATGGAGCCTTTTTCACTAAGGCACTCTCTCTCTTTTGAGATATCCTACTGCACTTACTCGTGCACTGCTCCATAGCAGTTCTGCAGCCTGGGATCACAGATAGAAAACTGGAAGGAACATGCAAGTTTCTCCATTCTCACTTCCTTCATATGATCAATAAAGAAACTGAGGCCCAGGGAGCTTAAATAACTCAAACTTACACAGGGAATAATCATCAGAGGCAATATTTAAATCTCACTTCCTCTTAAATAGCAATGAAAATTTCACTGGATAAATGATGCATTTTTTCCTCTTTAACTTTTTATCTCACACCTCAATTAGACTGGGAATTCCTTAAGAACAGGGGATTCTTTCATATTTCTTCATATTGCTCCCCTCCCACAAAAAACAGTATACTGGAGGGGGAGGGGGACAGTTAGGTGGTGCAGTGGATAGAGCACCAGCCCTGAAGTCAGGAGGACCCGAGTTCAAATCTGGTCTCAGACACTTAACACTTCTAGCTGTGTGACCCTGGGCAAGTCACTTAACCCCAATTGCCTCAGCAAAAAAGAAAATACAAACAGCATACTGCATTGAGCATGTAAATGTGCTAAATTCAGCTGAAGGTGAATTTGAACTCAAGATGAGTCTTCTTGACTTTGGGCTGTTCATTTTATCCATTCTGCTACCTAGCTGTCCACCATTCATCCATTATGGGCAATCAAAGCTACACTCAGGCCCAGCTCACTCTACTCTGCTTTACCCCACTGCAGAAGGACCTCAGAGGCAATCTTGTTCAGGCTAAATCTTGATCTCATCGGTATCCTAAACAAGAACGCCTCCCTGAAACTGTCAAGTGATGTCATGCAATCTGTGCTTGAAGACCTCAATTTTGAGACAGATAGATGTTTGGAAAGCAAAATCTCTACTGTCTCATGCTTCCAGGTTGGCATTTCAAATTCTACTGACAGAACATCGGAGTTGGAAATGGCTCAGCTCAGATCCAAAAGTGAGTGCTCCAGACACCATTCTTACCTATGGGCACCCAGCCTTTAAGTGAAGATCTCCGTTGTAGGATTGTTTCTTTTCCCCTCAGTTTTCTCAACCATAAAATAGGGGGAGAGCCCCTCCCTCACAGGGTTTTTGTGATAATGAAATGAGATAATATTTTGGACAATTCTTGGCACAGAGGCAGTACTCGATCCTTTCCCTCTCCTCTCTCCCATGCAAGATTGGTAACGTCCGGCTCTTCAGAGAGCCGCCTTTTGATGATGGGCTCCATTTCTCCAGCTAGAGAGGCCACACTAATAGAGAAGCCACACATCTTTTTTTAAGAAGCCTGTTGTTACAAGATTGTGTGATAGTCAACTATGATCGACTTGGCTCTTTCAACAGTCAGGTGATTCAAGGCAATTCCAATAGACTTGTGATGGAAAGAACCATCCACATTCAGAGAGAAAACTATGGAGACTAAATGTGGATCAAAACATAGTATTTTCACTTTTTGCTGTTTTTGTTATCTTTTTTTTTCTTTCACCTTTTGATCTAATTTTTCTTGTGCAGTATGACAAATATAGAATATATATTTAGAAGAATTGCACATATTTAACCTATATCAAATTGCTTGATTGTCTTTAAACATATATTCCATATTTGTCATGTTTAATATACTAATCCACTCCACTCTGGATGACTAAAGAGGAGGGGAAAAAAAGATATCACTTTTGTAGATCACAGGGAATGAGATTGTTTCCCATATAAGAGTCTACCTGGACTATGAATCAGAAATCAAACTGGAAGCTGCTCCAGTAAATGGGAATCAGTCTAAGAAGCTGACATAGCAAGGTAACGGGACACAAACTTACCTCTACGGTAAGTGAGAGCCCTTAGGATAAAGGATTGTGTTCTATAATCATAACAAGCTGATCAGGGAAGTTTTCATATTGACTAGGGGTTTCCTCCTACCTTGGGCATGTAGAAATCAAGACTCAACTTAATTCTCATTCTGAGAAAGAAATGACAAATGGGATGCACATACATAACAGAAAAAGCATCAATTACTTGGTTGGGTTCTATTCAGATAGAAAACAGTTAATTTTTCAAAAACTAAAGAGGAAAAATTCCTAAATTTGAAACTGGAATATATCAACTCATTTTGTGTACTCTAATGCTTAATAGATGAGTAACCCCACCCAAGGTGCCTCAATTTCTCAATGCTTCCATTTCCCCAGCTACAATATGGGAATGATGATATCCGCATTGCCTACTTCGGAGGATTATTGTAAAATAAAGCCCTTGAAAAGTCTCAAACAGAATAGAAAGACACATTTATTAATATTGCTTTATGATTTGGCTTGTGGCCAAAAATGAGGTTCCCCAAAAGCCAGTTCTCTTAGGGAGAGCCTCAGTATGAGCCTGTTTCTCTGAAAATAGCCAGCAAGAGACCTTTTCTTTTCCCCTTCCCCCTTCATATTCTCCCTTCCATACTAGGTCCTGGAGCTACGGATTGAAGTTACTTCCCTTTCTTTGGTCCCTTTGTGCCATTTCACATACACACAGAGATTACTTGAGCAGACAGATTCTTCGTTAGTTGCTCATTTTGTTAGTCTTTAATGAATCACAAACAGGCATGGTAATTGGTAATTAAGCCTCCTGAAAGCTAGATGACTGGCATATGAACAATACATTCAGGGGACAAAGAAAGGGCCCAGTGGAAAAACAGCATCTCTTAGAGGAATAAGCAAAAGGAAGGTTCTTCTGGTTCCATTTCTACCACTAATTCTCTGTGTGGTCTTGAGCTAATCATTTTCCCTTACAGGGCCTTTAACTTCTCCATCTTTAGGATAAAGAGAATATATTAGATGGAGTCTTCAGTTCTATTCTAGCTCCCATAATGCTCTGACTATAAAATGTCATGAAGCCTTTAGTCTTTGCCCTGAGCAGGCCAAATGCAGGCAAAAACATAATCCAACAAGACTGAAAGTCAATCTTCTGCCTTTCCCTGCTCTCCCATTCAGGTACAATGGGCCAGGAGGCCTAATGGAAATGGGCAGCTTGACAATAGTTTGGGTATCTCTCAAAGACATTACCAGCTGTTGGTTGTTCTGCCACTGAACTAGAGGCACTTAAAAATTAACGAGTACATATTAAGAGCCACACCAGCTAATGAATTTCATCCCATCCCAACAGAATAAAGGCAAAGAAAGAAAGACAGATTTCTGATTGCCATATGGAAGAACTCACACGCCCAGCATGACACAGTGGGAAAAGCACCAGCCCTGGAATCCATGTTTAAATCCCGCCTCAGACTCTAACTATCTGCGTGATGCTGAACACATCACTTAGCTACCTTGGGTCTCAATATCCTCATCTCTAAAATGAGGGACTTTGTTCTGGATGGTCTCTGAGATCCCAACCAGCTTGAGAGATATGATCTGTGGAGTCAGGGTTAACCAATCAGTCAATACACATTTACTAACCTTCTATTATGAGCCAGGTACCATATTAAGCTTTAAGGATTACCCCCCCCCCAAAAAAAAAGGAGGGGGGGAAAGCTGCTTCGTTTGAGAAACTCAGAATCTATTGAGAGATAACAAGCAAATAAATAAGGCACATATATAGGAAATATATATAGGAAAGGAATAGGAAATAATTAACAGAGAGAAGGCATTAGAATTAAGAGGAATTGGGAAAGGCTTTCTTTAGATGTTATGATTTTAGCTGAGACCAAAAGGAAGCTAGGGAAGTCAGGAGGCAAAGATGAAGAAGGAGATCTTTGCAGGAATGGGGGACAGTCAGAGAAAATGAAGCTCAAAGATGGAGGGTCTAGCTCAAGGAACAGCCAGGGGGCCAGTGTCATTGCATCAAAGAGCACATGGAAGTAAAGTGTAAGAAGGCTGGAAAGGCAGGAGGGGACTCCAGGTTTTGAATGCAAACGGAGCGTTTGATCCTGTTTTTGATCCTGAAGGTGATAGAAAGCCACAAGGGTTTACTGAGTAGGGCGTTGATATGGTCAACTCTATGCTTTAGGGAAACGACTTTGGTGACTGAGTGGGGAATGGACTGGAGGGTCAGAATATGGATAATGAAACAGCCTGATTTGGGAATGAGTGATTCTGCAGTCTGCGTTTTCTTAGCATCAGAAAATGTAGAGATGAGGAGCCCTTATGGATCCCAATTCAAACTTTTCAATTTACAGTTGAGGAAACTGAGACCCAAAGAAGGGAAATAGCTTCTCTTGACACACCAGCCTTAAGCAGCAGAGAGCTAGGATCTCAGCCTAGGTCTGCGGGGAAGGCTCATTCCATCACAACATGTTTCAGACCTGTGTAACCACTGCATAGGGTTCACTTGAGATCTCAAAAGGAATGATTTTTAGCTTAACCATGGCCAGTGATTACCTTTGATATTCTCCAAATTAGACTTGGTTTTGGATATAAGGATACGGGAACTAAGTAAGCCCACCATTTTCTGACTGATGAGTCAATGAGCAAAAACTTCCAGGGACTGCTAAAATTTTTCTGATCACAAACCATCAGACCATGCCTCCAATCCCCCATCATGGCCATCTTCTTGTGATTCACCCCGACAGAGGACATGTTCCTATTTCCAGCTC
The DNA here is from genome assembly GCF_016432865.1 of Antechinus flavipes. Classification (NCBI taxonomy): domain Eukaryota; kingdom Metazoa; phylum Chordata; class Mammalia; order Dasyuromorphia; family Dasyuridae; genus Antechinus; species Antechinus flavipes. Next base: position 506,046,565 of record NC_067399.1, read on the forward strand.
TTACTCCAGGAACTGTACTCAAGACAATGTTGTTATTATTTCTAAGAAGGACATGTTAAGCCACTGTCCACTGGCTCTCCTCAACATCTTTATCACCAAAACACTCTCCCCAGGCCACTGTTTTTCTATAAATGTTGTCTCCTTCTGTTAAACTTTTTCAGGGAAGAAATAGCTTCATTTGCATTTGTATTCACTGCCCATAGCACACCCCTTAGCATTTAATGCTTTTAATTTATTCACTCTGGAGGGAAGGAGGAAAATCATTCGGGAATCATCAAGCAACCAGACAAGAATATCCAAGTTTCACAAGCTGCAAAATCTCATGCATCATATGTACCTGACAGACACGAGTGACAGAACATACTTTGGGGCATTTGTTATTGACCACAAACGGGACAGAGGATTCTTTGGGGAGATTTCCCATAAAATTGGATGACTAGGTGACATAAGCACTAGGGAGAAAGGTTCACATATTTGATGTGTCCCAGAGAGAAACAGTGGGGAGTGAAGGGCTGGTTTTGAGTTTTGGAATAAAGGTGGGACTGGCATAAAATCAGAGGATTGTATCCCAAGGAATCATTGCCAGCATAAACAGGGGTCATTTGTTTTTTGCTCAGAGACAATGTACCAATCCTATGGCATTTCATGATGATATAGACAGCATCCTTAAAGGCCATAGCCAAAAAAAAAAATTATGTATTTTCACATTCCAACAAACAGCAGCTGCCAGGAAGCAATTCACACTCAGACAGATGTACCAGGTACATCTTCCTGAAAGGCTGTCACATTTACCCACAGACCTATACGGTTTTTCTGTTCTATATTCTAGATCCTGTTTTTATCCAATAAATCATATTCTATACTTGAGTAATTATATTCAGATTACTATACAGTGGCGCCCATTACTTTTTGCAATAAATATAAAATTGTAGATTGGCATTGACCCCTACTCTTCCTTCTCAGCTCTCCCCACCAAGACTCACCCCCTTCTTTCCTTCCAAATCTAAGTTCTTGGGTATCAGCTCTCAACCTCCTCAATGAATTCTCCTGATTTCCTTATATACATGTACATATGAATGCACACATGCACACATGTGTACAACATGGGACTAAAGGAAGTAGATGGTGGAATAATTAAAGGTTGGGTTTTGCAAAACAATCAGTTATAGAAAAAAGGGTCAAGAGATTTGAGGATACAGGGCAGTGTAGAGTTTATTTCATTAAAAGATTAAAATGATGATGATGATGATGATGATGATGATGATGATGATGATGGTGATACCAGCAGCTAACATTTTATATAGCACTTACTATGTGCCAGGTATTTTGTGGTTTTTTTTAACCCACTCCAGCCACTACTTTATCACCTCTTCCCCTTTCTCTTACCTTTTTCCCTAGTGTTTCTGTCCTCCCTTCTTTACTCTTTCTCCTTCTACTTCTTTATAGGGTTAGATAAATTTCTTCTTAGAAACAAAACTGATAAGATCAAGCTTTAGACAAAGCTCATCCCCCTTTCTTCTTTCCCTCAAATGTAATAGGTCTTTTGCCCTCTTCATGTAAATCAATTGTCCCATTATACCTCCCCTTTCAAGTACAGACCTTTTTCTACCCCTTAATGTCTTTTTCTTTGATGTCCTCACATCAGAGTTCATTCCCAACCATTTCCTCAGTTCATGTGACGACCCCTCTGTCTTTCCCAGTGACAGATATAATTCTCAAGAGTTAAAGATATTATTTTTCCATCTAGAGAGATAAGTAGTTTAACCTTTAAATTATATGTATACATACACACACTTCCCCTTTTTTACCTTTCTGTGCTTCTCTTGAGTCCTGTGTTTGTAGATTAAATTTTCTGTTTAGTTCTGGTTTTTTCAATAGAAATGACTGAAAGTCTCTTACTTCATTGAGGCTCCATTGCTTCCCCTGAAAGATGATACTGAATTTCACTGGATATTTTATTCTTAGTTGCAATCAGGATCTGTGATCCTTTATTGTAGAATTTGCCAGATCCTGGGTAATACTGACTGTTGTTACTTGATATTTGAATTATTTTTATGTGGTAGCTTACTGTATTTTTTCCTTGAGATTATAGTTCTGGAGTTTCACAACTATGTTTCTTGGGGTTTTCCTTGTGGGATCTCTTCCCAAAGGTGATCAATGAATTCCTTCAATAAATATTTCTCCCTCTGTTTCTAAAATATTGGAGCAGTTTTCCTTAATGATCTCTTGAAAAATATTATCTGGACTCTTTTTTAGTCATGACCTTCAGGTAGGCCAATAATTTTTAAATTGTCTCTTCTGGATTTATTTTCCAGGTTGGCTGTTTTTCCAATGAGGGATTTCACATTTTCTTCCATTTTTTCATTCTTTTTATAATTTGCTTGACTAATTCTTGCTGTCTCACAGTCATTAGCTTCCATTTGCCCTGTTCTAGTTTTTAATGCAGTTAGGTTTTGTATCTTTTTTTCATTTGGTTAATTCTACTTTTTAACAAGTTGTTTTCTTCAGATTTTTTTCCCTTCTTTTTCCAAGCTGTTGACTCTCTCATGCATACTTCTCATTTCCTTTTTCATTTTTTCTTCTTATTTGTTTTTAAAGTCTTTTAGGAGCACTTTCAAGAAGCCTCTTTGGGCTCAAGAACAATTCATATCACTCTTTGAGATTTCTTCAGTGCACATTTTGTTCTCATCCGAGTTTGTGTTTTGTTCTGCCCTTTCACCATAGTAGCTTTCTATGGTTGTGCCAGGCATTTTGCTAAGCACTTTATGATGATTATTTCATTTGATTTAATCCTGGATGGATTACAGATAAGGAAACTAAGGCAAACAGGTTAAACGACTTGCCCAGTCACATAGCTAGTTAAATGACTAAGACTGGGTTTAAACTTAGGTTTTTTTTTTATTATAAGCTCAGTGTTCTATCCACTGTGTCAAAGATAGGAAAGAGAGAATAATGTGAACCATATAGGAGTGATGGAAAGAATAGGGGTCACAGTAAAGATAAAAAATAGAATTAGGGATCCTAAGGCATAGGAAAGAATGAATGATAAAAGATTATGACAGTTCATTAATGAGAAAGTGGAACCCTTGTTCATGATGACAAGAACAAACATATGACCTTCTGTGGGCAGAACTGAAGTGGAATGAAGGAGTGGAAACTGAGTATATTGAGACTGTGGGCCAGGTAGTAAACTCATTGAGGAAAGAAATAGAATGTATTGTGAGAAGACTGAAAAATATTAGCCACTGGTAATTGGATTGGAGGATGTATTTGGATAACAAGAACCTCAAAGTATGAGAGCTTTACTGGGCAAGAGTGACAAGAGGGGAGGATCTAGAAGTGGCAGTGGGGCACGAATGAGACAAAGAGTAAATATCACCAAAGTTCTTTACAAATATCTCACTTTATATTCCAAAAAACCCAGGGTGGCAGGTGTTATAATAATAGCATTTTTATAGATGAGGAAACTGAAGGAAAGAGAAGGTAAATGACTTAGCCAGTGTCACATTGCTAGTTAAGTATCTGAGGCCAAATTTAAACTCAGTCTTTTGGACTCTTGAAGGAGGGAGAGATGGAGAAAGAAAAGGAGAGAGGGAAAAAAGAAAAAGAAGAGGAAGAAGAGAGGAACAGGGGGAAGGAGAGAGAACGGAAAAGGAAACAAGATAGAAGAAGAAAGAGAGAGGGAGGTGGGGAGAAAAGAAGGAGAGGAGGATAGAAAGAGCTAGGAAGAAGGTCCAGGGAGAGAGATGGAGGGAGGGGAACAGTGACAAAGAGAGAGACAGAGAGGAACAGAGAAGGAGAAATGAAAAAAGGAAAAAGGAAAGAAAGAAAAAGAGAGAGAGAAGTAGTAATAGTAGCCAGTGCTGGAAACAGTAAAAAGAATGAGAAAGAAAGCAGTTGAAGAATAATAATTAAAAAGTATTTATTGAAAATTTACCACATCAAATCAGGCACAGTATTAGAGAAACAAATAAAGGCAAAAACAATCCCTGCCCTTAAAGAGATCAGATTCTAATGCAGGACACAACAAGCTAACAACTATATAACAAACAAGATAGAGGCAATACAAAATTTATGCAGGATAAATCGGAGGTAATCTCAGAGGGAAGACACAACATTAAGGGGAACTGGAAACCTGTCTATTTCTGTCTCTCTCTCTCTGTCTCTATCTGTCTGTCTGTCTTTCTCTCTCTCTCTCTCTCTCTCTCACACACACACACACACACACACACTCACACAGTTTCTCTGTGTGTACATGAATGCATGTGTGCATGTGTGTAAATGATATCTGCAGACGGCAAGCATGGAGGTCCAGAAGTATTCTTGTTTTTGTTTTGTTTGCTGAATGAATAGAATAGCGGAACTCAAACTCCACGATCTGGGCCCAGAAGAACTCACCTGGCCAAGGAAGGGGTAGAACTTCTCTAACTTCCCCCTGACTTAGTTATCAGATGAGCACTGGCAGCAGCTCCGGGTCTCTGTTCCCAGGAGGAGCTGACACGACCGCTTTTATGAATAAGCCAAAGGATAACAAAGACAGTCCCACCTCCTTGCCTGGATAAGTCTGACTGCGAGGCCACGAGGAAGAGAAGCAGTGATCTCGCTGAGGGACCTGTTTCCCTCACTCTGCTCCCCCTGAGCTCACTCCACTGGAACATAAACTCTTTCCCAAGGCCAGCCTTAGGGTTGGTGGCCAAATCACGGGCCTTGTTGCAGCTGCCTTGCCAATCCAGGCCAAATCTAACTCCAGTCTCACGGGAGGAATAAAGGAGTTTGGCTTGGAAGCTCAAGGCTGAATTTCCTGGAATGTAGTGATGGATGCAGCTCCAATTGCCCCCAAATCCAGAGTATGGGAAGAGTCTGGGATAAGGAATGTTTTACAGATATAAACAACAATTGGTAAAACATTTATTAAAGTCACTACAATAAGACAGGCACTCTACTGGGCATTAATTAGAGGGACCAAGATAAAAAAATGACAAGTCATTTCCCTCAAGGAGTTTCCAGTCTTCTAAGGAAAAGATAACACAAAGTAGAACGTGAAAAGGGAGAAGATGAGATCCAGACAAAGAGTCATGTCCTGTCTGGGAGTAGAGGGACAGAAGTGGGAGGAGGTGAGAATGAACTGGACCCTGAAGAAATGGATTTAATATAACAAAGAAGTGTACCACAGGCCTACATGAATTCATAAAGGCACAAGACAGCAGGACAAGATCAAGGAGAAGTTAGTAATCCAATTTTGTTGGAATAAAGTGCATGTGACAGGATTCATGTGGAATAAGACTGGAAAGGTAAGTTAGTGCAAGCAAGTCTGTGAAGAGATATAAATGCCGTGCTAAGGAATCTGTATTTTATCCTAGATACAAGAAGGAGCCATTAAGGCCTTTGAGTAGAAGAGTAACAAGATTGTTCGGAAAATAATACCAGGGACAACACTGATAAAATATATAATAATTCTACATATTTGTATTGGACGTCTCACTTAGCAAAGATTTTTTTCATTTCCATTATCTAATCTGATTCTCATGGTAATCTAGTGATGCTGACAGGATAGGAACTATTATTCCCACTTTGCAGATTAAAAAAAATAAAGTCAAGGATGCTGACAGGATAGGAACTATTATTCCCACTTTGCAGATTAAAAAAAATAAAGTCAAGGAGATTGAATAAATTGTTCAAATCATAAATGTCTTGCCTAAGGTTAGTTGCAAAGGAGGACTAGAATGTATGTCTCAATGTCCAGATCTCAACTGCCTCTTCATATGACCTTTTAAACCCTCACAGTTGTTGCTTTTCATTGAGACGTTGCAATCAATCCTACTCTACAAAATGCTTTCCTGTTCAATTCATCTATCAAGTGTACCAGCTTTAACAGACCACTTTTATTCTAAGAAATCTGAAGCAATTTCCCTCTGTGGCTCTCCACCAAAATATCTTATTGTCTGCAGCTTACAGAATAAGAGAAGCCTAATAACTCACTCAAGCTCACACAGCAAAAATAGAAGTAGAATTCAAGCCTCCCAACTTCTAGTTTCTCTCATTAAGAACAGCTTCTTCTGCATATTCTCAGAAAAGAGGATAATGGGAAATGGCTGATGAGACTACAGACATCACAAAAGCCTGGATGTTTCTTTGTAAATCTGTCCATGGAGGAATTAGAAACCTTCTCAGGTTAGGCTTTTTAATATTTTAACATGCATTAGAAAGGACACATCTGGCAGCCTGACAATGGTCCTTCACCCTTCCCCCCTTCAGAGGGAGATCCCAGGTTCACAATTTGCACCAAGACGATGCCCCTGGGTCTTCTCACTCAGCAAGGCTGGAGTTCCAGAAAACAGTCGACATCTCTCTCTCTGGACGGCTCCGTGGTATGATCAATTCTCTTGTCCAAGTCTTGGTTGCAAGGAATAGGACTCAATAAATGTAGAGCTTCAGGATGGAAAGGGCATATCCCAAGTCTCCCAGCAACCCTAAAACAAGCCATAGAAAGAGTTCCCCAAAAGAGTGAAGTTTCAAAGGTCACCACTTTCCACTTTGTTTTTCTCTGAGGGTCTCCCACCCATTACTCGCTCCCAATTTCACATCCTAGCTAATGCCCTCAAGTGTTTCATTGAAAGGTTCCAGGGAACTTCCAAGAGAAACACAAAGAGACCATATTTCTCCGCACTCCCCACACACCACTGAAGGTCTGAGCTCTGCCTTTCCTTTACACATTCCCTTTCAGCTGCACTCCCAAGCAGAGGCCCCTGGCACGGAGAGAACCCCAAGTTACCTCTTTTGGGCCCTGGGCTCAAGCTTTCTGACAGGACCCTTTGTCAGGGATGAGAATGCCGAGTTTTCCTCTGGAAGCATCGAGGGACTATTTTCCTGGAAAGGGCTCTCTGTAAGCCGATCCCCCCGGATGGCTTTGTGTTAGGAGGCATAATGAGCCTGTAATTCACACAACTCTGGGACAGTTTTTATAAGCACCAAAACACACAGAGAAATGAATAAAAAACGCCAACCTGCTCAAGGCACAGCCTGCACCATGATGAACATTCATTACTGAATTTTAATTTCACTCCATATTCACCAACCATAGAACACAGACAGCCCATTTCTCAGGATAAAATTTACATTTATATGGTGTCCTGTGCCACATACCCTGGCCCTCTCTAATAAAACAGGTGACCAGGGCGGCTGAAAGCAACAGACTGATGAAAAAAGTTATAGCTGAGATCTCTTATAATAATTAAAAAGGGTAGGGGGGGAAGAATAGCATTTTTAATGCCCCTTGAGAGAGGCTCACATTTTTTTTTCTTTTCAAAGGCATGCTTTTCTTCCAAAGACACCAAGGAGATGCTACGTACTGTGGATATATAATTCAATCCAAGGGGGATCTCTTTTTCCGTTAAGGAGCATAGCTCTACAGGAAGCTCATTTATTCTACAAACTGGAAATACAGAATAAAGGGTATTTCCTTCCTCAGCTTCCCTCATAGTTGTTAAATCATACACTTGCAGACATGATGGGGGTGATTCCTGACCATCCTCCAAGACCCACATGAAGGGTCACACTTCCTCCATAATTTCTCCTCTGCCTGTTCCATCAAGAGAGCTAATGTTTGCAAAGTACTTTGCAAATCTTAGAGCTATATAAACTTCAGCTATTATGGTTATAATTGATCTATCATAAAATATTATTATGACCAACAATAACTATTACTCCAACCCACTGAGATTTCCTCCTCTTCCTTCTCCTCCTCTGGGCTCTCATAGTACTTCCTAGCTCAGTGGTCCAGTGGATACAGTGCCAGATTTGTACATAGGAAGAACTGGATTCAAATCCAGATACCTACTAGCTATGTGACCCTAGGTATGTCAGAACTTCTTTTGGCTTCAGTTTCCTCATCTACATAATTAGGATAATAGCAACTACCTCTCAGGTGACTGTGAGGATCAAATGAGATGTGTGTAATGTGCTTGGCAAACTTTAAAGCATCATACAAATGTCACTGAGCTCATCATTATTAAATATGGCCCTGAGGAGGGAACATGGTATGATAGAAAATGAACAGAATTTTCAGGCAGAAGACCTGAGCTTAAATCACAAATCTGTGCTTAATTACCTGTGTGCCTTTAGACAAGTCACTGAACTTCTCCAGAGATCAGTTCCACATCTGTAACATGAGAAGGTTAAACTAGATTGCCTCTAAATTACTCTCTAGTGCTTTCAGAAAAACCGGGAAGTCTTCCACGAACTGATGCAAAGTGAAATAAACAGAACCAGGAGAACTTTGTACACAGTAACAGCAACACTGCATGATGATCAATTGTAAATGGCTTAACTCTTCTCAAAAATAGAACAAATCTAAGACAATTCCAAAGGACTCATGGTGAAAAATGTGATCCACCTCCAGAAACAAAATCAATGCAGTCTGAAAGTGCAGATTGAAGCATATTTCAAAAAAAAAAAAAAACTTTTATTCTTTTTTTTTTTAATAACTTTTTATTGACAGAACCCATGCCAGGGTAATTTTTTACATTATCCCTTGCACTCACTTCTGTTCCGATTTTTCCCCTCCACTCCCTCCGCCAGATGGCAAGCAGCCCTATATATGTTAAATATGTCACAGTATATCCTAGATACAGCATATGTGTGCAGAACTGAACAGTTCTCTTGTGGAACAGGGAGAATTGGATTCAGAAGGTAGAAATAACCCGGGAAGAAAAACAAAAATGCAAACAGTTTACATTCATTTCCCAGTGTTCTTTCTTTGGATGTAGCTGTTTCTGTCCATCATTGATCAGTTGGAACTGAGTTAGATCTCTTTGTCAAAGAAATCCACTTCCATCAGAATACATCGTCATACAATAAAACTTTATCATTCTTGAAGATTTATTAAAAATATATATTATTATTGTGGGGTTAGAAAACTACATACCCTTTAATTTAACAGTCTCATTACTGGGTCTATATCCCAAAGAGATCATAAAAGAGGGGAAAGGATACACTATGGGCAAAAATGTTTGTAGCAGTTCTTTTTGCAATGGCAAGGAGCTTGAAAATGAGTGGATGTCTAGCAGTTAGGGAATGGTTGAATAAATTGTAGTATATGAATGTAACAGAATATTATTGTTCTTTAAGAAATGATGAGCAAGTTGATTTCAGAAAAGCATGGAACTGATACTAAGTGAAATGAGCAGAACCAAGAGAACATTGTACACAGTAACAACATGATTATGTGATGATCAACTGTGATAGACTTGGCTGTTCTTAACAATGCCGTGATTCAAGACAATTCCAATGGACATGGGATAGAAAATGGCATCTACAGAGAGAATTATGGAAATTAAATGTGGGTTGAAGCATAGTATTTTCACCTCTTAGTGTTGTTGTTATTGTTTATTTGCTTTCTTTCCTTTCCTGTGTTTTTTTTTCTCTTTTGATCTGATTTTTCATGTACATGTACAACATGACAACATGACAAATACGGAAATAATTAAATATTTAAAAGAATTACACATATTTAACCTACATCAGATTGTTTGCTCTGTTAGAGAGGAGGGAGGTAAGGGAAGAAGGGAGAAAAATTTGAAACACAAATGAATATTGAAAACTATTTTTACAGGTATTTGGAAAAATAAAATACTACTGATAGTCTAGGGAGGAAGAGAGAATTTGAGAATTGAAATTGAGAATTCAATTGAGAATTCAAAATGAGAATTTTTGATTCTCAATTAGCAAGACTTAGAGAAAATAGAATCTTCTACAAGAACAAAAGAATTTTCATTCAAAAATACAAATTGTAACCCCAATTGCTTCAACAAAAAAAAAAAAGACTGAATCAGATTTGGGGACCATCATTGTCAAAACCAGACCCCAGTAGGTTTGGTAGCTCACAGATTCTGATCCAGACATTATTTCTAAACTTTAAGCAAGTTCCTACTTGTCCAAGCCAGAAAGTACTTAAGGGTATATCAAAACAAGAGCCTGGGGAAGCATCTGTCTCTACCTGTCCAGCTGGATTCTGGTCTTCTAATATTTTAACCCAAATTCTCAGTTACTCCAGGCCTTAATTGCCAGTACAAATAACTCTACTGTGTAAGGTAGAGAGCCTTGAATCTCTTCTTAAACTTTCCTAAATAAATAACAAAATTAAAATTGCATCTGCAACAGATCCTGTTTAAAATAAATTTAAACACACTCACCATTAACATACAGAGGAATAAAATATCCTCCAGCTAGTAAATAATTAGGGGGTTTAAAGTTATCTGGGTCAAAAGGAGATACACATTTCCATGTCCAATAAACTCATTTGTTTAAAAATAATAAATGAAAACACCTGATTCGCTAAAAGCTAGCCTAAATCTCCATTTATGACTCTCCTGGCCCTCACTGCCACCCAAATGATAGAGTCAGAATGTCATGGCAAAAGCAACCAGAATTTTTTCATCCTTCCCTTGCATCATTGATAACACCTTCAGATGCCTGTAACCTTAAGTCAGCTGAAAGATGGGAATCAGTTAAAGCATGATGATGGTAATGATAATAAGACAACAATAATATACACTGTCAACCTCTATCAGCATAGCATTTTAATGCATTTCAAACAATCTTCACAAGCATGAACTTATTAGAACTTTACAACCATACATAGAAGAAGGAAAGACAGGTGGAAAAATTTCCCATTTGATACATAAAGCAATCAAGCCCAAAAAGGTTAAGTATCTGTGTCAAGAGGCCAAAGCAAATGAGTGAACAGAACTGAGTTCATTGACTTTTAATCCAATGCTTTTTTTCACGATAATACTGAGACCAATCTAGCCAGACATCACTCCCAGAAACCCCTTCAAGCTCTGAAGAGAAACAGAAGGTTTCAAACAGAAGAGACATCCATGGAACATTATGCCCATTCTTATACATCAACCACTTGACAAAGGCATACCCTAAAAAACAAGTTTCCTAAACTCACCCAAAGGGGAATCTTTTAAGTGATGCAGTGGATGGAGCACAGGATCTGAAAAAGTCAGGAAAACCTAAATTCAGATCTAAATCTCAGTTACTTCCTAGCTTTGTGGCCTTGAGCAAGTCATTTAACTTCTACCTACCTCAGTTTCTTCAACTGTAAAATGGTAATAACACCTATTTGTCTGGGTTATTATGAGGAGGAAATGAGATGATATTTGTAAAGTACTTTGCAAGCCATAAACCTCTAATAAAAGCTAGCTTCTAAATATTATTATATATCTCAGCATTCTACAAAGAAACTTAAAAGTCCATTTTTCTGATTAATCCATTCCCTTTTAAACAGTGACTACAGCCCTCAATCAAGTTAGTCAGAGGGATTTCAAGGTACTGTTAAACTAGAAACAGGACAGTTAGTGCAATAGATTGAGAATTGGGCCTAAAATCAGAAAAACCTGAGTTCAAATTCAGCCTTAGACACTCAGGATCTATGTGACTCTGGGCTAATCACTTAACCCTATTTGCCTCAGTTTCCTCATCTGTAAAATGAGTTGGAGAGAAGGAAATGGCGAACTACTTCAGTATCTTTGCCAAGAAAACCACACGAAGAGTCATGAAGAATTGGACATGACTGACAACAACTGAACAACAACAAGCTAGAAATAACAGAGTTGGCTGGAGAAGAGAAGAGCTGGGGGACATGTTAAGTGTCTTCACATATCTGAAAAACTTTTAGACATGGTATTAAGACCACTTCTATCTGTCCCAGCAGAGCAGAACTCCAGCCACAAACTACAGGGGTATTTTAGGATTTTAGACAACAAAGAGAAGAATCTCACAACAATGTGTGCCATTCAAAAGCAGAATGATCCACTTACCAGCTAGGAGGGGTTCCTCTGGACAAATCAATAGAAATAGTACAATTTTTCATTTTTATAGATGAGGAAACTGAGATATTAGATATTAGACAACCTGTTAGGAAATCTGTAAGGAGGGATCTCCTTCAATCAAAGAGAATAATAGGACTGGACTGTTAATGTCAAGGAACATTTATTAACTACCTATTGCTTCTGCTACACTGGAAAACTCAGTAAGACAAGAATCCTTGTCTTCATGGATCTTATGTAGCTGAAAAAGTGAATCAGAAACTATAGTACACAATAAAACATGACACTGGTACAAAGCAAACATGTTGGGAAATACCATTAGAAAATCCTTGATGAAGGAGGTGCTATTTGAGTTGGGCTTTGAAAGAAGGGTGAGAACTCAGTAGGATGAAATGGTTTTTACATTTAGATCTCAGAGCCAGAGCTAGAAAGGACCACTGAAGTCATGTTGTTTAACGCCTTCATTTTATAGATGAGGGAAAGTGAAACTCGAGGAAGTTACACGACTTTACCAGATTCACATAGGCCTTTAATGTCAAGCACGATTTGAACCCATCATCTCTGACTCCAGACATGCTTCTTTATACTGGCCCACTCTGGAACTCCACTCCTCGATGAAATGCCTGTTTCCATCACAGAGAAACTGAGACGGACGTGTATCAGGGCATAAGCCCACCTTGGAACTAACTCAGAGGTTCTCTAATTATCGGGCAGTTTGGGAGAGAAAGCCAGCACCTCACCTGCGGGCTCTCAGATCGGCGTATACCGCTTCTGCTTTTCCAACAGGATAAATCTCAGTCCTAGAAACCCACCCTCTCTCAACTTGTGGCGCTCTTCCCCTCTGTAAGAAATACACTTTGTTGTTTCCACTCCCCCTCCCCTGAACGGGGCACCAGTGGGCCAGGTCTTGGCGGCATTGGCTATGATTCTTTATCCAAGAGGCCACTAGTTACAAAAAACAGTTTCCATAGAAACAGCTAGCTAGAGCCCACAAGCTAAATCTCATTTAGTCACTTAAAGAAACGGCCTCCTCCGTTCTCTCTAGATCTTGGAGGTAGGACCAGGTTGCTGGGAGATTCCACCACGCCAAAGCCCGCATTAAACAAACGTCTGTTTTTTACCCCAATTAGTATAATAAGCCTTACTTAATTAACTTGTTCCAAAGGACCTCATCCCATAGGCTGGTTTCAAGGTACTAAACATTTAATTTCCAGATCAAGCAGGGTTGCCATTAGGAAGATTAATTGTTCGCACACACAATTTAATTTTTTTCCTCCACTGAAACAAAAATGACACTTCTACCAATTAGAGGATTCTGTGCTTGTGCTAGGTAGTTAATTATTCAGCGCTGAGACAACATAAACAGCATTTGAAATGAAGTGCCCCATCAAAGGCACCATCCCAGCTCATCAGCACTCACTGCGCATTCTGAAAAGCCGCTTAGTTCTGGCAGGGCCGTGCCGAGGGTTGGGGGCCAGCACTAATTGCACTGGGCCTCCTCCCCACTCCCAACGTGTTTATCCTGGCAAACCCTGGTTAAAATGAACATCAAAGACAGGTTTAAAGGAGAAAAGAAGGGGAGGAGATGGAGTTTTACGTCATCAGAACTGGGAGGGCACTTTGGAGAATATCTAGTCCTGCCCCTGGGTTTCACAGATGGGAAAATGAAAACCTGGAGAGAAACAGCCAAGGGTCACAGAGCAATGCAGAGACAGAGGCAGGACTAGAACCCCAGACTTCCAATTCGGTGCTCCTGCCACTGCATCATCCATCCAAAGGCCACAGGAGAGTAGTGCATAACTTGATGGGTGTGTGTGTGTGTGTGTGTGTGTGTGTGTGACAGAGAGAGAGACAGAGACAGAGGGAGGGAAAGAGAGGGAAGTAGAGAGAGAAAAGAGAGAGAGAGAGAGGGAAGGAGAGAGGAAGAGAAAGAGAGAAAAGGGAGCAAGAGAAAAGGAAGGAAGGAGGGAAGGAGGGAAAGGGGGATGAAGTTTACGGAAAAGAGTGAGAAACAGAGATAAAGAGGAGGAGGAGAGGGGGGAGGAGGAAGAGGAAGAGGAAGAATACCTAATACAGTTTCCATGTTAGGCATTTAATAAATGCTGTAGAATGAATGGACCAATGGGAGGGGAGTTGCATCATCAAGGCTTTAAGTACCAATTGCATAAACATGAGCACTGATCATATTTTACTGTGTTTCCTCCTCCTCCTCTTCTTTTTCCTCTTCCTCTCCTGCCTATTATATCTTGAGTCAGTTCTTACCATCCAATGTACACAGCAATAACATGCCCTTCCCCACCAAAAAAAATAGGGTTCCAGAACAATCGCTCCAATGTATAAAACCTTAGGAACAGCTCTGTCCTGCTTGGGACTTTCTAAAGGCAGAAAGGATCAAGCTCAAAAGCTTGGCTAGTCTAACCTTCCTCAGTTTTACAGATGTGGAAACTGAGGCCTAAAGACATTAAATGACTTCTCAACATCTAGCAGCTAGTAAGTCACTGAACCAGTAATGTGACTACACTTTGCCTCTTAATCCAGCATTCCTTTCATTATATCCTTCGTGCTGCCTTTCACTATGTTTCAATGAATTCTCTCACCAAGGTAAGCATTCCCTATAAGGTAGGATGCAGTATTTGCCCAAGTCCTCCCATAAGTTCAACCAAGGTCCTCCTCGAGTCCCCTCCACCCCAGTGTTGTCTTCATACAGGGAAGAGTCAAGGGCAAAGCTGAGCCCCAAGGGAGAAGGCTGTAATCACCCTGAAGGTCCCTTCCAACTCTCAACCTCTGATCATCGAACTCACTGTCTTCCTAACTCGGCGTCCCAGGTTCCCACCAGTCCCTACCCTGCTTGCTTCTCTAGCTCCACCTCGAGTAACTGCTTCGGGGGGTACTTCAGAAGCTTCTGGGCTTACACAAAATAAAAAATGCTTCCCACTCAGCTGCGGTCACATCCATAAAGGGAGTAATAGTTTTCCAGGCAGTATAAAAGTTGCTCCGCAGTGTGCTGCTAAGCCATTTGTTTGTAAAGCATTTCATTTAGAGAAATTTATTTTACTCCACTCTCTCTTTTTCTACCCCTTTTAAATCTAATCTGGCTTTTCAGAGAATGTGACATGATCTTATTAATGTTCAGAATGTTAATATTGATACAAGGGGGACTCCGCGCAGCCCTGGCTTCAGTGCCTGGCAACAATTCTAGTTTGAGAATATGCATTCTTTTCTATGAATAATACATGGGGATGCTAAGTCCCAGCTGAGAAGCCACTCCCACAAAGGCCCAGGGAGGTTTCTAGATGTCGGCTGTGCTGGTTGGAGGTATCATTATCTCCTAAATGAGTGCTCAGCTCAGAAAGGGGAGGGGGGTGTAAGGAAGATGGAATTCCAGCTAATTAAGGAACCAAAGGCCCACACCCATTCTTCCAGTGTCAGGGCTGCCTCATCAACTAGAGATTCTCCAACCCACTCCAGCTTCTGCCATCCCGAGCTAAGGTCAACTTCAAGATGAAATGAGAACTCGGCGAGGGGGGCCCAGAGCAATTCCCATGCAGAGCCTCCCTGGACTGCTTGGGAAGAGACACCAAGATGATTAAGAAACAGCTCCTGCTGAGACGGAGGCCATGATACAGAATATATCGCCCTTTTCTTTTCATATCAAAGGCCTTGCGCTGGTTACAGAACAACATTAACTCGGAAGGAAAGCCCTAATGCCCACAGCCAAAGTCACTGGTACCTTCCTATGGGTCTTGTTTCTGCTGTAGAAGCCCACCAGTGCATACTAAATAGCTCTCCATGGTTAGAAGTGGCTTTCGTAAACATGAGGATGCAGCCCACACCCTGCCCACCGATGAGCTGGAGAGTCTGAAGGCCCTGCTTCTCCACCCAATGTGGACACGTATGCTTTAGTACAGGGGGTCTCGTGCTGACGGCTCTGCTCCCTCAGAAAGCAGGAGCAAACGCTTGGGTAAAGGAAGAAAAGGCAGCGCTACTGATTTGAGTTCTGAAACCAGGTTATGCAGGTCACAATAAAAAAAAAAAAAAAAAACAGAGGACAACTCCCATTTCTATCAGACCTGTAAACTTTACAAAGCTTTTTCTTCCCAATTCCCCGGTTTCATAGGTCGTACAAGTAGGATTATTTTCATTTTGCAAATGGGAGACTGTCCCAGACACAAGATTCACATTTCTAATAAGTGGTAGAACTGAGCATGAACCTAGATTTTCTTGATTATGTGTCCAGAGCTTTTTCCACTATATAATGGCTTATGCAAATCAAAGAATCCCCCAAAGCAGGTCTCAATAATAATGTATTTTACAATAATAGTGCTTTTTCTAGTTATATAGTGCCAAATTAAGGAGAGCTTCACAAAATGGAAAGAACTTGGGGTTCGGAGTCAGAGGATCTTGTGTAAAATCCAGTTCTTCCACCCAGCAGACTACATGACTCATTGCATTTCTTGGGGCCTCAGGATCTTCATCTTTAAAATCAGAAGAGTTGAACTAGATTGATTTCTAGGATTTCTTTCAAACTTAAATCTGTAGAATTCCATGATCATAGAGTCAAAGGTAAAAAGCACAAATGGTATTGCCTAAATGGTTCAGTTTGGGTAACTGAAGCACATAGAAAAGATAGAAAGAATGGCTAGCATTTCTAGATAGCAACTCCTCTGTGCAAGGCATTTTCCTAAGTGCTTTACAAATATTATCTCATTTGATTCTAATAACTACCCTAAAAGTCAAGTACTATCATTATACCCATTTTATAGTGGAGGAAACTGAGACAAACTAAGTGACTTGTCCAAGGCTTTTGCTATTGTCCTTCAATCAGTTTCAGTTGTGTCCAACTCTTTCTGACCCTATTTGGGGTCTCTTTGGCAAAGATACTGGCTTGCCATTTCCTTCTCTGGCTCATTTTACAGATGAGGAAACTGAGGCAAACAAAGTTAATCCTGACTTACCTAGGATCACTAAGTGTATGAGGCCAGATTTGAACTCAGATGAGTCTTCCTGACTCCAGGCCTGGCACTCTATCCACCGCGCCCCACAAGATAAAATGATTTACCCAAAGTCACACAGTTATTAAGGGACAGAATCAAGACCATGATACATGTCCTCTGATTGCCCATCTAGTGCTTCTTCTATCCTATTACATGATAGTCTCATGCTATCCTCATTTTCCATCCACAAAATAAAGAAATTCTGACATCCAAATCTAAAACCTAACCTACCCCCAAATTTAAAAAGAAAATTTGAGTTTACTGTCATAATTCAAGGAATTCATCTACTATGAAATGAAGAGGGGCTGGTACTGACTTTATTCCAAAAATTAAGAGATTGGAGCTCAGGAATCTCACTACAAAGAATGGATTCCTCAGGACAACCTCAGGACAAACAAGGTCACTGTAGATCAATCAAAGAGAGCGGTCACTTTGGAAGCAAAGCTGCCTAGAACAGATGGTTCATCAAGCAGACTATAATTTTTGGAAAGTTGAGAACTTGAGGGCAGCTTGATGATGTAAACTCACTTCTTCATTCAGGAATCTGAAACCTTCTTCCCCTCTCTCCCAGCCCTGATTGAGGTCTCAGAGGAACCAAATTCTCCTCATGCTCTGCTGCTTCCTTTCAAGCTATGAAAATGACTAACCATGTGGGGAGCACAAGGTATCTTAGAAAAGTGACTTTAAAGGGAGGAAGCAGAGGGAGAAGGGACCTCAGAGTTCTGCCTGAGACAGTCAACAAATCCCAGCTTCTCACAGGCCACTGTGTAAGGCATGGTGAAGAATACAGAAATCTAAGATATGGCACATTATATGTTTTATCTTAAATGATGCCCCTTTTTTCAATTTCCTCAATGAGGAAGATGAACCAGATGGTGTCATAGGATTATAGAATCATATTTAGAGCTAGAAAGGACCTCAAAAATCCTCTAGTTCAGTGATGTCAAACTCAAATAGAAATGGATACTGCCAATAGTATATTGACTTAGAAAAACTACAATTTATCTTTTTCTACATATGGCTCAGTAGATAAAGTACTGGACTTAGAACAGGAGATTCATCTTCCTGAGTTCAAATCTGGCCTCAGATATTCCAAGATGTGTGACCCTGGCCAAGTCACTTAACCCTGTTTGCCTCCAGTTTCCTCTTCTGTGAAACAAGCTGGAGAAAGAAGTGGAAGACACTCCAGTACTTTTGCCAAGAAAATCCCAAATGGGATCACAAAGAGTTGACTCTGATTGAAAAACAACTCAACAACAAAAATTTTTATTTTTATTTTTTGTTAAACATTGCCTAACTGCATTTTAATCTGACTCTGGCCTTCTGGCCAGACTCTGGCCTTTACTCTTGTTCAATTCTCACATTTTATAGATGAGAACATTAAGACCCTGGTCAGGTCAGCTGACTTGAGCAAGGTGACACAGGTAATAAATGAAAGGAATGTGTCTTGAACCCAAAGGGTTCAAGGGACATGTCTCAATGCAAATCAGAACTGTATGGCTGACCTGGCCAAATTCCATTTGGAACAGCTTTTTTATTTGTTTGTTTATTTCGGATTTGATATTTTTTTTTATTTTTTATAAAGCTTTTCATTTTCAAAACATATGCATAGATAGTTGTCATCATTCATTCTTGCAAAACCTTTGTGTTCCAAACCTTTTCCCTTCCTTCCCCCAACCTCCTTCCCCAGACAGCAAGCAATCCAATATATGTTAAACACGTACAATTCTTCCATATATAGTTCCACAATTATCATGCTGAACAAGAAAAATCAGATCTAAAAGGAAAAAAATGAGAAAGAAAACAAAATGCAAGCAAACAACAAAAAAAGTGAAAATACTATGTTGTGTTCCATTCTCCGTCCCCACAGTCCTCTCTCTGGGTGTAGATGATTCCTCTCCATTACAAGACCATTGGAACTGGCCTGAATACCTCACTGTGAAAAGAGCTACATGCTCTGATTATCATATAATCTTGTTGCTGTGTACCATGTTCTCTTGGTTCTACTCACTTCATTTAGTATCAGTTCATGTAAGTCTCTCCAGGACTCTCTGAAATCATTCTGCCGGTCAATTCTTGTGTAATCTTTCATAATTTCATGTTCCATAATTTATTTAGTCATTCCCCAACAGATGGGCATTCACTCAGTTTCCAGTTCCCTGCCACTACAAAAAGGGCTGCTACAAACATTTTTGCACATATGTGTTCTTTTCCCTTTTTTATGATCTCTCTGGGATATAAGTCCAATATAAACACTGCTGGATCAAAGGGTATGCACAGTTTGATAACTTTTTGAGCATAGTTCCAAATTGCTCTCCAGAATGGTTGGATCAGTTCACAACTCTACCAACAATGCATTAGTGTTCCAGTTTTCCCACATCTCCCCAACATTCATCATTATCTTTTCTGTCATCTTAGCCAATTTGAGAGGTACCTCAGAATTACCTTATTTTGCATTTCTCTAATCAATAGTGATTTAGAACATTTTTTCATGATAGAAATGATTTTAATTTCTTCATTTGAAAATTGTCTAGAACAGCCTTTTTAGAAGAAAGCATGAGAGAGCAAGAACAAAGGACTGGATTCTTGAGCAAGCTCTGCTACCTTCTCTTGTGTGGCCCTAGACTAATCATTGACCACCATTCCCAAGCTTCAGTTTTTCCTGGTATGAAATAGTGCTACTGCCTGCTTCAGACCAGGAAAACACTTTGTTGAAGGGTAAAAAGCCTCTAAAAAAGGCAACATTATCATTATCTGCAACTAAAGCAAGTTATAGCTGATAAATATCCAGCAGAGTAACAACTACCTTCATAATTCCTTATGATTCCTGCTTACGGAAATGTTCCTTTCCCTTTCAAAGATGACAACCCAAGTCTCGAGACTGGCCTAGGAAAAGTCAGTGATATCGCTTGAATAACACAAGAGCTGTCTGTTCAGAGATAGAGATCTTTTTTAGGACAGAGATATCTATAGGTGATCACATTACATTAGAAAGTATCCTCCTTTAAACACATCTACTCACTGCTGGAAGAAGGAAGGTAGGACAAAAGGGGATCACAGACCTTAGAGGTAGAAGGGACTCAGTGACCCTCTGCAACCCTGCTGAGTATGGCCTGTGTGTCTTTTGCATTTATCCTCTGAAGAGTTAATAGGTCAGAGATTTAGAGCGGGGTAAGGAACCTCAGTGATCAGCTAATCCAACTCTGCCATTTTTTAAATAAAGAAACTAAAATCCAAGGGGGCCAAGGGGCTTCTGCCCTGGGTTACACAGTCCCTTCTCAAAGCCCCAAGCCTAAGGCAAACCTCCCCCGAATCTCACCCTGAGTACTGTAACAGCTTCCTAACGGGTCTCAGCCTCACAAGCTTTCTCTACGGAGTCCATCCTCCACTCCAACGGCCAGTGCTCTTCCTAAAGCACTCACCTGACCACGTCACTCCCCTGCCAAAAACAAACGGGCAAAGCCCCCTAGTGCAGCACACAAATGTGGCACTTCCCCATTCAAAGCCTGTCATAGGGGATAGGGTGCTGGGCCTGCAGTCAGGAAGACTCATCTTCCCGAGTTCAAATCTAGCCTTGCACACTTACTACCTGTATGATCCTGGGCCCTTAAATAGGTTTGCCTCAGTTTCCCCATCTGTAAAATGAACTCGAGAAGAAAATGGCAAACTATTCCAGTATCTTTATCAAGAAAATCCCAAATGGGGTCACTAAGAGTCAGACAAAAGTGCAAACACCTAAACAATAAGAAATGAAAATGATAAAGTATGAAGTATATCAGATAAGGTGGGAAGCTCCTGAATGACACCACCAATACCTTAGCCGGTACAATGCTCCCCTACCCTCTAGCCAACTGGTCTACCAGATGGTCGTCACATGTATCTCCCTTCCATGCTTGGAATGCATTCTTTCTTCACTTTTACCTGTTAGAGCCTTTAGCTCACTTGAAAACTCAGCTCAACCTTCCCACAAGAAGTCTTTCCTAACATGTGTCATATTCTTCTGAAATTTCTGTTTCCTGTCTACACATTCTGTATTAATCTTGGTGTATGTGTGTGTGTTATTTCTCCTAGTTGAACACAAGCAACTTGAGCCAGGAATTGGTTTCTCTTCCAATCTGTGCACTTAATATCAAGTGCTCCCTGGCACACAGCAGATAGTTAAAACACACTTATTTTTTTTTCCTCTATTCAGAAAATTTATTTTTAATACACATTGCTTTATGAATCACATTGGGAGAGAAAAATCTGAGCAAAAAGGAAAAATCATGGGAGAAATTTAAAAAAAAAAAGAGAAAAGAAGTGAACATAGCATGTGTTGATTTACATTCAGTCTTAGTTCTTTTTCTCCATGCAAACAGCATTTTCTGTTGAAGTCTATTAGGACTGCTTGGGATCACTGAACCACTGAGAAGAACCAAGTCTTTCAGAGTTCATCATGGTACATTCTTGCTGTTATTGTATACAATGTATTCCTGATTCTGCTTGTTTGGCTCAGCATCAGTTCATGTAAATCTTCCCAGGCCTTTCTAAAATCAGCTCACAGCACACTTACTGACTGATTCACATTCTGCAGCCAAAGCAAACTGGCTTTCTTGCTCCTGCTCCCCCATGACATTTCACGGTCCTGTGTAGGCTGTGTTCCATGTCTACGCTGAATTCCTCCCCTACCTCTGCCTCTTAGAATCTCTAGCTTCCAAAGCTCAGCTCGAATCAGCTTCCACCTCCATGAGGCTTTTCATGATCCTTCATGTCTTGTTCCAGATGCTAATGTCTCTCTTCCAGCCCTCTGAAATTACCATATATTTATATATATTTTCCATTTATTAGCATATATACATATATTTTTTTCCTTTTTACATTTATATGTATGTAATGGAGACACCGGCCAGTGAGAGCTTACTCCTTACAGGGTGTGTAGTTAATTTCTGGGGCAGCGAGGTGGTAGAATGGACAGGTGACAGGAGTCGGGAAGGTGATAGATGACCTCAAAGTCTTTCACATTCTCAAGATACCTATGGGAACAACGAGGTGGTACAGGGGATAAAGACCAGGGCAAAACTCAGGAAGACCCAAGTTCAAATCTGGTCTCAGATGTTTATTACCTGTGTGATCCTGGACAATCACTTAATCTCACTTGCCTCAGTTTCCTCATCTGTAAAATGAGCTGAGAAGAAAATGGCGAACCATGCTAGTATCTTTGTCAAGAAAACCCCAAATGGGATCCTGAAGAGTTAGACACAGCTGAAAAGGACTAAACAGCAAAAGGCACCTCAATTTATCTATCTCTTTACATATGTGTGTATATATATACACATACATTCATATAGCATAATCTATATATATGGAGGCAAGTGACAGGAGTGAAAGAAATCTGAGAAATTCAGAGAAGCAGAGATTAGAAGAGAAAATAAGCCTTTCACATAGTGAGGGCTAGAAATAACAGGTGAACACTCCTAGTCCTTCATGAGACTCCTTGATAGCAGAAGAAAGCAATATAGTGGCTGAAGTCCTCTCTCAAAATACCCACCCCACCCATGGGGGGCTGCCAGGACACGGACAGACCCAGAAGGATTACATTCTGTATTATCGGAGGAAACATTCTGATCTGATCTCAGATCTCTGAGAACTGGTATAAGAGGAAGCAGATTACAAGGAGTACAAAGGTAACTAACAATGAGAAATGTGAGATGCCCTCCTCGGTTCTTCGAAAGAAATGCCATAAGATTCTTTTCTGAGCAGTTTAAAGACAAGGGGCTTCATCAGACTCAGCACTTTATACTGTTAACGCAGCAGTCTTGGAGTATTTGCTATTTAGATATCTAAGTCCGATATCCACTGAAAAATAAAATCACCATGCATTATGTAGCAGCACAGCTTCAAGACAACAAGACAAAAGAGACAAACTACAAGCAGATTCAAAATTACTGTGCTGCAGAGCAACAATCAGAGAGATGGGCTCTGGTGCCTTGGCAATGCAATGTACATGATTTGTTCTTAGGCATAGGCTGTGGAATTCAATTTAATCTAAGAAGCTAAAGCCTGAAAAAATGAGGTGGTACGGCTGGCTCTGGAAGAAGAGGACCTGGATTCGAATACTGCCTAAGACAACACTTGTATGAAAGTGAGAATGAGGGAGGGAGGCGGGGATATGGGAAGTGTTCCTTAAATTCCCTGAAACTCAATTTTCTTAATTGAAAAAAAAAAAAAATGAGGGTTTAATGTCTGCTGAAGTCACCCTGCAAGCTCTACATCTCTGACCCAACCAAGGAAGACACATAGGGACATCACCTGCAATTGCATTGGGGAAAGGAACTCCCAGAATTATGATGTTCTTCCCCATAGTGTTCATCAGCACAGCCTTTGTTTCCTATAGTCCTAAGACTTTTCCTAGAGCACCTTTGGGGGTACTTGACTTGCCCAAAGATACACAGCCAAAGTATTTCAGAGGTGGAGTCCTCCTGGCTTTGAGATCAGCAAGGAAGCTCAGAAACTTGGGGATCTTTATTAAACAAAAGTAAGGCACAAACTGAAAGTATTATAAGCAACCATGACAGATTTCGCTTTTTGAGATTAAAAGGTAAAACCGTGACTCAATAATACAGTGACATATAATGCCTCATTAAGCCAATGCCCTCATCTTTTTCTTTTTTTCTAAAGCCAATCAGGGTTAAATTACTTGCCCCAGATCACATAGCTAGTAAGTGTCTGAGGCTGAATTTGAACTTGGGTCCACCTGACTCCAGAGCTTTATCCACTGCCCCAAATATTAGATGCCCCTACCAATGTCCTTACTCTATGACTTTTGGGATTGTGAATCTGAGCAGTCCAGTTGTACTCTTTATGTCACAAGGTAGATATAAGAAAAGTGTTTGTATTTGTTCTTGTTAAAAATAATAAAACCTTTTATATTAAAGCATTAGAATGACATGCAGAGGGATATCATAAAATCCCTGATTATCCATGATAACCTAAATTTCCAGGACAAAGAAAAAGCCAATGTATGATACAATAATGTAGATATCCACCATAAGCAGCATGGCACAGAGCTGTCCTAAGTTAGAAAGGCCGGAGTTTCCGTTCAATTTCTAACACACACTTTCCCAGAAATCTCCAATCTGTGTCACCCACTCTCTGACCATCATCCCCATGGGAACTCTTGGACTTCATCTTATGAGCCCACCTTGTATCATGCTTGCAGCCAGATCTTCACCTCACTTTCTGGCTATTTTCAAATAATGATTGTGTGTTTTGTCTCATGCTATCTACTCCAGCTCCCCTTATGTGGGACCTTCTCCAAATAGAATGTCAGCCCCTTGAAAGCAGGAACCATCTTGCTTGCCTGTATTTCCATCCCCAAAGCTTAGCACAATGTCTAACACACAGTAGATAGACTGATCTTTCTTCTTCTCTCCCTTTTTCCCCATCTTTTTCCTTCCTTTTCTTTACTCCTTTTCCCTCTTTTTTTTTCTTCCCTCCTTTCCTCCCCTCCCTCCTCAGTCCCTTTTTTCCTTTCTTTGTCTTGTCTTTCACCTCCCCTATACCCCTCACAAAACACACACACACACACACACACACACACACACATGCGTCTGAGTGGGTATAGAACAGGGCATCAATATGTTGAAATCCCAGGCCTTTGTTCATGGTGTCAATCAATTCCTTTGTCTGTCAGTGTCTGTCTCTTCTGGCTATATGACCCTGGGCAAATCACTGAAGCTAGCAATGTCTCCCCCAAACCCACTAAGAGTAAATAAGCTGTATACTCAAGCTATCTTCTCTGAACTCCTAAAGCCCATCTTACCTGAGCCAGACCATCTAGCAAACATGATTACAATTCATCTTTTGAGAATCTCTGATTGTTTTCTGAGTGAATTTTTTTATCCCAGAAAAGGATATCTTTTTTTTTTCTCCAGAAAAGGAGCTAGAATCATAATTCAAGGGATGAAAGGGACTGCTGAGATCACCATAGTCCAAATGTTTTTAAAATTATATTATTATATAATTATAATTATATACATTATATAATTACATACATATAATTAATTTATAGATAAGAAAACTGAGGTGAAGAGAGCTTATGAGACTTGAGTCCAGGGTCACACAGGAGATAACTGATGGGACAGCAATTCAAACTGGGTTCCATGACTTCAAATTCAGCAGTCTTTTCTGATTTTTGTTCAATTTCCTTCCCCCACTGCCTGCATAACTATGAGCACAGAACAAGGCACATAGTAGGCATTTCTTTAAAAATGTGTTGCTTTGACCTTGGGGGAGGAGGAGAAATATTTCTGACACTCACATTTAACAGCAATGACTCCAGCAAACACTAAGCATAACATCCTACCACAGGATGCATAAAGTCGGTACTTTGCTTTGGATAATTTCACTTAGAGCAGCATTTTCAGATTGTCTTGGGGTTAGTTGTTTTTTGATGATTTCCTGATGTTTGTGATCATGTCTACCCACAGGACAACGTGATGTCAAAAATCGATGCCCCTGTCCCAACCCACCTCTGAAACATTATTGATCTCATTCCCAATGGTTGCAGAAAGTAATCCTCTGGTAGGGGTTAGCACCAGGACTATCTTTAAATTCAGGAGACTTCTGAAAAACTCATTAGTGAAAAACTGGACATTAAGAGAAGTTTGTCGCATTATGATAAGCAAACCTGGTAGTCGAAATTGACTGCCCCTCACCTCTCCTGGACCCCCCACAAAACACACACACACACACACACACACACTCACTCACTCACTCACTCACGTCTGAGTGGGTATAGAACAGGTCATCAATAGATTGAAATCCCAGGCCTTTGTTCATGGTGTCAATCAATTCCTTTGGGAAACAGCCACGTGGTAGAAATTACTTAAAAGCCTGTATTGATTTTTTTTCTCCCTACAAAAGTAGGATATTTAAATCCCCTCGAAAACATACTTCTTCATATCACTATAGCTGCAAACTCAAGGCCCAGGAGGGTCTTCAATTCAGCTAACAATTATTAGGTGCCTTCTCTATGAAAGAATATATACTGGGTGTTGGGGTTCTTAGGAGTTACCAATCCACTATGAGAGAAAGGGAGGAGAGATGAGTTTTGACATGTTACATAAGGTAGAATGCTAGAGATTAGGTGACATGAAGTGGGGGTGATCGTTTTCATTTGTTGGTGGTCAAGAAAACCTTTGTGGGGGTGGCTATCAGTGAAACGGGCCTTAAGAAAATGGCCCAACTTGGGACCATTGATTTAAAGCTGGATTTCACAAGAATGGATGGAGGAGAGGACCAGAAAAGGACTTGTGGAGTAGGTGGTGTTTGAGCCATGACGTAAAGGCAAGGATTTGTCAGAGTTTGGGGTCAGGGAGAGGGGAGTTGCATCTTAGGAGGGGAAAGAATTAATACAAAGGCAAGAAGAGAGGAGATGGGTTGTGAAGAACAACAAATAGATCAAGAAGATTGGAAAGATAAGAATAAGGCAGTTGGTGAGCAACTTAAATGCCAAAGCAAAAAAAAAAAAAAAAAAAAAAATCTTGGGTTGTACTAGATGATCTACTGTATGATCTCTAACTCACCACTCCCAATATTTATCTTGTATTTTCTGATTTAAATTGATTGGCTCCCTCATTAGAGTGGAAGCTTCTTGAGGGGGTCTTCACGTGTATTTGATTTATATGTATTTACTGTTTCTGCTTATATATCACTAGCATTTAGCATAGAGTTTGGCACATAGTCAGTTGTTTAAATGCTTGTTAATTTTACAGATAAGAAATCTCTGGCCCTTACTCTCCACCCCCACCATTCCATGTTTCAGAGTATAGAACTGTGAGATTAGAACTCAACTCAAATAACTTTCACTTCCAGCACTGCCCATCACCAATCTCATAGTTTAGATGTAAGCAAAGTGTTTTGTTACTAAACAACTTCTGTTTAAAACACCTGAATCACAAATCCCTTCAATCACTAGAATTCCTTAACCACAATAACTTGAAAACCAATATTAGCCATTTATCAAGCATCTACCATGTGCTGCGCCCTGTGACAAGCATTGATTCTTTATTTTTAACCATTGTCATTTTTTTTCTCAATAGTATTTCATTTTTCCAAATTCCAAAGACAGTTTTCAATATTCACTTTTGTAAGACTTTGTATTCCAACCTTTTCTCTCTCTTGCCCCCCTTCCCCAAACAATAAACAATCTGATATTGGTTAAATATGTGTAATCTTTTAAAATATATTTCCAAATTTGTCATGCTATGCAAGAAAAATCAAACCAAAAGGAAAAAAACACAAGAAAGAAAAAAACAAACACTTTTTAAAAGGTGAAAACGTTATACTTTGATCACATTCAGTCTCTACAATCGTCTCTCTCTCTCTCTCTCTAGGATGACATTTTCCATCCCAAGTCTATTAGAATTGTCTTGAATCTGTGCATTCAACGCTGATTTTTAACTGTGTTTCTATCATGAATCCTTTTTCAACATAATGTTGTTCAACGCATAAAATACATGAAATTGCAAGGAAATGATTTATATTGAAAAACTAGTTATCACGTAGCTAACAACTAGTTAACAAATTTTAAAAAAAACAAATTCACAGACTGTAAACCATGAATCCCTGCCTTCGATGTGAAAACAGCCCTGGATATGAAGTTATAGAACCTATAGCTATAGATTCACTTTGGGCAAGTTCCCTTCACCTCACTGGGGCCTCAGTTTCTCCATCTGTGAAATGGAAACATTTATGAGGACTTTGTAAATCTTACAAAATCACCAAAATTTGTGATATTAGCACTCTCCTCAGGTTGTGGAACTAGCCTAGATTGTCCAGGGGGAGGTTCTTTCATTCATCAGTTCTGTCATTCTGGAGTTTTCTGGCCAAAAAGGCACAGGAAGGCACCACAGAAGGCAAACACAGCTGCCCTAAAGGCATACATTCCTCATGTTCTCTCCACCCACTCTCCTCCTCCCCTCAATCCAATTAGGTCTAAGAGGTAAAGTGTATTGGAAAGAAATGGTGGGTGGATTGCATAAAAAACTTCTGGCAGGGGCAAGATGCTGGACCAGAGCATCCCCTTTCTTGTTTTGTTTCGTTTTCCCCTTTAATGGACCTTTTGTAGATGGGACCGGCTCAGCTGATGGCACTGGGCTTTCTAGGGGCCTCCTTCCAGCCCATTTCCATAACCACATCTGTTCCCAAAACAGAAGGGGGAGGAGAGGAGCAGAACCAATCCTCCCCTGGATGACCAGGAGCAGCGAGTCAGAGCCCTGGAAAATCAGGCCTTGTGGGAAAGGAAATCACCACTTAAAAACAAGAGGGAGGAGAGAGGAAAGAGAGATGACCAGCTAAGTTTCTAAGAGGCTGCCCAAAAAGAGGGGGGCAAATTAGAGACAACCCAGGGACTCATGGGAAAAGGGTCCAAAGTGGGGAGGGAATGAAGTGGTTTGAAGACTTTGACCTGGTTTCATACAGAGGCTGGTGATTAAGTTGATAAAACAGGGAATAGAGGTGAGGGTGGGGGAGGGAGAGAGAACCTCTGGGAGGATTCTGTTCCCTGGTCTGTTTATTTTGGAAACAGAGGATGGGAGGCAGAGAGGGTAGGGAAGAAAAGACAGACTTGATTCCCTTCAAAGAAACATCGCTCCATCTGTACCTATCCATATGTTGTGATTTATAAACACGAACACTTGGGCACAGATGGGGAAGGACAGGAAATTAAGGTCTTCACCCAAAGTCACCAAATAAATCACCATCATGGGTCAGGAAGGAAAATCAAACCACTAAAACAGCGTGGAAATCCTTCATTTGGTCAAAAATTCCAGAGCTTTGCTCAAATACCTCTCTTTTGCATCCTTTTCTCCCTCCCTCTTCTGTCAAATACATATAAAGACCCACACATATACTTAAACATATTTTTAAAATTATAAGTCAACATTTAATAACAACCCATCACAAGTTCCTGAACTTCAGATGAGTAGAAAGAATTGATCAGTCAAGAAAGAGTATGGTTAGAAAGAAAGTGTCTGTGTTGGGAATAGCATGTTATGAAATGGCTTATGCAAATAGCTAATTTTTTTTAAGGGGATGAAATAAATATGCCCTGGAAGGGCAGAGTCCAAAGTAAAATCATTGGATTCTACAAATAGGATGGTGCTGGGAGGTTGAAACAATGTGACTGTTACAGAGGAGAATTGGGCTTTGATTGACCAACTGTCATTAAGTCACAGCGACCTGGGTACAAATCCTGCCCACTTATCATCTGTGAGACTTTGAATAAATTGCTTAACTTGGTCTGGGTTTCAGTTTCATCATGAATAAAATGGACCGGCTAGGCTAAATGACTGCTAACATCCTTTCCAGCTCTAAATCTATGGTCTTATAATTATTTTTAGAGGGTGGGGATGAATAGCTGTGGCCAATTAAGAATACTCTAAAGCCAGTCATTAATGGTCTTGATTAAGGGGCAAGATGAAAAAACATCTCTGCATTATGATTTGGAGCAGAAAAAAATGTATGACAAGATAAACCACAGAGATACCTTAACTCTAAGGAATGAAAGCCCTTCCCAAAATATCATCCTTTGCTGGTTAGTACATTGTACTTATCCACTAAACCACAGACTACTGCAGTCCCTGCTTCCATGGAGTGGTGCACAGTAAGAAATAGGATTTGTAAGTTCAAAGATTCACCCTGATTTAGGCTTTTTATGGGGCACAATGCTTTGCTGCCAGCCCCCATCTTGTTTTAGGAAGTAACCACTAAATCTGTGACCAACCGCTACCCCCCGCTGGGCCAGGACCTCAGACATGAGTAAGAAACATTACAAGTCAAGGAAACAGAGTTTGTTTTCTAAAGGCCCTTGTCATTTTAAGCCTTTTCTTTTCCTGGGAGGTCAATGGTCCCTTGGGTTTGGATGTCAGAAGCAGCCATGCCATTCCTTTGAACACTTAGTTCTACATTAAATTTTTTTTTTTACATAACCCTAAGTTGTGGGCTATTTTTAAAAATAATAGCCTTTTATTTTTTTCAAAATACACTGCATTACTTTTAAATCCATAGGCTTTCCCATCTTGATGTAAAAATTTCCATCACAACAATAAAGGATGTCTTGGCAAGAGCCAAATTCATAGTACAGAAATAAAGAATGAGGTGATGAGGGAGAGGTCCAATAAAGAACACACTATAATTAAGGGAGAAAACAAGGATAATTAATCACCTACTCTGTGCCACGCACTGTACTAAGTACTTTACAAATATGATCTCGTGTGACCTTCAGGAACCCTGGCAGGTAGATATTATTTATTATCCCCATTTTACATATGAGAAAAGTGAATTAAACAGAGGGTGAATGACCTATCCATGGTCACACAGCTAATAAGAATCTGACGCTGGATTTGAATTCAGAGTCTGAATTCACAGTGTTCTGTCCATTGAGCCAGCTACCAGGCTCATCTATTCAAGGTAGGGTACTAAGGGCATCAGATCTGTAGTGAGAAGATTTGGGTTCCTGACGCTATTTACTCAAAGTAATTTATCCAAAGATTTGGACTCTTATCAATAGAGTGATGAATCTTGAAGAGGTGACCTCTATGCCCTTTCAACTTAAATCCTAGATTCTTATTTTCTCTACCGGGACACAGCAAGAATTCTAATTCATAAAATTATTTTGGCTCAACATGAAAAAGTAAGTGCAACCAGAACTGGGAGAGTTTGTACCATGGGAGCTTTTAAGACAGGGCAAATGGGGGTAGTTAGGTGGTGCAGTCAGGAGGATCTGAGTTCAAATTCTGCCTCAGTCACTATGTGATTCTGGGCAATTCACTTAATCCCATTGCCTCCCAAAAAACCAAAATGATAAATTAAACAAAAATAAATGCAATTCAGAGTCATCACAGAACACATTTTACTAAATGGAAGTACCTGTTTAAGCTCAGATAAGGTACTTCACCTTTATGAAGCTGGGAGAATAAACTTATCAGTTATTGCTACAGCCTGGCAAACCTGGGTGATTATTAGCAGCATTTGAGGGAAATAAGCCAAATTATTTTGACTGTTCCAAGTCTTCCAAAAGGAAATGTGGCTTCTTTGAAGTCATCAATAGTTGAATCAAATCAAAAGGATTCTGGGAAAAGTATTGTTCATCTCATTTGAACCTCAGAGCAACCCTGGGAAGTAGACAAGAAAGTCATCATGATCATCTCCATTTTACAGAGGAGGAGACTGAGATTCAGAGAGTTAATATCATAGTTGTTAAACTTGAAGCCATTACGATTTCTGGGCAACACCAAACTAGATTAAAATGGGAGGGGGAGATGTTTAACAAAATAAATAAAAATACAACATAGATAATGTTGATTTGTGGTTTTTAAAGTCAACTTGTAGCCTGAAGGGATCTGTTTCTGTTTGAGTTTGATTCCATTGGGTGACTTGACCTCTTCAGGATCACCCATTTACCAAGAGTCCAAGGCAGATTTTGAACCTATAACTTCTTGACTCCTAGACCTTGACTTGATACAACACTATATGATGCTTCTCACATCTATCATAGTGCACTGGAAATCAAAACAAGGTTATGTTTGGATCTAGATTTCAAATCCTTAAAGGTAAGAGAGAAAATTCTAAAAGAAACTAAGCAATAGAGAATTTGTTTCCTACTTTTTTTGAGGTGAGCTTTAGAGAAGCATTAAAGAAAGTCTGTTTATTAGAGAAAGAATATTCAATCCCTCACAAGGTAGTAGGCCCATTGTCTCTTCTAGGAGAGGAAAAACAAATCCTAAGACAAAAAGAATATTCAGTTACTGGAATAATTAAAAAATGTAATGTCATTCATGAAAAGTGTAAGTGTTGGAAAACTCAAAATGCTTAAAAAAAAAAAAAAAAAAAAAAAAGACAAGAGGAAAAGAGAGGAAGTGATTTTTCACTCCCTTTTCTTTAAATCTTATTCCAGTTTCAACCTGAGAGCTTTCCCTGACTCATCTCACATTTACCCAACAGCTTCCCACTCTAGAGTATGTATGTGCTATCATATGAATATAGGAACTAAATGCTCATTCAATCATTCATCTTACAAATAAAGAAACTGAGGCTGCCCAAGGTAACACAAATAGAGTCCAGTCAAAACTAAACCTACTGAAACCAAATTCATCATTCTTCCCACTTTATCACATATTCTTCAATGGTGTCATTTTGTCTCCCCAACGAGACACAGCATGAACACCATGTTATTTACAGGATATTTGCTGAACTAGACAGCTTCCTATTCGGTCACACTCAAAGATCATTAGAATGATAGATTAAGTAGCGAAAAGGGATCTTAAACAGTTGGAGAAACTGAGACACAAACAGATTGGACAATCAAAGTGTCCAGGATCACACTGATAAAAGCATAAAGGTATGATTCGAACTCACTCAAGTTCTATTAGTGTCCCTAGTGTGCTTAAGCAGAGTGCCCGGCTCACTGTGGTGAGCAAATGCTTATTCGTTTATTCATTCTTTCCTGTGTTGTTGTTTTTGCTGTTGGTATTTTCAGTCTTAGTCTTTGGGAGCCAATTTAAGGTTTTCTTGGCAAAGACAGTGGAGTGGTGCATGTACTCTCTGGGCTACCTCAGGGTATACCAGGAAGAAACCTCAGTTATTTTCTAGCAAAAGGAACATTTTGGGGTTAGGAACTCTTCCCTCCCTTCTCCCCACATCATTAGAGACCGCTTTTATCAGTGAGGGGGTAATATTATCTGATTTAATAAGAATAAGAAGTAGGTAAAATGCCACTTTTTCCAGTAGCTGGGAGAGTGCCACACCACAAGTTAAAACAGAGACCTAAAATCTTCATGGATCATTAACACTGGGAGCAAAGAATGCACGAAGAGTAAAGACCTGATAGATATGTCAACAGCCCACAGACTACCCCCACCCCATTACCAAGCTCCAATGCCCCAGCTCCCTTCCCACCTAATCCTAGGAATGCCCCAATGCCGGGTCAATTCCAGCCCCTCCCTGGAAATTCCCATTCAAACAATCCCCAATTGCCCGGAGGGCTGAAGCCGCAGCCGAGGGTACACAGAAAGAAAGCAGATCTAATGATCTGAAGAGAGAGGTCAACCAGAGCAGAGGAGTAGGGAAAGGGCAAGGCTGGTTTGCTTGTTTTCCAAGCAATTAAAATGCTAATCGAACTGAGGGCTTTCCACCTGGAAGAATCCATTTCCTCATTTATAATTAAAAACCTCACTTACAGATCAGGCTCTTCAAGTGAAAATCAGGGCTACACCAGAATGGTAGAAGTTTTTTTTTCATTTCTGTCTCTTGAACCTACTGAAATTTAAAAGCTTTTCATCCACAAAGCCAATTGTATGTGTTCTATCGTGAAGAAAGTGGGGATGCCCCACGTGAAAGAAGCCTAGAAGGAGGGCAGAGAACTCATCCCTCAGTTCCTTCCTCTTATTCTACTACTAGGCAGGGAATATTAACGCTAAGAAATTCAGAGTTCATTCTCAGAGGAAAGGCTTTCTACTTGGCAGAGAGAAACACTTTGCAATCTAAATACCAGGTCTGCAAGGACCAGACACTCCCATAACTGCTCCCCATTCCACACTCAATGCATTTATTAAAAAAATCAAGCTCCGCGGCACGCTGCTGTGGACAGAATAGTGAACTAACAGTCAGCAGATCTTGGGCCTAGTCCCACTTCTGCCAAATAACCTTGGAGGAATCTACCTCCCTGAGCTGCCATTTTCTCATCTGTAAAACTGGGATAATGATACCCACGACTGGAATTGGCATGGAGGGGGAAAGAAAGCTAAATTGGGAACTCAGAAGGCCTTGGTTCAAATCCCAACTCTCCTGTTTCCTACTTGTGACATGCCATTATGGTTCTCTGGATCTGTTTTCTCACTGGCCAAATGAGTGGATTGGTCTAGATGCTTCTCTATCATATGACTGTCTAGTGCTAATGCACTATAATGCAGTCAAGTGTTTGAAAATCAGTCTTCCCTTTCAAATATACTACATGTCTCCAAACTGCATAATTTTGCAGTTTTGGAATGGAAGGGAAAGAAAATGCGATTAATTTCTAAGTTCTATTGGGTTTTTCTTCTTCCAATAAATCTCATACGCTTCTTTATTTCTAAAGTTGCTCTCTTCTTCCAGGCCTTAATCATCTCATGTGTAGATTAATAAAGCAACTCACTTATTAGTCTAAACAGTAGCTACCATTTCTAAGTCTGAATTTCGACAATCCATTAATGCAGACTACCTGACTAATCTTCCAAAACCAATAGCAATGGGCTTCTGTGGCTCCTAACTGCCTTTCACACAAGTTTAAACTCTTTTGTCTGACAATCAAGGTTTTGATTCAAACCCCCACACTATCCATCCAACTTTCTCTTCCAAAACACATGCTCCATTTAACCAGAATGAACTCCCATTAATCCATACTTCTTTGGAAACGTGAAATGTGTTCTGTGATGACTCCGAATTGCATTTTTAAATGCTACCACTTCTAAAAATCTCTTTCTCCCTGATCACCACTCCTCCCACAACTCCAATGGTATTATTCATTTTCTGTACTTAATTCTATCCTCCCCAAAGATCTTTGATATAACAAAGCAACATTAACAGTAGTAGAAAGGTTCACATATAAAGAGCCTAAAAGCCAACTACTCCACCTCTTCATAGCTAGAAGAGATTCAAGGATTCTTTTTTTTTTTTTTAAATCAAAGCTTTTTATTTTCAAAATATATATATGGATAATTTTCCACATTCACCCTTACAAAACCTTGTGTTCTAATTTTTTCCCTTCCCTTTCCCTCACCCCTTCTCCTAGATGGTAAGTGATTCAATATATGTTAAACATGTCCAATTCTTCTATACATATTTCCACAAACATCATGCTGCACAAGAAAAACTAGATCAAAAAAAGGGAAAAAAATGGGAAAAAACAAAATGCAAACAAACAGCAATAAAAAGAGTCAGTTCTCACTGTCCTCTGTCAGGGTGCAAATGGCTTTCTTCATCTCAAGACTATTGGAACTGGCCTGAAATCATCTCATTGTTGACAAGAGCCATGTCCAGGGAATTCATCTTTTTAATAGGAAGGGTTGGCAGACTGGTATACTGGCAAAAACAATAATTTGGAAGTTAAAGAATCAGGGTCTGAATTCCAACTCTTCTACTTATTACCAACATGAACTTGGGAAAGGCCATTTAAATTCTCTGAGCCTGGGTTTCCTCATCTGTAAAATAAGAAGTAGAGCTAGAGCATCTCCATTATCCCTTCCAGATCGGAATCTCATGATGTATCTCTTTGACCACTGTGATGCTCTTTACTATAAAGTCTCAAAGCCATCTGGAAAAAACAGTTGCATCTAAGCCATACTTATTCCACTGAGCAAAAATGTCATGGGTCTTCTGAGCTACCAACAAAGTGAAGAAAGAATAAAAATCTTAAATTTACAGGACATTTAAAAAAAGGCATTTCTGTTGAAGAAAGAAATGAGGATGCCATCACATTCAACCACCATTCTGGGTTTGTTTGAATGCATTATATTACTTTAATTTTTAAAAATCACCAGTCTTTAGTAAACACCAGCCTGCCAAAACAAGGACTTCTCACTTTGTAAGGAAAATCACTTGATAACTGCCCCCACCTGTACCCCAGGACAAGATGGGCAGATGAGAATTTTTAGGAGGCACCATTCTGACAAAGCAAAGCATTATGGTTGACAGAAATACTAAAAAGGAGAGGACAGTTATGAAGAGATTATTAACATACTCCCTGAAGGCATCACACTATTAAAAGCGCATGAGGAAGATACTATAATTTCTTCTTGCTACTATTTCACTTCATTCTACTAAAGGTTAGACAGAGAATTCAGTAATATTTTCTTCTAACTTCACGTAAGTCAAGATTTTAATTAGAGCCTGGACTTCAGAGACTTCTGTACACATTTTCCATATTTCAATGGTAAACTTGATCATGTCTGTCATAGTGAATGGGCCATCAGGCTTATGCTCTGTAACCTAAATATTATGTGGCACATGCCAGAGTCTTCAGACACAGTCAGATCATACAATTTTCATGATTAGGGCAAAGAAATGCAAGAGAGAGAACTACTACTGACAAGCAGTTGAAAACATAGGAGTTACTTTGATGGAAAACTTATCTCAAAGTCAGCAATGGAAACTTATTGCAGCTGTCATATGACCAAGCCTCAGTCATCCACCACCATTACACATGCACCATAACTGTATAATCTAGACAATTTGGGTAAAATGTTCCACATCTTTCAGGATAAAATACAGTTATACATAAGAGAGCATCATCTGAAAACTTCAAGAACTCAAGGACAGAGATAGGAGAGATAGGATCGGCTAGTGAAAAAGTCAAAAGATCACAAGAATCCTAACTGGAAGAATACAGACCAATACATACCAAAG
Source organism: Antechinus flavipes (assembly GCF_016432865.1). NCBI lineage: Eukaryota > Metazoa > Chordata > Mammalia > Dasyuromorphia > Dasyuridae > Antechinus > Antechinus flavipes. The sequence goes on from NC_067399.1 coordinate 506,082,815, forward strand.
AAGCAGAAACAAAACTGGAACAGCAGCTAGAGAAAAACTTTAAATTTCACGAACAATTTTAACAATCTACTGGATACAACACACTGTTTTAGGTTTCTGAGAAAGCAAAGATAAAAAATGATGCAATTCCTAAACTCAAAGAGCTTTGGGTTCCAGGTTAAATATGTGAATATATGAGATGTGCACTTGCAAGGTAGGTCATGTAAAAACAAAGAAGAATTTTCCAAAGTGTTATGAGAAATTTGAGTAGAGAGACAAATTGACATGGAAGAAGTGATCTATCAGTTGGGCCCTGTAAAAAAAAAAAAGGGGGCAGGGCTGAGCATACAAATATGCCCATCTATATCCTCAATTTTCAGGAAAGCTAAGACTAGCGTAACTCTTAGGCTAAACCGAGTGGCCATACTAAAATCATTAATATGCTGAGTCTCTGGGTAGGAGAAGGAGAGGAGAGAAGAGAAGAGAAGAGAACGAAATAAAAAGGAGAGAGAAAAAAAGTAAAAGACAGAAAGGTGAACAGAGAGGAAGAGGGGAGGAGAATAATATGACATAAGGCTTGACAGATGGGTTAGAGTCTAATTATGAAGGGCCTTGAGTGGCAGACTCAAAAGTTAATATTTTATTCAGTAGTCAATGGGGAGCTACTGAAGGTTTTTGATTAAAGAAGTGACATTCGGAAGATGGATGATTAAATGAAAAATAAATTTATTAAACACTTTGTGCCAGGATATGCCAGGGATAAAAATACAAATATAAGACAGTTTTTTTTTTTCTTTCAAAGAGTTTATATTGAAATAGAGAAACAATACAAACAGGAGAGTGATGATCAGAACAGGAATTTTAATCTAGGGAGTCCCAGAGATTGTAAACAGAGGCACAGGGCAATGGATTGCCACAGCCTCTCCAGGACTGATGGTAGTATTAGTGGTTGAATTGCTCCCAGAGGGGATGGGGATGGGGGGTGGAGAACACATCAGGAATCACCACAACTATGGGCAGGTTAGATGGCAAGATATTTAGGCAGGCTTTCATTTCCTGTGCATGATACATGAAGGGCTGGGGCTAACTAAATACAATGTATCACTAAGATCGTATGAGCATGAAGAATGAATTGGAGTCAACCCTGAATAGTGGCCCTACCTATGTCCGGCCAGGAAGACTATAAAATCATAAATCTGAAACTGTAATGGACCGCAGTGGCTGTTTAGTCTAACTCCTTAGTTTTTACAGGTAGGAAACTGAGGTCCAGAGAAGTGAAATGACTTATTTATGGATTAGTGAACATCAAAGGTGAGATTTGAACCTATCTCCTTTGACTCTAGTTCCTAAGCCTGCTCTACTGTAGCAAGCTATCCAAATCAGAAAGTTATTTGCCATCAGCAATAGATCAAGTCTGGAAATCAAAGCAGCCAGGAAATGATTTCTGAACTGAGTAGAATAGACACTCAAAAGTAACAACAGTTAAAAGTGAAAATCTTGTTCAGTGTTAGTGAAGCTTCTCTCTGGAAATAGCTTTAATCTGAGGACTATCCAAACTACAACAAAATTGTAATGTATTCCCCTTCCCATATCAGTTTGGACTTTGTCTGGAAGCAAATATTTAGCTATTCAATTTAACAAACATTTATATCAGCTATCAAAGTGTAGGACAGTACAATAAGTGACAGAGATACCAAAATTTTTAAAAGACCCAATTCCTACCCTCAAGGGACTTGTATTCATTCTACTAAAGTGGCTATAAGCTACACACAAACATAATCCAAGATGGGCAGTGATGAAAATTTTTTTTGAAAAAGCCATCATGTTCCAATGGGCAGAACCAAAAGAACAATAACAATTAACTCTGCCCAGAGTCACACAAATCATACAGTTCAAATAACTCTGAAATCCATAAGAATGATATCAGTACAATGATCATTCTGGATGTGTCAGTCTACTCTACAGAGTGGAGGCACTATGACTTGGAAAAGATTCGGAAACATCATGGAGACCTGTTTCCAAGAAAAGATAAAAGTCAATTAGTCACATTCTACTTGGCTCTAGTGGGCAGAACTAGTGCAATAGGTAGAAATGGCACTGAGGCAAAGTTAAGAGTTTAGGATGCAGGTAAGAAAAACTTCCTTGACCAGCAGGATGAATACAGAGAGGACTGGCAAGACTTACATGAACTGATGCTGAGTGAAATGAGCAGAACCAGGAGATCATTATATATGTCAACAACGATACTGTTTGAGGATGTATTCTGATGGAAGTGGACCTCTTCGATAAAGAGAGCCTTAATTGATCAAAGATGGACAGAAGCAGCTACACCCAGAGAATGAATATAAACTGCTTGCATTTTTGTTTTTCTTCCCGGGTTATTTATACCTTCTGAATTCAATTCTCCCTGTACAACAAGAAAACTGTCCGGTTCTGCACAAATATATTGTATCCAGGATATACTGTAACCTATTCAACATGTAAAGGACTGCTTGCCATCTGGGGGAGAGGGTGGAGGGAGGGAGGGGAAAAATCAGAACAGAAGTGAGTGCAAGGGATAATGCTGTAAAAAATTACCCTGGCATGGGTTCTGTCAATAAAAAGATATTAAAATTAAAAAAAAAGAAAAAGAAAAAGAAAAACTTCCTACTAAATGGAGCTGTCCAAGTATTGAATGAATCACCTTTGCTGCTAGCAAGGCAGTGCAGAGTTCTAGCTTTGGGATGAGAGAGTCTGAGTTCAAATCCTAACCTGGCATCTACCACCTGTATGACTCCCTAGGCCTGAGTTTCCTTATTTATAAGATAAAGGAGTTGGACCAGATATCCTTAAAAATCCCTTCCCTACTTAAATCGATCCCTGTGATCCTTAGTGGCGCTCTTCAAATGAAATCTGTGGGACCACTTGTTGAGATAGCAAGGTGACAAATACTAGATTTCAAGTCAGGAAACTGTGAGTTCTAACCTTGCCTCAGCTGTGTGGCCCTGAGCAAGCCACTTAAATTCTCAGATTCCATTTCCTCATCTGTAAAAAGAGGCTAATAACTGCACCTGTTTGCCTTAATAGAGTACTGTAATAAAAAATGAGATATCTGTAAAATGCTTTACAAATTGGGAAGCATGAAAGGTGCTAATTTTTATTGTTGCTGTTGGTATAGTGCAGAAGGGTTTTCTCTTTAGTGTGAGTCAAACTCTCTGGTCTCTGACACATCTTTCCAGTTGGAGAGAATGTGAAGGGCAAAGTTGTTCAGTTATTTCAGCTGAGTCCAACTCTTCATGACTCCATTTGGGGTTTTCTTGGAAGAGAGGGCTTTGCTATTTTCTTCTCTAGCTCATTTTACAGATGAGGAAACTGAAGCAAACAGGGTGATTTGACCCAGAGTCACCTAGCTAGTAAGTGTCTAAATCCAGATTGGAACTCTAAGAAGATGAATCTTCCTGACCTAAAGCCCAGTTCTCTCTACCCACTGTATCACCTAGTTGTCTCAAAATTATGGCCCACTAACATCAAGTCCTAAGTTTTAAGATGTTTTTCTCAAAATGGGATTTTGTACTGCGCCATTTATACTTCCTCTCTCCCCTGCTTTGTAATAGATCTTGTGCAGTTACAAGAAAACCTTTCAGGGTTGATTTGAGGTAGACCTCTTGCCATGTGACAGAGAAGAGTTAACTAGCTTGAAAAAGGATAAAACACCACCACCACACACACACACAAAAAAAAACTCACCTTAACCCTAGCCTCATTATCACCATGTTCTAATCATGATCTAACGAGCTGTAAACAATTGCAACATTTAATACTCTTGATATCACCACATTTTATTGCTGGGTTCTTGTCAAGTAATTGCTTTCCTGGAGACATTACATGTGGTTTTTTCAGGAGGTAAGGTAAAAAACTGCTCATCAATTGATTCCCCCATGGAATTAAGTGGACATGGTTTATTGGAACCTTGTTTTATCTTTATTGAAGATGCAGGGTTGTAATTAGAGATTAGCAGTCCAGGTGAAAGGGAAAGATGGATGCCCTTTTACAGATACAAGGGTAGAATTGGCTGAGTTGGCAAAAAAAAAAAAAAAAGTGTAAGAATTTAGACCAGTGGGACTGCAGCTGTGACCTATATTTAAAGATAACCTACCCATTATCATGGTTAAAAGATTATAAAGCAGGCCCCAAATAAGCACTGATTCTACCCAACCACCAAGAAGAAAAGCATGCAGTTCACTGCATTCAGTGTTTTTTCCCACACCTCTCAGCATAGTTTTCCCCCTAACCTGAAGGGCAAGAACATAAACCTCTCACTCTACCTGACAGAAAACACCAAAATGGTTCTTAGACATTTCTGCAGAATAACTGAGCTGAATTTCCCATGTGATAGATTCATATTAGGCAGAATTCAGAGCTAGAAGAGATCTAGAGAGGGAAAACTGAGTTCTGGAAAGCAAAAGTGATTTGTAAGCACCATTAATCTCCGCCAACCTGATCCTCAGACTATCTGACTCATTTTGTCTTTTTTTCCCCTTAGGATATGAAACTCAAAATCTCCTGAATCTCTATATCCTCTGGTTCAATTTTGCAAGACTGGGCCTAAAGAAGGCAATCCAAGGAAGTGATATGTCTCCCAGACCAGATACACACATTCATCGGTGATCAGGGTAAAATATACAGCCTGAAACACCCTCCAAGTGAAATGAAGAAATTACTTCCAGAGTGTTCTCCCCACTATGGGAAATTTGTTTTTTTAATTTTTGGACATGCCAGGGATTTAAAAAGCAAAACAATAGCATCAATCTTTCAACCAATGATGCAATTCATAGCATCTCATAGTATAATGCACCTATTATAGACCTATCCATGTAATAATCAATTACACAGGGCAGCTAGGGGACCCAGTGGATAAAGCACTAGGCTGAGAGCCATGAGTTCAAATCTGACCTCAGATACTTCCTAGCTACTTAATTTCGTTTGTCTCAGTTTCCTCACCTATTATGCTAGTGGCAAACCACTCCAGTGTCTTTGCCAAGAAAACTCCAAATGGGGTCACTATGTACCAGGCACTATGCTAAACCCTAAGGATACACAGACAAAAGTGAAAAAAGCCCCTGCTTTTCAGAAGTTTCCAGCAGGAACCCCCAACACACACACACACACACACGCAGAGCATTAGTCTTTGGGAAGATCTGGAAAGATTTTCTATGGAGTATGGCACCTCAGCTGAGTTTTGAAAGAAGCTAGAAATGATAAGAGGCAGGGGTGAGGAGGGAGTGCATTCTAGGTGCAGGACACCAACCAGCACAGACATAGCGGATGTTGTGTCCACGTATGAGTGGGAAGGGGTTTCAGCTGCTTGGACTGCACAATGCACATGTGATATATATAAGACTACATGGGCTTGAATTTGAAGCATTTTAAATATATCAGGGGAACTTATATTTGATCCTCATAATAATAGGAAGATATTGGAGTTTATTGAATAAAGGAATGGCATGTTAAGAATTGAGCCTTGATCACGTTGGCAGGGAATGACCGTTTGTGTCTCGTTAGAGATGAATTCAATTGCTACCAATACTGAAAGCAACAAATCCATGTGTACCCAGGAATCACCTCCACTCAACAGTAAAACAGAGGGTCCACCAGTCACACATAGAGAGAAAAGTCTCCTGTGCATTTGCTCCTCCATCAGTCTCAGAGCTATCCCCAAGACTACAGGATTGCCTGGGACATTACTGTTAAGGCTGCTTTGAGAACTCTTTCATTTTCTCTGCAATGGTTAGTTCAGTTAACTAGCCAGAAAAACTTCATTGAGCACCTATATATGCTTCAGGTCCATGCAGCATGTAGTTATGTTTGGAAGGTGAAATAACCTGGTACAATACATGCCGATATCTAAGGAAGATGATTTGGAGGAGGGGGACGGGGGGAAGAGATGATAGGAGCCAGGTTAGAGACTCATCATTTGATGCTTGACTTTAGGGGAAATCCCTCCTGTGTTAAGAAAGATAATTTTCTCCTGAAGGAGTTTGTACTTCCTGACATAGGGATAAGAGATTCAAGATATAAAATGAGACATAAATTTTTGTTTTGTTTTATTGTTGTTATTTTTGTGATGCAACACTTGTCCAGGGACATACAACTATTAAGTGACATTTTTAGAGGAAATAAGTGGATTTATTTTGTTTTGCTAAGTTTATTTTCTAGAAGAATTCTGTTTTCTTTTCGATTTGTAAGGGAGCATTAGGGAGGTAGGACAGCTAGTAATATGGTCAACTTAAGAAAAAGAAAAGACAGTTGTGGAATCAATTTTTTTTAAATGCACACAAAAAAAAACCTTAAGAAGGTTCAGGAGGTGATACAGACAAACAGGATAGCTTTAAAAATAACATTAAATTTTAAAATCAAGCTATACATTACAGAGATCCGAGCTTTTTTGCTATGATCATTTTTTTCTGTTCTACTTTGTATATGGAAATGTTGTGTTTTAATATTCACTAAATCAAAATAAAATAATCAAATGGGCAGTGGTGGCTGAATTTACAGTTTTGGCAATGACTAATCTTGGTCTTGAAAGACATGAAATAGAACATACTTTTTTCCCATAGAAAAGCTGGAGACTCCTGAAACTAATATAGTATATGTGACAGACATTTTCATTTTGATGATTTTGCTTAATTATTTTTCTTTATTGCAAGAGAGGATTGTTTTGGTTTTTTTTGGGGGGGTTGGTTTTTCTTTGGGGGGGAGTCATAAATACCTGTGGTGTACCATACAAAAGATATCACTAAAATTTAAACTAAATAAGGGGAGGATGGTAGGATTAGATGATTTCTTAGGGCCCAAACAACCCTTAAATCCATGATCCTATAAATGCCACGAACAACAAGCCTTCTAAATAGCTCCAAGCACACCCAAATCCTTGCAGTCTGATGTGATCAACTGGACTCCAGGGAACTTTCCCTGACTGTACCAGCCTAAGCTTTTTTCTCCCTGTCTCCAGAGCTTCTGCCCCAATTACTGTCTGTTCCGCCTAGTCTGGCATTTAATTATACACTGTCTTGTATTGTTTGCTAATTGTTTCCTGTGTGTGAGTCTGGACTCCCAAAGAGACTGAAATAGGAGTGGGAGGGACCCAGAATGCTTCATCTCAGTTTTGGGTATACAGAAGGTGCTCAGGAAGGGGAGCAGGTTGATTCTGAAGTACTGATAAACAGTTCAACAGGAAGAGGACTTCCTTTGACTCACCCTTTTAGGAATAGAGATGATCTGTCTAGGTTGAATAGATTTTTCAAATGCAAAGATTAAGAGGAGTTAGAACTGAACCAAGTTCCCCACCCTAGTTTCATGAATTTTATTGCCCTTTGGCCTTCCATTCCAGTGTTAAAGAGTGAAAGGAAATCCCAGAGGGACCTTCTGGTACATCCTGCTCCTTTTCTATAGGAGATCGTGGCAGTCATGTAGTCCAGTCACTTCACTTCACAGGGGAAAACAAAGGGGGAGGGAGTGACTTGTTCAATAGCCCAAAGCTAGTAACAGAATTCTAACCCTGGTCCTTTTTGGTTGAACTCCCTATTTGAAGTCTCTCTCCACTCCAATGCATCTTCCATTTAGCTGTTAATTTAATCTTCCAAAAGTGCAGATCAGATCATGTCGTCTCTCTGCTCAAAAACCTTTGTGGCTCCCTCTTACCTCCTGGATCAAATATAAAATCCTGTTTGACTTTTAAAGTCCATTCTAATTAAGGCCCCCTTCCTACCTTTCTAGTCTTCTTATGCCTTCCTCTTCCATGTACTCCATGACACAATCCTCCATGTTTCTCACACAAGACATCTTATTTTCCAACTGTGTGTTTTTTGATAGTGATATTTCATGCTTGGAATTCTCTCTCTCTCTTCATCTGCATTTCCTAGATTTCTTCAGTTATCTGCTAAAATTTTATCTTCTAGCCAAATGCATTCTCCCAATTACCCTTAACACTATGATTTTCCTCTATTGATCATCTTCAATTTATTCATGGTTAATTTCATGCTGTCTCCCTCCTTTACACCATGAGTTTCTTGAAATCATGGGCTGTTTTTTGTTGGTTTTTTTTTCCTTTCTCTGTATCCCTAGCACTTAGCACAGTGCCTGGCATATAGCAGGTGCTTAATAAATGCTTAATGATTAGCCTGGACTTCAAAAATCAACACTTCATAATTCACTATTCAAATAAACATGTATTTTTAAAAATTCTCTTGGACCTGTGGTTCCAGTGGTGTAGACCCTTCAGCAAGTGCAGACCAATACCACCTCTACAACTGAAGATCTTAAAGAGCTTCCCAAGTATTCACAGAGACTATTAAGTACATGTCAAAGGAAAGATCTGAGTATTACTGACCCCAAAATCTGAATGTCTAATCACAAAACTACCTGTTGCCACTCTTATTACTGTCAATTATTTTTGATAGGGACAACATTATTAATACCAAACCATGTGAAATAAATGCCTTCAAGGCTACAAAGTGCTTTCCTGCTCATTATTTCATTTAATCCTCACAACAACTTTGTGAGATAGATAATATCTTACTTATCTCTTACTCTTATCTCTTACTTATGACCCCTCATCAAATCCATTCTCCTCTGGGTCTCCCTCAGTAGCCTCTCCCACATAAACAAGGGGATTAGACTTGATGATCTCTGTAGTTCCTTTCAGATCTTTTACAATCCTCATTTTTATAGATGAGGAGACAGAAGTTCAGGGGGTAGCTAGATGAAAGCCTTAAACCCAAATCATCCAGCTTCTCACAGGAAATTTTTTGGGCCCGATTGATATAAAGAGTAATTGTTTCTGTTTTGGCCAGAAACCCAGAAGGTTTTCCCTTCCCCAATGGATTTATTTATTTATTTATTTATTTATTTTGGAGAAGGTAAAAGAGTTAATTCTAAGGCAAATTCTTATCTAGCCTTAATCAGTGAAAGGGTATTTGCTCAGTCAAACTAAGACCTGTTAAAGACCTTAGGTCAAGGTCTCCCACTGCATCCAGGACCACCTCCAGTTGTCCTGATGTAATCTTGCCATTGAACCTACATGAATCTAGATGGCACTGGAAGGAAAAGTAAGGCAGGTAACCTGGCACAGCCCTCCCTTACATCCAGCTTACTTGCATGTAATGGCATCACCTCCCTGATGTCATGGTATGCTTGAAGAATGAAGGACAAACAAGATGAATAGAAGGCTAGGCTTAGAGCCAGAAGAGCCGAGTTCAAATCCAGCCTCAGACACTTCCTAGCTGTGTGATCCCAGGCAAGTCACTTAACTTCTGGTTGTCTTAATCTACTGGAGGAGGAAATAACAAAGTACTCCACTATCTTTGCCAAGAAAACTCCATGGACAGGGTCGTGAAGAATCAGACACTACTGAACAATAATATCAACAATTGATGATTAGCCTGGATGTCAGAGATCATCACTTCGTATTTCACTATTCAAATAAGCATATATTTTTAAATAAAATTAACTGTGTGCGCTCACATAGCTAATAAACGATCACATTAGGGCTGGAACTCCTTTTCCTTCATTCTCTACTCTCTATACTGGCTTTTGAATAGGATGACCTCTCTTTAAAAAGAAAAATATTTCATGATTCCCCATGTAATAGTGATTGCATTTACAATGCATATTTTGTTAGAGAAAAGATCAAAATAACAAGTTTGATGGGCAGATGAATTCCTAAGCATATTGCTGAAATGCAGAGTCTGCAGGCTAAGTGCCACCATTTCAGCTGAGATTAAGTAGCCATGGGTATTCTCACTTCTGGCACAGGAGCTGTAGCACGCACAGGGGTCACCTAGTAAAGCCATTTTTGCAGATAGGCTAAACCAGGTTGAGGATAATCAACAGACCTCAAACCTGTTGCTGAGTTAGGGAGTATCTACTCTCAACATATGAAGAATTTCCTCAGGGCGATGGGTAGACGAGAACAATTTGTTCCAACAGCCAAGAAGGCAGCTGAAGCAGGCACTGAGGATCACTTAGAGCCAAGTCAGACATTAAAGACACCATGGTCATCCCTGCATCCCCAAGCCATCTGCAGTTGTCTTGATTTTTGAATTTCCAGGGACTTTGATGACTCGGGAACAGAGGGTGGGGCTGAGGATTTTGCACAACTTTACCAATTCACACAGAAATCAAGATATCACTTCATGATGTCACTGATCCTCTTCAAAAATGAAGGATAAACAACCACCACTGCCCTGAAACACGTGGACTTTGGTGAATGTCACTCCATCAGACAAGCTGGTAAATACAAAAGGCGATGCAAATAGATTGCCATTCTTTCCTCATGCACAAATATTGTGTTGTCCTGAAAAAGCTGCCTCTGATAAAGGCAAACTCAGTTTGAATGGCATCAGGATTTAATTCACAGTGTCATTCATCCCAACATGGATACATAATAACATAGAGGGAACATTAAGGTATGGCTGATTCAGCTCCCATCAATATACACCAGCTAGTTTATTATTTGCCTAACTTTAATCCCTTAGACTTTGCAAAGTTCCTCCAGAGCTGATTTATAAAGCTAGAAGAAAACCTCATTGGAATCAAAACCAATTTATAGACTCAAGAGGGGAAAAATTGACATTTTCTAGATCACACAGCATCCCTGTAAATCAATTTCCATTCCCCTTCTCCAGCTCCGGCTGCCCCAGCCTTTGTAAATAAATGCCAAGCATAATGAGCTTTGAAGCAACCAGCCTGAAAGTAACAAAGAAAATGACAGTCATTGAAAAATCATAGTACTTTGGGGTGAGCCCAAGTGTAGTTAAAATGATTATGGAGACCCAGATGACATGGTGCAGAAGTCCAGAGGGCTCTAAAAAGAAGCTCTGTCCATTTCTGCCTTCTCCCTCTGCTACCCATCCCTGCCAAGAGAAGGAGAAAAAAGAGAGAAGGATGGATTGCTAGAAAATGCCAACTGATAACCCTGATATTCCTCAGATCCAAAGGACGGCTGAGACATGTAGTAAGCTCAAGCACCCCATTCTGCCTATCTCGGGCCTCAATTTCTTTATCTAGAAATTGAAAATTTGGATTAGATGATCTATAAGGTCTTTTCTGGGTCTTTGTCTACAATCCTTTGATCAGATAACCTGTAAGGTTCCTTCAAATTCAGATGATTCTGTTGGTTTTTAGGGGTAAAGAATGCAAATAATGTCACTGGCCTTGAATTAATGGCCTTGGGCAGTGGAATATATATATATATATATATATATATATATATATATATATATATATATATATATATATATATATATATATATATATATATATATATATGTGTGTGTGTGTGTGTGTGTGTGTGTGTGTGTGTGTGTATGTGTGTATACACATACACACATACACACACACACACACACACACATATATATATATACATATATATGCATATATACACACACATATATATATAATATCCTAAAATGCATTCCTTCCTCATTTCTGGCTATCTGAATTCTTGTTTAAGGCCCAGCTCAAATGTCACCTCCTAAACAAAATCAATGTAGTTCTTGATCCTTTTAATTGACAGTGCTTCCATCTCCTGAAACAATTTTTGACATTCATCAGTATGTGTATTACATCTGTTCAGTAGAAGGTAAAACTCCTTGAGGGAAGAATCTCCTCTAGTTGTTTATACCCAATGCTTATCAGTTATGTTGTTGAACTGAATCCAACAGAGAGAAACAAATAAGGAGGGTTACTTTACTAGGGGAAAAATGTGAGACTTATCCTTTAGCCACATCAACAGATAAACTTTCCCCTCCCCAATCACATTCCCTTTATTGGCCAGAAACATTTCATGGAGCTACTTTTCCATGTTGACTATTAGTCTTCTGCAGAAACAGCATGCTAAGCAAATTTCTTTTTCAAGCACTTTCTACCCAGCTGGGGAAAAGACTCAGAATAGCATGTAGAGCCATCAGATAACTATGTTTCTGCCCCCCCCCCAAAAAAAAGAATGTTGCGGGAGATTAGTTTGGGGTTAATTGCTCTGTCCCCACTAATTGTGTCTATACTGCAATGCACCTTATGCTTGGATACTAGTGATGAAGGAAAGAACTAGCATCATCATTGTGCACAGGGAGGGAGGGAAAGGGAAAACAAGAATTCTCCTAGGAATCTCACTTTTGGTGGAAAAAAAAAATTAGCTTTTTAATAGGAAGAGATTTATTTCCCAGAAGCCAAAGGTTCAGGCGAGGGTCTGAAGGGTTAAGATTTTCACCCTAATTGCTATTTCAAATAGATCTCAGAATACTAAAGGGATAACTGCAGTGGGCAATTCATAGGGAAAACAAAAGCAAAGTCACTTATTTTCTTTAAATTTTTTTAAACTAAAGAGATAGCTAAGTTATAGTCAGGAAAAAAAGGTCACCATTGGGGAAAATCCAGTGGGCTTTTCTTGGGATGGGGAGCTTTTTCTTTGAGGTTCAGATCTGGGTCTAAATAACCTCTCTTCCTTTAACCCACATGTTTGAATTCTCTCTCAGATGCTGGATGAGACATGGTAGAGTGAGGAGAGGGGCACTTTGACATTTTCAACTTCAGAGACCCTTAAAGAAATAAAAAAAGTGAAACAATAGGACTTTCCAGTTCTAACTTCACAAAGAGCACCTTTCACTCTAAACAAAAGAGATTTCATCACAAAAGAAGTTATAAAAATGTAATGTATGGCTATAATCCAAACTTTTTTTTTCAATTGCAGCAAAAGAGATGAATTTTATCATCCCCCAGTGCTTTGAAAAGAAAGCTGCTCATGAAATCTGGCACTGAGAGATGCCTCTATTACCACTCCCTACAGGCACCAGTTCCTGCACCAATATGAAACTTGTTTCACCCCTCCTCTCTTTCCCTTTTTATATCTCTCCTCACCCCCACCCCACCCAGAAATCTAAGGAGCTTTAAAGGAAGCTCTCATTTTAAAATTTCCTAACCTTAAACTCTGATCAAATGAACAATCAATTGAAAAGCATTCGGTAAGCCCTTACTATGTGCCAAGCATTTGATTTGGCAATTAAAAAATCATTAGTAACCTTGAAGAAAGCAGGTTCAGTCTAGTGGGGAGTCAAGAAGAATGTAAAGGTTGAGAAAGTGAGTGGCTGAAAGAATAGTGGTGCCTAAGAAACAGGAGAGAAAAGTGGGAAATTCAGCAGAGGGATGGGTTTGGGGGGGAAAGATAATGAAATAAAATCTGCAATGTTGGTCCCTTCTCAGTGGCTCACTGTGTAACATAAGAGAAAAAAAAGGGGGGGAAAGGGGGAAGGGGCAAGCTGTTATTCCCAAACCACCACCCAAGAATACAGGGTCTGCCTGAAAGAGGGGTGTCTACCATAGCCACGGAGTAAAAGTAGTGGTGAAAAGATTTTCCCAGCACCTGAAGAACTGCTTCAAGTCCCTTGATCACAAATGATCCTGAGGGAGTGATGGCAGAAGAGGAGAGGTTCTGAATTTATATAGCTATCAAAGAAAAAGCTTTGAGATAGTGAGGAAGGTGGTATAAAGTGGTATAAAGACAAGCCCTTTGATTGAGTACTGGGCAGGGAATGAAACAACACTTATCTTCCAAACCTTTCTGACATCCAACACTATCCAACATCTAGGGATGTAGGGACCTCATTTTGGGGACCATGAATATATATTCATGGAGACTTGGAATTAGGAGACCTGAGTTTGAATCACTGTCCTGACACTTATTAGGTGTGACCTGAGGAAACAATCTCTCTTTACCTGTTTTCTCAACTATAAAATGAGAGTGTGATACTTCTAATAGCGACCCCCTAGTTTGTTGTGAACAAAGTCCTTGGAAAACCTTAATGCAGCTATTTATTATTATTATCATTATTTTACTCATATTACTATCTAACTTTGTGTGTCAAGCCTTTTATGTCCAGATATACAACAATAGCATGACCACAAAAATCTCTGTCCTAAGAATCTTGACTTTTCTCTTCTTTGTGATTGTGGACTCTGTATGACCTATTTTGCCCAGTACAAAGACAGGCAGTAAATGTTGAATGAATAGTGAGGAGCACTGTAGAGTAGACAGGAAGGATTTGAAAAAGAGGGCACTCTGTGGCAGGCACAAATTGGGGGGAAGGATATTAAATCTATTTTTATATTCTCAAAGCAAGAGAGCTCTGGGCCTAGGGTCTTTCCTGCCCCATTTTATTTGTAGATACTGTACTATGGCATTTACTCTATACATACACACCCAGAAGTTCTACCCCATAAATTGTGACTGATAGCCCCATACCTTCTGCTCCATTCCCAGACAATTCACTCATAGTCTGCTCCCAGGACTGGCTGTTCTGGCATGTAACTACATGGTATGATTTCATTGGCACACACTAAGGGGGAACAACCCTGCCCCCCAATTCCTTCCTCTTTAGCTTTCTGGTTTCTAAATAAGCTTAAACTGCAGTCAGGCTTTCTTTTCCCATGAGGAGATCAGGCTTCAAATGCAAATCTCCAGGTAAAGGAAACACTGAAATTCATAGTAAGTTCTAAATGACTCATTCATTCAATAAGCATTTATGAGGTCATTTAATATTTTTCAAAAACACAGTGTTCAAAATTCTTGGAACACAGTGAGTTATGGCCCTACCTTCAAGGAGCTTTCCATTGAAAATTCTGCTCTCAGCTCCTTCTTAGGGTGCTTTGAAGAAATCAGACAAGGGCCATTTCATGACTATCTTCATCTCCCCAGAACTCAGCCTATTACCTGGCAAATAGCAGGTTGTTACTTTATTGGGCACTTCCAAGAGAAGAGAAGAAAAGAAAAGCTTTGGAGCAGAGAAAGCAAAGAAGGGAGCAGGAGAAAGTTAGGTCATAGCTTACCTAAATTTAATTTTTCAAGACCCTAAATTCTCATTCAAACAAAAAGCAGAGGGATTTCTCAGAATTAGAGTTATTATTCTAATAACCTAAGGGTAATAATCCTTGCTGTGACAAAGATACAAGACAACATGCACTGTTACTCGACCGCATATTTCTTCATAGGGACCCTTAACAAATGCTTATTAAGCATTTAATGTGTTTTTGGAGCCAGGCGATCTGAGTTGAAATCTAGCCTTTAACACAAATAAATAGTCAAGATCATACAGTCACAACTTCTCTAAGCTTCAGTTTCCTTAAATATAAAATGAAAGTGTTAAATATTTCACTATCTGAAAAAAATGTTATCAGCATCCAGATAGAGAACCATGGAGATTGAATGCGAATCAACACATAGTATTTTCACCTTTTTTCTGTTTGTTTACTTCTTCTTTCTCATGGTTTTCCCCTTTTGTTCTGATTTTCTTTCATAACATGGCAAATATAGAAATATGTTTGAAATGATTGTACATGTTAGATTGCTTTCAGTCTTGAGGATTAGGGAGGGAGGGAAGAAAAAAATTTGGAACTCAAAATCTTACAAAAATGAATGCTAAAACCTATTTTTACATGTAATTGAAAAAATAAAATACTCCTAAAATTAAAAAAAAAACCCACTTCAAAAGAAAAATATTTCACTGTCTGCCTCACATGCTGCTTGTGAGGAAGATGCTTTGTAAAGTTGTATATGTGAGAAAGAGAGAGAAGAGGAGGAAAAGGGGGAACAGAAAGATGAAGGAAGAAGAAAAAAGAGGATGAAAGAATAGAGGAAGAAGGAAGAGAAGGAAGATGAGGAAGGAAAGATATAAGATGAAGGAAAGAAGGAAGAAAAAAACATCAAAGCATAATAGATGATTAAAAGGTAAAGGAAGAATAGAAGGAAAGAAAGGAAAAGGATGAAAGATAGAAGGAAGAAAAAGGAAAGAGGATGAAGGAAAGGAAGAAGAGGAAAAAAGGAGGAGAAAGACAAAAGAAGAAATCTTATCTTTACTGAACTTAGACCTTAATAGTCATCAAACAAGTTCACAAATGACAATATACTAAAGATATAAGTGGCAAAGTGCTGTGAGATCTACAGAAGGAAAGAACACAATAGCTGAAGGGCCCTTCAACCCTCCTTGATCTATCTTAGGACACAAAAGTGAGGGAAAGTGGTATGTGAAGCTAGTACCTTCCATCTACTTGCATATGTTTTGTATGTACTTAGTTATTTTTATTTCTCTCTTCTACAAGAATGAGAGTTCTTTGAGGGCAAGAAGGCTTTTGCCTTTCTTTGTATCAGTTTCATTACCATGTGACTTCTTGATTGACTAATTGGCTGACTATTCACTCTATCAATAGGCTCTTGGCCAGTTGCCACAAAGCTCTATTGGTTGCTACCTCTTGGTAAATCCAAACCTCATTGATCCAGGAACCAGTACAGATTATGATTAAGGATCTTCATTCAGTCTTTATGCCAGTTCACTGCTCTAGAACTGTCTAGCAGACAATGGAGCAGAAGGAGATGAAAGTCAAAACGAGTAGGTTGGCCATGTTTGGAATAGTCTAATATTCTGATAACAACTTATAACCACCCAGGATATCTAACATTGTAGAAGGCAGCCCTGATAATGAATATCTTAAGGAAGGTGAGGATCAGGAAAGGAGGCATCTTCACAGCCTCAAGAGCCATACAATATTTACTGAAGTTTCCTATAAAGAGAGTCTAAATATATTTCTCCTGCCTTGCTCTGGCCTGCCTAGATCCACTACATTCAGCCATTTCTCTGTATATACCTAACACTTAAAGCAGTTGAGCTGAATTAATAACTCTGCACACCTATAATTTGAAAGATGAGAGCATTCACTAGAAAACAAAATAGATGATGTGTGCTATTTCTGGAGTCAAGCAAGAATGGAACCCTACACTTGAGGGAAAAGGTGTAATACCTTAAATATACCTACCCCTCTTCACCTTCCCTTTTTTTCCTGCTGTGACAAAATCCCAGTCTAGAATTTCCCCCACCTACCTTCTTCCCTTCCCTCAGAGAGGGCTCTTTTCAATGATCCAGCAAGCACTTGGAAGGTCAGAGACCACGCTGCCCATTCCCTTAATACATCAAGTGTGGAAGCAAAGATAATGGACTGTGGGGGGTTATAAGGTTAGAGCTACAAATCTTTCTCAGGCAGAGGAAAATGTGCTGACATAGCTGGTGACTTCTCCTTCCTTGACCAAGAGCATATTCTGGATTGGAAAAAGATTTAGAACTAGAAAGGACTTTAGAGTCCTATCCACCATAATAGAAACACCCCAGTCACTTTCTCTCTCTGGGTCTCAGTTTCCCCACCTGTAAAATGACATGGAACTGGTCTCTATGATCTTTTAAATCTCTTGTAGTTCTAAATCTATGGTCCCATTCATTTTATACCTATAGAAAGTGTAACTGAAAGAGGGGAATTGATTCTCCCCTTCCCCCCAAGGTCACACTGCTAAGAAGTAGCAGAGATGGGCATCAAATCCAAATTTTCTGACTCCAAAGTCGTAACTCCTTGTACCGTAACACATTGTCTCTAGCCAATGCTGTTTGCCAGACTTGGCATAACAATTAAGTGGAAATTATTTATGCAGGGAAAAAAAAAAAGAGCTTCTAGTTTATTCTCAAAGGATTTTTTTTTTAAGTGGTAGGAAAGGGCAGGAAGAGATGATTTAGATCTGGAATTTCATTGATGAAAGGAACTAATGACAGAAAATGCTCTCTACTAATTCAGATCAGTCACAATCAATAAGCACTTCTCCCTTCTAAATCACCTGTTATGTGCAAAGCACTAAGCTAGGCCTGGAATTACAAAGAATAATGAAGCAATGTTACTCTACCTCAGACTCTTAGTTTTGTGACCCTGAGCAAGTCACAACTTCTGTTTGCAGTTTCCTCATCTGTAAAATGGGCACAATAATAGCATTTATTTTCAGAGGTATTGTAAGGATCAAATGAGATAAAAATTGTCAAGTGCTTAGCACAGTCATCTGATGAGTGTTAGTTACGTAAATGTTAGCTGTTATCATTGTTTTTGTGGTTATTGTCACAGGGCCATCCCAGTTGTCCTTATCTATATTTTGCCACTGATAGCTCTGGAGGGAAAAGTGAGGCAGGTAACCTTGTATAGCCCTCCTTCCTTAAATCTGACTCAAATGCCTGTCACGGTATCACCTCCCTAATGTCATGATCCTCTTTGAGAACAAAGGATAAACAATATCAATAGGGTATTTTATAGGTTTAGTTCTTAGTATTCTATTCAGTTCTCTGAATGATTTGCCCTGAGACACAGAAACGAGCTTCAAAGACAGAACTTGAATCAGGTCTTCCTTATCCCTCAAGGTCCAGGTCTTTTTCTGAAATTTTGGCTTTGGTACTGCTTCTTCCTCTGCCTTGGTCTTAGGCTAAATTACAGGACTTCAATACTGATTTTACATCTGACCCACTACAGGTCCCAAAGAAAGGGCTGTAGACACTCCATTGGGCCTGATTTAGGGGTGGATGTATGTGTGGAGTCAGCATGCCCAAAATGTCATCCCTGCTAGGACCTGGTTCTCTGCCTTCAGGGGATACTTCATATAACTGCCAAAATAATCTTCCAGATACACAGTTCTCAACAAGTCACCTCCGAATCTCCTATCCCCCACTCTCCAGGAGTTTCCAACTCCTCTTGGGGAGAAAAATTATCTCTTGGACCTATCATTTAATAAGTCCCTCTACCATCTACTACTAGAGAATAAGACCCTCTACAATCCATCCAACCAAACTTTCTGGCTTTATGTCACACAACTCTCCTTCCTATACATTAAATGGCTCTAGTCGCAATGGACATGTTAGCCATTTCCCAAACTTAATATGCCATTTTCTGCCTTTATCCATTTGCACAGATTATCTGTTCCCTTGCCTAAACTACACTCTTCTTCGGTGTCTAATGATATCCCTTCCCTTCAAACCTTCAAGAATCACCTCTTCCAAGAAGTCTTCTTCCCTGTTTTCAATTCTCACCTTTGGAGGCAGGGACTATTTATCACTTTCTATTTTTGTATCCTCAGTTTCTTACAATGGATGTCACAGATCTAGATCTGAAAGAGACTTCAGAGGCTCAACTAGCCTAACCTATCTTATTTTCCAGAGAAGGCAGGTCCAAGAGCTAAGTGAAGTGATTTAGCCAAGATCTAAAGTAGCATGCCTTAAAGAGTAGAAGTTGAATCCAAAGTCAATGAAGGATACTAGTTTGTTAAGCAAGCAATTAAAACCTAGAACAGAGAATGTTATAACTGGAATAAGAAGGGACCACACAGAACCATTAATCACAATCTCCACATCTGAAAGAAGAAGGTAACCAAGAATACAGAGATATGAATGCAGAAGCAAAAATACACGTTGTGACCTTTAAGAACATCCCTCACCCCAACAACAAAAACTTCATTTTTGTTAAGATTTCTTTCAAGTGTTTTTCTTTTTCCATCTCTATTACCAGCATTCTTGGCAGTGTTATTAATATTTAACTTGTCCTGAATATCAACTACATCAGCAAGGCTCAGGTGAGACTCACCAACACCAAGTCCCTTATATGGATCAGCAAAACACTGGCCCTTGGGGCACTTTAAGGATGACATTTATAACTTGGTTGTTGATGACATTTAAGATTTTTTTTTTAACCTTTATCCACTTCAATCAGAGAATGCAAGTTAAAGCTTTTTGATGCTTAATGGTCTCAATATGAGACCAAGAAGGAAAATGGAAACCAGTGTGCTACCTTTTACTTCTAACTCTACCAATAAACACATGCTTAGAATTAAAAAAAAAATCAACCAATAATTCACCCAGATAAATATTAATTTCATTTCTTCAGCCTTGCTTCCTAAAACCCAAACTCAGAGCTGCCTTCTGACACAACACAGACCAGCAGCAGAGGGACAGAAAAATATTATGTTGCATTAAATGCTTAGCTTTCTGATTCAAAATAATATCTATAGCAAGAAAGATTTTGCACAATGAGCATTAAGAAGATGGACTATCTGTACTCCAGGAATACAAGAGAGAGTGATAAATAGAGGTGAAAGAAACAGAGAGGAAGTTGTTAGAGGAAGAAAGAGAGGAGGAGAAAGGGAAGAAGGAAGGAATAGGACAAGAAGAGAAAGACAGAGAGACAGGCAGGCAGGAAAGAAGGCAGGAAGGCAGGAAGGAAGGCAAAAAGGAGAGAAAATCAAAAAAGGGGAAATGAGGGAGAGAGAGAAACTGAAACTCAGAGAACAGAACTTGTTCCCTTTTGCTCTAAAATTTAAAACCTCTACACTTTTAATGCTGCATAAATCCAGTTAGCTCCTCAGTAGAATCTCCATCCTCTACTTTGCCTGGACCTACTACATCTATCTTTAATCACACAAACATAAATAATGTGCTCATTGAATTGAACCAAAATACTACAACTAGAGGAGAATTTTCAATAGCATGGAATAGAACTGAAGACAAGAAGACACAAATTCAAATCCCACCACTCCCTCCCAACTCCCCAGGGCTCAGTTTTCTCATATGTAGAATAGTTACTAATATTTGTAGAATCTACTTTACAAGGCTGGTGTGCTGCTGAAATATTCATGCATAAAATGCTCTACAAATTTTAAAGCACTGAGTCAGCCACTCGACAAATTTGATTTAAGTGTCTACTCTGTGCTGGACAGTGTTCTAGAGCTACAACGCAACAAGGAAAGATTCTACAACCTCAATGAGCTTACATTCTGTGTAGGGAAACACAAGCAGCGGAAGTTAAGGAAGATAGGGAGAGATAAGCAAAAGTGTATTGTAGGAGGTAGTGCTTAAATTGATCTCTGAAAGGGCCAGGGAATCTACACGACATGAGTGAGGACAGCGTGCATTCCAGGCACAGAGACAACCTGTATAAAGACACAGAAAGAGCAGAGTAAGTCTTGTGTGTGAGGGACAGGGCACAATGAGAAGTAATGTCTATTAAGTCTAGAAAGGTAGGCTAGTATCAGTTAACGATGGGTTTTTGAATGCCAGATGAGTTTGCATCTTTTCTTAGAAGCAACAGAAAAACACTGTGATGTTCAAAAAGAGGAGCAACATAGTAAGATCTGTGTCTTAGAAATATTTCTTTAAGGTAAAAGAGGAAAAGTATCCATATATTTATAGCAGTTCTTTTCTGGGGACAAAGAATTGGACACTGAGGGGATGCCCATGAATTGGGGATTGCTGAATAAATTGTGTATGTAATGATGATGGAATGCTATTGTACTATAAGAAATGATAAGCAGGGTACTCTCAAAAAAGCCTGGAAAGGCTTCTATGAACTGATGCAAAGTGAAATATACTCTGTACAAGGTAACGCAATATTGTAAGATGATCAGTTGTGAGTGACAGAATTATTCTCAGCAATACAATGATCCAAGACAACTTTGATGGACTTAGGGTGAAAAATGCTATCCATACTCAGAGAAAGAACTGATTGTTCCTGAATACAGCTTAAAGCATTCTTTTTTTTTTTTAACTTTGTTTTTCTTCAGGTTTTTTTTTTTTTTTGAGAGGGAGGGGGCAAATCTATATTTTCTTTCACAATGCAACTTTATGTAAATGTTTTGCATGACTTCATATGTCTTCTCCATATGGAGAAGGGAGGGAGAGAATATGGAACTCAAAGTTTTAAAAACAAATGTTTAAAAATTGTTTTACATATAACTGAGGGGAAAATAAAAATATATATTAAATAAAAAAGAAATAACTCAAACAATTATGCAGAGTATAACTTGGAGAGAAGAGAATCTGGGGATAGGGAGACTAATCAAGAGAGCAATAAGAAGTCTAGAACATTCTTGGGTTGTGTTCAGAAGGGTTTCTCTTCCAGGAATAGGAAAGTGATGTGCTCTGCCTTCATTAAATCTCATTTGAAGTATTATATTCAATTCCAGACACTAGAAGTTAGGTGTTCAAACATTGTTAAACTAAAAGGACATTTGATATGCTACAAAATGCCCACAGAAGGGCAACCAGAATAGGGAAGAATCTTAAGTATATAGCTCACAGAATCATTCACTTTTAAAAAGAGAGATTTTTTAAATTGCTAATATTTCATTCAATAAACTTTTAGCATCTATTGTATATTGGGCACTGTGCTGTGATACTCAGAATTTTCATAATAGGAATGTTGTTTTAATTCCTTTATAACTTCATTTCCAAGAAAATAGGAAGTAAGTTCTAAAACTATAAAACAACAGGAATGTGATTCCTGTGTCATTAGCTTATGCAGTGCCAAATTTGCCATCAAAAAACTACATATATATATTTTCCCCAAAGGTAAAGGCAAGTAAAAAAAAGAAAGAAAGAAAAGAAAGAAAACTACAGAAGGCAAAAAGATATGTAGACTATTAGGGCTGGATTAGAATTCACAACACAGTGTGAGCCTAACATAGTTCAAGGATAGGGAATACACCTGTGATTTCATTGGCATAAAAAAATACCTGGGTGAGGTAAGGCTCACTGCCTTCTCTATTAAGGCCGGCTAGTTCCTTCTTTGCTGCTGCTGCTTCTTTTAGTAATAGTATTATATTTTTTCAAATACATGTATAGATAGTTTTCAACATTTATTTTTAAAGATTTTGTGTTCTGAATTTCTTCTCCCTTCCTTACTTCCTCTTTCCCCAAAACAGTAACCAATACAATATAGGTTTTCAAGCACAATACTTTTAAACATATTTTCATATTTGTCATGTTGTACAAGAAAAATGAGACCAAAAGGGAGGAAACTATAAAGAAAAAAAAGCAAACAATTTTTTTTTAAAGGTGAAAATCTTATACTTCAATCCACATTCAGTTCTCTCTCTGGATACGGATGACATTTCCCATCGCAATTCTACTGGAATTGTCTTGGATCACTGCATTGCTGAGAAGATCTAAGTCTATCATAGTTGATCATCACATAATTTTGCTGTTACTGCTTACAATGTTCTCCTGGTTTTTAAGCCCCAGCTTCTTAAACTGTGATTCATGATCCCATCAGAGATCTTATAACTGAATGTGGGATCACAAAATTATGATTTATTATTATCAGTAAATATTTCATTTGTATATCTATTTTATATACCTATATACCCGAGATCACACAAAAATTTCTCAGATGAAAAGGGGTTCCAAGTGGGAAAGGATTAAGAAGTCCTGTTCTAAACTACTTCTCAATAAATGGTTATTGATTAATTAGTCAGCATAGTGTAAATGACAGTGGCTTTGGAGTCAGAGTTCCTAAAATTCAATTTTACAGCTATTTATTACAATTTATTACTAATGAGACCCTTCACTTTTCTAGGCTTTACTCCAGTCAAGGATTCTTAATATTTTCTGTGTCATGGACCCTTTTGTCAGTTTGGTGATGCCTATGGACTCCTTCCCTATAAATCCACACAATAAAATATACAAAATTACAAAGGAAAATTAATTATATTGACACAATTCTCAAAATGTTTGGGGAAAAAAAAAGCTCATGATCTCTGAATTAAGACTCCCTAATAAACTATCTCTAAAGCTGATCTCACCTCTAACTCTAAAATTCTACAAAGGGCAAATTGTCCAAAATTTTAGAAGAAATCCCTCTAGTTGAATTATTCCATCCTTCCTTCTCCTTCCCATTTCACCGATGAAAAACCTGACGTACAATTTGTATACAACTCAGTAAAACACCAGAGGGAATGTGTATCAATAACACTAACAAAAAAAAAAATCACAAATCTGTTATCTCTTACTCCCCTTTCATTTTTCTTGTTTGGTGAGGGATTCATACATATTTAAAGGGCCCACAGCTCTATTACTCATCAGTTCTTACAACATTATGAGATTATACCCAGTGGGGGTAGACACAGAGGGGTGGTAACAAGAGAGAACAGGCACATCTGGAATGAAACAACCAATAGACCACTATATCACTTTTTCTTGATGCTCTCTCATCAAATATTCTTAATTACTAAACCCCCTTTGTTTCCATTCAACCTCCTTTGTATCCTCTCCTCCTCCGCCACCAATGTAATATTTTCATGAGGATTCAACAACAGAAGCACGTCTGGGATTTCTCTAGGTTTTGATTTACATCATTCCACAGAATTACTTCCTGAAGGTCAAACATCTACAATGAAACTCCTCACAGCCTTCACTGCACTCACTTTTCTCCAAAGGAGAAGGCCATTGGAAAAATTATTATTTCTAACCCCAAAGTAACTCACCTTTCCCAAAACAGGAAGGGATAAATTCATTCCAAGCCCCTCTTACACACACACACACACACACACACACACACACACACACACACGCTCCTTTTTAAAAAATAAATCTAACTACTATTAACAGCCAGAGTTATTGGACCTCCTCCCCCACCACGTCCAGTTGCCAAGGTAGGGAAAGAATAGGCCTGCAAAGTTTGGCCCTGCTCAGATAACAAAGAATGAAAGAGCAAGATGAATAGTAAGTGTGGAGTCCATTACTTTTGTTGAATGCTAGCTGACAGTGATAGATTTGGAAAGTTTTGCTCCTGGAAGATAAACCAATTTTTTTCTCAATATGTAAAAGGAAGGGAGGGTGGAGAGAGAGAAGGCAGCAGTAACAAAGAGGTGGAGGTGGGTAGGGGGGCATTCCAAACAAACATTTTTAGCTGCCTGACTTCAGAGTGGGGTTTTCCAGCACGCCACAAAGCAAAGTTTGAAAAGATATTGTGAATATGAATGAGATTTCATATTGAAATTTGTTTGCCAGGCTTGGAGCTCTGCCCGTTATCTTGTCCTGAAATTTGCCATGACTAGGGGGTGGGAAAGGAAGAATTTATTATTTCCAGAAACTCCCCTTTGAGAAAGACTTCCAATGTGATCAGTTATAAACCATTCCCTAAGGCTGAGAGACAATGAAGCAGGTAGAATGTTGAATAAAATTAGCCCCAGAATCAATCATTGTAAGAGCAGCTGTTTTATTTGTCTTTATCTACCAAAGACTTGTCCATTATCCTGTGTGGAGGGAAGAGGGGGAGAAGAGGAAGAGTTGCTGGAATACCTTCTCACTATAGTGCATTTTCACTGTATCTTGCTGAGGTGCAGAGTAATCTCCATCCCTTTCTTGTTGGGGAGCATCTGAGGAATACTTCTGAAGCAAACTACAGGCACATCAGACCATCAGTGGCCTGAAAGAGGTTAATATAATCTGAAACAGCAAGGCTAGAACAGCTCTACTCAGGAGCTACTAGATGGTGCAGGGGATAGAGCACCAGCCCTGATGTCAGGAGGACCAGAGTTCAAATCCAGCCTCAGACACTTAACACTTCCCAGCTGTGTAACAGTGGATAAGTCATCAACTGCCTCCCTAAAAAAAAATTAACTCCAATTGCTTCACAAAAAAAAAAAAAAAAAAAGAAAGAAAGAAAAAGAAAAAGGAAAAAAAAAAAAAAGAAAAAAATCAGATTTGGCCTTTGGCAAAGCTTTCAAGCAAATTTGGTACTTATTATCCCCAGACTTGATATTTTCTATTTCCTATAATATCCTTTATCCCATCCCCCAATTTTTCTATCCTATGCTTAACAGAACAGAATGTATACCTAAATCATTCAGACTGGGAATAACACTTATAACTATATACTTATATTATATACACACACACACACACACACACACACACACACACACACACACACTCCAATCCCACTGATTGCATTTTAGAGGCAGTGTAGCATAAAAGATAGAGTCCTAGACTTGGAATCATCTGTATGACAGTAGGCAAATTATTTAACCTCCCTCAGTCTTAATTTCCCCTCTGAAAAATGAGAGAGTTAGATAAGATGATCTTTGGGGATTACTAGCTCTAAATCTCTGATCCCTTCCACATCATGGGGGTTGACATTCAATGAGCTAGAAAATCTATGTAAAAATGTTGATCTTCCTTTCATACCAGAGAAATCTGAATTAATATGGTATTAAAAGATAAAATGTTGATATTATACAATACTATACATATATATACACACTATATTATATACTATATATAATATGTATACATATATATACACACACTATGTATATATATACTATATACATTTATACTATACTGCATACTATATAGTGTGTGTATATATATAATTATACAAATATTATACGTATATACTAAACTATACTACACATGTTTTATGTATTTCTGAGTTTCTAAACTTCTTCTG
Source organism: Antechinus flavipes (assembly GCF_016432865.1). NCBI lineage: Eukaryota > Metazoa > Chordata > Mammalia > Dasyuromorphia > Dasyuridae > Antechinus > Antechinus flavipes. The sequence goes on from NC_067399.1 coordinate 506,108,903, forward strand.
TGTCATCTGTTATTTGCAGCTTCTACAAAACTCCCTCAAAAATTCCACTTAATTTTTTATACCAATACATGATATATCAAAACTATAACGGGGAAAGTTACAAAATGGAAAGGATAACTATCTCTAGATAGCAAAGGTCTTAAACTTGGGAGTTGAAAATTGTTTTTAAAAAAAATCTTACATTATTCTAAAATGGGAGTCACAGGCATAGAGTGCCAACGAGGTCAAGGGAGTAGGGGGTGGAAGAGAAGAAAATATACATTTCTATAGCACCTACCATGTGCCAGGATCTGTGCTAAGTGCTTTACAAATATTTCTTCATTTGATCCTTACAATAATCTAGTAGACTAGGTGCTGTTCTTATTCCCATTTTACAGTTGAGGAAAATCAGGCAAACAGAGATTACATGACTTGCCCAGTCCCCGCAGTTAGTATCTTAAGGCCAAATCTGGCAGTTCATGCTAATTCCAAGTCTAGTGCTCCATGCTTAATGCTGCACTATCTCCAGGCCTGGGGCTCTATCTCCCTTTTTCTGAAACAAAAAACATTAAGATGTCTAGGTCTGGGATATTTGCAACACCAAAGTAAATAAATCTTAAGGCACTGGTATGAATCATTAATAGTAGAACTTCAGGCTTGATGAACCAAGTAAGGAAGCTAGGAGTTTGCTTGGGGTGAGAAAACACTTTTTCATTTACCCCATTCATTCAGCCATTGAACATGCATATATGAAGTGCTTACTGGGTGCCAGGAATTGTGCTAAGGGTTAGGTATACAAAGAATGGTGAACAACAATCAGGGAGCTCACATTCTAATAAAAGAGACAGGGTTCAGATAACTTTGTACAAATATATACATAATAAATTGGAAGTAGTCTCAAAGACATTAGCATGAAAGGGAATCCTACCCATGCTTAGGGATGCTGCTACTATGTTGTAGAGTAAAGGGGAGTAAAGTAGGAAGGGCCATTGGATTTTAGGTTTGTTCCTGAATGGAAAAGCCACTGGAGTCTATCTATTTGGGTTCTGGGAGGGGAAGGAGAAGGGAGAGGAAGGCGACATGATCAGACCTGCATTTTAGGACAATAATAACTTTAATAACTGAGGTGAGGATGGATTGGAATGGGGAGGGACTTAAGCCAGGGATACCAACGACAAGCCAGGCACAAAAGGTTCACACCAGGTGGTGGCAGTTTGACAGACAGAAAGGGATGTGTAAGAGATGTTTTGAAGTTTTTAAGATAAATTGCCAGGACTTGGTAATACATTGGATCTGGGAGAGGAAGGGTGAGTGTGTGTTAGGAGTGGAACATAACACCTAGTTTATCTGCCTGAGTGACTAGGTGAATGTAGGTCCCCTTGACCATAACAGACAAGTTAGGAAGACAGAAGGGTTTGGGGGAAAAGATAATGAGCTCAATTTGGATATATTGCCTCTAAGATGTCTACAGGAAATCCGGTTTGGGAGCTATAGGCAATTAAAGATGCAAGATTGGAGATCAAAAGAAAGATTAAGGCAGGATAAATAGATCTAAGAATCATCAAATTAGAGATGATTAAAAATAGATAGGAGAACTAAAAAAAAAAGAAAAGAGTTATGAAAGCCTCAAGAGAGAAAAAAACAGTTATCAAGAAGATAATGACAATGTTAAAGGTTGTGTTATATAACTTTAAATTTTATTCTATTTACCCTTAGCTAGGAGTGTCTAGTGCTTGTATTCACATCAAACAAGTAGCAGCACCCAAGTATTTTAAGAGACAGTGGACAAGAATACAGTACATGCTTCCTTCAAAATAACCTGGGGGAAACTCTCACCTTTTAAAGCAACTATTTATCATCTCAACCAAAAATATTACTTCAAAGCTCTGTGATATTCCTTTGGTTTGAGTACAGAATGTGATGTCTGCCAATAATCACCCCCTCTCCATGCTGGGTTCCTCAATCGATCTATAATGCAGCCAGGTATTCCAAAACTTCTTTCTCTGCCTTTCCCAAACTAGTCTCCATAGGAAACATAAAATTCTCAAATGACCTCATCTAATTCTGACCTGCTTTCATAGAATCAGAGAATTTTATAGTTCCCAAGTACCACTAAGATCATCTCAACATCAAGTCTTATAAAAAGCCCTCCGAAATTATCTGGTTCAGAGATTCTTAACCGGTAGTCTGAAGGTAGATTTGAGAAGGGAGGATATCCATGTACTTGCATGGAGAAAAAGATATATCTTTTTTGATATAATTGATTTCCTTCATAATTATATGTATTTTAGTTTATATATTTAAAAACTTTATTCTGTGAAGGGATCCACATATTTTACCTAACCAGCAAAGTATATAACAACAAAAAGTCAACAATCTCTGCTCTGCTCTCTCCTCTTCATTTTTAAGATAATCTGAGGAGATAAGGAGAGAAATGAACAGTGACAGTGAGTCAAAAACAGAGTCAGGCCTAGAGGCAGGTTCAATGCCCAATTATCTAGCAGGAGGCATTTCATATAAGTATCCCAAAGTACCACTACTTTCTGCCCTCACAAAGAAATTCCAATGGACTTTATTCGACATCCCCATTAGGATAATTCAGGTCAAAAACTCTATCACTTAAAGAGTTCCAGCTGTAATCATTTCTAGCATATCCTCTTCCCAATGCCTTTCCAGACAACACATAGTTCTTGCAGAGGACTGGAGCAATTTCTCATTTCTCTGCTTCACCAATTTCATTTTCCTTAGTGATTGAGATTCTAACACCATTAAGCATGATTTAATTTGCTATCCTAAATGCTTAGCCCACGGTATTAGGACCATCTTTCTGCTTCCACTTGAAAGACATCTTTGCCTTTTTCTCTGCTGTTAAATTAATAGCAAGACGATTAGAAACTTTAGCGCTGAATCCCTGTGCCCCGAGCTCTGCTGAAAATTATTTTCAAACAGGGAAGGAAGCAACTGCTAGTTATGACAGAACAACAGAAAGAAGGAAATCAAAAGGTTTTTCAGAAACACTATGTTGTTTATGTTCTTCTAATCAAGTCCATGGCCAGAAATTCTCATGGCCACCACCAAGACACACACACACAGAATCTTCAAGTTTCCGAGCTTAACTGGTCCTTAGAGACCATCTACATCAAGCTCCAAATTTTACAGATGAGAAAGGGAAGTGACTCAGCCAATGTCCAGTAGCAAGTTAGTGGCAGAACTAGACATTGGAATAGAGGCCAAGTTAAAATTCTGAGCATTGACAATGTGTTTTTATTACCCATCCCTTTTTTAACCCTTTCAGCGCTGGAACTTCAAAGGTCTTGAGAGGTGAGTGTCTCACAAGACACTTTCACCTCAGCCATCCTTTGCTTGTTAAAGCCCATCAAGCAGAGAACATGTCCCGGAGTATTTAACCCTTTCAGCTCTGGAAATCCTACCCTGGGGATCCTGTTGATCTTGATCTAGCTGGCCCATCCATATTTCCTTATATATCAATTTCTCACCATCTACCCTACTACTGGGCATATACTTTTCTCTCCGCTCCCCCTCCCCCCCAACTTCTATCAATACTGTCATAGCTACTATAAAAGGCAGAACAATTAATTCTCCTCCAGCTCCACTCCTTTGACATTCTAAAACAAAATACCCTTATCTGGCCACCAATCCCCTATAAAATTTGGTCAACCCAATTAGACTGAAAATTCTTTGAAACAGGGATTATTTCCCTTTTGGATTTCTATGCAAAGTGCTTGGCTAACAGTAAGCACTTAATAAATGGCTTTTTGTTCATTCATTTGCGGGTATTGGCTTTACAAATGTTCACCTTAGTGGATACTACTAATTTATACCTATTATTAATATACTGATTATTTTTTTTCCATTTCAGCAAAATTCCTCATTGTGGGTCTTGTCACACTAGGCTAGGTGGCAGAGTGGATAGAGTGCTGTGTCTGGAGTCTGGCATCTTCCAAGTTCAAATCAAATACTTACTAGCTATGTGAGCCAGAGAAAGTCAATTAATCCTGTTTCCCTCAGTTTCCTCATCTGTATGAGCTGGAGAAAGGAAACTGCAAACCACTCCAGTACCTTTGCCAAGAAAAGCCCAAATGGGGTCAGAAAGAGTTGAATATGACTGAAAAACAACTCAACAAAAATCTCTTCCGGCTCTAAGATTCAGCATTCTAAATTCCCTTCTATTTCTGATATTTCTTGTTCTATGTACTTTCCAACTATTCACAAATGAAAAGCAACTGAACAACAACAAAAAATACTTATGTAATAGGGAATAAGTCTCTACAGATAACTGGCGCAATAGATGACTATCAATCAATAAGCATCTATTAAGTGCCTGGTATATTTCAGGCACTATACAAGATACAGGCAATACCAAAATCAAAATGATATATTTCCTGCCCTGACAGAAATCGCATTCTATTAGAGAAGACAAGATCTCCACATGAAAGTACATACAAATATAAGATAATTTTGTGAGGTTTGTAACACCAGCAGGGATGATCAGGAAAATACCTTATGTAGGAGTTTATACTTCAGCAGGAAATTATGGTTTCTAAGAAGCAGAGGTGAGGAAAGGGAATATTCCAGGCATGGGTCGGAGGCCAGAAGATGAGATGGAATGTCATGTGCAAAGCAGAGCATGACCAGTTTGATTGGATCACAGTGATAAACATGGAACCTAAAGAAGGGCGGGCTAAGGCAAAGCCCCAGTCTGTCCCAGTGGGTTCCTAGAAATGATAAACTGAATTATAACAGGATCCCACTCCTGCCCTGGAAGACTTTCCTTGATTTTCCTAGAGGAAACCATAGTAACATGAAACCAGATTATATTACAGTTTTGCATACATAGAACATTTCTGCACTGGAGAAGGGGACTCTGGAGAAAACTACCTTGCAGCATTCATTCGGAGGGCACATGATGCTTGTTCATTTGTTTGTAATCTGTTTACAATTATGTTCTTGAAAATGAGCCCAGAGGCCTCCGTGTAATGGGTGTATTTTTAATAATGCCAAGCAACAATAATCATCCTCTAACGGTAATGTTCCAGAGGGATGAGAACTGAAGGCAGACGCTAGGAAACATTTGACACCGCACACAGAAGAGAATTTCTTGCAAATCTGGATGCTTCCCCAAGCTTCCCCCAGCTTACTTTGACCAGTGGGTCCAGCTGTTCAGACGTAATGCCCTGGGGGTCCACATGGCATGAAAGGATACACAACAATAAAAGGCTTTCGGGATCATTTTACAGAAGAAGCTGAGACCCAGAAGGCTGACATGCAGAACCCAGCTACAAACTCCCAGAGCCACGTCTTCTCACTTCACGTCCATTGGTCTTTACACCAAGGAAGGAGAATAGATAATGACAATAACTAGCATTTACATGGTGCTTTCAGATCCCCAAAGGACTCAAATGTCATTTCCTTTGGTCCTTACAACCCTGAGATGTAGGTGCTACGATTGTCTCTTTCTATTAGGTGATGAAAATGAGACAGCAGCTAATTGAAAATCCAAAAGTCCCAAGGTAGCTTCTGATTGTTAAGATTAACAAGAGTACAGCAGACAAAAATGTTGTCAGTTATTTCAGTCATGTCCAACTTTTTGTGACCTCATCTTGGCAAAGATACTGAAGTGGTTTGTCATTTCCTTCTCCGGCTCATTTTACATATGAGAAAATTGAGGCAAACAGGGTTAAGGGATTTGCCCAGGGTCACACAGCTACGAAGTGTCTGAGGTCAAAACTGAATCCAGTCTTCCTAAGTGCCGGCTCAGGGCTCTATCTACTACTGCACCACCAGCTGCCCCAAAATATTGGACTAACAGTTAAGAAATTTGCATTCCAGTCCCAGTTGTGTCAGTGACTCTGATGTGGGACCTTGGGAAGTTACCTTCCCATGGGTCTATTGTTCCAGCCCTATAATGAGGGGTTTGAAATAGTTAATTTCATGTTGAAACTACCTTCCCCTTCCAATCTTACATAGCATTTTAATGGCACCTCTCGGATCCATTTACTATGGAATATTGTCTTTCATAATTATTATTTTTGACATTTCCCTCCCCCAGATTACAAACTCCATACTATCAGGGACTTTGTTTTCCTAAACTGTCATTCCCTCTAACACACAGTAGGCACTTAAATGATCCCCTCTAACACACAGTAGGCACCTAAATGTTTACTGTCTGAAAGGAGCTTCCCATGGGCTCCTATGACTGAGGAAGACTTCCTGGAAACAAATGGAAACAGGTCTGATACTCTCTTCATGCCAATTCCTGAACAAGTCTAACTCTTCCTCTTACTCTGAATCTCCTGCCTTTCCAAATCTTAGGCTACAAAAGAACATGTTTTATAAGACAAGGGTTGGGATGCCGGATGTGGTATCATGCATTCCTGTCAAATTCTCGGAGAGGGGGAAGAAGAGGCCCTCATCCATTTTTGCCACCAGCTAAAATAGTTTGGTCTCAGCTCTGTGTGGAATGCAGGCAGGAAATAACAAATAACTTTTAAGATGGATGGATATTGGCCATCTCCATGAAGCAAAACAAATAGCACAATCTTGGCATCCCTGATATCAATTAGAGAAACACCCCTTCCCTTTTCTCCATAAATAAAGGCTTGTCAGCTGCCCAAAGCAGAAAATGGAGGGAGAACAACCAGCATTGGGTTCCTTTGTTTCAAGATATCTGGCAACCAACCAAGTACCTTCCGAGTACTGACTGTGGGTCTAGCTCCCTGTCAGGCTCCAGAAGCCTCACCCCCAAGGAGTGTATAGTCTAGTTAGGAAAGCAAGATACATGCATATAGGATCACCAATTTCAAGTTTGAAAAGATTTTTAAGAATAACAGGATATTAGAACTAGACTAAAAGGAAGCCGGGGGGTATCAATGACTGTTCCTCCAAAGTAACTTATCCAAGGTCTCACAGGTAAGCAACAGCATCAAAGGGATTCAAACCTATATTCTCGAACTCCAGAGACAACGTCTTGCCACCAACTAAACACCAATTCCGTCATTTTGTATATGGAAAAAACTTAGGCCCAGAAGTCAAATGACAAGGTTACACAGATGGCAAAACCAATCTTCTGATCCAATGGTCTTTTTCACTGCACCATACTATCTTTATTCAAGGGCTAAGTTTTTTGAGTATAGACTAAGTCTATAAAATTTCAAGTGAAAGTAAATGAGGGATGAAACCACTGGGGGAGACTCCATGAAGATAGCATGAGCTAGTAGGGAAATACTTTCCATCTGCATAAATGGGAAGACTGATGGGAAGAAGGGGAAAAAATGGTTAGCAAAGGGCTGATCTTTGAGGACTGGAATATGGAGCAAGAATTCCTTCCCATGCTCCTGTGCTCACTACCCTAGGCACCATGAGTCCTGCTTATTCTACCATAAGAGTATGTGGTGCTGTTCATTCATGTGAGAAAATCCAATGCATACCCTGTGAGAGAATATTCTTTAAGCATACACTATATATGTCACAGACTACGTTAAGGGCTAAGAGTTCAAATATAAGCAAACAATATAGTCCCTTCCCTTAAGGAGTTTACATTGTAATAAGAAAAAGAAATACATTCAAGTTGCTCAAAAGTAGGGAAGGACAAGTTGCTGATTTAACTCATTAATGTGGCACTCAGAAAAATTAAAATATACAAGGAATAGAGGCAAGAAAAGGAATCCGTCAGTCAATAAATATTTACTATGTGCCAGAGAAGTACTAGAGATACAAATGAAATAAAAATAAGTCCTGCCCTCAAGGAACTTAAAATCTAATCAGGAAGACAATACATAAAAGGAAGCTGAAAAACCAGGAGAGAAAAATGAAAGGGAGAAAGTTCTTAGTGGAGGGGCATGATGAATTAGTTCAAAAAATTCCAAAAGCAGGTCAGCCAATGGGCAACGGCGAGAAGATTCAGTCAGGTCTCCTCCTTAAAGGAAGGCTTTGGAGCTCCTGGTTCTGTTCTCCAGTCAGAGGGACAGAGTCCCAATTTGATTTAAGTCCCATTGTTGATTCAATCTTGCAGGATGAGATTTCCCAATTCTGAGCTTCTCCAAGGCATAAAGGAAAAATGGAGAAATCCAAAAAGTGCAGCTCAGGGGAAATGGTTGGGGATCCCTCCTAAAATGGTGGTCCCATTCAAGGAGAGTTCCACTGAGAAAAAGGCATCTCTAAGGAGATTTCTAAGAATGGCAATGATTTTACATGGTCCAGCACAAAAGCCAGACTTTGATGGGGTTTTTGTTATTTTTTCTCTCTTCTTGCTCATATATATGTTCTATTTTCTTCCATGTATATGGATGTGTATATGCATATTTATACATACTTGGAAGGAAGTAGAGGACAATGACCTCTTTTCAGCTCATTTAGATTTATCTGTACACCATAGAAGATTTAAGTGTTCTGCAATACACTAGTCTCCACAAAACTCTTGTGAGGCTTTTTTGACAGAATCCTCCTAAGCTGACTGAGGCACAAGATGCCCAAAAAGAAAGGAAATATTGTTATGAGGTATTTCTAACCCTAAATCAGAAAGTTGACTTGAGCCAAGAAAATTTCATATAGAAGCAGACATAGGAAGCCCAAAGAAGAGGATAATTTTAGCTGGGGTGGCAAGTTCTTTGACTTTTGTTAGACTGCCCTGAATTGTGTATAGAGGATCAAACCTCCTGTACCCTTAAAAGGTTTTCTAATCAGTGCCTCTTAGCAAATGAGAATCAAGGTATCAGTGGGTAGCTATAAAGACTCAGAACCCAGAAAGTGATAACAGAAAGAAATCCTAGCAGAAAATACACTCAGAAATGATATGGTTTTGAAACAATACTAATCCAAAGGGTACTTTAAACCTAGGGGACAGCTTTTCTAGGGTTAATCTAGAGCCAAACATACGCTCTCCAGTGATAAAAATGAATGAGACAATCACTGTTTTTAAGTAGCAAAGAATTCGGTAGGGCAAAGTACACAATGTGCAAATAAAGTTAGTATAAGAAGTATAAGAAAAGTGTACTTATAATATGCCCTTATCTTTTCAACTTCTCTTTCTGTGTTCTCTTTCCCCAGTAGAATGTAAGCTCCTCAAGGGCAGAGATTTGTTTGCTCCCATTTGTATTCCTAGAGCTTGGCATTTTTCCTGGTTTAATAAATGTGCTTAATAAATGATTTAATGAGAGAGTTTAAAGAAAGGAGAAAATCACTTATTCTAAGAGAGGAGAAACAAAGAGAAATGCATAGAAAAATCATGAGTCTTTATGAATGGGGTCACATTTGAGCTGGGCAACATTTCAAAACACTTTTTTATAACATTCTAGGCTTACAAAATGAAATGCACAAGAAGCTGTAATGGCTATTGTACCAGTATAGAGTCAGTCAATAGTCAATCAATAAACATTTATTAAGCACCTAGTTATAAGGTCTAGTGTAGAGTACTGTTACTTATCTAACTCTTAAATCATGCCAGCTCAACTCAATTCTATTCTTTACCTGCTCTTAGTTAAGTAAGACGTATCAGCTAAGAAGACAGGACAATTTTCTGTTACCTACCAGGCAGGGCTGAAGAATTCTTTGACACCAATTTGGAAAATTTCTCTCTAGGGGTTGCCAAAATGCACAGAGTGCTTCTGACAGACTCTTCTAGGTCTGTATACATTAAGTCTGAGAGCAGAAATGATACACTCGTAATTCGCTAGCTCTAGCTCTTGGTGTATGAATTGGGTTGTTAAGTATCACACTTCTCCTCTATTCTTTGTGTTAGCATGGACAAAGTCAGCGAAAAACATATCTTCCCATCTGCCAACCTACCTGAGCTCAGCAACATATAAGAAAAGGCATTTGTTTCCTTTTAGCCAGCTAGGTGGGACACAGATTCTTTCAGGTACGGCCACCCTCACAAGGACACAAGTGAGTATGAAAAATCAAAATCCAAGAAGAAAATAAGAAATTAGGGGGTCCTCTCTTGCCCTACCCCACCATCATAGGCTTCTACCTTCTTTTCATACTCAGGCCCACAGTAAATCTCTATTTTATTTTATTTTTTTGCTAAGGCACTTGGGGTTAAGTGACTTGCCCAGGGTCACACAGCCAGGAAGTATTAAGTATCTGAGGCCAGATTTGAACTCAGATCCTCCTGACTTCAGGGCTGGTGCTCTATCCACTGTGCCACCTAGCACTCCCCCACACACACAATATCTTTTAACAGTTTTTTCCTTAATAGTTGAGGACAAAGTCTCATTTCTTTAAAAAAAAAAAAAAATCCCCTTAAGACTTCTGGTGAAGGGAAAGTCATTGCCTTCCAAAGTATCCCATTCTACTTTCAGATAGTCCTGATGGATAGTTTTTCCTTACAGTAAGTCAAAATTAACTTCCCATTCATTTCTCCTTACTTCTGCCCCCTGCTCCAGGAGTCATGAGGGTCTGATCCCTTATCCATTTAATATCCCTTCCAAACAATGAAAGCAGCTATTGTGTCTCCACCTCTTTTCTCACCCCCAGCAACTCCCATTATTAAGTCTTTTCTGCTATAGACTTAACATCCCTTGCTCTTTTACCAATCCATCATACGATATGAACCCAAGGCCTTTCACCATCCTAGCTGCCCTTGACTGAATGATCTTCAGTCTGTTCTTGTTCACCCCAACACTGAAAGCAATATTACAGATGTGGTTTTATCAGGACAGAATACGATGGCATTTTCCCTAACCCTACACTATATCTATGCCTTTCTTAATTAGGGTCAAGATCACATACACCTGTCTAGCTGCCCTAAAACACTAAATATGCATGCAGAACATCCTTAATCCTTTGTTTTCACACAGATGCACATACATACCCGCACACTCACACACATTTATTTTTACAAGCATTTCTCTCTTCTCCCCACTGCACCCCCCTGAAAATAAAATTTAATGAAAAATAAAATCCACATAACAACTACACATAGTCTACGTAGTCATGTCCAAAAATCTACGTCCCATTCTGAATTTTAAATTTTAAATCATTAGCTCTCTAGCAGGAGATGGATGGCATGTTTCATCGTCAGACTCATAGTTTATCATTCAACTCGTATAGTTGATTTTGAACCCAAGTTTAAGATGTAACATTTATCTCTATTAAATTCCATCTTATTAAATTCAGCCAAATGTTCCAACCTGTCAAGATATTTTTGAATCCTGGCACTGTCATCGAATGTGTTAGTTATCCCCTCCTTCCCCACCCCCTGTTTTTTGTCATCTGCCAATTTCATAATTATGCCCTTTTTATCTTTCTCCAAATCTTTAATGAAAATGTGAAGCAACATAGGGTCAAGCACAGATCCCAGAAACCCCCTTCCAAATTATGACTGAACCACTTAAGATGACTTTTCAGGTCCTGCCAGGCAATCAGTTTCAATGACTGCATGATCACTTAGCCCACATCTCTCGGCTTTCAGTGCTGGAAGAGACTTCAGCAGTCAGTCCAACTCGTACATGAAAGGAATCCGGGAATTGTGGAGGAGGTGGGAAAGGGGGACGGGTTGGAGAATTACATGAGAGACTTTGTCTAATGCTTTACTAAAATTTAATTAAGTTATAGCTACAGTATTGCTCTGATCAATCAAACTACCAACCCTTTCAAACAAATAAGCAAATGAAGTTAGTCTCATAAGCCCCGCTCCTCCTCTGTGATCACAGCTACCTTTTATTTGTTCATTAACTTTCTTTTTAATAAAAGATGGTCAAGGAATGCTTTAGACTTGAAAGATTTATTAGGTCTCTAAGCAAAAGAACTCAAATGCTGTTTCACCTTGATGCTGCAATATTTAGAAGTGAGTCTAGAAGAGAGGGCACCCTGAAAATTTAGCCTATAATGCCCAAAAGAGACTTGGAGGTCTCTGAAGGAAAATCTTTATTTCTCAAGGCCTGAGATATCCCTCTCCTCTGTGACCACCCTCCATCAGACTGCCTCTCATCATCTCCAATGTCAGCAGCCTGAAAGCCATATGCAAATTTCTACACCTGGCCCACTTTGCATCCCTGGCTACAATCCCATCATCATTCCATTGGGGTTGGACCCTTTCCACGCTGTCCAGTCTCTGCTTCCCTGTCATGTCAGTTCAGACCAAAAAAGAACATGGAGACAGATATCTCAAAGAAATCAGCTGAAAATTAAATCATGACTTCAAAAGAGTCAACCGCCTCCAAGCAGTTAATTCTTCATACAAATGAGGCCACAAAGCATTGGAACATGAATATTGTTCTAATTATGTTTTGCAGGTAACCGTTAACCTAAGTGCTCCTGCACCAGAAGTTTTATTAGTGCTGGGTAATCGCATGCAGGTGTGTTTTATTAATATGGAAGGCACAGAACACCCATTCTAATCTGCTCCAAATGCCATTAAAATCAAGTTACCGGCATTTCACAGCTCCAATCAGAGTCCGGGAACTATTTAGTGAGGTGTTTGTTTGTTTTTGTTTATTCTCTGGAGCCTCCAATTATTCTCAGCACTTTTCCTAAGTAAGGAAACCAATATGTGTTCTGAGGTTAGAAAAAGTGAGAGTCGCTGATTTGGGCTTGGAAGAAATATTCTTGGAAGAAATATACCTTCTACAGCACTGGCTTCTAGTCCAATTCTTCTGACCCCATTTCTGGAGCCAGACTCCATAGTGGACAGAGTGCGGGGAGCCAGTGAGACTTGGGTTTGAATGGCACCTCTGGCACTTCCTCAGTGAATGATCTTTCAAAAGTGACTCCTCCTCTTTCAGCGCTTTATTTTCCTTGTCTACAAAATAGAAAAGAGATCGCACTAGTCCATACCTCCTAGGGTTGTGAGGCTCAAAGAGCAAAGGGTCTGGAATCAGGAAGACCCGACACAAATCTAGCCTCAGACACCTACTAACTAGCTTGGACAAGTTACTTAACCTCTGGTTACCTCAGTTTCTCCACTGTAAAATGGAGGAGACAGCATTTACAAACCAGAGGATGGTTGTGAGGATCAAAGATGATAACATAAGCAAATTGTTTGACATAGTAAGTGCTTCATAAATGCTTTTTGCCTGTATACTATATAAATGTCAATAATAATAAAGATAAGAAAGGCTGAATGAGTGAGGAAGAACAAAGTTAAAATCTTATCTCTGATACCCACTGGCTATGTGTCTTGAAATTGTCACTTAAATTCAATGTTCCAAGTAACTAAGACTTTAGGTTTCAAAAGAAGTTACAAATCTGCATGTGTAGATCAAATTTCTCACAAGGATCTGCTTCTGCAGTCAAAATCGGAGGCCCAGACAAAAAACAACAACAAAAATCATTAGTATTATTGCACTTAGCAGTGTCTTCCATGATGAATTTGGATAGATTGACCCTAGATTTTTGAACTAGGAGAGCTTGAAAATAAAAGTCCAAGTCTATCATTTTACAGATGGGAAGCTAAAGTCCAGAAAGTTAATTGAATTATCCACCCAATATCACACAGTTAGCAAATGGCAGTCAATAAGTCATTATTTAGTACCTACTATGTGACAGGGACTATATTAGGTTTGAACCTAAGCCTTCTGGCTCCAAATTTTGTGCCCTTTCTACTGTATCAGAAAAGGAAAAGAAAATTTTCATGAGTGAAAAAAACAGAAATGTATTCAACCTAAAGGACTTGTCACGCTTCTTCTCCTCTTCTCCCCATTAACAAACATTTGTGTCACACTCTTCCCTCTCCCCCACAAAAACTGAAAAGAAAGTTTTTATAACAAATACATATAACCAAGCAAAAACAAATTCTTACATTAAGCATATTCAAAACCATATGCCTCATTCTCTATCTTAAGTCTAGCCCTGGTCTTTGGCAGTGGGTAAGGCAGTCTTTCCTCTACAGTCTTTTGGAGGTAGATTTGTCATTGCCTGAGTTTTAAATTCAGGGGTTCCTCACTTTCATAAGCAGTTTAGACTCTAAGTATGGGCCCAGCAATTAGCAAAATTATAGATGTAATCCAAAGACCAGCTTGGCTAAATACAGAGACTCTCATCACAAGAAAGTTGGCCACTGCATGTTGGGTTAGTTTTGTTTGTTTGTTTGTTTGTTTGTTTGAAGGGTGGAGTGGGGAATAGCAGCAGCAACTTTTAGAACCATAAGGAAGAAAAGCGTTGGCAATCTCCATAGGCATGAGGAGCACATACACTGGCAAAATCACATATTCTTGACATTTGAAGCATCAAATGACTTTACTGTTTCTTTTCTAAATGGCTGGATGGTGGGGGAGGGAATAACTTTTTGTATCATATCGGTGACTTTGGTTGCTTTGGATCTCTAGCTCAGTTAGGAATGAAGCTAACCTAGTTGTTTCCTTAACTTCATTCCACAGTGGAGAAGGGGAATCTTTTGGTCACTGATCTTAAGGGAGTTTAGTCTCAGGAGATGAATGTTCAGAATCCTCAGTGAAAAATGAAACTCAGGACCCCATTGCAAGAAGACACCTGCTCCCTGCCTAAGCTTTGGCAAGGAACTTGTCATTTACAGGATCCATGACCAGATGGGTTATTTATGGGGTGAGAGGGGATGGTTTAAGCCCAGATTTCTCCCTCTCCTTATGTGAGCGAAAGACCTGACAGGAAGAGAAAGCCTACTTTCACCTGACCCCTGCACTCAATCACTCATGTGCTCTGCTTTGTGAGTTAAACTGACAAAAGACACAAACATAAAGGTGGTCTAGGGACAAATGCCTGAAGTGCTACAACTTTGCTTAATTTTCTTTTTCTTTTCTTTTTTGTTTCTTTGCTGCAAGCTACCAAGCTTTAATAGATGCAAAAAAATATTTTAAGACACTGAGAGAAGATAATTAACAAATTAAAATATGATTAACTTCCTGAAAGGGCTGAAAAATAAATAGGGGGAGGACAAAAAGAGGATTGGAGGCTTGGACTGGATGATTTCTAAGAACCATTTCAGCTCTAGATCCAATGACTTTATGAGCTTTAATTCCTACATGTTCATGTGAAAGGAGGAAATTAGAGATAAGTATCCACCTAGGTAAGAGTTCCCAAACTCCAGAATCTCTTCCCACTTTTTAGGAGCAGCTTTAGAGCTAGAAGGAAACTGCAAGGTTATTTAGTCCAAGCTTCTCTTTTTATAAAAGAGGAAACTGAGTCTCAGAGCAGTGAAGTGACTTACTGAAAGTCATCCAGGCAGAAAGGCAGTGACTGGAACCCAGGGCAAGTCCCGAATCTAAGGTTCTTTCCACAGCACCACTCCCTTCCACCAAAATAAGATGTTTCTTACTTCTCCCTTTAAAGTAATATTGTGATCATATACACCCCAATGTCATCACTTATGAGATATGATGTGGCTTCCTAAATAGTCATTCAGACATCCCCTTTCCACTTCACCCAGTCTAATATTATTTTGGACTTTCAAAAATGTGCCACCTTTTCCCCAAAGCCCACCCAATCTGAGGACAACCTGCTGCTCCAACAAAGAATACATACAGAGGACCCTCCAAAGAGGGAACAGAGAGCATCATGAGAAGCATCATCAATGAGAACATAGAGCTGGAGCTAGAAGGAACCTTAAAAGACCATTCAATTCAATCTCCTTGTTGAGAGATAAGGAACTGAGACCCAAAGAAGTTCTTGCCCAAGCT
Organism: Antechinus flavipes; assembly: GCF_016432865.1. Classification (NCBI taxonomy): domain Eukaryota; kingdom Metazoa; phylum Chordata; class Mammalia; order Dasyuromorphia; family Dasyuridae; genus Antechinus; species Antechinus flavipes. The sequence continues at coordinate 506,124,493 of NC_067399.1, forward strand.
CTCACAGGAGATTTGACCTAAAGTGGGTTGGGAATCCAAATGCTGACTCAAACTCAGCAAGTTTTTCTCAAAAATGAATGGCAAAATTCTTTCAGTCACAGCACCATCTAATTTAGCTCTCACTGGAACCATCTAAACACCGTGTACCTCTGCTAAAGTCAAGCCTCCCTTCAGAAACTTTCTGGAGGTAGGAATCATACAGGAGAAGAGATGGCTTCCCAGATGTGGATTTTCTTTTCCACAGGACCCCGTAGGGAGGGGGAGTTCAGTTCCTGGACCCTTTCTGTGGCCCACAGATCAACCAGGGACTTCCTTGGTAAGCCCCAGATATTCGTTCTTCCCTCACCTGGGCCCTGATCCACTAAAGAGGTGCATAACTGTGAGGAAAAAAAGGAACCCTCCCCAACACTCCTAACCAGATAAAAATTTCTTCCTATCCCTTCCTTCCACCATTTCCAATGATTTACAAATGAAAGAATCATTTGACAGAGATGAATAAGTTGCACTTTTATCTTATAGAGATAGCTAACTGGCCAACCTGATTTCAACTCTAAATTCAAACACTTACTAGCTGTGTGACCCCAGGTAAGTCACTTAACTGCCATTTGCTTCAGTTTTCCAACCATAAAATGGGAACACCACCACCTACCTGCCAGGGTTGTTGTGAGAATCAAATAATATCTATAAAGCACTTAGTACAATCTGGCATATAGTAGGCACTAAATAAATGCTTATTCCCTTCCCTTACTCCCTTATAAAATTCCTAAGTCTAAAGTCAACTAGATGAACTAGTTAAGAAGGGTCTTGACCACAGCAAAATATCCTCTTGGGCAGTAAGTTCTTTGAGTCCAAGGATAATATTCTATGTGTCTTTCCCCAGAAGCCCGAGTACACCAAGAATGCTCAGTAATGCTGACGGTGGGAAGCTTGTCAAAGAGACTTCATCTGCCATGGACAAAAGCCTGCTTAAATATTTCCTTCACATGGGACATGAACAGGATTTGAAAAACAGCATGATCTATAGAAATGACATCACTTAAAGATTTATAAAGTACTATCTTCATCTGAAACTCATAACATAGGAAGCACAAGTTATTGTTATTGTCTATTTATGGATAAGAAAATCAGGGAGAAGTGGCTTGTCCTGAGTCGTACAGTAAGTTTTGGAGCCTCCATTCTTAGATTCTCTGCTTTTTCCCAATACGCCACATTGCCTCCTACTTAGTGGGGAAAACATTGGACTTGGAATGAGAGCAAGTGGATATGAATCTTGGCTATTATTGAGCAGAAGTGTGCAAAGAGTATGAACCAAAAGCCCAGAAAAACCAAGAGGGTGCATTCCCATTGGCCCTGGAGGAAGTGGCAATGGGAATGTGCCTCCAGAGGATTCTGCATGTCTGTGATGATATTCCTCTGAGGTTGAATTTTTTTCTCTATAAAATAAGGTGGTTACTATCTCCAAGTCTTTGTAAAGAAGGTATCATATAAGAGAGAGCTATTGTTTTGCTCATGGATGTGCTAAGTCTCAGTTCTTCAATAATAATAAACAAGGAAAGATGGAAAAAGAAGTCAAGAGATTTTTCAAAAGTCAGGCCACTTAATTACATAGAAAACAGATGCTAAATGAATTCCATCCCCAAGATTAGGCTACTTAAGTTTTTTGACCAGTTTGGGGACATGAAGTTAGATACTGGATCAGAGCGCTGATGACAGTCCTGGTTAACAGAACTTCATTTCATACCAAACCCCAAGATTAACACAGCACCCACATACTTCTCTAAAGGGAAAAAGAAAAGAAAGATTTTTCACTCTTCAAGGCATTTCCCCAACCTCTATACCCACTCTTGCCAATTCGTTCCTACATACAGCCTTTCAGATTCTGAGAAATAAACAGCATTGACATCAAAAAGCAAAAAAGGGCAAACTCCAGTCTCCAACCATTGGCAGGGAATCATTTGTTTCCACCAAGAAGATGCCTAAATTTTAGCCCTAAGCTCAGTGCCTGGTGTAGAGGAGGTACTTAAGAATGTTTTTTGACTGAAATTCAGAGCTTTATCATTAATCTCCAGCAGATTGTTAAAGTCCCATTTAAAAAGGTCATACCCAGCACCATTTGAAACAGATGCCTACTTAGGAAACAGCGGTTGTTAATTGACCTCAAAAGCTCTGGCAATGCAGTCTGACTCCCATATAGTATAAAACACTTTCCACGACTCTCTGCAAGGCAAAATTAGACTGCCACGGACAATTCCTGTCCTGTTGGTGACCCACAATTGTAAACAAAAATTCAAAATCCTATTTTATTAGGATTGTGTCATTGGGAGTTGTAGACCAAGACTATCTTCTTTCATTTCCATTCCTTTCCTGGTACACTTGCCATATTTTGGTTATAGATTAAATACCAAGCAATAAATATTAGGAGAGAATGAGAGAATGAGAGAGAGAGAAAGAAAGAGAAAGGAAGAAAGGGAAGAAGGAAGGAAAGAAAATAAGCACTGGCATTCAACAATTCAATAATTTCAAACTCTCTTCCTTCAAGGGGTGAGATCTCAGTTTTGAAGGTGAGATTTCCTCCTTTGAAAATACCCCAATTGTGTGAACACAAACACCATTTCCCAGTAAGCAAGAGGATGAGTCTCTTCATAGGGATGAGTGTTGACCAGTGATTTGCAAGACTGAAGAACGCCTGCTTAACACACACACACACACACACACACAGGGTGGGTCGTGATATTCCCTAGGAAACCTATCTCAAGTGGAGGTGGCCAGAGTCCTAATGAAATCAGGAATTCCCAAGATTATAAACAAACTCAAAGCACTGAAATGATTTGCCTAAAGTCATTTCAACTGAACTTTACAGAAAAAGTGATGGGTCCCTGATTTTTTCACCATGGCCACATATTCACATAGATTATACTCAAGCCACAATTTCTTATCTGATCTAACACCTATTCATATTTCTCCATAAATCTTCTGAAAAGGATCCAGCCACTGTCCTGAATGCCTTCCTCTGGTCTTTTTTGTCAATCTAGGGGTAGGAGTATAGCATTCCTGTCGAAAGGACTTGTTAAATGACCACCTCATTGTTCCACTCACCATTGTTCCCTTTCTTGATCATAGCTATGGCTGTTGTCTTTTAATCAGAATGTAATCTCCTTGAGAGCAGGGACTTGTTTCACTAGTACTTAGTACAATGTTTGACACATAGCCAGAGCTTAACACATTGTTTTAATCATTCATCCCATCTACTACCATTCCTCTAACAAGATTCTCCATCTCCTGACTCTGGGTATTTTTGCTGACTCTCCTGGGATGATTTTGCCCCTCATCTCCACCTCCTAGTATGTCTGGCTTCCTTCAAATCCCAAATAAAATCCCACTGTTTACAGGAAGATTTTCCCTATCTCTCAGTTCTATTTCCTTCCCTCTCTTGATTATTTCCTACTTATCCTATATGTAACTTGTTTACATAGTCATCTATTTATTGCCTCCCCAATAGATTGTGAGCTCCTCGAAGGAAGGGATTATCTTTTGCCTTTTTTATGTGTCTTTAGGAAAGTGCCTGGCACATAGTAGGTATTTAATAAATGATTTAGTAGGCATTTCCTCCTCTTAAGACCCACCAAACTTCAACAATCAATACTGACTATCGTCCTTCATTCTTGTGATTGATCTACCTAGATTTCCAAGCACGCCTGCCCTTGGCAATGTCTTTCTGCTACTTCCTCATATATGTCATCATTGGTAATGTGTTTACTTGCCTATATACACATCTTTCCTTTGGGTTATTTGTAATTTTAATTCCTATCATAATGTGTCATGATTTACAAACGGAATGATGCCATGGAGGAATACTGATAGTAAAGAAATGGGCTTCTGCAGAAGTTAGCAGGCTGGGATTAAGTTGCTTTCTCAGAAGTGGGGAATGCTTGGTATAGGTGAATTCAAATTCTTACCCAACCCCCCAACACACCCCGTGGACTACATGGTCGACATCGCTAAAATGTGTCTCAAATAGGGACACAATCTATAGTCACAGCACCTAAAAGTGGTAACTGGCCTTCACAATGATCATCAGTGCTCTCTTCCAAATACCTGAAGTCATCTGTCACCATCACTGCAAACATATTGAAACTCAGAGCACAGGGACCATATGGCCCGTTAGGGTAATTTTAATACTAGCAAAGAACAGACCCCAAGCATCCAAGCATCACAGATTAGATTTAGATGTGATCTAGTCCAGCAGTTCTTAACCTTTATTGTGCCATGGACCCTTCTAGAAATCTGGTAAAGTCTGTGTACCTTTTCTCAGAATCATGTTTTTAACTGCATAAAATAAAGATCATAGGATTACAAAGTAAATCAACTACACTGAAATATAATTAGAACTTTTTTTTAGAATTTCTGATCTAGTCTAGTCCCCTAACTTTTCAAATAGCCCAAAGAAATAACCTGCTCATAAGTCATACAGATAAGTGGAACTTAAAATAAGGCTTTCTGAATTTTCTGAAGCTTGTACTCCTAGTTTATGTCAGAGATAGAAGGGCAAAGTGGAAAGAATACTAGACTTGGCATCAGGAAAGACCTGGATTTCAATCTTGTTTCCCACTTGTATTAGTTAGGTGACCCTGAAGGGACAAATCTCTTAAACTACTCTAAGTCTCAGTTTCTTCACCTGTAAAATAGGAAGGTAATAGTTCTTATCTCTGAAAGCCATTGTGAGGAAAACACGAAATGTTTACCAAGCAATATATATTTTATGTCAAGGCTTTAATTATTATTACAGTTGTGTCAAAGAACTTTTGTTTGTTGCAGGGGTTTGTTTTTTTTTTTTTTTTTTTTGCAAGATAACTGGGGTTAAGTGACTTGCCCAGGGTCACATAGCTAGGAAGTATTAAGTGTCTGATGCCAAATTTGAATATCCTCTTGATTCTAGGACTGGTGCTCTATCTACTGTACCATCTAGCTGCCCAGACCTTTTAAGTTTTAAAGTGTGACACACATATGAGCAGCAATTATCGTCCTTATTATTACACACTATGGGACTTTTAAGATTTAAAAACACAAACATAGTGTGTTTTTTTTTTTTCACATGAATGGTAGGGCTGATATACATGTCATACTGGCATATACAACCAGTTGTAACAACTCCCGCACTGCTACTGAAATCTGAAACGTTATCCACCTTTCACAAACATAAAGTCACAGACCGTGAAATCCGCCCATCTGGCAAGGAAGGCTGAGATAAAACCACTTCCACCACCAGTTCTAAAAATTATAATTCAACATCTGATTTGCATATTTGACTTATGTGAGTGAGAAGGGGGAGGGTGTGTGTGTAAGAAAGACTGTTCCAAATGCTGTGCGACTACAACCCGAAGGGCTACTGATTTCCTAAAATGACAAAGACAGGTAAGGGAGGGAATATTTTATGACAAGGAAACTTAAAGCATTTCTGGTCGCACCTTTGCCATCAGTCTTTCCAGGATGCATTAACGTCTTCTTCTCACTACCATGATTGCATTTTAATAAGTCATTAGAGCAGAGTGGATGCCGTTAAAAGACCTAGAATGTCTCACTTAACGCCATTAAGACTGAGAGTGCAAATGAACTAACTGCAGTGATCAGCATCTGAGGCTCATTAGATCAATCAGCAGTGAGCCCCAACTATTCTTCATTAAGCAAATTAATGAACAAATATTCAGAGAAAAATCAGTAAACAACTAGCTAATGGAATTGTGAGCAATACATAAAAAGGGTGCAACATATAATAAGAGAACTTAATATCAATTTACCCAACCAAATTATAGCTCAGAAAACACATTAAACAAGTATGGATGCAGTGCTTAGAAATCAATAGGATAGCAGCCTGATGTTTATATAATATTTCTGACCTACCACATGCTTCATATACATTATCTCACAGGTCTTAGAGCTGGGCAGTACCAATATTTTTTAACCCACTTTGCAGATTAGTGAATCAAGGTTCAGAGGTAACATGACAGAGTAATAAAAAGATAACACTTTTAGGAGACCCTATGATATCACCTTAGTATTTTAGAAGCTGGTACTTAAAGATAAGAGTAAATAAAACTAGGAAGGCTATAGTTTCACTATACTAACCCTCATTAGACCTGATCTGTAACATTGTATTCAGCTTTGAGCAAGACAGTTTGAGAGAACAATGAGATGAGGCATGCCCAGAATGGGGCAAACAGGATGGTGAATGGTGTGTGTCATGGGAGGATCAGTTCTAAGATCTGGGCATGTATAGCTTGGAAGACTCAAGACATGAAAGCTACTTCCAAGTGTTTGAAGGGCTATCATGTGGAAAAATGGATTAGGTATGTTTTGTTTGGATTTGTTGGCTACAGAGTCAAAAGGAGTGGGTAGATACAAAAAGGCAAATTTAAATGCTTGATAGCTGAAAAACCTTCCTAATTATTAGAGCTGTCCAGAAGTGGAATGGTCTCCCTCAAGAGGCAGAGAGGGGCTTTCTCATCCCCTTGAAGTCTTCCAGCAGGAGCGGTATAACCACTTGTCAGGTATGTTTTACTGGTTTATGTATGGGTTGGACTAGATGGCCACTGAAGTCCTTTCCAACATTCAGATTTGCTAGACATGTACCCCTGAAGTCCTGAAAGAAGCAGAATAACCTTGAGAATGGAGTTTACAAATGACTTAAGAAAACCAATGGTTATAAATTCTGGAGAAAAAGAAAACACAAAATTTTCAACCTGTATCCACCCACCTGGAAGAGCTCACAGGCCCATTACGGCAGGCATGGACTTTGTGAACTTTGTGAGCCAAGAGACATACTCTCAGCTCATTTGCCTATAAATGCAAATTTTTTTGTGCCCCAGGTAGATAGTTGTAACTCTGACTCTGGACAAAACTAATAGCTAGATTTAATAGCTTAAAAGATTCCTGCCTTTAGATAAATATTCTAATGAATAATAAATAGGAGAATTCAATCCCTTTATTAGGGTGTGTTCTGACAGAAATGCTCTAAAAAGGCCTTCCTCTTTAGAACAGATTCTACTCAAATGAAACCCTAGGCAACTGACCATTAATGACTAAAGTACTTGCTTTGGATGTTACACTTAGCATTAAACTTGACAACCACATAAGAAAATAAAGCACAAGGACTTCATAAGATACAAAGTATATTGTCTTGGAAATCTAATTTCAATTTTAAAATACACTGAAATTAAAAATCTGACAGGAAAGTTGGTTCTCAATCGACACCAAATTTCCACATAGTTCCTTATAGTTTTAGTCAAAAAACTTACTTATGTAACCATGCCTTCACCAAATTTGGCTTGGGACTCTTTTCATGAGGGATGACTTAGGACCTGTAAACGTAAGAGGATGTGACTTCTGACTGGCTAAAAAAATAAATGACTATGATATTGCACACCTGAGTAAGGTAGTGTGTTGGGATACTCTTCAAGAGGGCAAGTCAAGGCAGAAGCAAAGCAAGGCAAGGTCTTTTGAATGTTGAAATAGAGCCACAGGGCTGTAGACATATAGGAGAACCACCCTATCATCCTGTTCCTTGATTTCCAGTGCTCAGAGTCCTTAGAGATAACTGAGAGGAGATTGATTACCTTCAGGGAAATCACTTTCTCTCTCCTGGTTTGAACCACGGTATTATCTACTTGTGTGTTCTTGGGTATATTCAGACAAATCAGAAAGAGTGGCTCTTAACTCTGTACTCAGACTCAGATTCCTATACAAGAGATATTGAAGGATGGCTGATAGATAAGTCTAGACTGATGCCTTTTTTGAAAATAGATTAAAATCATTCAGTGTATACACACACACACACACACACACACACACACACACACACACACACACACACCCCTAGATGGTGCAATGGATAGTGGAGCAAAGAAGACATCTTCCTGAGCTTAAATCTGGCCTCAGACACTAGATGTGTGTGACCCTAGATAAGTCACTTAATGTTATTTACCCCAGTTGTCCTCATCTGTAAAATGAGCTGGAGAAGAAAATGACAAACCACTCTAGTATCTCTGCCAAAAAAAAAAAACTAAAAAGGACCACAAAGAGTTGAATATGACTGAAAACACGATTAAAATACACACAAACACATACACATATTCTATACATGCCCAATGCCATGTCTTCAATATTTTCAAAGATAACATGCATCACTATTTACCTTCTTATAATTATTTGAAGGTTTATGATATATTTTCCTCAGGGCAAACCTGAGATAAGCAGTGTACCACTTTTATAGAGCAAACTGGGGTTCAAAAAGTTGGAGGAACATCCCCAACTATTAACAGGTATCAGAGCAAGATTGATCTCACACTATTTTGAAACAGAAGAAGCATTTATCTACTTCAATGCCTCCATTTTATAGATGAAGCAACTGAGGACCAAAGAAGCTTCTTTATCTCTATTTGACTAAGGCAATAAGCAGCAGTTAGGAACTGGACCCAAATCCTTTGACAGAAATCTAATGCTCTTTTCATAGCACCAAGAACTGGAGTTCATAAGACAGAGAAAAGAGAAATGTTATATATAGCAACTTAGCTTACTGAACATCTCTCTCTCTCTCTCTCTCTCTTCTCTCTCTCTCTCTCTCTCTCTCTCTCTCTCTCTCTCTCTACTGAGGTAACTGGGGTTAAGTGACTTGCCCAGGGTCACACAGCTAGGAAGTGTTAAATGTCTGAGGCCAGATTTGAACTCAGGTCCTCCTGATTTCAGGGGATGCTTTATCCACTTTCCACCTAACTGCCCCAGGACTGTACTCTTTCTTAAAGGACTGTCCTAGAAAAAGTATTCCCATAATCCATCAATATCCCACTGTAGTAGGCACCAAATAGCTTTCAGTTGCTTCATCCATCAGCTTGCTAATACCAAATCTCCACTGCCCCATTTTTACATGTTCTTCCTATACAATCTAAGTATAATTAAACTTCCTTTCTTATAAGTGTCTTTCTTGTCCTAAAGAAAGGAGGGACCTTGCTGCTATAGAGACTGCCTAGATCTGGAAATCCAGAAGACCTGGCTGCTTTCTAGCTCTGGAACTGCCAAAGATTCTGTGCAAATTCCATGCCCTTTCTTCTAGATCTTGGTTTTCATATTTGTTAAATAAGTTAACTAGAGAATTTTGAGGATTTCTAAGGTTCCTTCTAGGTCTTCAGAATAACCAAACCCTCAGATTTTGGGGGGTTATTTTTTTAACTTTCCTTAATGGGATTTAGATATGTTTAGAACTGAACAAGACCAACATGGCTATTTTGGAGATTTAACTGAGACCAGCTTTGTAATTTGCCCACTATCACAAAGGCAGTAAGTCATAGTCAGAATATAAACCCAGGATTCTTGCCACTATACCGTAACTGATTGTTTGGGGGCTCTTAAAACATCAAAATATTGACAATTTTACTGTTTTAAATAATCAAAGAGAAGCAAGATGGTATGATGGATAGAAAGTTTGCCTCAGAATCAGGAAGGTCTAGGTTCAAATTCTATCTTTGATGTATTTTGGCTACATGACTCTAGAAGAAGTCATCTAACTGCTCAATGTCCAAGGAGATACTATGCTATGACCATGTTATACTATGTATTTCTTTATGTCCTAATACATGGTCAATTTTTGTATAAGTTCCATGAACTGCTAAGAAGAAAGTATACTCCTTTCTGCCACCATTCAGTTTTCTCCAAAGATCTATCATACCTAATTTTTCTAATATTTTATTTACCTCCTTAATTTCTTTCTTATTTGTTTTGTGGTTTGATTTATCTAATTCTGAGAGTGCAAGATTGAGATCTCCCACTATTATAGTTTTGCTGTCTATTTCTTCTTGCAACTCTCTTAATTTCTCCTTTAGGAAGTTAAATGCTATACCACTTGGTGCATATATGTTTAGTATTGATATTACTTCATTGTCTATGCTACTCTTTAGCAAGATATAGTTTCCTTCCTTATCTCTTTTAATTAGATCAATTTTGCTTTTGCTTGATCTGAGATAAGGATGGCTATCACTGCTTTTTTGACTTCACCTGAAGCATAATAGATTCTGCTCCAGCCTTTTACCTTTACTCTGTATGTATCTCCCTGCTTTAAATGTGTTTCCTGTAAACAATATATTGTAGGGTTCTGACTTTTGATCCAGTCTGCTATCCGCCTCCACTTTATAGGAAAGTTCATCCCATTCACATTTACAGTTAACATTACTAATTCTGTAATTCCTGTCATCTTATTTATCCCCAGATTATGCTTTTCTTTTTTCTTGCCCCCCCCCCAAACTCCCTTTCCCAGTATCAAACTTATGGGCACCACTTGCATCATGCAGCTCTCCCTCTTTAAGATCCCTCCCTCCCCCCTTTGAATCCCTTTCCCTTATTACTTTTCCTTTTCCTCTCCCATTTTTTATTGGGGTGAGAGAAGCTTCTCTGTAAATCAAATAAGTCAATTATTTTCTCTTTGAGCCAACTCTGATGAGAGTAAGATTCACACAATGTTCCTCACCCTCTCTAAATTCCCTCAGATAAGATAGGTTTCCTTTGCCTCTTCATGGGATGTAGTTTCCCTCTTTTTATCTCCCCTTTTCCCCTTTTCTAACATTATCCCCTTTCCATTTCTACTTCCCCTTTTTTTATGTGATATCAGTAAAATCAAATTATACATGCACTCTTTATGTATATCCTCAACAGAAATACAATTCTCAAGATATACTATATATTTCAAAGCAGGTACCTATCTATGTTAGTAAAATAAGTTTCTTCATTTCCTAGGGTTCCCTATTATATCAGTGACAAGACAGGCCCAATCTCATAAAATCCTCCAATAATAATCACAAGATTTGGAGCCTGAAGAGACCTTAGAGATCCCGTGATCCAAGCCCTTCATTTCCCACATGCCTGGAAGTGGAGTGATTAGCATAAAGTCACACAGTAAGGGCAGAGGCATAATTCAAATCCATTCCTGTCTCATCCCACTTTCATCTACCCTTCAGATGCCCAAGTACAGATCTAACCAGAGAATGTCCTCAAACTCCAATCACTCCTTATAACCTCTAGGATTACACATAAAATTCTCTCTTTGGATTTTAGAGCCCTTCACATTCTAGCCCCTTCTTACCTTTCTAGTTTTCTTACACTTTACTCCTTTTCAGGGATTTTACTATCCAAAAACACTGGCTTCCTTATTGTTTCTCCCATGCAACATTCCATCTCCTGACTCTGCTTGGCACACAGTAAACACTTAATAAATTCTTGTTAACTGACTTACTAATAAAAGCAGCAAACTTGAGTTAGATGAATATCTGCTATATGGAGAGCAACTTTTACCAAAAACACAGTCTACTGCTTTGCTAGTAATGGATAGATGTAAGTCATCTCTTTTCCACTGCAACATATATCATGCCAGTTTTCCTAAACATCTAAAAAACTCACAGAAAAAAACTGAAAGAAGCTATAGCCTACAGCCAGTAAATACACTCAGCATTTTACCTTAATCCCTAACTTCTGACCAGGATTAAAAATTAATTCCAGCTCTCCCAGGGCATGGGGAAAGTGTCACCAGAGGATTTCTTAAAAGATATTGGTATCGAAATTAACCATTCCATTCCTACTAACTGGTAAAAAAAAAAAAAAAAGAAAGAAAGAAAGAAAATAATGACTCTGAACTAGACCTACAGCACAGGATGACCTTTCCTCATAAGCCAGACCAAAGATAAACATGTTAACCCTTCCTACTCATCCTTCTCTCATCAAACCCCTTGAAATTGAGAAATGAGTCCAGAAACAGGCCAATAAGGCAAGTGAAAAATGATTTATGAATCATCAGGGAAGGGGGGGAAAAACTTCAATCAATATTTTATTACAAAGCCCTGATTACTTGCACACTAAACATTCAGATGATAATTCAAACTCTTGACAGCTCAGGTTTCTTTACCAGAGAGACTGTGGGAGCTCAGGAAGTATCCTGGGCATGCCTTACTAGATCTGAAATATAATACCCTTAATGTGACCCCTCGGAAAAATACAAGGAAGACAGCCAAGGAAGAAAAACTTCCAGAACTGGCTCTTTCCATCCTAGGCAAAGTCTGTACTGAGTTTCTGGGGGTGAGTTACTGATAGAAGATTCAACAGTACCACGTGCAGTTTGCCTGAAAACTCTTTATCAGGCATCCAAGAGTTATTTGTAGTATGTGATGGGTGCTTCCAATATATTCAGAATTTTCTTATATTGATTTTTTTTATTTGTTTAACTTGAACAAGCTAGAGTGCTCTCTAGAAAGAACAGTGGCTCTAAAATCAGGAAGCCTAGGTTCAAGTCCTGCTTCTGATATTTATTTGTGTGATGTTGGGCAAGTCACTTAACCTCCCCAGGTTTCAGTTTCCTCATCTGTCATATGAGTAAGAATTTGGACTAGATAAGAAAAGTTGGACTGAGATCTCTTGCAATTTGCTGATATATAAACCTAGTTTAAGAGATACAAAGTTTAAATATCTCACAGTCTGGTTAAGAGATGAATGAGACAGAAACAAATGTTTCTCTAAAACACAAGACAGTATAAAACTGTGGAGAGTTTTATGAGTTCTCTGAACTACCTCTGTGCCTGGGCCATGCTAATCTTGTCAACACCATTCTAACTTTAGAATATAAAGGTAAGTTAAGTGAAATGAGCAGAACCAGGAGATCATTATACACTTCAACAACGATACTATATGAAGATGTATTCTGATGGAAGTGGATTTCTTTGACAAAGAGAAGATCTAACTCAGTTTCAATTGATCAATGATGGACAGAAGCAGCTACACCCAAAGAAAGAACAATGGGAAATGAATGTAAACTGTTTGCATTTTTGTTTTTCTTCCTGGGTTATTTATACCTTCTGAATCCAATTCTTCCTGTGCAACAAGAGAACTGTTCAGTGCTGCACACATATATTGTATCTAGGATATACTGTGACATATTTAACATGTATAGGACTGCTTGCCATCTGGGGGAGGGAGTGAAAAGAGGGAGGGGAAAAGTCGGAACAGAAGTGAGTGCAAGGGATAATGTTGTAAAAAATTACCCTGGCATGGGTTCTGTCAATAAAAAGTTATAATTATTAAAAAAAAAGAATATAAATGTATACTGTTTATAACAAGTGACCTTCCCTATAATCTGTTTCAATCACCAGGTTCCATCACCCAATCAAAAAGCATTCATTACAAACTTTCTTTTATTATACTAGTCACTGGAAACAAAAATAAACAAATAAATACCGTAACCCCTGTCCTCAAGAAGCCTACATTCTAGTGGGGAAGATAACATATATGTAAAAATAAAAACAATCCAGCATTTAAGCATCCTATGAGACAATCCTACCCTATCTGGACTGATACACTGCATAGTTCAAATGAATCTATAAGATTGGGGAAAGGAGAGAGGAGAAGGATTGGAACCCAATCAATTAAAAGCTGCTCCCAAAGAGTTAATCACGAGTCAGCAAAGTCTAGCACTGTCCCTATCCAGTGCCTCTTGGAAAGCACTGAACCTTGCATCTGTAATCCAGTAATAATTTTCAATCCACAACTCTGCATTATCCATCTCCACCTCCTCCAGCCTTAGGGAGTGAAGGGGAGGAGGGAAGAGTCTGCCATAGTGAAGTGAAACAAGAACAGAGAGCACTAACAAGCTCAGCAGAGATCCACTATCTCTACAATCTGGACAATGAATCAATACCTCACTGCCCTAACAGTATAAAAGAGCTGGATATAACATTTCCAGAGAGTACATGTGAGCAAGGCCAATCTTCTTCATAGGGAAGGAACTACTGACATCCAGAAATGGAAAACACACAAGTTTTACTCACAGTCATCTTCATCTAATATTGGAAGCAAAGGAAAGAAGAATACAAATAATTCAAAGTCAGACATAATCCCCAAAATGTAATTTGGGGGAGGGCAGTTTTCATACTTATACTCAAAACAGGGATCATGGAATTTGAGAAATTGCCTTAGATCAGTCTATCAGTCAATAAACATTTATTAAGTATCTTCTATATGTACAAGGCACTAGGTTAAGTGCTGAGGATACAAAAAGAAAAAAAAGTCCTGGCTTTCAGAGAGATTACAATCCAATTTCAAATGAATTAATGCAGCTACACAGGAGAGAAATGACGGGGAACAAAGTCCCTATCTTTTGAATTAACTTTTTTAGGAGTCTTCCTTGCACAAGAGCTTACATGATTCTATTATCTTAATGCACATAGTAGGTATTCAACAGTTATTGAAATGAAAAGAAACTGGAAAACATCCTCACACAGAGACAAACCCAAAATCCAGAATAATGAAAAACATCACCCTAAGAGCAACCAACTCTTTTCCCCAATGCCGTATCACCACTGCCTTCTTGACTAAAATCTACCTAGTAGGAAGAGAATTAAGCACGCTGATTAAAGAAGACAGATGAGAATTCCAAAAGATTTTTAGGAGTTGTCTGCTTACAAAAAGTAGAAGTGGAGGAGGTGAAGAATCTGAAGAACCACAAGGGACAATTAATACTTCGTTGCTTTAATGTCACTTTTTAATGATCAAGTATGTTAATATTCAAGTCAATAGTTTGGAAGGTGTTCCTCCTTTTCTTTTCCACAGTCAACCAGGTAGACTGCTATTTTTAGCTTTCAAATATCTCAAAGAATTTTCCCTATGTATCAATGGATAATTAATAATCCGTGTTCCACAAGGAAGGGGATCTTGACCCTTACTTGCCCCAGCAACCCAGAGAAGTGGGCAACTGTCACAGACACAAGAATGGGGCTGCCTATTCAATTATGATAGGAGACTGAGAGCAGATTCTGTTCTCCAGCCAATCAGGTTTCCAATGGAGACTGGCTCTCTGTTTTAGCTACCTAAGCAACAGAGGCTTCACAATGGAACCAGTCTGTTATTTTCACTGTCCACCTGTCTCTCAATCCCCAGGCAAACCCCATTCCTGGAGTTGCTTCCATTTACTACATTGGCCCCAGATCTCACAAATCTTAAAAAGACAAAAAAAAAAAAAGGGAAAAAAGGGGGCCCTAGCCATTCAATAGGCAGTCCCTCTGGTACATATAAATGATCTACAGAGGCTTCTCTGACTGCTGGGACTTCTGCTTTCAGGAAGGCCAGTAACAGAGTTTCCTGTGCGGATAAATGCCTTAGCTGAAACATCTGTTTGTAACTTCTGCACCTGTTCTAACATACTTACAGAGCCACCCAAATGAAAAGGGAGGAGTGGGAGGAAGGGGTGGAGGAGGAGAATATTCCCAGGTACTTAAATCTTTCTCCCCTCCCTTTTAAAAAGATAATTTAAAAATCTGTGTGAAATTATAATTATATTTTCTTTTCAATTTTTTCTAGACCTGATTTTGTTTTGAACTGGTTCCTTTAGAATTTTAGATCATCAGATCATAGAGGTCAACTAGTCCTACGAAGGTCCAGAAAACAAGTGACTAGCCAGAGATCATGCAGTAAGTTAGGGACAAAATTACAGCTGGGGACAAAACTAGAAGATGAACTTGGTTTGGTGGATGGCATGGAAATTTCCACTTACCCACAAAACACCCTTGTTACTTTTCCAAACCACTATAACCAAGGTTTATCTGCTTTGAGGGGAAAGTGGGATTGGATTGGATAATCTCTAAATTAGTAATATAAGAATCCTCTCCCAGAACCCACATAGCTTGAATTTATAATAATTTTCTTCTTTTATTCATAAGAAAAGCACTCATCTCAAAAGTATAACCTATCTAGAGGTAGATGAAGAGCCAATAGAGTTTTTAAAAATCAGGCCAACTTGCTGGTTTTTTATTCTTAACCAGACAGGAATCTAGGCAAGTAAGGAACTGACCTGAATCTTTTCTTTATGGGGAAAGAAGGAGGTGAAGAGAAAGCTTACAGAATGACCTGGAACCTCAGTATCTACCCTGTTCTGTGGTCTTTAATTCATATATTACAGGGGAACAATTAAGGTCAGCATATAAAGAATATAATTTTATTTTTCCTGGGATTTTTTGATTTTCAAAAAGGGTCTTCTTTCAAAGAAATCAAAAGGTACTAACAACATCACTACCTAAGAACTCAACGACAACTTCTCCATTGAAAAGGGGTCACAGCAATTCTCTTCATTTCCCACCACACACACACACACACACACACACCCTTAAGCCTCACAATTGGCATCCTTGCAGCTTCTCATTGGAAGTGCTAACCACAGATTGAAAAACACACAGAAACTTGACCAAACAAACATCAAGAAGACAGAAAGTCGGATTTGGGAGCTGCTTATTGCCAGAAGGTTAGTGGTGGGTGGTGAAATATTTCAGATTTTATTTCTTTCAATGGTAACGGAACTGGGCCTCAGATTTACTGCCATGTTATTGTTCATTAACTCTTAGGATCATAGGATCTAGAGCTGGAAAAGCCCTTCAAGAGCATCTAGTGCAACCTCTTCATTTTATAAGTGAGGAAGGAAATAACAGACAAGTGAGGGTACATGGTTTCTCCAAGATTAATAAGTAAGAATTAGTTAATTAAGAGTGAAATCTGGTTTTCACACGCAGGTTCTCTGACTTCAAATCCAGTGAAGACATTTTCCCCTTATGCTAAATTAACTCTTAGATTTGCAGTGCAGATTTCACATATGTCTGCATTCATGTAAGAAGAGAGATTACAATGGGAGATATTTGGGCTAAAAATATAAGAGAGCTTTCTTGTGCAATAGCACAACAGAATTTTATTACCAACTCAGACAGTAAAACTGGGTTTTTGAGGGGCACAAGGAAATGTCATCATAATTTATATAGCATTTACCACAGTCCAGGCCCTGTATCAAGCTCTTTACAAATATCTCATCTGATCTTTGCAACAGTCCTGGGAAGTAGGTGCCATTATTATTCCATTTTACAAATGGGGAAACTGAGACAAATGGCAGCTAAGTGATTGCCCAGGGTCATACAGCTAATAAGTGTCCAAGATTGAAAAATATCATAACTCTAGGCCCTCTACTTGCTGCCTCAACAACAAAGAGAACCGGATTCAACACTGGAGGACCTGGGTTCAAATCTCAATTCTGTTACTTATATTGTCTCAGTTCTTTCCTCTGGGCCTCAGTTTCCTCACCTGTAAAAAGGAGAGAAGTAGGATTCACAATTCTGAATCCTGTGGAAAGAGGCTGGATTTGAAATCAGAAGAGTTGGATTCAAATTCTGTCTCTGTTATTTACTATCCTTAAACAAGGACCCTCATTTATAAAAACAAGAGGAATGAGCTAGAAATGTCCTCCAACATCCTTTCAATTCTGAATTTATGATCCCATGCACTTTTTGGGACAGTTTTGCTAGAGTCCATGTAGAGATGAGGAGAATGGATGGGTGACATGGCTAATTAAGTCCTTTCTAGCCTTGGAATCTTGTCAAAACCCATTGATCAGTTCTATCCCTGGAATAAACAGAAATTTGCCGTCACTTGTAGCAGTTTTCCTTCCCATCAGGACATCTTGGGAACAAGAGTACATGAGATACGCATGCAGCCATCAACCACACAGGGCGGAGCTCACTCAGGCTGCACTGAAATCCTCACCAATGCCAGAACCAAATCATTGCAAATTATTGAAAATGAGTAACTAACATTTGCAAACCTCTTAGCCACACAGTTGGCTGGTCATAGGATGAGACTTTAATCCATATTTATGTACATCTTACATCATTACATTTGGCTGCAACAAATTCAAAACAAAATGAAATTATATACTGTACACTCTGAATGTTAACTGCAGGCCAAAAAATGTACTTGGCTGAGGTTTTCTGCCTTCTCAGTATAGTTATTCTAAATAATAAGGGGTTTTTTTTCAGGCCTTTTCTCCAAAGCAGACATAACCTCCTGCTGGTGACATTGCATGACAGACCCGCCATTTGCTACCACAAAGAGGAAAGTTGAGTGGGGAGGTCCAAATCTGTTTTAAATCAAGACTATTTGTGATGATGAGAACCGGTTGTGGAAAATAGGGGAAGCATGATTCTGTTCAACATGCAGTCTGGTGCAGCTCCCAACAGATGTGCAGATGAGGACCCAGCACATTCACACCTCCCTCCTAAGGTCAGCCACTGAGGTAAGCGGCTTCCACCTACACAGCAATTCCATTCCACCAACATGGACTGTTGTTATAGCTCTTGCTGCTGTTAGTTGTGTCCAGCTCTTCATGACCCCATTTGGGGTTTTCTTGGCAAAGATACTGGAGTGGTTTGCCATTTCCTTTTGCAGCTCATTTTTTGGATGAGGTAACCGAGGTAAATGGGTTAAGCGACATGTCCAGGGTCACACAGCTAGGAAGTGACCAAAGGCAGATTTGAACTCAATAAAAAGTCTTTTGACTCCAGGCTTAACGCTCACTTTGTCACTTAGCATTTACTGATGAAACACCAGCTCTAAGCAGGGACCTAAGCTCAGCACTGAGGGTACAGGGATGAAATAAGCCCAGTGCCTTCTCTCAAACAGCTCACAAGCTGTTAGGATAATAAAACAGACACATAAATATAATACAAGAACTTAGGAAATGTTCAAAGTAATGGGAAAATAAGGAGGGGGGCATTATAAGATTGTAGATTGAGAGCTGGAAGGGGCTTCAGAGGTATAGAAAGATTAATTGGCTTGCTCATAGCCATAGTGCTAATAAGTATCAGAATCAGAATTTAAGCCCAGATCCTTCACTTAAACTTCATATTTATGCACTACACCAAGCTATCTCCTCACGCAGAGACAAGGGCAGAGGCATCAAGGAAAATTTTATGGCAAAAATGAGTCCTGAATTGGGACTCAAAGAAAAAAGAGGCTTTCAATAATTGGAAAAGTAGAGGCCCGTCCCTTCAGGCATGGAGGCAATATGCATCAAAGAAGAAAGGTCAGAGAAGATGAGATGAGGTAGGGAAATGGTGTCTAGCCCATTGGCTAACATATACAATTTATGAAAGGAAGTCATAGCAGATAGGCTTGAAAAGGTAAGTTGAGACCAAATCAGGGAGGGCTTTGAATAACAAAGTGAAGAATTTTTATTCAGTAAGAAATCCTAAACTATTGAAGGAAGAGAGAGCTAGGTTCCACCTAAGAAATAATTTTCAAGAGTTAGGAGTTTAAACACTGAATTGGGCTCCCATGATGTGCTTGATGCGTCAATGCTAGGGTCCTTGCAGACTATTAATAGATTTGTTTGATAGGATGGTTTGAACTAATATCTATGCTGCTAAGATGCTGAGAAGCATTCTAATAGGAATTCTCTCTTCATATTGGTATTGCAACATTCATACTTGCAAATAACAAAAATCCTCTTGCATTTCATAAATCACATATTCATAAAGCATATTCCCTCAAAAAGGCTAGTCCCTGATAATGGCCTAAAAGTAAATTAGGCAATAAATATCTTATAATATTTCCATCAGCCAGTGGAAATTCACTCTTCAGGTAATGAGAAAAGTGGGTGCTTTCTTACAGTGGGTGGCTCAGAGCTTGAGAAAATGTAAAGTAAATGCATAGATTCTTAAGAGTGCCAAGCAACTTACAAACACCTGAATTACAGGCAGCATAAAAACTTGTTCTGTGCTTGAAGATTCCAGACCCAGGATCCATCAAGGAGCTATTACAATCCTGATACCATCAATTTAAAATGAGAAATATCAACCATGCCATGTTTTCCAATGATGCCTAAGCTTTTCTATAACTTCACACTCACTATGAACTTCCAAATCAGTTTCCTGTCTCCTAATCATTTTCCTTCTGCTAATGGCAAAAACATCTGAAGAACAGCTCTGGAAATCAGTGTTTCAAAAGAACTAAAATATTGTGCATCTAGTTCTACTTAATCCTCAAGCCATCTCAGTAATGTTGACCCTGACAAGAAGCTTACGGTCTAATTGAGAAGACATCATATGGACGTACAAATGTACAAACATATAGAGAGAGAAGATGGAAAGTAATCTTAAGAGTGGAAGGCTGTAACAACTGGAAGGATCAAGAAAGGCCTGTTGGAGAAGTAGGGCTTGATCTGAGTCTTGAAGGAAGTCAGATCTGAGATTGGAATAAATGTCCTTCCCTTTTTTTCTTACATACCACCAGTTGTCAATAAAACCCTAAATTTCAACTGAAAGCCACCAGGATCAAATTTACAAAACCCTATCATTGCGTATGCATAGCCTCATTCTAAATTATTATATTAAACTATGCTTTCTTTTAAAAAATAAATTGTTAGTGTTGTTTTGATAACACAGATACTTTACAACAAACACTTTACGGAGTATGTTACCTGAAAAAAAATTAGATTATCAATTAACAGGAAAGAGGGATGCACTGCGACTTTAACAATAAAGGATTAACATTAACCAATGTAATTAATCAGTTTTGTTGCCTCTCCATGATGAATTTGTTGACATCATCACAGTCAGTATATATTGTTTTGGGGGCTCTTTCTTCCCTCTTTATGCCTCCATAGAAGTCTTCTTATGTACTCTGATTTAAAACATGCTTTCTTATTTTCACTAGTATTTCAACGATTTGACCTCTGAATCGTTCTGCAACATAATCTAATCTACACCTGTCAAACACCTGAGGCATAGGGAAAACAAGCTGTGCTTTTGTTTTAGAGTTTCCCAAACCATGTCTTTGTTTTAGAGTTGTCCAAACTTGCTATGTTTATTCAGTTCACCTTCTGTGATTCTCTGACAGCCATCAGTTTGGCATGAGCCAGCAGAGCTGTTAACCATGGATAAAAACAAAGCTTACCTTCCCAAAATCTCGGACATCAAACAGGTCAAAAGGATCGAACAGCTCACTGTTCCGCAACCCAAACTTATCATGGCAGACTTTCAAGAAGGTTCGAATGTTCTTCAGACACAAAAACTAAGAGAGAAAGAAAAGAACTGAAATTTAGTTCCTGCAAGTATCATTAAAATAGTATTGGATTCACAATGAATAGATACATTATTTCAAATACTAATCCACACTGAATGAAAGTAAAGTATGTTATTTAGTCTTTCTTTTCTCAAAATTAAGCTCAGTGCTATGCCATAGATGAAATTGTTCCCATTCAAAGGAAGCCTTCCACAGGTTTAATACAAAAGGCTGTAACCATAATACCATCATTAACAACAAAATTATATTGTCAGCAAGGTCACTCACATTCCTTCCAAATAAATACACGGCTATAAAATTCCTAAACTATTTAAATATGCTGAAAAACCAACAGCCAAGATCTATCATTCATTACAATAAAATGGAAAGGAAGTTGGTGAACCCCAATTGCATACAGGATCTTTGGGGAAGATCCTAGCCAGTGGTCCTCAAACTTTTGTCCTCAATATCTTTATCCTATTAAAAATGATTGAGGATCTGTCCAAAGAGTTTTTGCTTATGTGGTTTATAGTTATAGATACTGATCACATTAAAAATAAAAACTAATTATGAATTTGTAGATTCTCTGAAAGGATTTCAAAGATTCCCAGGATCCTCTGGACCAGACTTTGAGAACCACTGTACCTAGGCCATCAGAGGAAGGCAACCAGGGTGGGAGTTCCAAAGGCTATTTGCCTAGGAGAATGAGTCATGGAGAATTTCTCTTTAATCTCAAATTTACTCCCAAGATAGGATGAATGGGAATGGCAGAGAAGACCAAGCATCTTATATGAACATGAAACCATATCACAAAGAAGTTACCTTTAAAAAAAATTGTTTTAAGTTAAAAAGCTATTCATGTGTGAATTACAAAGAAAGAAAAGAGACCATCTAGTTGGGCAAGTCCACCATCAGGAAGTGTTAAGGATAGTTTCCTTCAATTTTTGTAAGAATCCAGCAATATACCACACCAAACAAGCAAATCAGCTTTGAAAGCTACAGGTTGATTTTTTTTTTTAAAGCAAACTGTCCATAACAGAACCATCCAATGTTACATACAATCCTCTTTATCCTACTATGCATAAGTCAATGGTTATACCAAATGATATTTGATTTGAGAATAAATGTAATAGAAAGAAAATGTAAAGAAAAAAATAATAGCACACAGAGATGAGATTCAAGCAATATGGTCCATGAGAGTTCTAGGAGTTTCTTGGAGAAGGTTCGAGAAATATAGTTCCCTCTTTGCTTATTCTTTCTAGCTTAAGGAGGAACTAGGCTCTCCAAACACTCACATCAGGGACTGACTCCAAGGCACAATTCCACAGTTACATATTCACGTGGATGTAGCCTCTGTCCTCTCAGCTCATGTCAACTGTTCATGAAGGCCCAATATGTCTCTTTTGCTTTTTATCCCTTCCTTTAAAGCTGCAATCCAGCAACAGAGCTCCAGAGTCAAATTTTCTGGCTTAACTCTTAATTGCTAGTTTGAAATAAATCTCTGCGCTATAGAAGTGAAAGCTGTCACTACCATCCCTGAACCTTCAGCAGCTACAATCCATTGAAGGGAGTAAACAACAGCAAAACCCACTATCACCAAGAGTGAAGAGTTCTTCCTTTAATTTAATAAGGGTTTGTTGATTTGACTTTACATTTCCCATTCTCAATAGTATAGGAATAGAAATCCTCAAAATCAGAGTCTTCATATGCTTGGGGTAGACACCCCCCTAATAACTGACCTACTGCTATGAGACTGATAAAACCATCTTGGCAAAATGGGCTAAACCACACAGAGTGTGGTCACTGTGTATGCTGCAGTTTCTTTGGAACCACAGGTGAAAGTTGGATGACAGGGAGATACTCTGAAAAGGGCTTGGCAAGCCCTCCCACCAGAGGTGTGAATGGAGAGTTCAGGGAGGGCTGATACCTCTTCTAAATAGTGGAGGCTACACTTTGTAGTGGCCAGAAACTGGACACTTAGTGGATGCCCATCAATTGGAGAATGGCTGGGTAAATTGTAGTATATGAATGTTATGGAATATTATTGTTCTGTAAGGAATGACCAGCAAGATAAATACAGAGAGGCTTGGAGAGACTTACATGAATTGATGCTGAGTGAAATGAGCAGAACCAGGAGATCATTATCTACCTCAACAATGGTACTATTTGAGGATGTATTCTGATGGAAGTGGATCTCTTCAACAAAGAGACCTAACTCAGTTTCAATTGATCAAGGATGGAAGAAGCAGCTACACCCAAAGAAAGAACACTGGGAAATGAATGTAAATTATTTGCATTTTTGTTTTTCTTCCCAGGTTATTTTTACCTTCTGAATACAATTCTCCCTGTGCAACAAGAGAACTGTTCAGTTCTGCAAACATATATTGTATCTAGGATATATTGTACCCTATTCAACATGTAAAGGACTGCTTGCCATCTGGGGGAGGGGGTGGAGGGAGGGAGGGGAAAAATCGGAACAGAAATGAGTGCAAGGGATAATGCTGTAAAAAATTACCCTGGCATGGATTCTGTCAATAAAAAGTTATTATTAAAAAAAAAAAAAAAAAAAAAAGAAATGACCAACAAGATGACTTCAGAAAGGCCTAAAGAGACTTACATGAACTGATGCTGAGTGAAATGACAGAACCAGGAGATCATTATATACTTCAACAACAATACTATATGATGATCAGTTCTGATGGACGTGGCCCTCTTCAACAATGAGATGAAACAAATCAGTTCCAATAGAATAGTAATGAATTGAACCAGCTACACCCAGAGAAAGAACTCAGGGAAATGAGTGTGAACCACTACATAGAATTCCCAATCCCTCTACTTTTGTCCATCTGCATTTTTGATTCCTTCACAGGTTAATTGTACATTATTTCAAAGTCCGATTCTTCTTGTGCAGCAAAATAATTGTATGGACATGTATACATATATTGTATTTCACATATACTTTAACATATTTAACATGTATTGGTCTACCTGCCATGGGGGGAAGGGAGAAGGGAAAAAATTGGAACAAAAGGTTTGGCAATTGTCAATGCTGAAAAATTATCCATGCATATATTTTGTAAATAAAAAGCTATAATAAAATAAAACAAAAAGTTTTAGCCTACTAAAAAACAAATAAATAAATGGTGGAGACTAAAATAATGCTTATGGAATTTATTGAATATATTATCTCCCTAGAAAGCTCCTTAAAGGCAGGGACCTTGTCTTACATTTGTATCCTGGAATATACACCATAGTGCCTCAGTATAGAGTAGGTATATAATAAATATGTACTAAATTAATGAGATCCATGGCCATGAATAAATGTAAATTTGGTAGAAATCTGAGGGGAAGGAAGAACCATAGGAACGTGTTATATATAGCAAGGTTTTGGTTCTGAATCTAGAAAACCTGCATTCAAATCCCATTTCTGATGTTCATTATCTATGTGATCTTGGATAAGTTATAATTACTTGGACTTCAAGTTTCTTCATCTATAAAATGAATGAATTGAACAAAGGGAATCTATGATCCTATGAGAATTCCAACTCTGGACAGAATGAGGCTCAGCTAGACTCAACTCAGCTTTAGTCAAGACACAAGAACTTTTCAGAGGCCCCAAGGAATCAGTTGTTTGGATAAAGGGAGAGAAGAAACAGCTTGACAAATAGAAGGGGAAAGATTTGGGGATAAAGAAATGATGATTACTTAAGACTGAGCAAAGGAAGGAAGAGGACCAAAGCACAGAGCTTTGCAATAGAAGAGGATGACCTTGAATCTGATCTATAATACAAGGAAAGCCACTATATGTCTTGAAGGATGAACATTAATCAACACAGCAACATCTAACTTCTCCCTCCCTCCTGTTTACTTGGAAGCTCCATTGGCCTTCTGCAGAGTAATATGCCACTGCTTTGAGCCCATCCCTCATCTCAAATTTCCACTAAGCATTTATTTTAATTCTTCCTCAACCTCCAATTTTCAGAGTTAATTATACAGGTTTTAACCATAATTACACCCAGAAAGTTCCAGGTTTCTTTTCATAGCCCGAAATGAGGGAAGCCTTTCTTTTAGTTGCCTACAAAGCATCTGTCTTGTCTTCTTGTTCTTTCAACTCAACAAAGGTGTTTTCAACCTTAAGTTCTCGACTCATCCAGAAAGTCTTTTCCCTGAAATCCAAGCTCAACTCACCCAGATGAGTCTCTATAAAATTTCACTGAGCTCTCCAAAAGTACTTACTCCTGAAAGTTACTTTAATAAAATAGGAGCCAGACTTGGGAGGGGGAAGGGTGGGACAGGCAGGAAAGCAAATGATGCAACATTTAGCAGCATGGCACAGTGGACAGAGTTGAAGACATAAAGCCTACAAGACTAATGGTCTAACCTTACTTCTGATGCTTATTAGCTGTGTGACCAAGAGCAAATTACTCAACTTCTCTGAACCTCAGTTTCTTGAACTGTAAAATTAGTTTGTACTACATGACCCCTAAACCCCTTTCAACTCTTAATCCCATGATTCTGAATGTGGGCCCTCACTTATACCAGGCTTCACTTTTGTGAACAAGTAAGACCGTAGAATGCTAAATGTCAAAACACAGAGCTGGAAGGAATCTTAGAGCACAGAGGAATGGCACAGCTCAAAATATTGCAACATAGAATGTTAGAGATGGAAGGGACATCAGCAGTTATGTCTTTCAACCTACTCATTTTGTCAGTGAGAAAACTGAGGCCCCAAATGAAAAAAGTAATTTGTCCGTATTATATGGATATAAGCAGAGGAGCAAGATTTGCGACAAGGCCATTCAGTAATTCAGCAAATATTTATACAACCTTCAGTGTGCAGAACACTGCAACATAGCAAAGAAACCAATAGGACACACTGCCTGCCCTCCAATATATTAATGCAATAACCAATAATTGAGCACTTATAGGAGCCAGGAACTATGCAAAGTGTTGAAAATACAAAGAAAAGCAAAACACAAGTTCCTCAAGGAACTTACATTCTAAAAAGGAAGGCTACATGTGGACAATTAATAGAGTAGAAGAAGATACTTTGAGAGGGAAGGCATTTGTCGCTGGGGGACCTAGAAAGGCCTCCTGGAGGAAATGAGACAAGAACTGAGTGTCACAGAACACAGAAGAAATTAAGAGGCAAAGGGGAAGAGGGTAAGGCTCACTGGTGGAAGATGAAGTGTCCTATTCCAGGACATAGTCTTAGAATCAAAAGATAAGAGGTTAAAACAAAAACAATGATCGCTATAATACAAAATACCACATGATAAGTATGCACATATAAAAAGACAGGCCAGTGCTTGAGGTTCAAAGAAGAGATCTAGACTTTCTGGAAGTGGTATTTGAATTGAAATTTAAAAGGTGGGTAGAAAATTAACCAATGACAAAAGTAAAGAAGGACATTCTGGGCAAAGACACAGAGACGACCCATTACAAGATAGATGTTAATAGAATATGGATGGAACATAGAATACAGAGAATAAATAAATAATATGATATAAAGTTGCAAAGGTAAGATGACTTTAGACAGTGAACGTAGGGCCTTAAAAGCTAAGAAAAGTCAGAAATTCATCCTCAGTTTCTCAGTTCCCAGTTCTGAATTCTGGCTATACTACATCATATTTATTCTAGTTTTAAAGAGTGGGAAATCCTTCATCACAGTGGTCTGTCTTATCATAGAGCATTTTGGAGATAAAAGAGATTTTAGGAGCTGTTTAGTTCAACCCTTATATTTTAAAGAAGAGGAAACAGAAACCCAGAGAAATGAAATGACTTAAACATAATCATACTAAAATTAGTGTAAGTAAAACAAAGGTCCTTCCCTATCCTAGTGCTATTTTTTGCTACCAATGCCCTTAGCTATAATCACAGACTTCTACCATGCCAAGAAAGGAGCTTAGGCAGAATAGAGACTAAATTCAATGTCTCTTCTTCATACTTGCTATTCCTCTTTACCACTGTGCCTGAAAAAACAGAATCATTGTGACTTGAAATCAATTCTAGATTATTTATCTGGGGCTTGGGGAAATATAAATTAATTAAATTTATGAATATTTCAAGCAACCCAACCTTTCATGGCATCATTATAGTTTAAGTCTAATTTCCTTCTTTATTCCCTACTTGCCCAACATCAAAAACTAGGGGCTATGAGAGAAAAAGGAAGATATATACAGAATACACAAGCTAGCTATTCTGTTCTTGAACAATTCCTGAGAAAGAAATCTGAATTTGGAGTTAGGGAAAATGGTTTCCAATCATGGCTTTACTATTTATTAACCATATGAACTTGGTGTAATCAGTTCCCTCAGTTTCCTTTAGGACCTTAATTTTCCCCACCCAAAGAATGGGAACAATATTTAGATCATGTACCTCAACAGGTTGTGAAGCGGGTGCTTTGTGAGTGGCTAAACAAATGTATACTATTATTAGCACATCTGCTTCAATCTAGGATTTATGTTGATGAATGCATCAGTAACCATATGAATCTTCCGTTTCAATAGTGGAGCAGTTAAGAGGTGCCCGCAGTTAAGGCAGAGCTCCCTGAAAGCAACATAAATCAAGAGAGTTTCCTGACCTGCTCTTACACTCACTTGGGACCCTGAGAGGGATGCAGGCTGTCCTAGCTCTTGGCTTCCACTCCAGGGTAGTTAAATAAGGGTTGACACCTCCCCTGAACAATTCCACCATTCATCCCCTCCTTCAATGACGTGGGTGTTGAGTATTCTGGGATCTGAGAATGTCAGGCTCTTCTCTCCTGGCCATTAATCAGACACTTTAGATCGAATCAGCTTGAAATAAGATTAGTAAAGGGGCACAAACTGGATCCACAGACTCTCCCATCTATTTTCCCAATCCTGGCTGAACAAAACAGACATCTCTCTCCCTCCCTTTCCAGAGTCTTTTGTCACTCGGCTTTCAGAAAGCCCTGGGGTGGATAGGATATATGAGAGAAAGATGCCGAAGCCAAAACAATGGCATAGAAACCAGTCCACATCATCTCAAAATAAAACCACAAGCAAAGGTTTCATTTCTAGAACTACAGTTGTTTCCATTTCAGCCCCTCCTCTCCGGAGGAAAATAGACCTGTTTAGTCTTTTCTTTGGAAAACAAATGGTAGTCATTAGCTTTCCTTAAACAGCTGCTCTACGGTGTGGACATTACACTCTAGTGTTTCTGGGTTATATCATAGGATTGGAAAAGACCTCGAGGTCACCCAGTCCAAACCCTTCATTTTATAAATTTGGAAACTAAAGCTCAAGGAGATTATATGGACTTCATAGAATCATAGGAGCACTGATTTGGAACTAAAAAGAACTTCAGAGGTCACTGATCCTAAACCTCTCATTTTATAGATTAGGAAACCGAGGCACGGAAAAGTAAGTTGCTCAGGGTTACACAGTAAGTCTCCGAGATACAATTTGAATCCAGGTTTTCCTTATTTCAAGTCTAGCGCTCTGTCTGCTACATTATGCTGCCTCACAATTTTCTAGCTCTTTCCACTGCACCATGTTGGCTCATCCTCCTAAGTCTAGGGACACTAAATACCACTTTGCCAGTTTATTCTTAGACAGAGAAACTCCTGGAAATGAAGATGGCTTTGCAAAAAGTCACCACCTGCTTGGCACCCAGGCTCCACGAAAAGATAGCTTCATGTGGGAAGCCAAAAACTGCAGGAGGTAGGACTGGACGGGCTGTGGAAGGACCCCTTCCCTCAAGGATCTTTCTTGGATCAGAGGAACAGATCAAAGAATCATAGATCAGGGAATCTCAATCAGGAATCAGCCGGTCCAAGCTCTTCAAAGTAAAGGGGATGAAGCTGAGAATTTAAAAGGCTCCGCCATTTGGCCACACCTGCACACAAGTTGTCAGAAGCCAGCTCTAAAGCAGGGCTTCCAACTCTGAATATCAAGGACTCTTTCTATTCTATAAAGAATTATGTCTAAAAGACAAAATTCTCAAACACTGTTCTGGGTCACAGCACAGGATGCTTTGCTGAGAGGAATCCCAGCCTACTGTACATTTATGTTGGCAACCTAAGGAAGATACACGCAGTTTCCTGTCAATGAGAGGGATCTGTTTTTGTTTGTTTTTGCTTTTTTTTTTTTTTTTGGTCCAATGCTGTGTGAGCTCAAGGTCTGACGAGTTTCGCCTATAAGCCCATATTGTGTATTTCATAACTATTATGCTTTTCATATACTGAGTAAGGCAGATGGCACAGCAGAGAGAAGACTGGATTTGAAGTGAGGAAGATCTGAATTCAAAATCTGAATAACTACAGACATTTGCTATCCATGTGACTCTGGGCAAGTCATTTAACTGTTTGCCTTGGTTTCCTCATTTATAAAACAGAGATAATAATAGTATCTCCCTCCTGGGGTTGTTGTCAGGGCTATGTAAGATAATAATTGTAAATTACTTAGCATAGTAAGCATTCTATAAATGTTACCTATCATTATTATTATTAACATTTTATATTAAATATTTATATTAAATTTATATCTACAATAATGTAACTTCAAAATTTTTGCAGCATACCTAGCAAAACTTACAGTCGCCTTACCCAGCAAAACACTCATCAAGTTAATGTGCCATGGTGTACTCCTTTGAGAACGACTGCTCTAAAATCAGGAAATCATGAAGTATGTTGAGGTGACCAAATATAGCAATAATATTTATATGTCTGGTTTTGCTACAAAAAATGGATGCTTCTTCTGAATGGAAGACAAGGCCTGAGGAGTGGGAAAAGGGAGAGGAAATCAGGCTGCTACCAGACAGAGTCAAGTTTTCTTTGGATTGGAGCTATGCTTATTCCAGGAGCAGCTACCATGGACACCAGAGATGATGAACTGCCTAATAAGAGACCACACTTCTATAGGGCTTTTAAGGTTTATAAAGTGCTTTCCTTACAATAACTCTGGGATGGGGGAGTCACCATTCATATAATACTTCAGCACTTTAGATAAATTAGGCAGAATAGGAAGTATTATAATAGCAGATAGAGTGTTGGGCTTGGAATCAAGAAAATCCAAAGTTTAAAATCCCCTATTATTATATTTACTAGCAGCAAGACATGAGTAAATCTCTAAAAGGCTATGAGGCTCAGTTTCTGCATCTACAGAATGGGACTAAGCATTTCTCCCATTGGCTTCATAAGGATTTTGTGAAACTCAGATGAGATAAAGTATATGAAGCATCATACAAGGTGTCACATAGACATATATACACATACATATACTATATATATGTATATATGTATATATACACACACACATTATATATACATACATAACACATATATACATAATAGATAGCCATTATGTAATGTACATATTTCTTAATGTATTGTGCACATTTGATTATGTTTTTATGGTACTTACACATTATGTCTATATAAATATATATATATATACATATACATATATATATACACACACATCCATATACAGTATTTATTTATCTGTGAATATGATATAGCTCTCTAATAGACTATATAAGGTCTCCTTTGCATATGTATCCCCAAGCACAGTACCTCAAACACTGTAGATAGTCAATAAGTGCTTGTTGATTGATTGGTATCTATGAGGAAAACAAAACTCATATTAAATAACTAAAAAGAACAAAAAGAACAATTTGTATAACACTTTAGGGTTGACAAAGCGCTTTATAAATATTACTTCAGTTGTCCTAATAACTGCCCTGAAAGTTATGTTATTATTATCTCTACAAGTGAGGAAACTGAGGCAGGAAGGGTCTGAGGCTGGATTTAAACCTGAATCAGTGACTCCAGATCCAAAACTGTAACCACTGAGCCACCTCCTCAAGTAGTGAAATAGTCTGATCAGATTGTGTGCCATGGCCAAAAGAACAGAAAGAAACCTTATGACTAAGGAATTCCTAACTGAGGAATCACCAGCCGAATCCCAAGACCTGCCTTTGCATTCTTTTTCTAGCTCACTAAAGATTAGGGATATCTTAGATCTGTGATTTCAATTAAAAGAGGGAACTCCTAGTGACTCCGGTGTCATACCAGCAATACTTAACAAGGATTGAACTCGAACCCCGTTCTTTTTGACTCTGAGGCCATCTCTATCCACCAACTCAAGGTTGTCTCTCAAGATTATTATAATAAAAAGTGTCTGGGACTTGTTCAATCTAGATTTTTTTTTTTTTAAAGGACGTCAAATTCCTTTTGTTTATTGCTAACTCCAAAACAGCTTAAGGCTCAATGTTCAATCAATTAATTAGCCAACAAATGTTTACTAGACTTCAACCACTGTGGCAGACACTGAGGTGATCAATACATGAGTGAGATAGTCCCTCCCCTGAAGGAGCTTAAGTTAAGTTCCACTGGGCACGACTTGGGTGGGAATATAAAGTACAGCTCTTGGATGGAATGTCTGCTATTCGCATCAACTGCTGCATGTTCCAAATCAAATCAAAGGGTAGCTATGTCCTAGAGTGATATATATCCTGGCTATATCCTTTGTTGAAATCAATAAATTCCATTCTCTGTGAACATCTCTCCTCTAACTCTTAATTTAACCAAACTACTACATGTAGATCATGTCCTCAGCAGGATTCAAACATAGGACTCCTCATTTGAGTACCCTTTTTACTCTATCAGTCTCTAACCCTAACAGACATGCACCCTAATTTCAAGGCAGTCACTGTCTAAAGAGAAAGGTCAATCACATGTGAAATAAGCAACTCTGAGCCATATGCAATGGGTCCAAATGTGTGATATGAAAATAAAGTTCAGAAGGAAAGAGCCCAGGAGAGGCTCAGTACAGTTGATAGGTCACTAAAAAGAAGAGTGTGGATGCCTTTTCAGCCTCTTGTTAACCAACTGATAAAACACAAAATATGAAAGGTCTGCCGTTTAGTCAGGGAGCAGAGGGATGCAAAAAGGTCCCAGTGACAGTGTGAAAGTAGACCTTTTACAGCTGTAGCCTGAAGCATTTCAGCACGCGGTATAACTATTGTGTAGAGAGAAAGGTAAAAGTGACCTTCCTATGGTCATATCATTTATAAATGACAAGTACAGATTTGAGCCTAAGTCCCTTCCTCTTTCCACTTTAGCAGAATTCCCTCTTAAACAGATGAACCAGAAAACCCAGCAGGAATATAAGATAAAAGGGAGTGTTTCAGGCTAGGAAGGGAAAGACTAGGAATGTGAAGAAAAAAAAGAGAGAATAAATACGAGAAGGGGATGGATGAGTTCTGTTGGGGATGTAGGCTTAATGCCAATGGATGCCCCCAGCCCACTGCAGCTTAACTGGCACAAAGCCCAAGCAGCTCAGAGATTTGAGGCTGCATTCAGCAAACAACTGCATGCATCTGGCAGACCTCCTTAACCTCAATCAATCCCAAACCAATGAGAGGCCCTGTTAAACATAAAAAAGAGGGAGAGAGAAAACTAGATGGGGAGGGAAGGGGGGAGGGAAACTGACAAGAGTGTCTGGTGAAACAAAAAAGAATTGTATCCAAGATTTCCCAAGGAAGAGAGACAGGGAAGTCAGGCCAAGAAAAGGAGTGTTTCATTTCTTTAAACTAGAGACCAGAGGCAAGGAACTTGATCACTTGACTTTGTTTATTGATGATCACTTTCGATGCCTATTTAGAAAAACATTCTCTTTCCCTGAAAAATCTAGTTTCCATCCTAGTAACTAGGACCTGAAATCACAGTACCAGAGTTCAAATCTCAGCTCTGCCATTTGCTTCCTGTGTGACCTCCTAAAAACCACTTAGCTTATCTGGACCTTATCTGCAAAATGCCCTCTCAGGTCCTTTATAGATTTAAATCTATGATCCTACAACCTAATTAAAGGAATGCCCATAAATTTAGGAATGGATGAATAAAATGGGGTACAGGAATGTATGCAACAATAACACCAACAGTGCAAAAATCACTTACAAAGCTATAAAAAATAAATTATGTAATATTCATCCATGATTCTAAAGATAAAAGAATACTGGAAACATAGGAAGGGGACAGACTGGGAAAGGCTTATACAAAATCAAAAAACAACAAAAGGCCAAACACAAGATTCTCTTTTTGCTCCTGGAAGTGATAAGGTTCCACTAGAGTTTACTGAATGAAAAAGGGGGGAAGAGAGTAGATCTGCATTTTAGGAAGACCATTTTGATAACTGAGGGGAAGAAGGACTGGATTGGGAAGAAACTTGAAGCTGGTAGAACCACCAGGAGGTTACTGTACTAGTCCAAGGCTGAGGTGATGAGATCCTTCACCAAGATGGTGGCTGTATGAGCAGAGAGAGACACACATGAGAGACATTGTGAGGGTAAAACATGATCAGATTTGGCAACTCATTGGTTACGTGACCAAGAAAGGAGTCAAGGATGACACTTTAATATCAAGTCTGTGTGATTGGGAGAGTGGGAGTATTCACAACAGTAATAGTGATAAAGAAGGGAGGATCTGGAAGAAAAGATGAATTCTGTTTTGGACACATTGAGTTTGAGGTGGCTATTGAGACATTCCAATATCTAACAGATAATAAGAGATGTGAGAATGGAGGTCATGAGAAAAGTTAGGGTGAGATAAATAGATTCAAGAATCTGTAGAGATGATAATTGAGTTGATAATTGAATCCATAGAAGCTAATGAAATCATCAAGGTAAATCCTGTGGGAAACCTAGTAAATAAAGGTGACCTAAATGAACATCAGGACAGTTAGGTGGTGAAGTAGAAAGAGTGACAAACCAAGCACAAAGTCAGGGAGACTTGATTGAGCTGTGTCACAAAGAATGGGACAGAATAGAAATGACTGAACCACAACAAATAAAGATCCAGCAAAGGGATGGAGGAATGTCAGGCAGGTAGGAGAACCAGGAGAGAGAAGAATCATGAAAACCTAATTAGACAGTATCCAGAAGAGAGCGACTGACAATATCAAAAGGTAAGAAGATGAGGATTGAGAAAAGGCTATCAGAACTGGCAATT
Organism: Antechinus flavipes; assembly: GCF_016432865.1. Lineage (NCBI taxonomy): Eukaryota > Metazoa > Chordata > Mammalia > Dasyuromorphia > Dasyuridae > Antechinus > Antechinus flavipes. Next base: position 506,158,361 of record NC_067399.1, read on the forward strand.
AAGAGATCACGAGTAACTTTCAAGAGAGCAATTTCAGCTATTGCTCCAAAAGGGAGCTGAGGACAAGAAAATTGGAGGAGATGACTAGTCTGTGTTCAGGGGAATCCCAAATGCCTTACTGTTAAGTATTTGCATTATTTATAGTGAAGGCTGTAGGGAAGAAAGGGAAGTTGAGAGGACAGAAATGGATTTCCCCTCCAGTTTTTTATCACTACCTATCTCACACACCTAAGTTATACAATACATGGGCCAACTATCTTAACAGATAAGAAAAGAATACCAAATTTCCTTTCAGGAATAAGTACCTGCACTGAAATTAGTTATGTGCCTGAGATAGTCACTGGAAACAACCAGAGGTTCCCACAGATTTGACAATCAATCAAAAAATATTTACCTACGGAGTTCAGTGGATTTAGTACTGGGCCTAAAGTCAGAACGCCTCATCTTCATGAATTCAAATCAAGTTTCAGACACTTATTAGCTGTAAGACCTTAACCCTGTTTGCCTCAGTTTCTTCAATTGTAAAAGGAGCCAGAAAAGGAAATTGCAAACCACGTTAGTGTCTTTGCCAAGAAAACCCCCAAACTGGATCAGAATCAGAAAGGACTCAGACAATGGAAATAAAAAATAAACAAAAATGCCAGACTTTGTGCTAGGCTCTGTGGGTATATAGAGACAACTGAAACTTCCAATCGTTACAAAAGACAACATATTATTATGTATAATATGTACAATAAAAGGCTATTTTGGGTGGGGGAAAGACACTAGCACCTGAGCAAATCAGGAAAAGTCTCACTTAAAGTGGTATTTGAGTTAAGACTACAAAGATACTAGATGCTTTTAAAGGGGGTGTAGAAGGAGTGTATTCCAGGCAAGGAAAGGCTCTGGGGAGTATGGAAAAAGGAGACAAAGAATTATAAATGGTACTGCCAAGATGGCCAATATGATTGGCCTTTAACACATGTGAAAAGACTGGAGAGCTAAGTCAGAATCAGGATGTAAAGGACTTTAAATGCCAAAACATCAGAGTTTGTATTCAATTTCAGAGTTAACATTAAGCAAGTCACTAAAAGCACCCTAGGTCTTAGTTTCTTATCTGTGAAATCAGGTGGCTGGACTCAATGGTCTCTGATGGCCCCTCTAACTCTAGAGCTACAATCCTAACTAGGGAGCTACTGGAGTTTATTAACGAGAAAGAGACCTGGTGAGACCCACACTTTAGGACTACTGCTTTAGCAACTGTAAGGAAGATGGTGAGGAAAGCAACAGCCCGGAGTCAGGGAGATCAATTAGAAGGCTAGTTCAAGGAAGTGTTGATGAAGGTCTGAACTAGCATAGTGACTGTGGAAAGGGAGAAAATAGAAGAAATCTCAGTGCTATGAAGGTGTAGCTGGCATAAAGGAGTTTATTCAGTGGACAAAGAGTTGGCCTAAGCATCAGGAAAATGAGTCAAGTGCTGCCCCTAATAATCAGTTGCTATATAACCTTTAAACTCTTAATGTTCCCAGGCCATTCTCTAAAACTATTAATTGCAGAGAAGACATGACTTGCACTGGTAAAAGGAGTTCTTCACTCAGAACTGCATGAAGCAGAATAGCAAGAACAGCAATACTGAATTTGGGAGTCAGGAAGACCTGGCGCAAATCTTACTAACTACTTGGCCTTTACTATTTGATGCTTAGCAAGTCACTCAATTGCACTGAGCTTCATCTATAAAGTCACTCAACTGCATTGAGCTTTCTCATCTATAAAGTAAGGTGATTGAACTCAAAGACCTCTAAGGTCTCTGCCAGCTGTAAATCAATGATCCTATGAAACCACAGATCCTAAACCAAAAAACAAAAAACAACAAACAAGATTACATTAGGGGTTTCCAGAGCCATAATGGGAGACAAGGAAGAGGAAGATTGCCTGAAGATTTGAACTCCAAAGCCTTAAACATTCCTTTTTCCAAAGTACAATCTGAATACAGAATCTTTAAGTGTGGTGTAGTGTCCCATCTGACCCTGGGAAGACCAGGCTGAACATAAATAAGCTTTATAGAGGAGCCTGTTCCCATGGGAGGATATGTAAAAGGAAGAAACTTGGTACAATGACCCCACGCCATCTGGAAAATTAGGCACTCTTGGAAAATCAGTCTGCTAAGTGCTTGGCTATCAAGGGCAGTAAGGATCAGGAAATCATTTTTTTAATGCTTATCTCTTAATAAATAAAATGAAACAAATTTTATTTGGGAGAAGAGTAGGGCATTGGAGGTGGGTAGAGAAGAAAAATAGACATCACTCTGCATATACATATTATTGCTAAGACAGTAGATTAACAGTATCATCTCCAGAGACCAGTCAGAAGCAATTTAATGAAACATCATTCTGAGTTAATAAAGTCACAGAAACTCAGGCTATTAGGCCTTCCAGTGATCTCAGAGATGATCTAATTTGACCTCCTCATTTTAGAGACAAGGAACCTGAGGTCTAGAGTGGTGAAGTCACATATCTAGGATCACACAGCAAATCAACAACAGAGCTACATCAGAAAGTCTTCTAATTCCCAGTCCAGTGTTCCCTCTAATGCACCATTGGTGTCTCCCTCAGCTTGGGTGGGAGTAAGAGTAGCTACCAATCCAGTATAATTTAAGAGATTGTAGGAAAAGGCCCCCTGACTCAAAACCTCTTCCAGTTACTTGGATCTAAAGCACTGATAGCTTGGTAAAATTATGGATCTTCCCTGGGATACTATCAAACTGAGCCTTTATTATCCATGAACAACCTAGCACCTACTTTAGCAGCTTGAGGGGAGAGAGGTGTTCCAGGATATAGGGTATTGCTAAAGAAAAGAGATGAAAGCTGGATAACAAAGTGGAGGGGGGGCGGGAGAGGGGGAGAAGGGGTGGAAGGTAACCAAGGTAACTGGATACCTGAAAAGGAGAGAGGGGAAAACAAGTTCACCACTCATCCACCCTTTGGGGAGCAAAGGATAGAGGGAAGAGGCAGTAGAATCAAATGTACCTAAGGTGATAAGTTAAAGACACACAGTAGAACCATCCCCATGGGCATCTAGCTGCCTACTTAATGGACCATATCCAGGTTTTATCTTCAGGCTCTCCATCAACAATCCAGCAGCACGGAATGAACCCAGCAGCCTCACTGCCACTCACCACACAAAGACAATGAGAAAGGGTGTTTGGTTTCACTTAGTGACTATGATGTAAGAGAGTTCCCTTTATCTCTCTAGGCATACACTCCAAGGCAGTTCTAAAGGATGAGGAAGGGGGGAGTTGCAACAGAGGAGAAAAGGGAGAGAAAGAAAGGGGGAGAAAGGAGCAAATTGTCAGCAGATAATTGTCTTAAGAAAACTGGTAAAAGAAAAGAGGAGATGGGCAGTGGAGGAAAGAGGAGAGATTTAGGAAAAGAGGAGAGGCAAGATTTCATGCACATGCACGAAGCCACATGCCTTGCATGGTCATACTTTTTAACAGCCAGCTAATCTCTTTAATTACATATATATATATATGATCCTGGCCGTAAAGGGCCAAGAAATGATTCACCATGCACCTTTCAGAGCTGACCCACTTGTCTACACTTCATATTTTCCTTATTTTCTCCTCTATGTACTTTTTAAAAAATGCTTTAATGATACTTCTTCCTCTTGTTTGTTGGCGGTTGTGATGACGCCATCCTCCTCCTCCTCTTCTATTTCTTCCTCTCCTTCTTTTCCTTTGGGTTCTTGTACTTCTTCCAACCTGATCACTACCTCCTCTTTCTGTCCTTCTTCCCTTACCACTATTATTCTAAATCATTGTTGCTCATTTATTTAAGTCATAGCTGACCCCTTGTGATTTGGGATTTTTTTGGCAAAGATACTGAAATGATTTGCCATTTCCTTGTCCGCCTCATTTTGTGGATGAGCAAACTGAGGTTCAGTGATTTGCCCAGGATCACACAGCTAATCTCTGAGCCCAGATTTGATCTTTCTGTCTCAGGTGCTCTATCCACTATGCTACTTAACTGCCGTTATCCTAAAACATGCAGGGAACCCAACAGCAGCCACATCTTGCTCCAAAGCCCTCAAAAAATGAATGATAGAAAATAAATGAATGTGGGGGTGAGGGGATGTTTTTTTTTGGTTTTCCCCTACTAGTTTACAAAGCAGGTGTGGTATACAGGACAGAAAGCTGGTTCAAGAACCAGTTTCAAATCTCACCTCACGTATATACAGACCCTGACTCTTGGCAATCTTTCAGCATTCTAGGCACTTCTCTAAGATTCTGGATTACAAAGAAGGTACATTAGAAGTTCCCTCTATCAAAGAAATCACAAGTTCAGACCCTATTCCCTCTCTCAACTAAAAACAAAGCAGACTATAAAGTAGTAACTCAGTTCTACTTTTTGTCTTCAAACGAGTGCACTGCTTGAGGAGCTGGGAAAAAGGACAGAAATCCCTAGTTCTTTTACTTGGTTGTTTTCCTTTAAGAAAACCTGAGTCTGAGTCATAAAGTACAGAGCCCCAAGATAATCTAGCCCAGAGTTTCTCACTGAAGAAAAGTGACTGGGGCTTTAGGCTCAATTCTCAACTCATCGATTATACTGGATAGAGAAATTTTGGGTTAAGACAGCAGATTTATCTATACTGTGTCAGAGATTATATTATTCCAGGGCAATTTAATGTGAAAATATCTTCCATTTGTGAACATTTTCTTCTAGGAGCATGCACAGGGAGAGACGATCTTGCTCAGTCAAGCTGATGAATGAACTTCAACTATCTTTGTGCATGGACCTAAATAAAGTGTCTCTGTACTCCCCTAAACGTGCATTTAACATTAAAATATTCTGCCTCCAGTGGTCTCTCCTCCCTCCCCTACCTTTCTGTGTGTAGGGGGGAGGGAGGGGCAGAGACAAAGCAAGGAGGACAGCAATTTATTCCTTTGGCAAACACTGAAGGTCATTTAAAGGATAATATCCAAGGCCATCTTAAGTAAACTTGCCCAGGGCTACTACACAGGGAGTAGGTGTGAAATCAATTTGAATTCAGATCCTCCTGAGTCCAGGCCCAATACTCTATTCACTGCACCACCTATCTACCTCAAACTTATGCTATGGCAATTCAAAAAACAAGTTCCTCACCACAACAGGAAGACCAAGGTTCAAGTTCTGATTCTAAACAATGACTGTTGGGACATCGGACAACTTTTAAAACATCCTTCATATGGCAGAACTGAGTGTCTAGAATCACACCCAAGACTCAGAATATCCAATGATGAATCTCCGAAGTCCACAAGGTGCCACCATGACAAAATGCAAAGGAATGAGACTAGATGACCTTTTAAAGCACAACCCAGCCCTAACACTTTTTGATCAAAAAGAATAAGGAATCTAAAGTACTTTGTGAACTTTAAAATGAAATACAAATAAAATTATTAATAATTATCATCTCAACTTTTTTGATAGAGTTCAGATAAAGCAATCTTAAGACTTTCTACTATTCTTTTTATATTTCATGTTCTCTAGACTATGGCATAAGTGGATAATTTCTTGCAACTGAATAAAAATACAAGGAGGTAAACCAATCCTCTGCAGGCCTGCTAAGAATGCACTAGGTATGCCAACTACAGGATCAAGGTTCAGAACAAGGTGCTTCCCATGTGATTATTTTTTCCCCTTTTTACCTATTTAATAGTATTTTATTTTTTTCCAATTACATGTAAAAATAATTTTCAACACTCACTTATTATGAGATTTCTAGTTCCAAATTTTTTTCTTTCTTTCTACTCTTCCTTTCCCAAAATGGTAATCTATCTCATATAGATTAAACATGTGCCATAATATTACACATAATTACACATTTGTCATATTGCAAAGAAAAATCACAACAAAAGAGAGAAACCATGAAAAGGAGGGGAAAAAAGAAAATAATATGCATCAACCTGTATTCAGATTCTCTGAATGTGGATAGCATTTTCTATCATGAGCCTTTTGGAATTGTCTTCGTATTGCTGAGAAGAGCTAACTCAATTAAAGTAGATCATTGCACAATGTGGCTGTTACTGGATACAATGTTTTCTTGGTTCTGCCCACATCACCCAACATTAGTTCATGTCTTTCCAATTTTTCTGAAATCTGCCTGTTTATCATTTCTTATAGATTAAAAAAAAAATCTGCTATTAACATTTTTGTACATGTGGGTCCTTTTCTATTTTTCTGATCTCTTTCAGGTACAGACCTAGTAGTGGTATTACTGGATCAAAGGGTATGTACAGTTTTATAGCCTTTTGAGTACAATTCCAAATTATTCTCCAAAATGGCTGAATCAATTCACAACTCCACTAACAATGCATTAGTGTTCCACTTTTCCCCACATCCTCCTCAATATCTCATGTAATTTCAATCACTTCTGCCAGATGTCTCTATTTTGAAAGGTTTTTGTTCCATTTATCTTGGAGATTAGGAATATTTCAGTGACACTAATTAAAGATGTTACATTTTTAATAGATCATGGTTGCATTATTCTAAGACTGTTTTCAACTCTCATATTCTTGGTTTCTATACAACCTTCACAAAGAAAGCCTCTGTACAAGGATCTTCCCTCTCCCAAATCCCTTACCATTAGATGCACAGTGGCTTGGCAAAGGATGCTTCATTGGATCCATCCTTGCCAGAAGAGAGAAATAGTGATCCAAACTTCTACAAATATGATTGTATGACCTAATATATCAGGGATTATGGGTAGAGGCTAAGGTACAGGCTAACCCCACTCTCTTCTAAAGTAGGGATTCTTAAACTTTTTCCACTTGCAACTCCCTTTTGGCCAAGGAATTTTTATGTGACTCCAACTATGTAGGTATATAAATCAAATATTTACTGATAATAAATCATAATTTTGCAACCCCCACATCCTACTACATGATCCCATATGGAATCTCAACTCAGTTTAAGAAACTTTGTTCTAAAGCACCAAAGACATGGATCAAGAGTAACCTGCTTAGAAATTGTAGATGTCACTGGTTTTTACGGAAGTAAACATCTTATATTGTTTCCCTTGGGATGGATCCACTGTGCATCATACTAAGGACATGTGATTTATATAGTCCAAGAAATTGAGTTTTCAATTGAAAAAATAGAAATATTGGCACTAAATTGGATTGAATATTTTTACAAGGTTCCACCAGTCTATTCAAGAGTGCAGAATTTCAAAATAATTTACTTTCATCCTCATTCTAAAATACTTCCATATCTAAATCAATATCAAGTACTTTAAAGTGAAGTTAAAAAAACAAGAAGTCAAGAAAACAAAAAATGATATTTTTCTTAAAAAAAAAAGTCAAAGACAGTGGGACTTTAAATATCTTGGAAAAGAACACAGAGCACACGTGTTTGTTAGCTGTTGCTTAATTTATTTGGTTTTACTTTGTTAAGGGGTTTATGTAAAATTTTACTCAATATATTTGTTAGTAGTGATTGTGTATATAATTTTTTAAAATGTTTCCATATCAATGCTCAAGGAAAAAAAAAATCAGCTGTCTTGGTACACCTTCTTTTTTTGAAAAGATAAGGGATTTAGGAAAATGCATCATCATAGATTCTGTCAGATGTTACATATTCTGACAAGTCAATTGGTTTGCTGAATTTGTTTCTCTCTCTCTTTTTTTAATTCTTAGTTACAGTAAATGGTTCACTAGTTAGGAGAGGGCAATGGATATATTCCAAAATGAAGGTAATATAAACACAACTCTAAACATGGGAGTATACATATTTGATTGGGTGGGGAGCATCCAGGAAAGCGGGTACTGAGGCTGATTAGAAGAGGCTGGCTATATGGTTGATGCCTTATTCCCTTTTCTCTTCACTAAATCATCTTCCCTCATCCCCTGCTCCTTCACCAAGATGGAATGAATTCCACCCAAGGCTCCCTTTGAGAGCAAAAACTTCGCTAGTAGCTAAAAGGAAGAAGTCTGTGAGTAAGCATCATAACCCTTAGATGAAAACACATCTTCATCTTGCTGCTCTTTTTGGAGCATAATATATCTGCTAAGTGACTATTTGATCCAAGGGAGTACAAAGAAGAACAAAATTATTAAGACATTGAGGTCAGGGCTCAAACTAAAGATTTACTACAAACCTGAGAGGAAAACTGTTTTGTTTTGTTTTTTTTAACTGTCTCTCCCTAACTATGTTTCCTATACATATTGCTGAGAGTAGTGAGAGAATTCAAATCCTACTAGCCTGAATTTGAAATCCTATAGACAGTCATAGTGTGAGTTAGTACTTTAGATTTTGTCATGTAATGTAGTGAAGAGGATAGCTTTGAGGTTCTTTAAGGTTCCTTCTAGCTTTGACATTCAGTGATCTAAAATCCCTTCTGGAACTCACACTCTACTTCTCGCATAGACCACAATGACATTTTGTGCCAGTTACAGTCTCCTCCTTCCCTCACATCTTCCACAATTAAACAGCTCAATAATTCCCATTTGTTCACAATCCTTGATGCAATCACCCAAAGAACCTTGTCTAAATTATGAAAACAACCCATTCAGTCTTCTCCATTTCCCTCATACCCTAAAAGTAAATGCTGGTGACATTCACCACTGTGCCCACATGCTGGGTAATTCTCCGCCTAGTGCCTGGGCTCATCATCCCCATTACAGTTTGGACTGCCCTACTGTTCAATCCAATCCCAGCATAATCCTCACAGCTATTTTAGTTTCTAAAACACTACACAAATTAAAGCCAAATGCTTCTCTTAATTGCCAGAACACACCAAATTATCAGCCTCCGGTCTGAGTAAACAAGTCTCTCTATTGTTTCTTCCTGCTGAGTTAAAATTATGGAAAATATTACTGTGGCACTAGAAAGCATCCCTAAAAGGAAAGGGGAAAAAAAAACACCTATATACTCCAATTCCTGCTTTTGCTAAACACACACACACACACACACACACACACACACACACACAATAATAACAAAAAGCAACAAAATGGCTTTTTAAAAAAATTTTGTTTGGTTGAAGGGGTAGAGAGAGAAGACATTTCCCTTCCCAAGGCAATCTTACAGAATCTATTTTAAAACTCAAAGAAGGAAACCTTTAGAGGCCTAGGAACTGTTTTAATCGAAGGAGGAATTCCTACAAGAAATCCCAAGACCCGAACATTTAACAAACCGTTTTTTGTTGTTGTTGGGTTTTGTTTTGTTTTTTGGCTGAAGCAATTAGGGTTAAGTGACTTGCCCAGGGTCACACAGCCAGGAAGTATTAAATATCTGAGGCCAGATTTGTCCTCCTGACTTCAGGGCTGGTGCTCTATGCACTATACCAACTAGGTGCCCCCACAAAGAGCTTTCTTAGAAAAATGATAGACAAATGTAGCTAAGGATTTTATGTGCTTTCAGAATAATTGCCTAATACAAAGCTCTTTAAGTCAACCAAGATGCCTGACTTTGTGTCACAGAGGGCATAACTGATTCCCTTCAGCAGCCAAGGGGCTAGCTACACAGCAGCATTTTGAGTTTTGTCTGACAATGTCTCCAGTTTAATCTGGGATCCTGTTTCACCTATGCTAGTCTTTCTAAGGGCAAATTTGGAGCAGGAAATTGGGTTGACCAACCATGCTCTCCCATTCTCCCCCCCCCCCCCAAAAAAAAAACCACCAAGATCTGCCATTAATCCCATTAGAATATCTTCTCCTTGCTTTTGATTATTACAAACCCCCATCGAGTTCCTTCCTGGCTTCTCTTTTCTTTCTCTACTACTCAGGTGCTTGTCACAAAACTGATTTGCTTGTCATTCCTTGGGCATCTAAAGACACCACTTTCATAGGCTCTAGATCTGGAAAGAACCTTAGAGATCATCTAGTTCAGTTGTCAAACTTGCAGCCAGTGGGCGGGCAAAACTCCTGAGTGCAGTCGGAACCAAATTAAATGTCATTGGGAAATGTTTAGCGAAATAAATAAAATATAATACAACATAGATGATATGAATTTTGTGGTTTTCTAAGCCAATATGTGGCTTGCAGGGATCCATTTCTATTTGAGTCTGGCACCACTGGTCTAATTTAAACCTCTCATTTTGCAGAAGAAGGAAACAAGCTCTGAGGGATGAATGGAGATGGTGAAGATCACACAAGTAGTAATCAGCAGAGCTAGGGCCCAAACTCTGATCAAAGGAAAGATCTCATAGCATCATTAGAGCTGTAAGGCACTTTAGAGATTGTCTAGCTCAAACTGATCATTTCTGAGAAGAGGAAAATTCACTTGAACCAAGTGGATGTTTTTTTAAGTGCTTACTATGTTCTAGGCACTATGATAAATGCTAAAGCTACAAGTAAGAAAAAGACAGATAATCCCTGCCCTCAGGGATTGTAGATTCTTACAATCTAATGTAAGAAGATAATACACAAAAGAAACCTGGAAAGCATGAGGGAGACAAGGAGGAGGTGTTCAATGATAGAAAGGGGATGTTAAAGAGACAAAGAGAAACAGAGAGTGGAGAGAGAAGAGTTTTGGGGTGTGCTTTAATTAAGATCTTGATTTATTCTACAATTCCATCATTCTAACAGAATAATCTATGTTGCGGCACTAAGAAAATTGGAGTGGTCCTCAGCCATCCCAGGTGACAGTTATGTGTAAATAACAGTCTCTTTAGAAAAGAGTATTTAAATTTTTTTCAATTCTGAACAATGTTTTCAATTCTAAACCTAATCAACACCAAATAAAATGAGCAATTCCATATTTAAGTAGAGCAGGGAAAAAGGATTGTACAAGAGACTGAAAATCTCTTCACAACAAATGCACTTGCATTTTTTGAACCTTACCTGGGAACTTCACTACTTACCAGCTAAATAACAAAAGAAAACCCTTTGCTTTGAAAACGACATCACTCATTGAGCTCAGAAGTAAGGCATACATAATGAAAGAAGACAAGCTTGATTGAAAGCTACAAAGGGGCGCATTAAGCTCAATGACTGAAAAGTAAATGACCCTTTTGTACATAACAACAGTGAGCACATTAAAAGTGAAGTTTTTAGCATTACCTCTCCACAAATACCAAGGGAAATAAAACATCTTTCTCCAGTATTGCAAATGCCATTAATCAAACTATTCAGTTAGTACCTATCATTGCAAGAAGAAAAAAAAATAAAATTTTATGTTAAGTTATCATCACCAATCACTTCTAGTTATATCTAAGCAATGACTTGAGACCACTGGTAAAAGACACCAGGGAGCCAAATACTCCTTCCTTGAGACTTCTATCTGTTTAGTATGTAATAACTGATGAGGGCCTCACATATGTCTATATGGAAGTCATTTCAGATTTGCTGAGGCTATTGGATCAACCTCAGAACTTTGGTTTGGTGTGCAAAAATAATGAGGGGGTAAATAATAGACTAGAATGTAAAATAGGAACACTAATTGTACAACTTGTATAGAGTCAGGGAAAGATATTTGTCCAGACTCCTGCCATCTACCAGTAACAAGTTTATATTAGTTATCTAGTATGTACCAGGTTTTGCCCTCATGAACCTTTTATTCTATCAGGGAAGAAAAAACATATATAAGTTTGTGAAAATATATTCAAAAATAATACAAAATAATGGGAGACATGTAAAGACATGTGCTAGCATTTTGAGAGAATCAGGAAAGGTTTTTGAAGGTGAGGTCCAAGCTAAGCTTTGAAAGAAACAAGAGACTCTTAAGAAGTAGAAAAGTTAATTTCTAGACAGATTTGGAAAATCACTATGTGGGTGGCTTCTAGTTGTCAAAATATGTATCCTTTTGGGATATGGCTAAGTACATAGTATTATAGGGATCACATGCATTATTGATTGAGTCCCCTTTTGACAGAAGCCAGACCCTCTTCTCATCTTCCTCTCCAGTGGACATCTGACCCAGGTCAAAGGAACCGAATCTCTCAAATCTGAACTGGAAAGGTAGTCCTTTTCCTTGCCAAGGCCTACCCCTCAATATGCATTCTTGATCCCAACCTTTCCTATCTTCTCCAGCTAACTGTCCCCTCTATCATCCTTTCTTTCTCCCTATTCTTCAGTTTCTCCCTATCTGTTCTCTTCTTCCCTGCCTCCTACAATTATGTCTTCTCCATCCTTAAAAAGCCCTCACTGAAGCCGACTATTCTTCAGTAATTATCATCATAAATCTCTCCTCTCTTCCTCAGCTGAACTCCTTAAGAAAACAAGTCTACAATAGATATCTCTTCCTCAACTCACCCTCTTATAAACCCTCTTCAGTCTAATTTTCCACCTCATCCCTCAACTGGAACTTCTCTCTTCAAAGCTACCAGTAATCTCTTACTTGACCAATCTAATGATTTCTTCTTAGTCCTCATCCTTGTCTATTTCTCTGCAGTCTTTGACATTTGGTCAAATGTTGATTCTTCTGGGAACTCTCTTTTCTCTCTGGGTAATCATCTCATTAGTCCCAAAGGGTTCAATCAGCGTGAGTTTGCTGATTTACAATTCTGTGTATCAAGCCCTTTCCTCTCTTCTTATAATCACCAGAAGTCTATTGAATATTTCAAAATGGATGCCTTTAGGCATCTCAAACTCAACTCATTAACAACAGATCCCAATACCCTCCTCCTAGGCCACCATTCCTCTCCCATATTCCCTCTATTATGATGCTTCACTTTTGTATTTGCATCTCCAGGTTTACAATAAATTTCACACATAATAAGTGTTTTGTAAATAAATGCTCTTTTTCACCAGTGCAATCCATTCATTCAGAATCATTTAGCCTTTGTCTTTCATTATTAGCAAAATGGTTTTAGAATTAAATGAGAAGCAGGAGCCTACCTGCACTCAAAATCTGTCCCTTCCACACCTAGGCAGCTAGAAGTATACAGAAGTTTACATATTATAGGAAATGTGATATATTCATTCGGTATTAGAACCAAATGATATATTAACACAGGCCAATTCATGGAATAATGGGTTCCAGTTTTCAAAGCTATGAAATTTAGCTCTGATTTAAAAGAACACGAGTCAGAAGAGTGAGGTTTGAATCCCATTCTGATCCCCTGGAAGTCAAGTGACTAGGCAAGTCATTCCATGTGTCTCATCCAGGTCTCTAAGTCTTAGTTTTACTAAGAGGTATTAGTATCTGTTTTATAGAAGACAAAGGTGCAGATGAGATCAGAGATGCACAACACATCATCAAATGTCATATTTCTTTAAAAAAAAAAAACTAGACTTGTGATTTTATTGGTATAAGGTAGTAGTTCCCACTTGGTGGTTCTCAAACCTTTTGGAGGCTCATCATTTTGGTTCAAAAGGTTCACAATGAACATTCTTCAGTGATACCTTCAACATTAAATAACTGCTGAATAATATGAATAACAAAGTAAATCACACTAGGAACTCATGATGCTTTTTTTTCCCTTTAAATTAAAAGACTTCCCAGAAGAACAAAAAAGTTGGGAGCCACTGATAGGGAGAACTTTGGCCAAAGATGGAAATCAGTAAATTTTTTGCAACTTAAAGCTAAAGGTACTGAGGAAGTGACTGATCTAAGGACTTTTAGCCAGAATGACCCAAGAATTTTTCTTGACTCTAAAACTATATTTCTATCCATTATACTACAGTTATTCCACCTAATGTGGCATAAAAATATAAATTATCATCAACATTAAAATGTCAAATAAAAAAAAATAAACTTTGGTTACTTTGGGGGTTGTGTCCACACCAGAGGCAATCGGGGTTAAGTTGTTAGAATTCTTACAAGGTGCTAAATCGGTTGTCTAATTTTAGCATTGTGCTTAGCAGTTCTCTGGTTCACTAATGTATTTAGTACTCATTGGAGTTCTACAAGATCACAAGTTACACCTCCCACAATCCCACTCTCTTAAAGGTGTGAACTCAAAGGTTGACTCCCACTCTCGGAGGAAGAGTCAACCTTTGAGTTCACACCTTTAAGAGATCATATATAAGGAGTTCCCACAAGCCAACTAGAGACTTCTGGGAGATTAAGAAGCCAGGATTCAGTTGGGCAGAATGAAGGATTCAAAGAGAGCTGAAGTTGGCAGAGGCAAAAGGACTAGCAACAGGAGCTCTTGGAACCAAGGAGAGAGATAGGCTTCTAAGAAAACTAACCGCACTATTTTGGAAGAGACAATAAAAGCCTGGACTTTAATTCCTGGCTGCATTTGAGGTGATTATTACTCTGAACTGAAAGGAAGGCTGCCTCCAGAAGCTCACAAGAAACCTGCTCCCAGAGAATATTATATTCTCGAGAAGAAGAGAACATTGTATTAAGTGACTTGCCTAGGGTCACACAGCTGGTGAGTGTTTGAGGTCACATTTGAACTCGGGTCCTCCTGACTCCAAAACTGGTACCCAACACGCTACGCCATCTAGCTGCTCCTTTGGTTACATTTGATTTGATTTGATTTTGTTTAACTTTTCTGTCCTAATTCCCAATAATGATATAATAATTGATAATATTCGTGTTACCATTATTAAAAATAATTTCTGCCAGGATACACTAGTATGTATGGTTGGTACAATTCTAAAATAGCCCAATCACTTTGGTAGCAATTTTTAACTATGCTAAAAAAGAGACTAAAAGATCCATATCCTTTAACCCAGAGATTGCACTAATAAATGCATCTACTCCCAAGGAGGTCAGTAATCAACAGAAAAATCTCACATATATTAAAATATTTATAGGAGCACCTTCTGTAGTAGCAAAGAACTAGAAGCAAAATTAATGAATCATTCAGGGACTAATTAAACATTGCCCAGTGTATTTGATTATAATTGTATATAACATAAATAATATTTTCATGAGAAAAGCAATAGATATATAGAATAGAGAAAATCACAGGAAAGTTTATATAAACTACAAAGGAAAATAAGCAAAATCAGAAAACAATATATATAATTACTTTGTTGCTGTTTAGTCATTTTCACTTATGTCCAACTCTTCATGATCCTATTTGGGGTTTTCTTGGCAAAGACACTGAAATGATTTGACATTTCCTTCTCCAATTCATTTGACAGATGAGGAAAACTTTGGTAAATAGGCTTAAGTGATTTGTTCAGGGTCACACAAATAGCACATATCTGAGACCAGATTTGAACCCAAGAGGAAGGACTCATCTGGAAGAAAGACTCCAAGTCTGGAGCTCTATCCACATGTTACTCACCTGCCCCAATATAATTACTACAATAAAGTAATTAGGAAAAACAACAACAAATAAACTTTTGAAATCAAATGAAACATAGAAGATGCTGAATACATTGATAAAATTATAATAATCAATATTGGCCTCAAATTAGATATAGGAGAAAATAATTGCTTCCTTTCTTTTTAGCAGTGAGGGGCATAGGTACTTAGCACTATACGTAATATTGGAAGTGGAAGGTTTGTTAGTTTTGCTAGTTTCTCCTTTCCTCCCCTCAACCCCACATATTTTTAAATTCTTTATTTATTTAATTCTTAATATTTTAATTGGCTCTTCTAGAAAGGGAAGGGATCAAACATATCAGCAATAAATAAATAAATAATCCTAGCAATATTGTCTGTATTTCACTGGCAATTTCTGTAAGATGAAGAGTCACCAGAATATCTACCCCAGGGAGTTAGGAAATCAGTAGACATCCAGGAACCTTTCAATTTCCAAAATATTATTTCACTAAGACTAAGTCAAAGAGTTATCCTCTCAAGACAAGAAGGAATTCCCCTTGATTCAACCCAGACATTATTGTTCAACCACTGAAAAAACTTCCTCTGTCTCTTCCTCCCCCTTCCCTGGTATCAAATGTTTCTCCTTCCTTTTTCTTCTGTTGGGTGGATCCTGCATCTTTTCCTTTGCCAAAAGGACAGTTAGGGAGGAACCCACTGTTACTCATTTTGTCTGACAGAAAACTGGAAACACTGGTATCCAGGATAGCTGGGGGCTACAAGTTTCCGCACTTGCCATCTACCCCACATAAGATCATGGATTTAATAGATCATGGAAGGAATCCTGCGGTACTACTATTTACAGATGAGGAATTATAAACTCAGACAAGTGAAGTGAATTACCTAAAGTCCCACAGCTAATAAGTGATTTTTAAAAAGCCAAGTCTGAAGACTTTAACTCTACTCTCAGTACCCCAATAATTCTAAAACTGCAAGATCCAAAGAAAGTTCTAGACTCCATCAGAAGCTATGGTTCCTTAGATACCACGAAGAAAAAACAGCAATTCAGCATGCCCTTTATCATCTGGCTACAATCTACCTTTCTAGCAAATCAGAATTTGGACAAACATTTCCTTTTCAGCTAGGGCATTACTCCCCCAAGCAGGCAACCAGAAAAGATGAGAACTGGGAAGAGAAGAAAGAAAGCCTACCATTCAGAACTAAAGAACTGAATGCAGAAGCTAAAGCAGAAAATCAAACTAGGAAAAAGCCTTCATCATGTTAATCTGGAAGAAAGCTCTAGGCTTACTTACTCTCCACAAAGCCTCTGCATACACATGATATCCTTTAAGGAACCCAAATGTGGGGTATGTGATAGCTGAAAAAACTAAAGGTCAAGATTTGGAATTTTGGCACTTAGAAATCACCTGGAAGAACAATTTAAAAACAAACAAAACATAGAGATGAGGCATTAAAATGCTGTGAATTGTATTTCAGAGCTGGGATATTTCTCAAACTAAATTGAAACTAAAATCCAAAGAAAGGAAATGGCTTGCTATCTACAAAATGATAAGCTCTCAAAGGGACTTTTTTCTTTTATTAATGAATTCCAAGTTCCTAGTACATTATCTTGAACTTAATGTATATTGAATTGAATTGGGAAAGTCATATAGTGGGTTAGCAAGAGAACTAGGATTAGAATTAAATTCAATAAATTTTATTAAGCACTTAAAATATGCCAGGTATGTGATAAGTTGTGGGAATGCAGACAAGAAGCTTGCTTTCTATAGGAACCTTAGTATCTAGATACCCCTCTACAAGCTTTGTTCCCACAATCTCCCCTCTTGTTGATGAGTTGTTTCAGTTGTGTGACCCCATCTGGAGTGTCCTTGTCAAAGATGTTAGAGTGGTTTGCAGTTCCTTCCCCAGCTCATTTTACAGAGGAGGATACTGAGGCAAACTGAGGGTTAAGTGACTTGCCCAGGATCACACAGCTAGTAAGTATCAGAGGCTGGATTGAACTAGAGGAAATGTATCCTCCTGACTCCAGGCCCAGCATACTGTAAAACTAGCTACCCTGAACCAATTGGAATAATTGTGATGTAGGAAGGTCCTACAAACCAGCAGGAAAACACCTTCCAAGTAGAAAGAGTTGGTGACCTCAAATTAATACGGAAAAGCAGATGGAAAGGGGGAGAAAAAATATCCCAAATCATTCTCAGTGGCCTATAGAAAAAGTTCAGGCCTGAGCACCAAACAGAAGCATTACTCAGCAACTTATGGGATTTGTCCCAGCAGGAAGATTCCATACCTAATGCCTTTTATCAACTAGAGGAAGATCATGAAATCAGAATTGGTAGGAGTATTCAATACAGAAGCAAACTCTTCCCTACTTTTATTCACTAGGAAAGGCTTGGAAATTACCATGCAGTCAATCACTAGCCACAGGTTCCAGGGAGCTTTAAGAATCAGTTCTCCTAACAAGAAATATCTGGGCCTAAAGTAGTAGATGGGAACAATCGCCTTTCTTCATTTAAAGCTTGCTTTGGGGGGAGAAGGGGAGAAAGAGGGATAAAGGGGAAATCTACTTGTATTTTTTTGGCCTGATCCCAAAAGGGAAGCCTGAAATAGGTTGACATCATCTTATTGGCACTCAAACTCCTTCAGAGTCATAAATCCAACATCATAAATGTCCCAGCGTATCAGGGAGTAAAAGAGATGAGTTGCATGAGAGACTCCAAATGAAACACCAGTCTTCTGGTTTACTCATTAATGCACACAATAAAAAAAAAAAAAAAAATACCAACCTCCCACAAAAACAATGTCAGCTGAGCCCTCCCTACCTCCCACCAGGATAAAGACTAGTTCTTTCAACAAACAAACAAACAAACAAACAGAAACCTTGAGGCTCAGCTCTTGAAAACTACTGGGCTTCCTTTTCCATTACCCATGTTTTCCCAACTCAACTTTTTATTTACCAGAAAAGTTACGACCAATTCAACAGGAGAGACAGTTTAATAAAATCAAAAGAACATTGATCTCAAAAGTCAGAAAATCTAGGTTCCAGTCTTCCCAAAATCCTTCCTTTACTTGAATCTCTGACAGTGAACAAGCTGATTAACCTCTCAGCCTCAGTTTCCTTGTCTATAAAAATGGGGATGGGGAAGTTGTATTCAATAACCTCAAAGTTCTACCATCTTCAAAGCTATGATCTAATTGTCCCTTTTAAGAGGATCTGGGATTCTACTGGCAAATTCTATTCCTTCCACCCTAAAGAGAACAATCTTTCTATGCCTTCATATCATGTGCAAGTTTTGTCTCTAGTAGTTCCCATGGAATTTCCCCATGTAAATTCCCCATGAAAGATCACTTCCCAGCAATCATACCATTTTGCCTGTACTCTGACCTTCACTACAATCCACCCAATTCCACTCCATTAACTTAGATCCTGTCCTAACGATAGAGGCTACGATTGGTGAGTTTTTACTTTCCTTATCTTACATAAAATCAGGCCTCCACATCATGGCAAGGGTACACCCCTTCCCCCCACTTCCTCTTTGTGTGTCGTTTTCTCCCATTAGAATGTAAGCTCATTAAGAGCAGAGGTTGCCTCACTAGCTTCCATCTAGATCCCCGCAATGGTTGCCAGAACTTAATAAATCTATCTATAAAACTTAAGGAGATTCTAAGGTTTTTTTTTGTTTGGTTGCTTTTTGTGGATGCCAGTGTAATACTTGGATGGATTCATCCAGGTATAAAGTTTATTAAGCATCTACTGTGAACAGAGACACTGAGGGTGATAGAAAATTCAGACAAGACTAATTCTCCTATCCAGGAGGAGCTAAGAGTAAAGTAAAGAATGTGTAGCCATGCCCAGATAATCATAACACACAAAGCAGTTTTGTATCATGAGAGCAAGAGATAAGGGAGAAAGAAGACTTCATCATGGAGATTAGGTTTGAGTTGGTCCCACTACAATTCTACAGGTGAAGGGGGGAAAGAGCAGTCCAGGCATAGCATTAGTATAAGAAAAGATCAGAAGCCAGGAAAATGCAGGAGTAATTGGGCATCAGAAAATTATTTGATCTAGCTGAAGCATAAAGTACATAGAAGATTTTTTAAAAATTCTTTTGGGGCTTGCCATCTGGGGGAGGGGGTGAAGGGAGGGAGGGGAAAAATCGGAACAGAAGCGAGTGCAAGGGATAATGTTGTAAAAAGTTACCCTGGCACGGATTCTGTCAATAAAAAGTTATTTTTTAAAAAATTATTTTGGGGGTAACTAGGTGGCACAGTGCACCAGCCCTTAAGTCCGGAGTTCAAATTTGACCTCAGACACTTAACACTTCCTAGCTTGTGACCCTGGGCATGTCACTTAACCCCAATTACCCCAGCAAAAAAAAAAAAAAAATTATAAATAAATAAATAATTCTCTTAACATGTAATTGGGAAAAATATTACATTAACTTTTTTTTTTTTTAAATATGGAGGAAAGTAGTGTGACAAAGCAAGAATGACAGGGTAAGTATCAGATGATGAGAGCCTTTAATTCCAGGCAAAGGAATTTAAACTTTATTAGGTAGGCAATAAGAAGCCCTGAAGATTTTTGAGCTGAGGCATAGCATAGAATTTGCTCGGCCCCAATCAATGGATTCCATATTCTGGCTGTTCAGTCTATCTATCACTGTATGTAGAATGCGCTCCTTTCTTATTTTTTCTCATTTAAATCTTTAGCTTCTTTAGCTCACCTCCAATGGGGAGCAGCTATGTAGGACTCTTACTCAATTTATAAGGGAAAAGTCATATATGAGTTCCTCATTCAAGGCAAATAGTACAAAACAAATCTCTCTTTAAAAAAAATAAACACTATAAGAAATGAGGAGCAGGATGATTTCAGAAAAATCTAGGAAGATTCACATGAACTGATGCAAAATAAAGTGAGCAGAAAAAAACATAAAACAAATTGTAATGGCAATAGTGTAGGTGAAATGTGAATGACTTAACTATTCTCAGCAATACAACGATCTGAGATCATTTGGAAGGTCCTATGATTAAAAAAAAAAAAAAAAAATGCTAGTCACTTCCAAAGAAAGAACTGATTGAGTCTGAATACAGATTGAAACACTTTTGGGGGGCTTTTTTTTTTCTTGAGGGTTTGGAAGCTGGTTTGTTTGGTCTGCATTTTCTTTTGCAATGTGACTAACAGAAATGTTTTGCATGACTTTGCATGTTTAATCTATATAAAAGTGTTTGCCTTCTCAAGAAAGAGATAAGGGTTTTCCTTTTTTATCTCTTCTTAGGGAATTTGGTATTAAATTTTTTTAATGTTAAATTGTTTTTACAGGTAGTTGAGAATTTTTTTTAGAAGAAACATTCTTTAAAACAACAACAATAACACAGGACCCAGAGGAACCAAGAATTGGATCTCTTCCCATTCCTCTCTCTTCACTTTGCCGCTCCACCACCCAATGTTGACAAGAGGGAAACTTACTGCATTACTTTTAAGTTGACTAACAGCAGTTTATTAAAAAAAAAAAAATTCTGTAAAAGAATGAACATTTTCTTAAATGACATCAAGAAGCTATATAACCAGAAACTGTAGGTTGATCACATAGCAAGTGTGGGGAAAGCCATAAAGGCAGCCACATGTCCCACTGATATCTATCTACAACTTGTCAAGAGCTAGAGAAAGCCCCAACTGGCTGACTGGAGTGTGGATGGAATCTGCTCTTTACCACTAAATGTGAAAGAGCACTGAAATCAGACATTGCAGGTACAAGCCTATCATGAGATCACTGATCCCTGGAAGTATGAAAACAGACACCACCGGCTCCTATGGTACTTCCCTTCTGGGCCAGTAAAAAGGAAAGGTATGAAGAGGCATATGGGTCAGGTAGAAGTCACTTATCTCCCTAAGCCTCCATTTCTTCGAGGTGGGCTAGGTCCTTTCCAGGACACTCTAGGCCTCTGATCCTATGATTTTCTTCAGAGAATAACTAAAACTTCCACTTCTGGAAATGGCTCTAATTTCTTGGAATGAGGAAAACCTCCCAGGTGTTCTGAAATGGATGTTTAGGAATTTTAACAGCAACTGAGCAGCAAAAAATTCTGGGACAGAAACAGTAGGACAGGTGTGTGACCCCTGAAGTTAAGGAAATTTAAGTGAGGAAACCAGAATATTCCCGCCCTCAAGTAGAATAGCATATACCAAACAGATATTTTCTAGAGAAGCTAGAGAGGTTTAACAAATCTGCAAATCTCACCCGCTCCCTCACTGAGGTTCTTAGAAAGGCCAGGAAGGGTAGGGAGAGGAAGAAAAGGTGGAAAGAGAGCTTGGGGAAGGGGAGGAGGGTGTGTGTGACACTTGAAACTTCCATTATGGCCACTTCCAGCAAGAATTCCTGGGTACTGCAGTAAATATAATCCCACCACCTAATCCCTTTTTTATAGAGCTTTTTGCCCTTTTCCCAAGGCTTTCATATATTATTATGATCCACAAAAACTCCTGGTAGTTGAACAAAGTATGGATTACTATTTTCATTTCATAAGACAGTAGGCTCAGAGAAATTAAGCTGTTCTCCTAAGATCACCTATTCAGTGGCAAAACTGAGACTAGAAATCAGGTCTTCGGGCACCTGGTCCAATATGTTTTCCTTTATAAACCCCATGTTTGTTAGTGTCTGGTAAGAAGCTTCTGTCTAACTGGAGCAGAAAAGCAAGAGTTTCACCTGACAATCTGGGCTAAAAGTGAAAAGCCTGATTTAAAATCCTGGGCTGCAGAGTGATGTGAGTAAGATTGAGGCAGGCAGACCACAGTTGGGGAGATCAGAAAAGATTTCCTCTAGCAGGCAGGATCTGACTGATTCTTGAATGAAACAAGAATTGTAAGAGGCAGAAGTTTGACAGGAGGAGTATATTCCAAGTATAGGGTGCAGCCAAAGCAAAGGTTTGGAGAAAGAAAATGGACTACATATAATGTCTCAGTAACAACAACTAGATCCCATGAAGTGAGAATAAAACTACCACAAGACCTCCTCTATCCTGCAAAATAAATAAATAGATAGATAGATAATAATTATAAAATAAATAAAATTCTATGCCGACACAGATTTCCTTCATCTTCCCTAGATCTCCAAGACTGCTCACCTTCCAAAACAGACTGGTGATTGCAAAGACTAAAGCTAGACAAGGGGAGAAAGGAAAGATAATCCATTTATTGCAAACTCTCCACCCTCATCCCTTCACCTCCCTTCCCAACGTGCCCCCCTTTCTCCTAGCAAAGTCTTATTCTTCCTCAGTGACCTCAATCAGTCTCTGGGTGGAATCATGGGATTAGGGTCACCTCAGATGTCATGTACTCCAAATTCTGTCTCTCCCCTCCCCAACTCTGTTTACCAATGAGGTAAATGAAACCAAGAGAGAAGTCAAGTGGCCTGCACAGCTCAACTCAGTGGGTGCTCTTTTCAACTTTCTAGGATTAATGAGCCTGAGAAATTTGAGATTCTCTTTGAAACAAAACATTACAATTGCAGTGTTATTTAAACAAACGGGGTTAGCTTCTCTCTGCTGGATACAACAGGAAGAAAACACTTCTGGCTACACTCACCGATTCTTTATCCCAATCTGACCAATGCTGAGAAAATTCCAAAATCCTATAACCTTCCTTTAGGACAGAGCTTGGATTAATGCCTGAATAAAAACTTCAGTCTTCTCATCAGAGACACTCAGTCCCTATCAGCTCTTGCAGGACATAGTAAACTATATTCTTCTTGACTCTTCCCATAAATATTACCATTGATACAGATCCTTTAAGGACATCCTTGTCATATTGATGGAGCAGACCTGAGGAACTGCACTGGGAGTCTGGAGACTGCCATGTGTAACATGATTGAGTTAAACAAATCACCTCTAAGATCCCTTTAGCCATAGCTTCCTAGTGATTTTATAATACTTCCTGCCCCAGATGTAAGAAGACAAGTGGCTATCTGCAAGACTAATGACTGTGTATTCACATTAACACAACATAGGGCATTTACCCAATAAATAAGAAACAAGAAGAAAAAATTCTTGATTTCCGAAAATCCACATTTAGAGATTTATTCCTTTCATTTAAGAGCACAAGTGCCTGGCAAAAGACTGAAACAATAGAGCATCAGCTAGATTGTCAGGAGAACCTGAGTTTAAATTCAGCCTCAGACACTTGACACTAGCTGTGTGACCCTGAGCACGGTACTAACCCCTGATTACCTCACACACATATACCCTCCCTGCTTTAACTGATTCCTCTATATCTTCCTCTGTGTTGTCCCCTATAGTCTTCTTGGAGCTTCTGGGGCAATATCCAATGGCCCTTTCTCAATTCTCATTCTCCTTAACCTCTCTTCAGAATTTGACAGGCTTGATTACCTCTTCTTCCTTGATAAACTCTTCTCTAGATTTTCATTTTCACCTGGTTTTACAACTACCTATTTACTTTTCTGTCTCTTTTATTGGATCTTCCTCCAGATTACGTCTTCTAACCATAGGTGTGGTTTAAGGCTCTATTCTAGGCCCTCTTCTCTTCCCTTCTATATACTTAGCTCCCAAGGTTTTAGTTACCGTCTCTATGCTAATGATTCTGAAACTAATCTAAGACCTCCAGTCTTGCATCTCCAACTGACCTTTCAGACTTGCAGAAATGGATATATAGCAGACATCTTAAACTCAACATGCTCACTACAGAATTCATTATTTTACCCTAAAAAGCCTCTCCCTACTAAACTTCCCTACTCCTATAGAGGACAACATCACCCTCCCAAGTCCCCTGTCTCAAAACTCAAGAGTCGCCCTGGATTCCTCACTATCTCTTATCTCCTATACCTTAGCTTTTGGCAAGGCCTGTTGATTTCCTCAGCAACATCTCTCACACACACACACACACACACACACACACACACACACCCCTTTTCTCCCCAGCCACTATCACTGGTGTAGGTTTTCATTACCTCAAGCTTAGATTATAGCAATAGCCTGCTGGTGGATCTGTCTGCCTCAAGTCTCTCCCCACTCCATTCCATCCTCCAATCACTCAAATGACTTTTCTAAAATGCAGGTTTGTAATGCCAGAGAAACTGAGGCAGGAAAGAGATTAGAGAGTTTTTAATATTTTATTAAATATTTTATTAATGGGAGAGTAAAATTGACTGGACAGGACTCTCATCTCAAATTATCCAGTCAGACAGAGATAAAGATATACTGGAACCCAGGAATCCATGTTGGTCCCAGGGCTGGAGGAGACTGTCAACTCAAAGAGTCCAGCATACAGCTACTGGCCTCCAGCCTCCAACCTCCAGCAATGAATGGAGGAACCCCAACTTCTTAAATAGCTTTTCTCTAAACAAAGGAAGGGGTAAGAAGCTGTCAGGATGGGGGAAGCCATAAATCCTAAAAAAAAAACCCAGAGACGGATGTCTGAATACAAAGAGATATCTTGGAATATTTTAGAAGGATATTATAAATTCTTGAGGACAGAAAAGAGTCAGGAGGTCTACTCTCTTGTTTATCTTGCTTGGGCTAACAATTTATAACCTTAGAGCAAACGGTCCTCAGTCAGCCGGGGTAGGGGGGGGGGGTTTTAACAACTTAGGGGATTGACACAGAACAGTTAAAGAAACTGAGACAAGGGAAACTAGTGCAGGGAAACTGAGTCAGGACAGTTAAAGAGAACTGTGGCGTAACATTCCACACTCTCTTTCCTAAATATTCAAACCTTTGAATCTTAGAACCTTCCTCTAGATACCCAGGAGGTCTTAGCACCCTAATTTTGACCAACCCAAAATAAAACTAGAAAAATGTAAGGACTCATATGGCAAGAGCAAGTCTCTCCCTGATAACCCCAGAGTTAACATCTGTACAAAGGCTCCCTCGCTGCAAGCATGTCAGGTCCTCTACAGTTCTGCAGCACCATCTCAGCCAGAGAATCCAGTTTGAGATGGACAGTTAGGTCTGTGGTCATTTGTGCACTTAACTCGGTCTCTGCTTACAGATCAGCAGGACCAAGGGCTCAAGCCCATTCAGTGAGGCAGATCTCTCCAGGGGAGAAGGGTGAGGCTGTAGTAGCTCCACCTGTCCCCGACCAGAGAAACAGACAGGGCTGCAGAAAGGATCAGATTGCAGAGCAGATTATGCACAGACAGACCATCATGGCAAGCAAACCCCAAACTTTTTAGGTGCCTCATGCCAAACTTCAAGGTCCTTTGAACTTCTGAAATACTAAATGAACTAGGGTTACAGGAATGGAAAAACAGATCAGAGAGATTGCCAGTCCCAGGACAGGTGTCTGATTTCTAAAACTTTTCTAAAAAAATAATCCCAAAAACTGAGTCTGCCAGGGCAATTTTAACAAAATAAGGGATTCTAAAGCTAAAACATTCAAATTCAATCTGAACTAGTGAGATAGGGGGTGGAGCAAAAATGCCTAAAGCAAAGTGAATAGGAGCTAGGGGTTCCCATTCTTTCAGGTATTGAAAAAAATACACTAGTTTCCCCAATGTTCTATCTCTTCCTCCCCTTTTTTTTCCACAAAAGGAATTATCAAATGACCATTCCACATTTAAATCCCAAGAGTGAACCAAAATCCCTATCCATAATAGACTAGTACAGTAGCATTAATTACATAGCTTTAACAAATCCCATCCCAAGTCTTAAACACACAGTAATAGATGATCCAGACAAGGTTTAACAGTCAGTCATCAACTATTCCCAAAGTCCCTTATATCAGTCCAAAGTACACTGGATGCAGGGTCCAGTCCATGGTCTCATGTACAAACTGCTGCTTCAGGCTGTGAAGTGATAGGAGGCTCTCATTCCATGCAGAGTGGGTGTGTCATGCTGGCAATCAAAGCTGATCCAGGTTCCAGAAGCAAACCAATATCTGTAATTTGACCAAAATCTAGAATAAAAACACAAATCTAACACATAAAGATTAGATCAGTCTCAAATAGAAAGACCCAGTTCACCAGACTGCTGCAAACTATGAGGAGGCCAAAATAAATTGGCCAGCAGTTTTCTATGTGAAGAGATGAGTTTGCTTTACAAGCCAGGCAAACGGGTACAGTCTTCATGTAGAAACCTTAAAGAAACAAAATACAAATATCCAGTAACAGACAGATGACCAGGCAAAATACTCAGTTGTCCAAGCATTTAGGATACAATGATTACATGTAATCAGACTGAAAATAGTAAGGCGTGACATAATTGAATTGCATTAACAGTTCTATTGACCATTGCTCCAATCATAGAGATCAGTTACAGAAGGAAAAATGCAAGAACATAATTATAACATAACATAAACAGTTAAAACCCAACCTTCAGCACATACAGAAAAAAATATTAACCCAGTTTTATTCCAATCAATTGTCCCAGTAACTGTCAGAGGGTGGAGCTTTAAAACTCCCATATAGCATTAACTAATTAACTATAAGCCCAAGAACTTTTACCTCTATTAACAGATACCACTAATCAAATTTCTGATAACTCTTAAACAAAGATTTACCCTAACCTTATAGTAATAACAGAAAGAAATTTTGCCTCAGTAAGTTCACAACTTAGAACAATTATCATAGGTGGATGTTACATGAGTGAACATTATACATACAAATCATTTTGCTTTTAAAATACCCAATACATAGAAAAATATCCCAAATTGCATATTGTCCATAAGAGAAACATTTTCAAAAGGACAAAGAAAACTATTATGTTCAGAGGCCCTTTAAATAACCTCAGGATGACCCAATACAATCAATTTAAACTTATACAAAAGACCCAATTCCACATAAAAAATTCAAGAAGGTTTTTTAACATAGCGATGAAACTTTTAGAAATATTCCTACCAAAGTATAGATCACATTTATGACCATATCTCTTAATCAAGAAAACATTTATGTATTAAAGAAACAAATATTTAATCAATTAACCTAAAAGTAAGCATGCCCTTAAAAATCACAGTTTGCTGCACTGGCCGTAATCAGATAAGAAAAAAAATGGCAGGAACATACTCAGGGAGGTGAGGGGAAGAGGGTTCCACATGGCCACCCTTCCCTCACTCCTGCCCCCTAGGAAAAAAACTTCCCTCGGGTTCCCCACTCAATTTCCTACATGGGGATCCTTTTCAAGATTTAGCCCATCAGTTTCCCAACATCAGCTTTCTTTCCAAATCCACCCATTTCCAACTTTTCCTTTCTCCCTGACTACATACTTGAACAATCTCCTTAAAGAACTTTTCTACCAGATGCTCCTTTGGTAAAGTAGCAGAAGACAGTGGGGGTGGGTGGCTCCCTCCCCCACCTCTTCACTTACTCCCAAAAGTCTTTCTTTCACCTTCCTAAAACCATGCAAATTTCTAATTTCCCCTACTAATGAGTCCTTCCTAAATCACCTGCATTCCTCTTTCCTTTTTCCTTCAAAAATTTGTAAGATTCACACTATAGTGAACAGCCCAAATCTCCACAAAACCCACAAATGTCCAGCAGAACTGGATTTAAGGTATAACTTATGTTAACAAATAACTCAAAATATTTCAGAAGGTAACAAATTGAATTAAACTAATGCAGCTGTTTTTAAAAGTTTTTTTTTTCTTTTCTTTTCCACTACATTTCTTCTAACAGCTATTAGCATCTTATCTCCAGAGCTTTTTATTGCCCAGTCCAGGCTAAGCT
The DNA here is from genome assembly GCF_016432865.1 of Antechinus flavipes. Taxonomy (NCBI): domain Eukaryota; kingdom Metazoa; phylum Chordata; class Mammalia; order Dasyuromorphia; family Dasyuridae; genus Antechinus; species Antechinus flavipes. Next base: position 506,186,175 of record NC_067399.1, read on the forward strand.
TGAATTTTATTGCTCTTTACTTTAGTAAACATTAAACAAACAAGCTTAGTAAGCTTTTCCTTAAAAAATTTAAAATCACAAGCAAATTTTCCTTAATCATTGTTCTTAAGACTTAAGAAAGCTTTTAAATCAGCAAACAGACTAGGGGCTGTTTCCAGGACCTCCACCCCGGGAGAGAAGTTTGTTTCACCTTGAATTCGCTTTTTTCCCTTCCACAATCCAAAGGGGCTTCTGTGAACTTCCAAGCCCATTTAGTGCTTTTCTCCGCCTTCACAGAGAATGCCAAGATATTCCATTCAAACTTCTTTCCTTTAAATGTTAGAACACTGCTCTTCTATATATATATATATATTTTAACTTTCTGAACTTTCAAATCCCTTTCAATCTATTTTTTTTTTAATTTCTTTTTTTTTTTTTTATTTCTTCCCTTCTCTCCCTTTTCTCCCACAAGACTGCTATAGTCAGCCAGAGACAGAGGGAGAGAGAAAGATTTTTCAAACTGGATATTTTCTAAGCCTGCAACACAGAGGCTGAATTCTTATCTCTTACAAGCTTGCTAACTTTTAACACAGACACACGTGGAGCTCCATTTTAAAGCACAGTTGCAACTTATTCTTAAAAATTTTCAACCAACAAAACAGACAGACAAATCACACAGAACATAGAACATATATCACACAGACTTACAGTTCCAACATTAAACAAACATATAACATATACCAGAGGATATTTTCCAGCATCCCAGAAAATACCCATCTCAGAACCTTTAAACCCGTTGGTATTTATTCTGAGACCACAGGTTGCTAGCAACAGACCAGACCCAGAATAACCAGAACCAGAACCAAATGGTACCCCAAAAGGTACCCAGACAGACTTACTCTCCCAAATGCCGAAATTATTTCATTGTCCACTGTAGGCCGGACTGAGGCTGAAAAACTGCTTCCTTTTCTCGGAGGCTCTGGAGGTCTTTTCCCAAGGAATACATCCTGATTCTGAGCCTTCTCAGGCCTAGGTGGAGACTGAGAGGTCTCTATTCTCTAATCCAGTTCTCAGTTTCTATTATCTCGGTGGGACCTCCAAATTGTAATGCCGGAGAAACTGAGGCAGGACAGAGATTAGAGAGTTTTTAATATTTTATTAATGGGAGAGTAAGATTGACTGGACAGGACTCTCATCTCAAATTATCCAGTCAGACAGAGATAAAGATATACTGGGACCAAGGAATCCATGTTGGTCCTAGAGATGGAGGAGACTGTCAACTCAAAGAATCCAGCATCCAGCATACAGCCAGCTACCAGCCGCCATCCTCCAGCAATGAATGGAGGAACCCCAACTTCTTAAATACCTTTTCTCTAAACAAAGAAGGGGTAAGAAGCTGTCAGGATGGGGGAGGCCATAAATCCTAAAAAAAAAAACCCAGAGACAGGATGTCTGAATACACAGAGATATCTTGGAATATTTTAGAGGGATATTGTAAAGTCTTAAGGACAGAAAAGAGACAGGAGTCTCTTGTTTATCTTGCTTGTGCTAACAATTTATAATCTTAGAGCAAACGGTCCTCTGTCAGACCAGAGGGGGGGTTTTACAACTTAGGGGATTGACATAGAACAGTTAAAGAAACTGAGACAAGGGAAACTAGTGCAGGGAAACTGAGTCAGGACAGTTAAAGAGAACAGTGGCATAACAGGTTCAATTACATCATCCATCTGCTTAATAAGCTTCAGTGGTTTTCTTCAGAAGCAAATATTAAATGCTCTCCTTGGCATTCAAAGTCCCTAATAACCTCACCTTCTCCAACCTCTCCAGTCCAGTCATATCTGCCTCCCGGCTATTCCAAACTCTAGGCATTCTCTCTGACTGCTCCCATGCCTGGAATATTCTCCCTTCTCTGCTCAGTCTAGTATCTTCCCTGTTTTCCTTTAAGTCTCAACTGAAATCCCACCTTCTGCAGAAAGCCTTCCCTAATCACGCTTAATTCCTTTTGTTAATCATTTCCTATTTATCCTGTATATAGTGTGCTTTTTATATTTTTGTTTGCATGTAGTCTTCCCCATTAGACTATAGGGCAGGGGCATTTTATCTCTTTTTGTATACCCAGTGCTTAACACTGTACCTGGCCCATAGTAGGACTTAATAAATGTTGACTGATTGATGGGCTGGTGTTATAGAAGTTAGGGATGAATCAAGAGTTTGGCTCCATGGCTCACCATCTGTGTGGTGCCTTTGAAGATGGATTTGGAGTCAGAAAGGCTGATTTGTAGAATGAAGTCTTTTTTTTTTTTTTTTAACCTTTTAAGATGCAGCCCTGGGGAGAGGTGACTTCATTCATTATCCATAGCTTAGTAAAAATGAATTTGTCAGATAAATCTAAGAAGAAGGTTTGTGAATTGGGAATGTAGAGAGAACAGGAAACTGGGATAGAACAGGAAAGAGAGACAGAATTGGGAGGGGAAGGAGAAACATCGGAGCAGGGCGGTAAGAGAAGCAGCAGATATATTAAAAAAAAAAAAAAAAAAGTTCCCAAAGTAAAATTCATTTACTTTATAGTTTTGCCAGAGGCACAACTAAAGGGGGACTTTTTACAATTCAACAAGCATTACTCAAGCATTTAGGGCAAGATATTGATGCACCCATTGAGTACTTAATTTAGAACCTATCACATGCCCTAAATAAGTCCTATTATATGGGGCAGAGATAGTATCAATGAATAAAGCATCAGACCTGGAGTCAGGAAGATTTGAATTCAAACCTGACCTCAAACCAGAAACTTACTGGCTGTGTGACCCTGGGCAAGTAACAAGTCACAAACTCTATTTGCCTCAGTTCTTTATCTGTTAAATGAGGACATGCTAGAAAAGGAAATGGCAAACCACTTCAGTTTCTTAGCCAAGAAAACCCCATGGATAAAGTCCATGGGAACACGTACAGTCAGACATGGCTAAACAAGATATACTTTGTGCTTAGCACTGAGGATGCAAAGAGTGGTTAAAAACAAAACACCAGTCCAAGCTCTTCAGCAGCACACAGACTAATGTGGGGCAGGGAGAGGAGAAGATGCAAACAAGAAAGGGAAGAGGGATCAGGAAAGGCTTTGGTGCAAGGTAGGGTGGGGGAAGAGGATGGAGGAAGTAGGAAAGGAAGCCATTTCCTAGTAGATAAGAATTGCAAATAATTAACAACTACTTGGGGTAGGTAGGAGGATAGAGGGCCAGGCCTGAAGTCAGGAAGACTTGTCTTCAGAAGTTCAGATCTAACCTCAGACACTTACTAGCTCTATGATCCTTTGCAAGTTACTTTATCCTGTTTGCCTCAGTTTGCTCATCTTTAAATTGAGCTGGAAAAGAAATTGGCAAATCATTCCAGTATCTTTACCAAGAAAACTCCATACTCATGAAGGGTCACGAAGACATGACTGAATAACAACACAAACAAAAGTAATTTAGTGCTCCAAAGATCATGAGTTTAAAGTGTTATCATTTCATCATATGGTCCAAATAAAAAGACTTCCAAAAAATTACTTGTTCCATGCTACCTACCCTCACCCCCATTCAGAAAAATTATGGTCTCAGGGTACGTACACACACATTTTGGTCCTGACAAGTTCAGGAATTAGTAATGCTTGATTGTGTAAATCTTAACGAGAGTTTTGTAGTAAGATTTTGTTTTTAAGAGGAAGAGAAAACAGATTTTGATAATTTAAAAAAAATTTAAAGTTACTTCTTGGTTTTATTTTGTTGGGTTTTTTCCCCAAAAATTAAAACTCCCAAACCAAATATTTTAGAGGAAGAGACTAGAAAAGACATAGTAACTGAGAAGGCAGCCCAATGAGTCAAATTATGTAACAAGAATGATAATAACTAATTTCTATAACTATAAGTTTTAGAAAACTATTATTGTCCCCATGACAAATCAGATGTAAGGGTGAAATGACTGCCTGTGGTAATAGGCTCTTAGAGTTAGATCTAGAAAGGATTGTAGAGACCATCTAATTCAATACCTTTAGAATTTTCTAGGTGAAAAAACAGAAATGTATAGAGCTGGAATTTGAATCTAGGTTCTCTGCTGACAAATGCAACACCCTTTCTACAATGCCAGTGGTAAGCCTTGGTGCCAACACTAGAATGCAGATCCCTGATTGCAGATCCCTGATACTAAGTCTCTTACAGCAAGCCACTTTCCCAGAAGCTCCAAGAAGTAGAGGCTCCGAGCTGCAGAAGACCCACCAGTGAGTCAATCCTAATGAAATTAGGAGCTCTTATAAGGGGCAGGCAGACAATCTGATCAAGTTCTTAAAAGCTAGCTAAAGGAGCCCTAGAGGAAAGGAGAATTCAGAGGTGGAAATCTCTTTAGTCTAATGGACCATAAGCAAGTTAAACCAAAGAGAAGTGCATAGAACAGTTTAGCTGCTGTCTCCCCTACATTGTGACTGGACTTAGAAACAGCACAGGCATATCCGGGCTTTACAGGGAGGGGACCAACTGCTTCCCTGAACCTCTGGCTGAAATCCAGAGGCAACAGGGTGTCTGAAGTCCAGGACTGATGACAGCTGTCTTTAAAGACCTTTCTGCACACTGTAAACAGAAAAAGTGTTTTTCTGAGTCTCTTCTATCATTATTCAAAACCTAGTTCAAATCCCACCTTTCTGGAGAAAGCTTTCTGTGAGCACCACCTGCAGCCCACAAAGATCTCATCTTTTTCTAAAATCATCCAGTTTCCTTCCTCCCAGGGATACCTGCCCATCACATCCAATCCACCGATCATTTGTGACCTTATGAATCTTCCTAAATCACTGCTCTCAGTGATTCTCACCAGGTTTTCCTAGCTTGCAGAATAGAATTTGAGCTGGCATTCAAGAAATGGAATAATGAGGGAAAGCCTCACACTCTAAAGAGTTCTATTCAATTCAATAAATATTTATTAAGTACCTAATATGTGCCAAATACTAAACTGAGAAAACAAATAAGAAAGACTATCCCTGCCTTCAAGCAACTTACAATTGAAAAGAGAAAGTCAAAACACAAAAGGAAGCTTGGAAGGGAGGGAAATGACAGAAATACCCAACAAGGAGCATCTTGTCCTGGGAGTTGTAAACAAACAGTTGCAAATGGAAAATGGAATAAACTGAATGTACAAATTTTGCTCTCTTTAAAAGGAAAGTTTTGGGAGTTTAGTGTTCTACCCTCCAGTCCTCCAATCAGAAGGAGGAAGAAACTGGAGGATTTGATGAGGTTTTTTTTTTTTTTTACTAGTATATCTTCAAGTTTTATTTTTTTTTAATCTTTAACCAATTTTCATTTTCAGTTCCAAATTCTCTCCCTCCCTTTATGTAATGGGCTGAGGCTTGAGTTGATGCACTGAGGTCCCAAGCACATGAGGCTAAATAGTAATTGGACCATACTCTATTAATATATAAGCTTGGAGAAAGAATGGCCCCCGCCCATTCTTTGTGCAAGTCCTGATGTGTTGTATAGGAAATGACGATTTTGGTGGGTGGAGGCAGGGGAGTGGAAAAGGAAGGGGAGGGAGAGACTTTTGGGATTGCCATTGCCACGGTGGGCTCAGCTCAGATCGCTTTCTGTTAGCTGCTTTCCTGTCGCAGCTGCCTATATTTGCTATTGCAATCTTTATTCACCTATTCACTTCAATAAATATTGAAGATTTTTCCCTTAACCTGAATTCCTGACTCCGGCTGATTTTAAATACGCGGTCATTACACCTTTAGACCCTCCTCCATCCACTGAAAAGGCAAATAACAAGATACCCATTATACACAGGAAATCATGCAAAATACATTTTCACATTGGGGGACAAGAAAATAAAACAGGGTCAATCTGAACTCTTTAGAGAGAGAGAGCTGATTTTTCATTCTGAGTTCTTTGGAATTGTCATGGATCCTTGTTTTGAACTTAGTAGTATTGACTATAGTCATACTGTATATATGTTCCACTGGTTCTGCTCAATTCACTTTGTATCAATTCACATAGGTCTTCCTGGGCTTTTCTGAAATCATTCTTGTCATCATTTCTTATAGCACAACAGTATTTTCAGCCATTCCCCAATAGATGGGCATCCCTTCAACTTCCAATTCTGTACCACCACAAAAAAGAGTTGCTATAAATATTCTTGTACATATGTATCCTTTTCTTTTTGACTTTCTTTGGGATATAGGCCTAGGTTAAAGATATGTAATTTTATAGCCCCTTGAGATAACACTTTCAAATTGTACTCCAAAATGGTGGGCTCATTTGACAATTTCACCAACAATTAATTAATTAATAGACGTCTTTTTCCTGCATCCCTTCCAGGATCTATCATTTTTCTTTTCTGCCACATTAGCCAATCTGAGAGACAGAATTAATATCCAAAACTGAGCCAATTAGCATGATGATGAAATTCGAAATGATTGGCTTATCCTGGGAAAGACATCTCATTCCATGGAGTTACAGACAGAAAGTGGTCATCTTCATTTGAATGGCTGCAAATTACTACATGATTTTGGAAAAATCACTTTACCTCTCGGTAGTAAAAAAGACAGTCTGTATGCTCCAGACCAAAATCCTACGTTCCTACTCACAGATTCTTAAATTTTAGTCAGGAGGGACCTTAAAAATCTACTTAAATCAAGGTCTTCTAACTCTATATGCTACCTCATTTTTACTGCACCAGGACGAATCTCCATTGTAACTTCTCAGTTTTAGTCAACAAGCATTTATTTAGCATTAACTATATGCCAGACATTTTGCTAAGTATAGAGGATGGCAAATACAAGCAATGAGAAAAGTCAGTCCCTGTCTTCTAGAAGTTTACATTCTAAGGGGAAAGACAATACATAAGAAAAGAAAGACTTTTTAAAAGTGAGGGTAACTGGTGGGAAAGAGAAATGTTGCAGGATGAGAAAGACACAGGCACCAGGGAATTTCCAGGATTAGAAGGAAGCTGACACATGGTGAAGTCCAGAAGCAGAGCTGCAGAAAAAACAAACCTGTTTTCTAAAGGCCTGGGCCCTTTGGGAACATCAAACCTATGAGAAGGGAAGCCCAGAGACAGAGGGTTGTTCCAGGATGAGAAGGCCACTCTCTTTGGCAAATTGTGGGGAGTCAGAATCAGAGGTGTTGTCCTGTGCTCCATTCTTCAAACTCCCATAAAATACTTGCTCTCCAAGTCTCTCATGGCACTTAGCCCCTGCTAAGCCCATTTTATTTTGCCTATCTTATTTCCCAGGCCATATTGCAAATTCAAAAGAGTAGAAACCTTGTTTCATGCTCCCCACCCTACATCACCAGTCCTGTACAAGACAGACATCAGAAGGGAGAACAGAGAATCTGAAGGGGTTAGAAAATCCTGCTTCTCCCCAGACTTTTAGTGGGCTACAACTGTCACTGCTCTGTTGTAGAGTTGTTTTTACCCACTCACTCCCCGAGGTCATGATCAGCAGTTATCAGATAAAATGAGGAGATCAGGAGGTGATTTTTAAGGTATCTCACAGTTCTAATGTTCTATTCTTCTACTATATAAACTCTCCACTGATAAACAGCTAGGGAAAAAAAATCAATACCATTTGTCTAAAATGAGGTTATAGCTCTCTTCCTTATCCCCACCCCCTTCTCACAGTCCCCAGGTTGATTTAAATGTGCAATAAAGTTCAGCTGGGTTTGTTTCTTTATCTATAAAGAACCAGGATATCATCCCACAGAAATTCTGACAGTGGACTTACCTCAGTCAAGTCTCCCACCCCACCCCCAACTGGATAGCCTCCAAAGAAAGAAAGAAGTTCCTCCTTGTTATCAAGATATTCCCTGAGCCAACAAACCCAATAGCCTCCCTTTCTCCTAAGGTCCTCCCTTCCTAATGTAGTCTCTAGAAAGCCTGGAAAGGAAAACTCAAAATATATTTTCTTCCCCAAATTACTTCTCTATTTAATTGTTCCTCCAATTATTTCCTCAAGCCAGAAAATAAAGGACCAATCTCAATAAGAAAATGGGAAGTTAAGCACAGTATTTTTCCTTTTAAGTAGGAGTTAAGTTCTTTCCTTCCTTCAAACTAGTAGCAGAAAAAGGACTTTCCCTATAATTAGCTATGCGTCTTAAGTAGGCACCCCCCCCCCCCCCGGACATTTTAAATAAGTACAGCTTTTCACAAATCTATGAGTAAAGGGACTTTGTTTAGACTACACTACATCAACCATTAGGTCCCAGGCAAAGGTTCTCACCATTATTCCTGCAGTGTGCATTTATTGAGTGCTTTCTAGGTACAAGATCCTGGACTAAACGCTGCGGGGGAGAAAAGATGAGGGCGGAAGCAGAAGGCAGAGTGTCCATCAGTCCCTACAATACTTAACAGAATGTTAGCAGAGATTACATCTATCTGGGAAGAATGAATGGAAGGATTTTTATTAGGCTGAATTTTTTGCAGCTAGGGATCACTTAAATAATGATTATTGTTGACTAGTTACTGAATTTAATTTGTACATCTCTCTAGGACTTAAATCTATTATTCTATGATCTCTTACAGAACTCTACACAAGCTTCAAATGTGATCTTAATTATTTGGAAACTTCCCTCCACTGTTCTGATTGCAATCCACTACTGTGTAATTATTGTCTTTATTTCTCTAATAAATATCCCATGTCAAGTATCTACCCAATACAATAATAATCAAAGCTAATATTCAAATATTGCTTTAAGGTTTACAAAACAGTTTGCATATGTTAACATTTGATTCTCAAAACCCTATAAGGTTTTATTTATTAGCACTCCCATTTTACAGATAAGAAAACTGAAGTTGACATTACTTATTGCTTGCCCTGGGTTCACATAAGAAGTGTCCCAATCAAGATTCTAATTCAGTTCTTTCTAACTCTGAGACTAGCATTCCATCCACTGTGACACTGTGACTAAACGTGTATATAGCAGGAAGATAACATAGACTTTGCTGAATTATTGAGCCTAGGGAAGGTAGGTATGGGCTTTATTTCAGGTGTGACCACTGTGCTTCATGGAGCAGGTTCATGAAATGATGTGCACCTATGAAAGGATTCTACACTTCTCTCCAACTTAGAACATGCTCAGTTTTCTTGGATAGAGGCTGAAAGCGAGGCAGCCAACTTTATAGGGCATTTGGATCTAGAATTCTGACAAAGACTCTGATGATGTGTGTGAAGAGTGCATACAGACTGCTCTGAATTCTGACATTCCAAATTCTTTCCCATTGCAATATTAAAACAAACAAGGCGGGGGAAAGGCACAAAATCTAAGCAACATAGATTTTAAGGTCCTTCAGGGCACAGTGACTGTCTTTTGACTTTTTTCATCTCTCCAGTAATTGGCACACTGCCTGGAACCTAGTGTGAGTGCTTAACACATATTTATTGACTATTAACTGAAGTTGAAATTGCTAGATAGTAATACAGACAACAGAAGTGAAATTAGCTAAATAAAAGCTCTTTGAGACAGGGATGGCCTCATTTTTTAATGTGTATTCACAACACCTAGAAAACATAGTTGTATTTATTTATCAATCAATTGAAAAAGACCTTAAAGATAATCATATCTTGTCCAACCTTCTTTTTCCACAGTGGAAAACTAAGGAAAGGGAGAGGACAGACTACCACTGGGCCAGCTCTCTTGGATAATCAGTCAACAAACTTATAATGATCTTATTATATACTAACCACTATGCTAAGCACTGGAGATCCAGAGAAAGGTCACCAAAAAGTTATATATCACTTCTCAAGAATGAAAATGCTCAATTGTCTCATTTAGCATTAGACAAACTTAATTTTAAACTGGTAATAATAAAGGGGAGCAAAGTGGTTGAGGAAGACAAAGGTAGGAAAGGAGTGGTCTTCCTTCTAAATTATTCTAGAATACAAAATTAGAAGACAAAAACAAACAAAAAACAGCAGGACTTAGAAAGAACTGTTTGCAAGAACTGTTGAGCTACATCTGCAGGTGTTTGCCTCAATTCTGCAATCCAAACTAGAAGCTCAGCCATTCCATACATAAATGGCTGCCAAACTTCAATCTTGATCAATAAATCACGTTAATAGCTTATGTTTTTATGTTTCAAAGTTTACTAAGACTCTTCTTATAACCACCCTTAAAGATGCAAGGTTCATCATCATTATGTTCCAGATGAGATAACAGACTCCAGGAAGTTCACTTGTTCAATGTCACCAACTAGTAGGAAGTGGTATGAATGCTTAGATGGAGGTCTCCTAAAACTTCCTGATCACTAACCCTTTTTCACTGTAACCTACTACATATGAGGGTACAGGACTCAGAGGAAAAGTTTACTTGGCTTCTTGTAAAGTCTATCCCAGTGTTTCTCCCTTCATATAGTTTACTCCCCTTTTCTCTTACTTCTGCCCTCCCCAGTAATCTCCATCCCACTCTCATCCCCACAGGTCCTCATTATAATTCTGCATGCAAAAAGAAAGACAGCAGATGTGACCACCACAAACAAGGGTGGCCCATGGAAAAGCAGACCCCGAAAGATAAAAGGTAAAATGAGAAGATAAAATGGAGGGCAAAAATAACGATAAACATTAGGGTCTCAACAAAAAGATAGTACTGTGAATTCAAGTTCCAGCTCTGCCCCCTTCTTAAATGGATGAGCATGAAGAAATCATTCCATTTTTCGAGGTCTCAGTGTCCTCATCTGTAAAATTATACTACCATCACTACCTATCTCATAAGGTTATTATGAAACAAGTACTTTATAATGCAAAAATGTGTTTTTATTAGATGAAACATAAAAACAGAGGAAAAGCCAACCCTTTTTAATCTTACCCAATCCAATTCTTTTTCTTTTTGTTTTAAATATTAACTTTTTCCCAAAAAAATAACATGGAAAGATAGTCATCCTTGCAAAGCCTTGTGTTCCAGATTTTATTTCCTCCCTTTTTCCCACTTCCCTCCCCTAGATAACAAATAATCCAATATAGGTTAAACATGTGTAGTTCTTCTAAAGATATTTCTACATTTATCATGCTGCACAAGAAAAATCAGATCAAAAGGAAAAAAAGGGAAAAAAATAAAAACAAGCAAATAACAACCAAGAAGGGGAAAATACTATGTTGTGCTCCACATTCAGTCCTCTCTCTTTCAAATGGCTTTCTCTATCATAAGTCTATTGGAATTGGCCTGAATCACCTCATTGAACAATCCAATTTTTTAATACCAGCTTGGCTTCTTGCTACTTATGTATCCTGGGAAAAGCCAACTGAGCCTTTGGGTCTTAGAGTTTGTTCTATAAACTGAGGAGATTAGACTAGATCACTTCAAAGTTCCCACCCAGCTCTAAATACTATGATTTTATGACTGATTCTTGCACTCTTACTAATTCCAAGATCAGAGAAAAATAATGCTTCACTAGCCCTGTACTTTCCCCACTTATGGCTACCTTGGGGAAAACCCTATAGTCAAAATTAGAAATTTGGGGGACAGATTGAGATACCTATAACAGGTTAGTAAAAAGATGTCCCCAAAAAATATATTTCCTGACTAAATTGGAAAGAATAAGGGTTTCACAATGACTTTGATTCAGCCCCTCCAGATGATCTGTTGCTACAGCGATGGGAAATATCCAAATATTTGTTGTTGTTCAATCATGTCCAACTCCTTGTGACCCTATTTAGGGTTTTCTTGGCAAAGATCCTGGAGTGGTTTACCATTTCCTTCTCCAGATCATTTTACAGATGAGGAAACTGAGGCAATCAGGGTGAAACAACTTGCCCAGGATTACATAGTCAATAAGTGTCCAAGGCTGGATTTGAACTTGGTTCTTCTAATTCCCAGCCTGGCACTTTACCTACTATGTCTCTTAGCTTCCCCCTCCACATGAAGAGGCTAGATATTTATAGTCTGGAAGCAAGCACCCCATATCTTGGATAAAAAGTACTCTTAGATATATACTGTGCTTTCAACTTCTGGCCTGGCCTTGCTTGGAGCTTATAGTAGAGCTTTTTAGGGAATGGCAACCAAATGCAGTCCTCTCAGAGTTCCATACCCAAATGACAAGAAACAGAGAAGGAAAAGCCTTTGCCTTTTGAATCATTTTCAGAAAGATTTCTTGAAATAAAATGCAAATTCAGGAGTTACCCTCTCTCAACATCCCAAACTACTAAACATTCTTAATTTCTCCTTGGTTTCCTTGATTCTTTTTAGAATATCTGAGCCTTCAACACAGGAAGCATTCCACAAAATGCCACCCAGTATTTTCAGGCATTCAATAAACCCCAAGGAAAGAGAGAGAGAGAAACAAAACAAAACAGCATTTCAGGATAAGAACCATCTGCTAGTGAAAAGCACTGTGCTTGAGGATTGAGGGTAGACAATGATAATCATGAGATGTGGATTTTCTAGTTCAGACTCTGTTCCTCTCTGGCCAAGGCAAGTGACAATCTCCCTGGATATTAGTATCCTTCAAAATGAAAAAGTTTGGTTTAGATAATTTCTAAAGTCCCTTCAATTCTATATTTTTAGACCCTATTACTTCTTGGTCCTCAATTTCCTCATCTATAAAAGTAGGGTTCTAATCCTTGCCCTGACTGCTTCAAAGGGATTTTAAGGATCAGATGAGATGATGGACACAGATAATTAAGTGTTTTATAAACATAATGTGAGTAATAGAGCACATAGCTGCTATTTACCACTAAGGAAAATGAGGCAAATGCCTGCTTCTTCCTACACAGAGATAATAGGTACTTTTCTCTCTTTTTCAAATAAATATCCTGATTTACCACCCAAACCTTTCTTGTGAGAAAAACCTAAACCTTAGGCAGCATTGGTATAGTGAAAATAGTCACTCAGGAAAGCAAAATAAGCAGTTAGGAAACCAGGTTTTAGCTGTGGGGCTTTAGGCAAGTGACTTAACTTTAATGGACTTCATTCACTTCCCTCATCTGTCAAAATGAGGGTGGATCTCTCTGATGGGCTAGATCTCTCTGATCTTTTTCAGCTCTACATTTCTATGCTAATTGCAGAATCAAAGAAGTGATGGAAATACATTAACTCTTTGAGGTTCCTGAGAGTCATCTAGGAAATTACAAACAAATTCAAAGCTGGAAAGGAAACCCAGAGAGGTCAAATGATTTGCCTAGAATCACACAGTACCTAAGCAACAGAGCTGTAACTTGAAGGTAGGTGGCCTGTATTCTAATCTAATACACCCATCTATTGTCACCTGGTTGCCCTTCCGTCATGTCACATGTATGACAACTCAAGAATATTTTGTGTGTGCCTGTGTATGTTTGTGTTTTGAGGAGGAAAAGAATTAAAACTAAATTAAATGCAGATCTTTCATATACCTACTTTTATAATACCCCTTTCAAAAAACAGCAAATTAATGCTTGGAGGATAGAAAAATATCTTCTCCAAATCTCCTCCTTAGCAGCATTCCAGAAGACAAGATTACATTCAATCTGCCTACATGACTAGTTTCATGCCTCAATCTTCTGATATTCTGTAGAACCTTACTTAGCCTTCAGTTCACCTTTTTGCTCCACCACAGCCAAAACATCAGGGAAAGAAAGGGAAAGAAAAGTCACAGACTCTCTGGATACCAGAATTGGATTTTTGTTTTGTTTTCTATTTCAACAGCCAATTCATCGATTTATGAAATATATGCCTAGTGCTAGGAGACAAAGACAAGCAAAAGACAGTACCTGTCCTCATAGAGCTTATGCTCTGTTGGAGGGGACAACATGCAAATAGCTATGGAGAAACAAATAAAGGATAAATAAAAGAGAAGCACAGAGGAAAATTACCATTCTTACCATTAAGGAAAATTCAAAAAGGTTTGCCATAAAAAGTGAGGTATATTTTAGCTGGGATTAGAAGAAAGCCAATAAATGAAGATGAGAAAAAAATTAAAAAGGACCCACATGTACAAAAATGTTTACAACACCTTTCTTTGTAGTAGCAAAGAATTGGAAATTGAGTAGATGCCCACCAATTGAGGAATGGCTGGACAAATTGTGTTATGTGAATATAATGGAATATTGTTCTTTAAGAAATGATAGGTAGGCTAATTAAATAAAAGTCTGGAAAAGACCTACATGAACTGATATTGAGTGAAATGAGCAGAACCAGAACATTGTACACAGTAATAGCAACATTGTGCAGATGATCAACTTTGACAGACTTTGCTCTTCTCAGCAATACAATACAAGACAATTCCAAAAGACTCAGGATGGAAAATGCTATCCATATCCAGAAAAAGAACTATAGACTCTAAATGCAGATAAAGGCATACTATTCTCATTTTTTGATTGTTTTTTCTTTCTTGTCATTTTTCCCTTTTGTTCTGATTCTACTTTCACATATGTTTAATATAGCTGTACATATATAACCTATATCAGATTGCTTGCCATCTTGAAAAGGGAAGGAAGTAAAGAGCAGAAAAAAAAATGGAAATAAAAATCTTATAAAAGTACATCTTATATTATATATACTACATTCAGTAAAACAGTATTAAACACATTTCATATGTAAATAATTGTGCCACATTTTGCCAAAAAAAAGAATAAACCTCATAAAAATAAAAGTAATAATTTTTTTAAGAGAGGGAGATAGAAATAAAGAACAGCCAAAGAAAATCTCTGGAAGTCTAGAGATAGATTGACTTATTCAAAGAACAAGAAGAAAACCTCTGTCACACTGTATCAGAGTATGTGCTGGATATTAGAACATTGGGAAGCTAGGTAGTTTAGTGGATAGAGTGCCAGGCTCAGAGGAAAGAAGACTCATCTTTGTGTGTTCAAATCTGGCTTCAGACACTTACTATGTGATGTTGGGCAATCACTTTACTTGATTTGCCTCAGTTTTCTCATCTGTAAAATGAGCTGAAGAAGGGAAAGGCAAATCACTCCTGTATCTTTGCCAAGAAAACGCCAAATTATTGAACAGGACTGAACAAGAAGAATAAGAAAAACAAAGAAAAAGTAGGAGGGAGCCACAAGATTTATATTTGATTCTGAAATAACAATAGGGTCCACTGGAGTTTGTTGATGGGAGGAGGAGGGAGTGTATGACAAGGTCAGATCTATATTTTATTAGAAAGATTAACATGACATCTGAGTGGAAGATGGACTAGAGTGGGAAGAGGTCAGATAAGGAAGCCTATCTGCAGCATCATTATTAATTATCTACTATACACAGAGAACCATGCCAAAGTGCAAAGGATAGAAAACTTCAGAAGAAATAATCACTGCTTTTCAGGAAAACACATTCTATTGTGAAAACAGGGATAAGCATTGAATCTGTGATTTCATTTGTATATGGAACTCAAGAACAAAAACACCTCCCTCTACAAATTCAAGTTGGCATGTTCTAACAGCTGAAAGTCCTAGAGCACAGAGAAGTCAAGGGACTTTCCCAGAATTACACAGCTAATATATATGAGAATGGTCTTGGCCCCACTTCTTCCAGGCCTTGAGACAAGTTTTCTACCCACACTGTGCCTCTGCTGGAGAGATACAAGATACAGAAACAGATTGTATTTAAAATAAAATGATGGGAAAAGAGCATTTCTAAGATCCCTTCCAGTTCTTAATATTCCAGTGAAGTATTTACTCTCTTATTGTTATTGTTCAGTCATTTCAATCGTGTGTGATTCTGTGAGCCAATCTGAGATTTTCTTGGCAAAGACACTGGAATGGTTTGCCATTTCCACAGAGATGGAAACTGAGCAAACAGAGTGAAATGACTTACCTAGGATCACACAGATAACAAGCGTCTCTGGCTAAATTTGAAACCAAGAACATGGGTCTTCTGAACTTTAGACCTGGCACTCTATCTACTGATCCACCTAGCTGCTCTATTTATTCTCTTAGCTTCTTTCAATGTGTGCTTTCACTTGTTGAAACCCAAAATGCACAATGGTCTTAAACTTGCAGAATATTTAACTTTAATTAGACAAATTTCATTCATTTATTCAGTTGTTCATTCATTAATTCAGGCTGAGCACATCTAAATTTCATTCTTTGATTCAAAAATTATTGATTCAACAAATAGTAAAGGGATAACATTGTGTAGAACCCTGTAAGGAAAGAACTTCAGATCTGACTTTAAATAACCTAGGTGTGAATCCCAATTTTGTCACTTAATCCTGTTTGGTCATGGGCAAGTCATTTAGCCTCTCCTGGCCACAGTTTCCCCATCTGTAAAAGAAAGGGATTAAACTCTCAAGTTCTTTGCAGCATTAGAACTTTGATCACATAATTATTCCTTCCAGTTAGTCAGGGATTGGGAAGAAAAGGCAAGGGGCACTCATTGTAAGCGGTATTTATCCATACATTGTAACCAACAAAGCTACAATGCTTCTTCTTTGTATTTCTTCAGTAGCTGCAGTGTATCCAAAAGGCAATACTTTTTTATCTAGAGATGAATTTCACTTGCAAGAGATTTAAACTTCCCCAAAGATTTAGCTTCTAACAAAGCAGCCCCAGCTCCTCAGAGTAATTAATGTCAGCATCTGTTTATGACCTTTTGAATAAGTTGTGCTATTCTGAAGGCAAAGCTGTTAACACGTTAGAGAATATAATTAACAGGAAAGAAAAAAATCTGAAATTAGATCTCTGGCTAATTAAAATGAGGTGTGTGTGTGTGTGTGTGTGTGTGTGTGTGTATGTGGTTTTGTTTTTTTTTTTTCTTTCAGCAAACTTCTCTTAAGACAGCCTTATTTGATCACACTTCTGTTTCTGTTCTTCACACTAGCGTGGGTAGTTGAGATTTTTTTTTCCCTTTATTACCAACCCTTAAACTTTAAGCTTTAAGATCATAAGAGCTTGTGAAGGCAAATCTATTGTAAGAAAATACAATTATAATCTGGCACTGACTAAGAAACAAGAGTGGTGAATCAGTGGAACAGATTAAGTATATAATACATTGTAGTAAATGATCATAAAAATCTGATATACAATAAGCCCAAAGATCTAAGCTTTGGAGAAAAAAACTCATTATTTGACAAAAATTGCTTGGGAAAACTGGAAAACTGTATGGAAAAAAACTAGATCTAGACAACATCTAACACTGTATACCAAGATAGTCAAAATGAGTAAGCAAATTAAGAGAACCTAAAATAGTTTACCTGTTAGATCTATGGATGAGAAAAGAATTTAGGACCAAACAAGATACAGAATGCATTATGAAATAAAATAGATAATTTTGATCATATCAAATTAAAAAGTTTTTGCACAAACAAAACCAATGCAACCAAAATTAGAAAGAAAGCAGAAAAGTGGAGGGGAGGTATTTGCAGCAAGTATCTCTGATAAAGGCCTCATTTCTTAAATACATAGAGAACTGAGTCAAATTTATAAGAATACAAGTCATTCCCCAATTGATAAATGGTCAAATAATATGAACAGGCAGTTTTCAGACAAATAAATCAAAGCTATCTATAGTCACATCATGCAAAATAAAATAACTCATCTATCAGACTAGCTAATATGACAAAAAAGGAAAATGACAAATTTTGGAGGTAAAAAACCGAGACATTTGTGTCCTATTGGTGGAGTTATAAACTGATGTAAACATCACAAAGAGCAATCTGAAACTATGGTCAAAGGGCTATAAAACTCTGCCATGTCCTTTGATCAAATAATAGCATTATTAGGTCTATATTCCAAAGAAATTTTTTCAAAAAAGAGATGAGGAGGGAATTACCTATTTGTACAAAAATATTTACTTATTCTTTTTGTGGCAGCAAAAAATTAGAATTTAGGGGAAGCCCATGAATGGGGGATGACTGAACAACTTGTGGTATATGATTGCAATGGAATATTATTAAGCTATAAGAAACGACAAACATGATGATTTCAGAAAAACCTGGGCTTACATGAACTAATGAAAAATAAGGTGAGCAGAAGCAAGAAAACGTTGTACACAGTAATCAAAACATTATATAAGGCAGAAATGTGAATGACTTTGCAATACAATGATGTAAGACAATTCCAAAGGACTCCCAATGAAAAATGCTATTCACCTCCAAAGAAAGAACTGATATTGTGTGAATACAGACTGAAGCATATAGTTTCTTTCTGTCTTTTTTTGTTGTTGTCTTAATGTATAAAATGACTGACATGGAAATCCTTCACCTGAATGCATACATATACATATACATATACATATATATATATATAATTTTTTTTTTCATAATAGACTGCTTACTATCTCAGGGATAGAGGGAGGAATGGAGGAAGGGATAGAAATTGGAACTCAAAACTGTTTGTGTTAAAAATTGTTTTAACATGTAATGGGGAATAAATTTTTTTTAAAAAATCTGTTTTAGAAGAATAACATTTTTATCTAAGCACCTCAGGATAGTTGGTGCTTTTGGCCAAAATTAACATATAGAGAGCTAGCTATATGTAAAAGAGATATGGCATACCCCACTGAAGCCCTCCTCTGTTGCCCAATTAAGCATGAAGGTGAAGCTTTTTCAAAGGCTTTCAGCAGAATCTAAACTCTTGTAGTTCCTGATGAGTTGAGAAACTAACACCATCAAAACTCTCCTCCCTAGTCACTATTGCCCTATATGTGCTGGATTCTTGTATTAGAATGCAAGCTCCTTTGAGGACAGGAGGCCAATTTTCTTGCTTTTATTTATATCTTCAGGACTTAGTATAATATCTGAAATACCATTTAATTAAACAGCAGTAGCAATAGTAGTAATAGCAGTAGCACTAATAGTAGTAGAAATAGCTAGCATTTATGTTGAGCTTTAAGGTTTGGAAAGAGCTTTACAAATATCTCATTTCATCTTCATAAAAATCACAGGTAATAGATGATATTATCATATCTACTTTACATATAAGAAAATTGAGACAGACAAAGGTCATACAGCTAGTATTTCACGATGGATTTTAATTCAATTCTTCCCAAATACAGATTCAGAACTGTATCCACCAAACCACCTATCTACCTTTGTTTTTCCATATCATATACATCACACATATATGCACACATCTCTCAATGAAGTTTTAATTGGAAGTCATATTTTCTAAGCATTAAAAAAATTTTTTTTTTACTTTAACACTTGCTATCATAAATATTGTTGAAAAAAAGTTTCTAATCCTGTTCTTTAGTGAAAGGATCTTGAAAAGCAGAATAGTGCTAGAGGAAAATATTTTAAATAATCCTGTAATTGTTGCAGTTCTTATATTATTACTCCCATTTTTATTGATGAATAAACTAAAAATGGACAAAGTTAAGGGACCCACAACTAGTAAATATCAAAGGTGGTTGCAAACTTAAGTTTAAGTTCAATATTCCTTCTACTATCTCCCATGCTGCCTAAAGGCATCTTGTCAATGACAAAGCATAGCTTATAAAAAAGCAAAATAGTTTAAATATAGTAGATCATAAGCTCCCAGATGGCAGGAAGGTCTTTGTTATTCATTTCTCTATTCCCCTTCCCACCCACTACCTACTCCCTTCTACGCCCCCATGCTCTGTATATGATGAGTGATGCTTTACAGTAAATGAGCTAAATTTGCAGCTTGAATTCAGGCAATATTTTTTGGGCTTTCATTTCCCCATTTTTAGAATATAATTAGAGTTCTAGATTATTTTATAAATATACTTAGAGTTCTAGAGGGAAACTTGAGATGGTCTAGTGAACAGACTCCTGAGCTTGGAATCAGGAAAACTCGAGTTCAAATCTAGCATTAGATACTTTCTAGCCTCAGTTTCCTCATCTGTAAAATGAGCTAGAGAAGGAAGTGGCAAACCACTCCAGTATCTTTTGCAAGAAAACTTCAAATAGGGTCATGAAGAGTTGGACAAGCTTGAAACAAATGGATAACAGCTCTAGAACTGGAATGGGCTCCAGGGGCCATCTCACTCAACTCTCTCATTTAACAAATGAAGAAAATAAAACCCAATAAGTTTAGATCCAAGATCACATTAGAAGTGTTAGAAATAGCTTTGACTCTGGGTCAAATTTCAGAGCCATTACTTCAGTGACTTCCTTCCTCTGTACACTTCATCACAAGTAATAACTACTTTATGACTGTGAGATAGATGGTAAGTTCCTTGAAAGAAGGAGCTATCTTTACCTCTTTTTGTATCTCCAGCACTTAGCACAGGGCCTCAAACATAATAAGCACTTAACATATTGACTGGCTGACTATGGCTTATAAATGGCTCAACCCATAAAATTCCTCACCAACACCTGGTGATGGCTGTCCCTAAAGTTAGCTCAACTGATAAATATAGATGAGCATAGGACTCATTCTCAAAGCCTTTTCGGCTTGACAGGATCAGTTTGAAATCATTCTTTGTTTACCAAATGTTCAAAACCCACAGTCAATGTCACCAGACTTCATGGCACTTGTAAAATAAGGACAGTAATATTCATACTACCTGGAACAAATAGTTATGGGGAGGTTTTGACTATAGAAGTAAACTTCAAAATGCTATAGAAATAAGAATATTAGAATGTACATTTTTTGAGAACAAGGATTATTTTATTTTATAATCTTAATATTCCTAACACCTGGGACAGTGCCTTGATGCATCTGTTATTCAGTTGTGTCCCATCTTTCATGACCCCATTTGAAGTTTTCTTGCAAAGATGCTGGAGTGGTTTGCTATTTCCTTCTCCAGCTCATTGACAGGTGAGGAAACTGAAGCAAACAAGGTTAAGTAACTTGACCAGATCACTGCTAGTAAGTATCTGAGGCTATATTTCAACCCAAGACTTTCTGATTCCAGGCCAGCACTCTATCAACTGCACCATCTTGCTGCTTTGTCCTACATGAAGCAAGTGCTTAATAAATGCTTGTTGACTGATTATTATCAAGACTTTGGGTTTGACATGCTGAGCGTCAAACTTTATTGGAACCAAAAGTAAGTCATAGTGTGGCTCTCCTCAACAAAGAGATGATTCAAAGCAGTTCCAATTGTTCAGTGATGAAGAAAGCCATCTACACCCAGAAAGAGGACTGTGGGAACTGAGTATGGTTCACAACATAAAATTTTCACTCTTTTTGTTGTTGTTCACTTGCATTTAATTTTGCTTTTTAACTGATTTGATTTGCTTTTTCTTGTGCAGCAAGATGATTGTATAAATCTGTATGCATATATTGGATTTAACACATTTCTACCATGTTTAACATATATTGGACTATTTGCCATCTAGGGAAAGGTGTGAGGAAGGGAGGGAAAGGGGGAGAATTGAAACACAAGGTTTTGCAAGGGCTAATGTTGAAGAATTGTCCACACATATGTTTTGAAAAATAAAAAGCTTTAATTAAAAAAAAAAAAGTAAGTCATAGAAGAAAGAGAACTACAACACCTAGTCTTAGCTTTGTCACTAAGTCATACAACTCTGGGCAAATCACTCAACTAACTCATCATCTACAACAGCATCAGTTTCCCCAACTTTAAAATAAGAATAATAATTCCTGCTCTAGCTATACGTCATGGGTATGAATGAGGACCCAAAGACATAAATGTAAGAAATCTTTGTAATCTGAAAAGACTCTAGAATAATGATAGTGCTTCAGCCTAAGAACACAGATGAAGAAAGCATTGGAAACTGGGATAAATGAAAACTGAGCCAATGATACTGTCCAGAAGATTTCAGATACCATCTTTCTGTGTGTCTGTATTTCTGCTTGTGTTATGCACAGCATGTATATATTTACATCCTTATGATGATGATGGTTTATTCTGTCTCTGTGTATACGTGTATGTGTATGTGTGACTATATCTGTGTGTTTTCTCTGTCTCTGTTTCCCTATCCCTCAAAAAATAAGATTCAGCAAAAAGTTTCTGTTGTGTGAGAGTTCTGGTTAATAGATGCATCACTGACTTATCATAGTATTACTTCCAAAGGAACTTCAAGTGGAACATCTGTCTGTTGATTAGCTCCAGCAAGATTACCTCAAGTGACTCCCCCCAGGTTGTTGTTTATCCTTCATTTTCTAAGAGGACCAAGACTTCATGAAGTGATATCTTGACTTTCATTTGAATCAGATCTAAATGAGGCAGTTGCACAAAGTCATCAGCCTCACTCTCTCCTCCAGAGTTACTGAAGTCCAATAGCAGGACAAAAGTCAAGATGACCTGGATGCAATGGATATAACTACCCCAATAATCACCAACATGGGACATCAGAGCCAGAGCAGAGGATCCTCCAATAGGACACCTATCAAATCTAATTCTATACTATTTCTTACATCTCTCCCCTTTTTTCTATTCATATAGTCACTACCCTATTTGGGCCCTCATTGCCTCTTACCTGGATTATAATAGCCTTCTAAATTCCAAAAAACAAGTCTGACTTTGTCATTCCCATTGCTCAATAAATCCAGTGGTTCCTCTTGCCCCAGGATCAAACACAATCTCTTCTACCATCTAAAAATGTTTACATGCTGGCTCCCAATTATCTTTCCAGGCTTATTACACATTATTCCTATTCCCAAATTTTCTAGTACTGTCACCACCAACCTTCTAATTATTCCTCACATACTCCAGATCTTTGCATAGATTGTTCCCTACAAAAGATATTGCTGAGTACTCACCATCATCTTTGCGAAATCACTATTTTCCATAGCTCAGTTCAAATATTCCCTCCTAGATGGGCCTTTTCTGATTCTTCCAGTTAGCCAGTATATCCCCCTAACATCAGGAAATTACCTTGTATTATATTTATTATATATATTCAATATTGACTAAGCATTGTATATATTTATGCAAATACTCATGCATACAGAAAGGATATTAGTAATTCTCATGGCATATATGTTGTTTTCACCATACAGTAAAAGCTCCTTGAGGGTTTTCATTTTTAACTTTGTGTCCCTAGAGTTTAGCTTGGCACTTAGTGTTTATTAATTTATGGCAGTGATCAGGCTGATGACTGAAAATTCCAACCCAAAGAGAAATTGTTCGGTGGTTTTTGGTCATCCTCAATCAAATGTCCCAGTAACTTAAGTATCTGTTAATTGTTCTTTAGTTGTTTCATTTATGTCTGTCCCACCCTTCATACCCCCATTTGAGTTTTTCTTGGCAGAGATACTGGAATAGTTTGCCATTTGTTTCTCCAGCTCATTTTATAGATAAAGAAACTGAAGTAAGCAGGGTCATACAGCTAGTAAATACCTAAGGCTGGATTTGAATTCATGAAAATGAGTTTTCCTGACTCCAGGCCTGGCACTCTATCCACTGTACCACCTAGATTCCTCTAAATAAAAATTAATTACCCCTTTATTGAGTAATACAGACAGTCAAGAGTTGATTACAATGGTTTCTCTTTGTGATATACAGACTTTTTGAAGGCTCTAGAATTTTGTTTGCTTGGGTAAGAAGTATAGGACCCTACAGTTTGGCCCCATTCTACCTTATCTCTTATTACTCATAGTCTAGTCAAACTTGCATGTTCACTGTCTTACACACAGAGCTTGAACATTAATATTTTCATGCCTTCCCTCACGTATATCCTCTGTACTCCACCTCACCCCATCCCTAATCTAAATACTATCTGCATTTCAAGGTTTAGTACAATACCCATCCATTCCATGAAACCTTTTCTGACCATTCTATCTCATGGGGACCTATTTGTCCTTTGTGTGAGCTCCTTTATCAACCGTAAAGCAGCATAAAAATGCAGAGCATATATATTGTCTATACCACTCACTTGGCACCAAGTACACATAGTTTTCTTTTGGTAAGGATTTCTGTGTATATATGTATCTGGTCACTTTGAGGTCAGGACTAGGACTTAAAAGCTTTGTTGACATGATACCTAGTCCAAGTAAAGGCAAAAGGAATGTATTCAATAAATGTCTGCGGAAAGAGGAAGGTAGAAAGACCAAATTCCTGCCTTGGAATAATTTGAGGTTGAAGCCTTTAGAACAGGGGTCCTCAAACTACGGCCCGCGGGCCAGATGCGGCAGCTGAGGACGATTATCCCCCTCACCCAGGACTATGAAGATTCTTTATTTAAAAGCCCACAAAACAAAGTTTTGTTTTTACTCTAGTCCGGCTCTCTAACAGTCTGAGGGACAGTGAACTGGCCCCCTTTATAAAAGTTTGAGGACCCCCTGAGAGGATCCTAGAGCCTTAAAACAACAAAAGGTTTTACAATTCCAATTCTTTACCTTGCAACCACCATGTATGAGAATCCTCTACAATATCCCTGATATATGGTCATCCAGCTTTCTTGGAATACACAGGAGCCACCTGACAGTGGCTGCTGGCGATCCAACCCAGAATGGATCTCCTCTTGTGAGAGGATGATACAAGGAGACTGAGAGGCCGTTGTGTTATCTGACCTCTCTCCTCTTCCCTCTGCCTCCAATTTATCTCATTTCCAGCCGCGACACCTGTGTCAGCAAAGGCTGCCCTGAAACCCCTTCAGAGGCTATGATCCACAGCTGTGAAGGCTCTTGGAGAATTGACCTGCCCCTTAACATAACTTCTGCCTAAGTAAGCTGGAAACGCACTACTTCAACACAGTCCATTCCATTTCACATAGACCTGATCATTAAGATTTTCCTTTTATTGAACTATGCTGCCTTCCTTGTAACTTCTATCCAGGGTCACACAGGACAAGTCTATTCCCTATTTTATATGAAACAAAGACATTTAACTCAGCTGTCACAATTACATTCTTCAACCAGAAACTTCAAGCTTCCCATGGAGCACAAAATCAGTCCAGTATGTACTGATCACATCCTGTCTGCCCAAGCTACAAGCTTGAGGCAAAAAGAAAAGGCTGCCCTTGGTTGCTAGGAGCCTATGGTCCAAGCTGGGCTGGGAGACAAAATATGCATGAACCCATGTAATACCAAGAGAAAAATTACAAGCACATAGAACTAAATCAAATTTTACTGTAGTGACATTAAATACTATCAAATGAGATGATGTTTCTAAAGAATTTAGCATAGGGTCTGGCACATAGCTCATGCTCTAAAATGCTTATTCCTTCCCATATTTCCTATGGGACTCCAGAGCAAGGCAGATTTATGAAAGTTGGTATAGACAAGGAAAGCTTTCTGGAAGAGACAGGCTGAATAAGACCCTAAAGGATGGATAGGAGTTGGAATGGCTGAGGTGCAAAGGAAGGACATCTTAGCTGAAGTGGACAACAACAATTCAAGCTTGTTTTATTCTATGTTCCTGAGAGATTGATAGATAAGAACAGAAAGTAGAGGCCCAGAGCCAGTAATAGCAGAGAAGGGATGGACAAGGTATTCCAGTTTGGTTTTCCATTTGCTAAAGAATGACTTATTCAGGTTTATTTGAAATCCACATCTCACCTATTTTATTTTAAATAACAAACATTCTACCAAAAATCTTTCATCTTACCTGTGAATGAAAAGCTCATCAACTTGGTTAATTTTCTAGGACCATGCCACTGACCCATGGATCCCAAGGCCCCTGGGTGGGCAGTCTCTCTGACCTCGGATTGTGGCTTGTCTCGGCATCCAATACACTTCCCACACTGACTGGAGAGAGACTGGTTTCTTCACTCGCTCATAATGCATTTCCTGGCCAGGGTCTCAACAATAAACAAGGAGGCCCTCTCTGTCATCAAAACCTCCTCCAGAATCTGGGATCTGATTAAGGACCTGCTAGAGTGACAGAGGGCCAAGACTACACCCCCTGAGCCTACAGAACAACCCCCACATTTCCAAATATTTTCTACATGTGTGGGAGTTGGCAGATCATTCCACATTAGCCATAAACACAAATTACTTCTCTGTGTTTTCTTGTTTTAATCTATAACTAGGCTCCCTCTATGCTTCTCCACATAACAGATGTTTCATTTAAGCTGCTAAATTACCACAAAATACACCCAAAGAGATGACAGGCCTATTTTTCTCAAGGTTTATTTGCATGAAGGGGGAGGGGTGTGTGAAAAAAATTGTATTTTCCCCCTTTTTACATTTTCTATGACACACATGGGTTAAGGGGAGGGGAGTAGAGGCAACTTCACTGCTAGCACATAAATTATTGACGAGCATTTAGGTCAATAGAAATCCTTGAATGAATTTCAAAAATTCTTCTTGAGGCCTCAGGGAAGTTGACACCCTGACACTCCAACATACTCAGCAAACAACAGGCAATCTTGCAGAGGGACTGGTTTGGCAAAGGCAAGACCTCCTGGAGACCCCAGCCTTAGAACTGTTGCCTCTGACAGCACAAATGAAGTTACAGGCAATGGGGAAGAGGGGAGGCAAAGGGGAATAGGGGCCAGATCCATCCACCTGGTGGGGTTTTAAAGAGTCACAGGTGCAGTTGTCTGTCAGCACATTCTACCATGAATACACAAAACCTATCAGATAATGGAGGGGGATAATTGCTGAATATCCCATCACCCAGGTTATGTTAGAAGGTACGGTGGACTTGATGGTCTTGGCCCTTTGCCCAGGCTGATAATTTCCCACACTGCAAAATAAAACAAGCAGCTTTGGCACAGGCTCATCTTCCACCCTGAGGAGAGGAGGCCCCAAATTTGAAGTCTAAGGGGTTTCCAGAGAGAGAAAATCAGTTGAGTGGCTGGGGAAAGAACCCAGTCAATCCCTTGGCAAGGCTGGGAGTGGGAGGTCCAAATGAGACAGGTCTAGATTATGCTTGGCTCTACCCAATGGTAATAATCTTTTCTTACTGTAAACAAAACCTTCTGCTCACCAAATGCCAGGAACCATATGCTATCCGGGCATATAGTTAAGGGAGTGTTTTGGATAACCCAAGGGAGAAACAGAAGCATAAAGGGTAACCTCTCTTCTCCCTCCTCTGGGAACCATGCTTATTACTGGAATGTCAGACTGACAATAAATGTGAGATCTGAGGAGATGGATTCAAATCCTACTTTGAATGATAACTGGATGGGTAATCTAACTTTCTCATAGGCAAAATGGGGAAGCTGAATTGGAATGGCCTCTGAGATCCCTTCCAGTTCCACATCCTTGATCCTGTGATCAAGAGGCCTCAGTTTTCTTAATTGCAAAATGAAGGGGCTGGATTCCTGGGGATATTCCTGTGTTAAATCTGTGATTATAATGACAAAAATTATATGACTGACTTGGTTGATAGTTCAATTAAAGACTTTTTAAAAGCATCTATGAGGCAACTTGTGGCACAGTTGATAGAGCCTGGAGTCAGGATTTCAGGTCGGGTATCAGATCCTTATTAGTTGTGTGAGCCATGGCCACATTATTTAGCCTCCCTTTGCCCTGGAGGCCATTAGGTAACTCAGTGAATAAAGAACTGGGCCTGCACTCAAGAAGGCCTGAGTCTTTTGCAGAGCAGTGTACTGAGAGCTATGGAGATACAAAATATAATAATAGAGAAAATCATTCAATTTAAGGAGGCTGCAAACTATACCTCAATAGAAAATTATAATACTTAATTCCTGATTCTCAAAACCTATAAGGTTGGCAGGGATGATTTTTCTCAACTATTTAGACCCAGAGAGAGACTTAAAGATCTTCTAGTCAACCCCAAGCTTAATTTCCCAAATGAAGAAACTGAGTCCAGAGAGTGACTTGCCCAACTTACTGTATGCGTGTAGAATAACCTCAATCTCTGCACCTAAAAAACACTGCTCCTCTATCCACTCCAGTCTGTAGAAACCACCTTCTCTAGACACCGAATATCAGAAATGATATAACATTATGTGGTTGGGAAGCTGCTGCTGCAAAATCAGCCATAAAGATAAGCCAGGCTATAAAGATCTGGAGAACTGCTGTGAATGGCAGTGTTTTATAACCTAGATTTATTAACTAGCTTATTCACTCAGTTATTGGACGAAGCTTCCCCTCCTGCAGCCCCACCCTTCTTCAGCCTTTGCTAATTCAACAAAGAATGGGGCACACATCCATGTAAGATTCCACTGTTACTTGACCCTCCAATAAAAACATTCACAATTCCAAGTCCTCCTGTTATGTGGAGAAGGAGGTAGAGGGTGGGGGTGGTTGTGCTCACACTGTAATACGAGCTATAACATGAAACACTGAGCTTCAGTCCAAGAGAACCACAGACAAAGAGCATCATCCAGCAAAGTGCATAAATTCTTAGCTTTCATGTTCTTCTAAGTGGAGTAACTTTGGGAAAATTTCATCGGTGGTCTGTTAGCAACAAGGGTGGAAAAGCCCCTTGTATTGGGTTTATATAACTCCACTGAGGCAGAAGAAAAATCAAATTCAGAAAGCAAGGAGAGGCTGTACAATGACTCATGAAAAGCCAGATTCCAACAAGAGATTAGTCAGAGCTTTGGGTTCTAAGGATCCACAATGTGGCTGTCATCATCCCTCTTTGCTGTCTGTCTCGCCCCTTGTCCTTTCCAAAGAGCTTCCATGCACTTTCTTTAATTTGAGCCTCACAAGAATTCTGGAAGGCAATGAGGTCATGGGCTCAGACATGTAGAACTGCAAGAGACCCACAGCTGTGCCATTGTGGCCAATTCTTCCCCTTTATAGATAAGGAAATGGAGACTAGTTTAATCAATTGAAGGAGATGTAGTGACTTGTCTAAGATCAAACAGGTAATGTCAAAATTTCATCTCAGCTTTCATGACTGCAGAGCCAGTGCTTTTTCTAGTGTTCTCCATAGGGCAGGTATTCTGTTTTATGGATGTTAAAAAATGAGGTGCAGTAGTATTTTCACCTTTTGTTGTTGTTGTTTGATTGTTTTTTCTTTCTCATGATTTTTTTTCCCTTTTGATCTGATGTATTTCTTGTGCAGCATAATGAATATAGAAATATATTTAAAAGAATTGCACATGTTGAGCCAGCTAGGTGGAGAAGTGGAGAGAGTACTAGTCCTGAAGTCAGGAGGACCTGAGTTCAAATCTGCTCTCAGACACTTAACACTTGCTAGCTGAGTGACCCTGGGCAAGTCACTTAACTCCAATTGCCTCAGGGGGAAAAAAAGAATTGCACATGTTTTAATCTATATCAGACTGCTTAGGAAAGGGAGCAAGGGAGGGAGAAAAATTTAGAACACAAGGTTTTGTACAGTGAATATTGAAAACTATCTTTTGGATATCTATTTGGAAAAATAAAATACTATTAAAAGCTTTTTAAAACATGAGGTGCAGATAATTAAAATACATTTTCAAAGGTTGCCATGAAAATATCTATCCATGTTAATTTAATACTACAGAGCCTGAGGGGAGGGAATGGAATTCTGCTTCCAGACAACTTATTCATTTCATCAATCAATATTTCCGACCACCTGCTATTAGAAGCATTGAACTAGGCCCATCACTAATCCCAGTATCTCCCACAGAGGGTCTTAAGACTTGAAGATCCATTGTCTACTCTAAATCCTGAGCTTCTTGATTTAAGAATGAGAATGATAGGCAAATTGAAAGGTAGTTTAAAGAGGGGTCATCTAATCCCATAACCCTGCCTCTTACAGAAGGAAATGGAAAGGAGAAGTAACTAGCAGCCACACTATCTCCCTTTCCCCATTTTTATTCAAGTTAATCTGCTACCCTAGCCATATCAGGCTATCTCCAACCTCTGTGCTTTTGACAAAGTAGTCCCTCATGACTAGAAAGTATCCTTTCATTACCTCTACCTCCCAGAATCTCTGAGAACCTTCAAAGCATACTCAGATGCCACTTACAGACGATCTTGTATAATCCTCCTAATCATTAGCATTTTCATCTTTGAAATCAATCTACATTAGTTATTTGTATATAGTTGTAACCTCTTATCAAAATGTGAATTCCTTGAGGGCAAGGATAATTTCATTTTTGGTTTTGTATTCTAAGGCACATAATTTGCTGTTAAATATTTGAAAGGGCCAGCATTCTTAATCACAAACATTTATCCAGACATCACAGGCTGCCCCAGAATTCAGCAATACTGACCAATAGAGGAGAGAGAACCACAAAGAAAAAGGAAGAGAAGAGCATGTTTGTACATAGAATAATTCAGATGAAAATGCTGAAAAGGCTCTCTTTTACTGTTGTGCAAGACATGATCTAAAATTTATTACTTACAATTTTGTTTTTAAGGTACAGGCTATAACCAACATTAAATATCTTTCCTTGTGGCGTAGAAGTGACCGTGAATCCTAAGAGACTTCATCATCAGAAGACAAGCTCTGGCTAATCCTATCAAGATGTAAAACTGAGTAGAAGTAGGTTGGCTGTCTTCTGAAAATCTACATAGGCTAAATTAACAGAGGCTCATGGAGAGTATGGCCACCAGATGACAAAATTTTCAGCTACTGTAATTCATAGCAAGGTAGAAAGAGACTTGTACAGACTCTCACAGCAATTCCTTCCAGAGACAGGGTAAAGGCATTCTCAAGCCACTCCGGTGGGAAATGATCACCTAATCACAGGGAGGATTAACATTTAACAGAACAGCTTCCCTATCAAATTCAAGTTCCCAGACCTAACACCATAAATTTTCAGCAGCATGGACAGGTACATTCTTTCTAACCCCTTTTAACAGATAAGGAAGCAGCCCCAAAGAGTTTAACCAACTTGTCTACACAGTAAATCTCCATGTTCTATTATGAATGTATTAATATCTTCTTGTTGAATTCTTGGGCAAAAATCCCTTAAATCTTTCTGGACCTCAGTCTCTTCATCTGTAAAATGAAGGGATGAGTCCAGGAAGCTTCTCAGATCCCTTCCAGTCCTATATCTATGTACTATAATATTGACCTATTTTTAAAAAGTGACTCCATTCTTTGCCATCTCTAATAACCTATGCAGGTGCAGCAGCCAGAAAGAATTATAGATACTGCTCTTAGGTGCTTTTGAAAGTTTCCAGTGCAAGTCAGTGAAAAATCCATCAATTTATTACAACAGACCAGATACTCAAGTCTCGACCCTCTCCAAATTGAAGTCTGGTCAGTTATACCCAAGGGAAGCACATCAAATTCTATGACATAAAAAATAACAGCTTCTATTTATATTGTAACTGAATGTTTACAAAATATTTCCCTTTCACGGAGCCTATGAAGGAGGGAGGGACAAATATTAGCATCTTCATCTCCCAGGTGAGAAAACTGATGTTAGAAAGGTCAGATGAGTTGTCCAGGGACACACCACTAGCAATATTGGACTCCAGGTCTAGAATTCTCCCCAACTAATAAAGTTAGGCTCCAGATCTAGTATTTTCCTGAACAGGAAATATCGGGCTCCAGATCTAGCATATTCCCCAGCTACAGGAGGCTGCCTCTCTTAATGGATTGCGGAGCAAGATGATGAAGGTGTCTTCCAATCCCACAGCAAGAGCAGCAAAGCCTCACCATGCATATGCATGAACCTGGGGTGACCATAAAATTCACATCCCATTTCTTGTTGTTCAAAGAACATTATTGGACAGTGGTGGCAGGGAGCTGTCCCTCCAAGAGAAATGACAGCTTAGGTAGAGGGAGACAATTAAGCCATTACAACTAATTGGCTGCTCACTTAGTGAGGAATACAGGAAGGCAGGAAATTGGCAATGGCAGGGAGGCCCCAGGTTCCTGGGAGTCAGGCTGCCAGCAAAGCTGGAGTTCGGGAGGCACAGACTGGGAGGCGATTGTGGCCTGAAAGCCTCATGCTTTGTTATTGCCAGACAGAGACGTCTGACCTGGGCACAGCAATAATCTACCCCCATCTCCCATCCTGACCCTTCCTTCCTCAATCAAGGAAGGCAACAAACTGGGCAGTTCTAAAATCAATTCCCTATTTAATTTAGGGAGGAAAGAGAAGGATTTCCCATAATACTCAGTCTTCTAATTAATATTCATTCATTCTGCATTTAGTGAGCACCTTCCAAATGAAAAGTCAGGCACCACTAGAGATACAAAGTCTAAATAAATAAGTGTTAGTCCTTGCTCTCAAAGGTTTACACATTAACCAACTGCTATGGCTAGTAAATTTGTATCTAACTACTCCCATAATTCCTTATTCTGACTCAATGACTTTTGTGAAAGCCTCAACTTCTTACTATTTCTCTAACACTCTCATATGTATCCAGCTCAATCCTTCGTTCAGCCCAGTCCCAGGATTCCTTCCATCCCTCCTTTCCTACTACTTTTTCATGCCCTTTGCAACTCCAATTCAATCTCATGCTGGAGGAAACCTGGCTCTCTTAAAAGATACCCCTTTGCTGGGCTACCCTCTCCATTGTGGCTTGCTCCTATTTTCTTATTCCCTGACACAAGTGTCAAAGGAGGTGTTGACATAATCCTTGCCCTTCACTGACACTCCCAGACCCAGCCTCTACTACTTTCACTTGGCAATCTCAGAGAAAGTACCAGAATTAGAGAGTTTGAGTCATGACTCTAGTGAAAACTCCTTCTTTAAACTTGGAACAACTCATTAAAATTAAGGTGTTGGATTAAGTGATATCTAAGGTTATCTCCAATTATCATCTGATCCTCTCTAATTCATACATACTCCCATACTATCTGGTCCAGGTCCTTTGCCATGATCTACCAGCTTCCAGGTCATTCTCTCTCCTTTCTTAAATTCAGGACCTCACTCATTTTCTGTCACCAAACCAGTTCCTACTCTAATACTTGAGAACTTCATCACATATATGATAATCCCCTCAAACATCCTGACCTTCCAGTTTATCAAACTAATCAAGTCCCAACATCCCCTGTAGGTACTTTAGATAGAATGAAGTGTCCAGCTTCATTCTATCTAAAGTACCCACAGGGGATGTTCCTACTTTAGATTTCATCATCACATAATTTCCTGCATTCTTATGATTTTGAGTTCCAATCTACCTTTCTGATCAAAATATCTTGCTATTCAAACCTCCTTCATGCCTCCTAAATATATTCTTTATCTTTTTCATAATGTCTTGTCCCACTTCATCTTGCCCTGCCCTGTCCTCTGTCTCTGTCCATTTTCCCCTCCATGCTTTGACTTTATTTTATTTTTCTCACCATCATGACTGTTTAAAGTAACCATTTCAACTCTATTTCAATGTTATCCTCCACCTTGACTCCCTTACCTACTGCTATTCATACCTGCTAATCTCATCCCTGGATTACCCCTATCATCTATCTTGTCCAGTCACATCCCCAAATTGCTGGTTGACACTGAGAGAAGTCACATCACCTGCTGGACTAGTCTGTTACAAAATCATAGCAGTTAATCTCAACTAAGTCTTCACCTCAACAGAAAAACTGTTCTTGATTGATTCTATTCCACTGCCCTCAAACCTTCTAATTCCTTCCCTACTTTCATTCATAGATATCCTCACCTGTACCTTATAGGAAAAGATTAATTACTGTCACTCTGAGCTGCTTCTTTCCCCTAATCTACATCTCCAAATTTCCTATATCTTTCACCCATCCTTTCCGCTTTTACTTCTTTCTTGGAAGATGTCACTTTCATTTTGGCCAAACAAACTGGCCTCTCATTATGCCCCCAATTGCATTCCTTCCCATGTCCTCTAGAGACTTGCCTTCCCTCTCTCTGTCAGCTGTATATTCTCTTTATCCACAGGTTGATTTACTTCTCTCTGAGAACACAACTAGGACCATAGCTCAGAACCTTCTCACCTTTCACCTGCACTATTGCAATAGCCTCCTCATTAGTTTGCCTGCTTCTTCTCTCCCTTTCCCCTCTGTCTTCCACATAGCAGCCAGTGTAATTTCTATGCACTTGTCTGACACCTTGTCACTTCCACATTCAACAATTTTCTTTCTTTCCTGCCTACAATGTAAAATATAAACTGATAGAAAAAGCTCTCCACAATATGGTTCTCATTTGTATTCCCATCCTTATTTCATACTTCTTAACACTAACATGTAGGCAGTTAGTTGAGACAAGTGAATAGAGTGTTTAATTTGGAGTCTGAAAGATCCAGGTTCATTCCTTTAATAGTTGTATGAACCTGGCCAAGCAATTTGCCCTCTCAAGACTCAGTTTCCCCATCTGCAAAAAGGAGAAAATAATAATAGCACTGACTCACGGGGGCTATAGGAAAGATAAAATGAAATAATAGATTTACCTAGTAAAATGCATTGCAAACTTTAAAGTGCTATATAAATGATAACTATTGTTATATTGTTATTAACCCCAATCTCTTGTCAAATTGGACGATTAGCTGTTCCCCAAATTTAAGATTACAAGTCTGGCTTCTGTGCCTTCACACAGGCCCCTTCTTTGCCTAAAATGTGCTCCTCACCCACAATTTCTGCTTCCTCAAATCCTTGTCTGTCCTTAAGCTCAATGAAGAATTTCCTCCATCAGGCCTTCCTTCATCTCTCCAATCCCCTTAATATTTTGTTCCTTCTCAATTTTCTTTGTACTCTATTTGTGCATATATCTTATGCTTCTAGTAGATAGCATGCTCTTTGGGTCAAAAGTATGTTTTAATGTGGCTCCAGAGCAACACAGTACACCTCACAGTTTAAGTACTTAGTAAATGTTGTAGAATTGAATATGAAATTGGCAGTAGCCCAGGAGAGACAAAACAGAGATCTCAGATCTAAATGATGATCCTGGGATCCATTTTCAGATAGACACCTAACATTCATTTATTCTTGATTTAAGAGAACTGGAGATATTCTGTTACACTCTAAATGGGCACTTATACAGAAGCCACAGGGAGTGAGGAAAATACTCAGATCCTTCCCCTTCTGAATTTCAACCTTAAATTCTTAATCAAGAGGCCATTTTCTAATAATACTGAATGTTATTAAACAACCCCCACAACATATGAAAGTCTTTCCCACTGCTGGGGCCATAAAGCTTTCAAGCAACATTTTAAACTATTTGAATAATGACCAGGGTTGAGTGCTCTGTGATGCCTTTATCTTCCATTTACATATGGGGGGGGGGAAAGGGGGGTTGTTTTGTATGTGAGTATCCGGGTGTTTTGTTCTATATTGGGAGGTTTTTTTTTTAATGGTCTCTTTGAGTTGTCATAGCAAACAAACGTCTGGCTTGTCCATAAATACAACTTGGATATCCACTTTTGGCACATCTATGTCTAAGAAGGTCTGATCCCTCATCTCTGTCTCACCCACTCTCTCCTGTTCCACAGCCATGACTAGTCAAGTCTTTGAGGTATCTTGTACATGCTAAAGGGAAACAAGTCAGCATTTGTTTCCTTATCAAGATGAAAAAAAAATTTAGAAATTTAATGCACCATAAGGATCACTCAACTCTTGCAACAAGTTTGGGAGTTTTGCTAGCACTCTCATTTATCCTTAACACCAATGCAAATTCAAAGGCTAGAACAGATAGAATTCTCTCTACTTTATAACTCGGAAAAATGAGATTTAGGAGAGAAGTGATTCCCTTAAAGTCAACTGGAGTATGAGACTTCATCTAGAAAAGATCTCAGTTTACAAGTAAAGAAAATGAGGCTGAATGATGAATATAGAAATATGTTTGAAATATGAAAGAATTGCACACATTTAACCTGCATCAGATTGCTTGCTGTCTTAGGGAGGGGAGAGAAAGGAGGAGAGGGAGAAAAATTTGGAACACAAGATTTTGCAAAGGTGAATGTTGAAAATTATTTCTGCATGTTTTTGGAAAAATAAAGTACTATTAAGAGGAAAAAAAAAAAAAGAAACTGAGGCTGTGAGGTCAAATATCTTGCCAGTCAGTCAACTTATATTTGTTAAGTGCTTATGTGTCACA
Organism: Antechinus flavipes; assembly: GCF_016432865.1. Classification (NCBI taxonomy): domain Eukaryota; kingdom Metazoa; phylum Chordata; class Mammalia; order Dasyuromorphia; family Dasyuridae; genus Antechinus; species Antechinus flavipes. Next base: position 506,221,761 of record NC_067399.1, read on the forward strand.
GGATTAAAAAAAAAAAAAGTCCTTCCTCAAACTGCTCATAATTCAAGGACACATGCGTAGGAAGTATCAATACTATGGTTCAAACTCAGAATTCTGACTCTAAATCCAGAGGTCTTCTCACACTAACCAGCCTCACAGCTATCTGAAGCAAGAACTAAGTAAAAAACCCAGGATCACCCTGTTTACCAATTCACGGGGCTCTCTTGTCTCTTATCTAGCCTCTGTACTTCCTTAGGCTAAGCCAAGTGAAACTATGAGCCATGTCAGACTGAGATGAATTACTCTTAGCATCTGGATGAGTTCTACATGGTAAATTTTTATGGAGTAACTCATTATTTGTGTCTCAAAGTACAACATGAATAATTATTCTTCACCTAGAAAGAGTTTCCAAATTGACAGCATCAGAATATACCCATCTGAAATGATAGCCAGCATGATCCAGGGCTCAGAAAACTGAGATAGGAAAAAGAGCTAACACTGAATCAGCAAGATAATACCAACTTCTACTTGGACCTTGTACTGTATCACAAACTTCTATGTCTCTTCTCCCCACTAGGGAAGTTCCTTCCCTCATCCCTAGGCTCAAGTGTCTGGTGGCCTCCAATGTACACATTCTTCTCCAATTTGATAACAAACATGAGAAACTGTTTTAAAGATACCACATCTGGGTGCAGCACTCAATCCCAGTGCTGCTCAATACCCAGACAATATGGATTGTTAAGAAAGTCTCCAGTATTATATTAGGTAATATTGATTACTTAAGGGATTTTGGCCAAAGGACCAGAGAACATTGGACAGCTTGTTTGAATCTACATATCAAGAGAAAGATAAGATACACCCCAGAACATGATATATTCTTCCATCTGGCCTCTGAAGGCTCAGTTTGAGCGATTCCTTTCGCGGGGAGGGGGTTGGGGGAGAGTGTTCCGCTTTGACCAATCCTTCAGAGGGACTTCTTCTCACAACCATAGCAAAGACCCAGGAGAACAACTGTCTTTTTAAAATCTATTTCCTCAAAATCTAGGGGAGGTGAAAATATCTAAGGAGGGAAAATACCCAAGGAAATACAATAATTACTGAGGGAGTTGAAAATTGAAAATAAGCCACCTAGAAAGAATACTCTAGCCAAACAGTGTTTAGTATCCAGAACAAAGGCAGGCTATGTTGGAACACAGAACCACATCAGATTTTGTTTTGGGGCTGACCCAAGCCAGATTCTGTTGCAACCCATAAGAAGTGAGCCCGGTGTTCTCTTAGAGTAATTGAGTACTAATAGACTGCTTACTACCCCTTTTGTTATGTCTCTCGTGGAAATAGACCAGTGAAGAAAGCAATTCTAAAATACTTGTGACTGCTTTAAGTGCTTTAGCAGAAATTAACCAGAGACCAAACGAGGGTAATGATATTGGCCAACTTTGTAAAGAGTCTTCTGATAATAGGAAGGAACCCAAAGTTCTTCAAATGGCAAGAAGAGCCCACATCCAAGGCTCTTTCAAGCAGTTGACAATAAAATCACAAGACAAAATTTCAATCATAGCATTGTAATAAAAAGTCCAAAGGAAAGGTATAGTTATTGAGAATGAACAATTGGCTTTTTAGCTTAGTTAAAAGTTGCCTCTTAAAGACCACAGAAAACTTCAGAGAAATCTGGTAATAATTGTATGAATTAAATCAAGAGTGAAGAAGAACCAAGAGAATAACTTATACGATAACAACTTTTGCAAAGACAATTAGCTTCCAAAGACTTGGGAACTCTGATCAATTCCAGAGGACTAATAATAAAGAATGGAGGTGATGGATAATGTGCAGAATGAGACTCACATGCAATTTTGGACATGGCCAATGTGGGAATTTGTTTCAACTGACTACATATTTGTCATGAGTTTTGTTTTTCTTATTTTTTCCCCCAATATGTATGTTGTAGGAGAAGGGGAGGAGTAAGGTAAGGGTGGAGTGAGGGGAGGAGAGTATAAGGTAGCTGAAAAAATGAAAAAGAAAAGAAAGGAAAGGAAAAGAAAGGAAGGGAAAGAGTCATTGAAGCATTTTATAAAGGTACAGAAAGAACACGATGTCAGGGAGGCAAAAATCACAGATAGGTAGGATAGCTTTGAAAGTTACATGTTGAATTTCTTATTTATTAAAAAAAAAAAGGAAACTGTATATAACAGAGATTTGCAGTTTCATATACAATCCTTTTCTCCTGTTCTAAGTATTTGGAAATGTCTGCTTTATTTGTGTTTAAGTTCAGAATTTTTAAAAAATTAAATATAAAAACAAAACAAAAAACCTCATACCATAACTAAAGGTAATGATTGAGCATGACTTTAGATAATATGATTTCCCTAGCCCATTTTCCCCATCTCCTCCCAAAAAAGAAAACAAAAACACTTCATACTTAAGGTAGGAAAAACAGTTTTTTCAACATTTAACAAATACTTCTGAATTTTGCTCTTAGAAAACAGTACACTTATTTCAAGGCTACCAGTGCTCAAAGTATATTGGTAATTCCTATTTTGGAATGGGTTCCAAAGTCTGTAAAAGATCCTTCTGAATATTCTCAACGTTGGCAAATCTCCACACTTTAAGGGCAACTTTGATTTTTAGAAACAGCTGAGAGCTATTCAGAGTCAACCCTAGTTAAGGTGGGTAAGTCACAAACATAATATAATAGTTTTTAAAAAGAGGTGTAACTAAAATAAAAGGTTTTCTGGTGTGGCATAAAAATCTTTCAATATTCAGTTTACCTATGAAACATTCTTTATATTCTTCTTTGTTCTCCTCAATCCATAAGGATTCCCCTAATCTATAAACTTCTGTAGCATTAGTTTATAACTTTCATAGCATTTACTACTGTACTGCCGTCTCTGAGGACAAAGATCATGTCTTAGTCACCTTTGTATTTCATCACCTAGAAAAAGGTCTCAAACAGATGTTAATAAATATTTGTTTAATTTGTTTAACATGTGTGTCTAGACTTCTTATGGTATAATGCAAAGACATTCTGATATTTATTACATGCTCAACTTTTGACAAATCACTTGAGTTGTACCTCAGTTTCCTCATCTCTAAAATGAGGGACTTGATCTATGATGTCTCTAAATTTCTTTCCAGTTCTCAAATTATGATTCTATAAATAAAAACTCATCTAAAGTAAGGACTACATTAAAAATAATAATAATAATCTCCTATTCATAGACACAGAGAGGCAGGTAGGTGTTGCAGAGAGCCAAACTTAGAGTCAGAAAGACTCATCATCCCGAATTGAAATCTGTCCTCACACATAGAGCTGTGTGACCCTGGGCAACTCACTTAACCCTGTTTGCCTCAGTTTCCTCATTTGTAAAATAAGTTAGAGAAAAAAATAACAAACCACTGCAGTATCTTTACCAAGGAAACATCAAATGGGATCATGAAATGTAGAACATGATTGAAACAACTGAATAATAACAACAAATTCATAGGTACTTCAGTAAGTGCTGAATTTGAAATTAGAAAAAAACAAGTTCAAAAGCTACTTCAGATATTCACTTAGCAGTGTGGTCCTGGGCAAGTCATGTCACTTCTGCTTCAGTTTCCTCATTTGTAAAATGGTAATAATAGCATTCCCAAGGTTTTTACAAAGGACAAATGAAATAATATAAAGTACTTTACAAAACTTAAAACAACATTATAGATGGCCACTATGATGATGATAATAACAGATGATCTTATTAGTACAAAATTTTCCCCTTCCAATATTGATCTCAACCCCTCTTCTTCGTGATAACTTTCTTATTTGTGCAACTTCTGTCCATATTGCTGTATATATCCTTCATAAAGGATCTACCCAAGATGCTAGAGACATTCTTCTAGCTCCTTTTTGTATTTGATGGCTACCAGTGGGACTCTCGAGCAGTATCCACACAGTCTCCATATGGGGCTGGAAAGGCCCCAGTATAGCCCCTCCCATTACAAATTTGTTCAACTACTATTTATTAAGTAATGACCCATGTACATAGCTATTGCTCCATAAATACAGTTGAATATTCTTTTTGTAGGGCAGGAAAGGAAGTGGAGAGATCTCTATGTGGAGTAAATCTAATTTTGCCCAGCAGGCCACAAAATTCAGCTCTGAAGAAGTTGACAGCTCAGGAAAAGTCTTCTGGGGCAAGGAGGGATGGAAGGGGGTGGGGAACAGTGATTTCGATTTAGTAACTAAGAACCAGAACAGAGGATGTTGGGGGAGGAAGACATAGACAAGAGACTTCCTTACTGGAAAGATGCAAGTTCAAGAACTGCAGCCAAAAATCAAACAAAAACTAAAATACAAACAAGTTCCTGGCAAAGCTCTCAATTCTGTCCATTTCTTGGGCCGTGTCTACACCAGCAAAGCTTTGCCAAATAGCTGGACTATTGAGGCAAGAAAGGGGCTTTATTTGAGTTAATTCCAATAGCCTAAACTTTTGTTTCTGTTAAATATGTTTTTGTTGCTGGCCAAAATGGGAACACTGGGGTCTATATACAGAAATGAGATGCATATTTGAAGGGATAAAGAGCTATGGACATAGAAAGTGGGTGCAAAAACAGTGAGAATTTTCCCAAGAGCTGTTCAAGCTGTTACCTTTTTACAACTTAACACTTTGCAAAAGACAGAACCTATCCAAGTCAATGAAATCTATAAGGTATATTTAGGGGCATGAAACACCATTCAAGGTGGTGAATGCCCCTAATCTCCTGCATGTGGAAGAGATAATGTACAAAAATATGAGCATTCCTTAATTTAGTAAACACATTAAGCACCTTTTAAATGCAATACAGTAAGTATTGGGATAAATAGAAGGATAAAGAGGACCTATAATCTAATTGGGGGAGGAAGGAATAAAACACGTACACAGATAAACATAACCTAAGTTTTAAAAATTAGAATATAATCCACTTAATCCATTAATATTTCCCATGTCTCCCTGTGTTTTCAAAACCCTACTCTGTAATAGGTCTCTTGTCACTCCTAAGTCCATAGATGAGACTATGAGACCCTTCTCTGAACACATTCCCATTTGTTGATGTCTCTTCTGAAATGCAGTACCCACACCAAAAACAGCATCCCCATTAGAATGGGGCTCAGAACAATAAGGTATTTACCTCCCTCACTTTTGAATGTCTGACTGTTATCTATGCATACTAAACAGATCAGTGACTCATACTGAGCTTGTGTTCAACTAAGATACTTAGATATTTTTCACATCATATGCTATTCAAGCCATATTTTTTTTTCATATTTTTCTTCATGGCTTCTACCATGGAAGAAATATCAGTCTGGCTCATAAAAATATGGTCATATCCTATTTCTATGGTCCTCAAGTTCTTCCTCAATCACTGGTAACAAAAACAGCCATCTACCACAGGTATAAGCTTTTTAAAGATTTCTTTCTTAACTACTAGTCTACCAAAAATCCCCCAATCCTTCCTATAGTGAGATCAGTATATTGAATCATATATTCCTTAACTTTGTTTTATTAGAAAAATTTCTAAGTCAAAAGATAGAGACATGTGGAACAACAAATGTGGAACACAGGATATACAGGATATATATTTCTCCCCTTTTTTATTTTCCTCAATTCTCTTTTTTTCCTTCTTTCTTCCTTTCTCTTCTCTCTTCTTTATTTTCCTCTTTTTTCTTCTCTTTTTTCCTTTCTTCTTTCTTTTCCTCTTTCTCCTCTCTTTTCTTTTTTCTCTTTCTTCCTTTCTCCTCTCCCTCCTTTCTCTTCCTCTCCCTTTTTCCCTTTCTCTTCTACTTCCTTCTTCTTGTCTTCCTGTTTCTATCTCCCTCTTTCTCTTCCCTCTCTTCCCCCTCTTCTCTTTCTCTATAGGTGTGCCACTGAACTATTTTCATACTTCCTCAGTGAGGGTCATGTTACAGTGTCTCCACCTATGTCTCCAGCAATAGAGACCAACTTGTTTGTTCCTCTGAAATAGATCAATTCTCTTAAACCACACCTCACAAGGTCCCTGGTTCTCTCACTTCCATAACAAAAACATATCTCTCCAAAATAAAAATAAAATGAAATCAATTTTGAAGAAAAAGAAAATACTTTCACTGAAACCAAACGTAATAAAGATAATGAATAAATATTTTCCTTTTCCATTCACCATCCAATGGGGTACTCAAAAACTCCATCCCTTACCAGACCTAGTACTAGGCCTAAGGGAAGCACAAAAATGATGATGGCACAGTCCCTAGCCTTCCATGACGTGCCAAAAAGGTATATAAGATATCTACAATAAATAGATTACTAAGTAGAATGCTTGGGATGCGTGGGATAGTGGATAGAGTACAAAGCCAGGAGTCAGGAACACTCATCTTCTTGAGTTCAAACCTGGCCTTAGACATTTAATAGACGAGTTATTTAATGTGAGTTACCTCTAGAGCTGAAGTAAAATGAGCAGAAGAAGGAAATGGCACTACGTTATCTTTATTAAAAAAGGACTCCAAAAAAAAAAAAAAAAAAAAAAAAAAAGGACTTCAAATCTAGACACAAAAAGTCAGACATGATTAAAACAAAGGAACAACAAAAAGACACGATCACTTCCTGCTTTGGGAGGAGAGGGAGATCAGAGCAAACTCCATGGAAGAGACGGCAAATTCATTGTATCTTAAAAGAACAGTAGATAGGATTTAGATAGGTAGAGAATTAAGGCTGTTTATGAGATAGGCAGATGGTTTCAAAGAAAATAAGTGACTAAGGAAATCAGGGAGATATGCCTGAAGTATATTTGCAAAGCATTAAATAATATAATTTAACTACACCCTTAAAACTGATGTAAGGAAGCACTTTGAAATAGAATAGGTTGAGTCCGTTGCATAAAAGGTGTTTGGTTCTAGGGCAAGGGGCTTAACATTTAGAGGAGGCAATAGGGAGTCACTGATTGTTAAGCAGAAGAGAAAAAAGTGGCTACATCTATACTGACAGCCCTTCCTATCCACCAAAAATGATAGGAAAAGTTTGAAAGATCTTTAAGAGCTAAGTATGATATGTTAAGCATTCTATCTTGGGTTAAGTTACCAATTTGCTAATCAATTCCAATTAGAATACAAATCATAAAGCTCAAACCACTAGTGATGAATACATGTTCCAGACACATCATCCTAGGTGTATGTTGTAACTCTAGAAGACAAATCTCAAAGAACTAAGGAAGATGAAAAAAGGAAGGAAGGAAGTGCAGTGGGCTAGCAAATCTCTCAATTCATTAAAGCTTCATAAAAACCTCATTTCTAGTCAAAGCACTAAGGTGTGCTAATGCCCATCTCCAATGACCCCAGTTTGATCTCAGACATCCTTCTCGGAACATACCAGGCAAGAGTGAGAAATGTACTCTCAGGAATGGTGGGAAAATCCCTTCATTGATGGTGATTCATAGCAAGCAGAGCTCACAAATCCGGGAATTGACTACAGAAGGTCATTTTCCACTAATAATCATTTGGTGGTGACCTCTCATGTACTCCTTCTACCAGTCAATACTGCTACCCCACTCCCTACTCCAACAAAATCCTAATAAAACTCTTCAAAGCTGCAAGTCATATGCATTTGTAGGTGGCCAGTTCTCTCCTTGACCTAGCTTAAACCTGTTTTTTGGTTCTTATTCATTTTTTTCAGTTGCATCTGATTCTTCCTGATCCCATTTGGAGTTTTCTTGGCAAAGATACTAGTATGGCTAACACCTTACTTGAACTCAGATCTTCCTGACTCTAGACCCAGCACTCTATCCACTGTCATTTCCTTCTCTAGTTCATTTTATAGATGAGGAAACTGAGGCGAACTGTATTAAGTGACTTGTCCAGGGACATACAACTAATAAATATCTAAGGCTGCAGGAAGATGTCTTCCTAGTTCCAGGCCCAGCACTCTAACTACTGTACCTCTTTGTAAATGTCTTGTAAATGCATTAGGAAGGTGCAAAAATAAAAATAAATATCTCACATAAGGTCCAAGCAAAAACACTATTACTGACTGGTAGATTAGGCAAAACATCTTAGAGGACATAGTATTTTAGGCATGGATGAGAATTCAAGAAGCAAACAAGGGAAAAGAGTGCATTCTAAGCATCAATACCCCAAAGAGATGTACAAGAATTAAATAGTTCAAAGTAGTGGTTAGTGTTGAATCCTGTCCTCTGGACTATGATGCTACTATTATTTTCATCTCCCTCCCACCAGAATCTTGGACTTTCTCCCAGGAAGTCAGGTCCTGATAGACAAACTTTTACTTTTACAAGACCTCCATGCCAATTCTAGAACACTGCAACATACTCTGCTCCTCTTGCTAGCCTTGCTTTTTATATTGTCTTTCTCTATTATAATGCAAGTTCCTGGAGAGCAATTACTAGCTTACTTCATTATATTGGTGTTCCCCAAATTTATCACAGGGTTGGTATATTGTACTCAATAAATGCTTTACCAACTTTTCAGGAGACCTGAAAGACTGCCAGCAACTTCTAGCTGACAGCAGCTTTGCTCATTCAGCCCTGTAGATAAAACTTTCAGAATCATGAGAAAACTGATTTTTAAAGATCTAGTCATTTGGGGCTTCCCAGCAAAGCAATTCAGTTGTTCATCTGTTAACTCAAAGGCCTTGAAATAGAAATCAAGAAACTTACACACTAATTCCAGTTCTATTACTGGGTTAATAATGAGCAAGTCATTTCACATCCTTGGGACTCAACTCTTCCCATTTTTCAGGGGAGATGGCTTCTCTAACCTCACAAAGGGTACTGTGAAAATTGAAGGAGATCATCTATGTGAAAGTGCACAGAAAAAATATAAAGCACATACAAATAGTGGGATAAGTGACCCTCAACCTGAGGCTGTTTATGGCAGGTCTCATTCTTTCTCTTTCGATCAGTTTCCCAGGTACAGCCAGGTGGTGCAGTGGATAGAACAGCAACCCTGAAGTCAGGAGGACCTGAGTTCAAATTTGACCTCAGACACTTAACACTTCTAACTGTGTGATCCTGGGCAAGTCACTTAACTTCAATTGCCTCAGCAAAAAAAAAAAAAAAAATCAGTTTTCTACCAGTTACTTCAAATCCCTTCATAGGAAGTGTGGTGGTAGAGGCAGCTAGGCAACACAGTAGATAGAGAATCTGGCCTATAATCAAGAACCCTCACATTCAAATTAGGCTTCAGATACTTATTAGCTGTGTGTCCCTGGGCAAGTCATTTAACCTGTTTGCAAAATGGGAATAATACTGCAAAATGGGAATAATACTAACACCCTCTTTCCTAGGATTGTTATGCGAATGGATCGAGATAATAATTGAAAAGCACATAGTACAGTGCCTAGAACCCAGTAAGTTCTATATAAATGTTAACTATTAGTACTATTTAGGGGGAATTGTAAAGGGATAAATGAAACCATTAGCCAAATTCTATAAGTTATTTTTTGGGTTTTGGTTTTTGGTTTTTCCTGAGGCAATAGGGATTAAGTGACTTGCCCAGAGTCACACAGCCAGGAAGTGTTAAGTTTCTGAGATCACATTTGAACTCAGGTCCTCCTGACTTCAGGGCTGGTGCTCTATCCACTTAGCCACCAAGCTGCCTCCAAATTCTATAAATTCTTAAAGGAGATTTCTTTTGTATCTCTGTTTCTTAGATCAAGTGCAACACTCAGGATATGTTAAATACTCTGTATATATGTTGTATTCTCTCAACAAATAACAAACTTCACGACATGAGGACTGAGATAAGGCTTCACTTATTTTTGTATCTGTCCAAGGATATGACACAGAACCTTTCCCTTAGTGAGTATTTAATAAATGTGTTGAGTTTAATGGGATAAATACATGTTTATTATTATATTAAGCTACTTCAGGCTCATCAGGTAAGACATTTTGAAATATTAGCCTGAATTCATTCAAGATAACAGTCAATGTGGAGTTAGGCTTGAAGGGGGAAAAAAAAGAATGAGTGAGATAGATGAAGGCTTCCCATTCACTACAAATGCTGGTTTTGAATGTGATAAACGGGTGGAAAAATGTTTAAGGGAGAAATTATGAGAAGAAAATCACTGAAAACAAAATGAAGTTGAGGCATAAAATCTCAATACTGCTAGGAAAGCACACCTGGAAAACTACTGGGAAATCTAAGCAGTGATGGAGGTGGGAAACTTTCCTCTTTAATTATGAGGAAATTGGTGAATGAGAGAGCTTTCTGTGTGCACAGGCTAGCACTCGAACTTGGCAATCAGTTTACCAACAGTTGTAGATTCACCTGTGAGGCATCTAAAGACTTCAAGGAATAAGTAATATGTACAGGATTAGTTGAGAGATACCACAGGAAACTGAAGAAATACCAATTTTTCCCTCCCAATTTGCAGCCCAAGAGGTTTTCTAACTATTCTGTTGTTTTTAAAAAGAAAAAAAGAATTACAGAAATATATTTTGCATACTTTCCTAAATCTTAAGCTAGCATCTAAGTTCCACTATTATTCTCTCATTTGTAAATGCATATAATGATAAATTCTCTGAGAAAAGGAACTTTCTAATACCTGCAGAAGCAGACTATCAGAGTTGGAAGAGCCCTTATTCTACAAAAATATCTGAAATAGAAGAGATCATCTACTCTTACCTCACACTCCTTCCTCTATTTTATAAATGGAAAAACAGAGGTCCAGGAAAGAAAAGGATCTTGTATAAAGTCAAAAAGGGTAGCTAAGTGGTGCAATGGATACACTCATCTTCCAGAGTTCAAATTTAGCCTCGGACATTTACTAGCTATGTGACCCTGCACAACTCACCTAATCATGTTTTGTCTCAGTTTCCCTCATCTGTAAAATGAGCTGGAGAAGAATCACTCCAGTATTTTTACCAAGAAAACCTTAAATGGGATCACAAACAGTCAGAAACAACTAAAAAACAAGAAAAAGTCACAAGGAATTAAAAGGAAGGGCTAGGGTTAGAACCCCAGATCTCTCCTAAATCCTTTCCACCTGAACACTGTCCAAAACACCTAAGGCATTGCTCATGAAACTGAGCACATGGTAAGAACTCAGTAAATGTTTGTTGAACAAATATAGTGAGCACATAAATCTCCTGCTTTTCAATGCTGTCCTCTGCCATGGTGGTGGACAGTTATTTATTTCTCTTCTAGTGCCCTCCTCTAGATACTGATATAAAAATCACTTGAGTGTAGTATAGAGCAGGAAAGGGCTCTTCTTGGCCTGCCACAGCTCAGGTCTCAGAAGTTGATTATAGAATTGTTGTTGCAGCTCCTAGCACGACTGATTACTGAGTTTCAGAAAAGGAATTAAAGTTCACAAACCAGACTGAGCTGCCTTTGGGGGGTAGGGTAGAAGGAAAGAGAGCAGGGAGGGCTCAGTCAATAAGCCAGAATGACCATTAAATGCTGCTACCACTCCCATCCCCCAACAATACCCAAGCTCTTTCAAGTCAGAATCTTCAAGGAGCAAAGTCAAGGAGAAAGCTGTGGTGTAACCTCTAAATAATAGGGCACAGAGAGGGCTCCTTTCTGCTGGCTGGCTGGTCATCTCAGCCAGCACAGCAAGGGGAGCTGACAGCCCAATCTTAATTGGGTTCCACCAGGCTTTTCCTGGCTTTGAATAAAAAGTGCCTCTAGGGGAAAACCCTGTCTTTATATTAAGATAAGAGAATGCCTTTCAGTCCAACATTTGAAACAGTCTTTCTCTTCTCTCTCCCCTTTGCCCCCCTTCCCAGATGGAGATAATCCCTAACCTTATTTTTATTTTAGATTGTATGACTTTGGGCAAGTCCCCTTTAATTCTAGTACCTTATCTGGTGATAATTCCTTATTTATCCTGTATATAGTTTGTTTGTACATAGTTCTTTGCATGCTGTCTCCCCCACATTCGACTGTGAGCAACGACTGTCTTTTATCTTTCTTTGTAACCCCAATACTTAACACAGTGCCTGGCACAATGAAATAGGTTTTTAATAAATGTTCACTGATAAACCCCTGAATTTTAGAACCTTCCTAAGAGGACATGACATCTTTCCCTCTTGTGACTTAATGAGAAGGCTGGTCGAAAGCTGAGCTTCTTTTGAGACAGATGCTGTGGCAGTATAAGGCAGTATTATTTGCTCAAGCTTCTTCAACTGAAAAGGTCAAAGTAGCAAAGGGCATTTGGAAAGATTTGGTAAAGGCAGCTGCTTACGCCCATCAGTAAAAGACAGCATCAGATAGTCATTCAGCACACACTATTTGGGATGGGAGTAGGAAAGGAGAGTGAATAGAGATAGCAGGAATCAATGATTCATCTCAATTCTGAGCTTTGCATTTTCAAATGCAATCATGAATATTTTTTCAGCTACTATGTAATTTGAAAGGAAAGACATCCCTCCCCTCATAGCACTGCAATTAGAAAATTAGTGGAACAAGATTTGGGTACACAAGATACTGAAGGCCTCTTTGTATCCCTACCCCTTTTACAAGGAAAGTTAATTCGTTAGTTGTTAATCATAATAGAAGGAAGATTTTACTGAAAGATTCAGAAGGCAATCTCCAGAAGGTTGGGCAGATCCCATATGAAGGACTTTTATAGGAATAACAACCACTCATGAAAGATGAGAGGAAATCTCCATGCTGAGTTAGAAATAGATGAAGTTAACCAAATAGGGGTCTCTGAATCCTAGAGGTAGCAAGCACCGAAGCCAGAGTGTGTACATTCAACTTGTTCCACCTGCTCAAAGCAGATACCCTTTTCCCTCACCCTAAGAGGTTTAGAGTTGGTTTTATTGTCTCCTTAAAAAAGGTAATACATACATAATTAAGATTTTAAAAGGCAGCATGGCATAGTGAATGGAGAACTGGCGTGAGAATCAGGAAGACTGGGTTCAAGATATCTCTGAAACATTCTGGGTGTGTAACACTGAGCTACTCAGTTAATCTCTTGGTGCTCCAGATCACAGATGTCAAGCTTGTGTTGGACCTTAGTCTATGACACTTATATTTAGCTAAACAAACAAACAAAACAAAACCACAATAAAATATATATGTTTTTAATGTGTTTTTCTAAGTTAATGTACTGAGTTTTAAGCTAGTGGACACAATTTCTATTTGAATGTGATATCACTGCAATAGACAACTCTCTCTGAAACAAGGGTTGTAGAAAAGATGCCATCCTGTATTGGTAGAGGAGATTTCCACAAAACAAATAAAAATACAATAGAACATAGACACTATTAGTGTGTTTTTCTAAGTCAATGTGCTTACTGCTAGGTTAGTAGACACAATTTCTATTTGAATGTGATATCACTGCAATAGACAACTCTCTCTGAAACAAGGGTTGCAGAGAAGGTGCCATCCTGTGTTGGCAGATATTTCCTCACCAGGACCTCCTTTTGCCAAGAAAATCATAGTTCCAGCTCCTGATCAATCCAGAAAAAAGCTGTTTAATAATGTTAAAATCTAGTGAAAATCAGTTGTCAATAAGAAGCGAGAAGTGTCATCTTCTAAGAGTAGTATAAAATTTTCAAGAAATAAAAACACAATTTATATCAGAAAAAAAATATTTACTCTAAGATACTTAAGGTATTGTCATTATTCATGTTCAGTTGTTAGACTTCAGGATCTCATTTGGAGTTTTTTGTTTGTTTTTAAAGCAAAGACACTAGAGTAGTTTGCCATTTCCTTCTCCAGCTCATTTTACAAATGAGAAAATTGAGGCAAACAGGGTTATGCAACTTGCCCAGAGTGATACATCAAATGTCTGAGATCCAGTTTGAATTCAGGAAAATGAATCTTCCTGATTCCAGGACCAGCACTCTATTCATTGTGCCATCTACCCTGCCCCATACTTAAAACTACTGTACTGTACACTGACACAGCCGAGTTCAAATCTAGCTGTGTGATCCTAGGCAACTCATTTAATCCTTATTTTCCTCATCCTCATATATAAAATGGGGACATACTACAGAAGAAAATGGCATAACACTCCAGTATCTTTGCCAAGAAACCCAAGGACATGACTGAAGCACCACCCTAAAGTACTAAAGTTATACTTTATTATCTTGTAAAGAAAAAAAAAAGACACGGGAGAGCAGACCAACATTTTTGAAGAACAAATTTGACTTCTTTTGTCTCTAGACCAAAAGTCTCTCTTTGCATGGGCAATACTACAAATAAAAAAGTGATACCCTAATTGGCATGTAAAAAAGTGGGCCCTTGCCCAGCACCTCTGGCATTTTAAACCATAATAAGGTTGTGTATCAAAACTAACAGTGTTATTTCTCACTAAACACAACACCCTAGCCCTAATTTCTATGGTTCTCTAAACTCTGACCCTTAAAAAACAAACATTTTTTGCCACAGAATGACTTCAAACAGTTTGCCTAGTAAAGCTACAAAATTGTCTGTTTATACAACCACCAAGTTACCAGGTAAGAACGACAATGTTTTTAAACACTGCTACCAGAAAACTATTACAAGGTACTCCAGTGGAATGGGGTGGGGTAGGACGGGGTTAATCCAGATATCTGGAGATAAAAGGATAATTGTAAAAGGCCTCCGCCCTTCTAGATCATTATAAGCAAGCAAAAGAGCGGTTCTTAGAACGCTGGAGCCAACTTTTCCCGTCACTATCCCGAAATGACTCTTCCTTAATAAAGTTCATTTGTTTAAAAAAGAGAAACCAATCCAATTCTTGACTGCAGAGTCCATTCAGGAAGAAGGAGGGGAGGAGTTAGAGCCGAGATCCGCAAACTAGGGGAGGTGTTAAGGGAGGGCCCAGACAACTGTCAGTGACATTAAAATTCCCTATTCCTCTATTCCTTTTTTTCTTTCGTAGCTCTCATTTCTCTCCAATTTGACCGTGCATGGTTCAGCCCAGCTGGGGGGACTTGAGGTTAATGATAGCCTGACCTCGAGTTAGGGAAACTAGCAGGACATCTTGAGTTTTAGAAGTCTTATCTGCTATTCCTCATATCCATTTTATGCTCACCTACAAGTGGACGAAATGAGATGAAGAAAGCGATGGAATTCAGGAAGGTGGAGAGAAGAAGAAATAAGAATTATGGATTATCTAAAAGTCACTTAGCTGAATGAACACAAGCAAATCACTTTCTTAATCTCTTGGATGCTCCATTTCTTGATTGATTGTAAAATGAGAGAGTGGGTCGACAAAATTCCTTCCAGCTCTATCTAGATCTCACTCTCCAATTCCACATCCCCAAGTGCAAAGACACTTACCTGGGACATCTGTGGCCTGAAGTTGATGTCTTTGAGGTCTATAGATCCAGGTGAGAGGTTGTGTAGCAGCTGACACAAAAGTACCCCATCCCTCAGCGCTTGGGCCAAGTCAAAGACCACCGCCGAGGGCCACACCACCCTGTGGTTGGGGGGCAGGACTTTGCAGTCAATGAGCCAGCGGCCGCACTGCCGCCACTCCTCCATGGTGGCGGCGCCCGACGCGCCCGCCGAAGCCAGCCGGCTTCCCCTGCCTCTGACCCAGAGCCCGGCGTTGAGGGAACGCAACAGTCAGTGCCCGCTCCCACGGGTACAACGCCTCAGAGTCCGGCTCGACTCAACTTAGGGCTCAAGATGAATCTCTCGGGCCCGGAGAAAGGAAAGTGTACATGACCCCGGCCATATCTCCCGAACTCCGGGTTGTCTCCCAAGAAAAAAAAGAAGAGGGACAGAGAGCAGGAGGAGGTGGCCGTCTGATTCTCTTCTTTTTCAGGAGACTTAGTCCTCCCGCGAAGTGGTTCGGCTCTTCCCCACCAGCATCCGCCCCCAGTCGATCTCCTCTCGGGCGAAGAGGCTTCAAGTCCAGGCGCTGCCTGTGGGCGGGGGGCGAGGCGATCCAGGGGAGTTCCCCGGAGGCAGCAGACTTGGCAGAAGCGACCACTCTCCCTCCGCACCACTGCAGGGTCGCGTCCCCCGAGATTTCCACGTGTGTCGAATCCCTCTGGCGCGAGAAGCTCGAGTCTCGCAGTCCCAAGCTAGGGTTTGGAAAGCCAAGAGAAAGTCCCCAGACTCTTCGGCCCAAGCCGGGTCCTCCCTTCACACACACAAGTCTGGGGCTTGGGGGAGGTTCAGCTGCCCGCGCCCGCTGCTGTCCGAGACGCGCTGAGCTCCGGAACCGGCCAAGAGCGCCGCATTCTCTGCCCGCCCGACCCTCCGAGTCGCACACAGATGCGGCTCCAGGCGGTTCCTTCTTGCAGCTCTCTCTCTAGGAAGTGTCCCCTTCAGAAGACAAAGAGTCCCGTCCTCCCTCTCCCAGTGCCCGCCCGGCAGCCCCCCGCCGCCGCCGGCTGCTGCTCCTTTGTTTGCCCGGCTGGCTCGCTCTCCCCGCGCTCCAGCGCTGGCTCTGGGGAGAAGCTGGCTCGACTTTCTTCTCCGGCTGCCCCAGAGTCTACTCCGCGGCGCTTCTCTCCGGTCCTGTCCTCTGTTCTCCCGTCCGCTCCGCCCGGCTCAGCTCTGCTCCTCTCCGGCGCCGAGGTGCAGACTAACTACAGCTGGAGCGAATGCAGGCTACGCGTTCCCGCAGAACCGGCGCGGAAGGGAACGCGCGCCCGGCGGACTGTAGAGAGCGCGCTCCCTTCCTCTCACTCACACTCAACCGGGCGCGCGCGCGGAGCTCCTCCCTCTCTTTTCTTCACCTCTTTCCTTCTCTCCCTCCTTCTAGTCTCCGGTTTTCGTAGCAAAAGGAGAAAGTTACGAGAGGTTTGAGCCTGTGGGTGGCCAGTTTAGAGATGCTCCTGCAAAGAAGGGAGTAGGAAGGTTGGAGTGTCTCAAGATCTTTCCGGACCCTGCCCCTCGTCTTTTCTGGCACCCCTTAAGGCCCCGTTGCTCCTAAAGACCCGAGACCCTCACAAGAATGCCTCCCTTGGCACTACTCTTAGTCAAGGTTTGGGACGCAGAGAAGGAAGAGATAAGGCATGGAAGAATTCGGACAGAATCCATCAACTCCTCCGAATTGGCCTGCTCATCGTACAAAGGTTACTCTTCCTCCTTTTCTCCTCTTCCACCTTGTACCAAAGGTTGGGAATCCCCTTCCCAGATGCCCGCTAGCTCTGGCGTTCCCTGACCGTCCTTCCTCCCGTTTGCGAATGTTGGCATCTTGGATGGAATAAATGTGAAATGTGGAAACACGAAAGAGGAAATGCAACTGCGGCAGTTCCCCTTCAGCTGGTCCCCAGCCCAGGGACACAGCTTCACCTCCACCCACGCTGCAATTTAGCCTAAGCAGGATACTAGATTTCAGCCCCCTTAGTTCTGTGTTAACTCATTGCTCACATCTTCAGTTTCTCCAAGCCGGTATGTGCCAGTACTGGACCAAAGGAGAGGGACTGAGGGAAATTGTTTCTCATCACGGATTTATTCATAGGGAAACTGAGGCAGCAAGTTTCTTCACAAGCAGCCTGACACGGATGGGAATTTACAAAGGGGCATTAAATAATAACCCCTAAAATATCTAATTATAATCACTCCAGCTCACAATTATGTGACATTGTACGATTTACAAAGCATCTTTCTCACAACTCCACGAAGTAAGCAAATTTATCATTAGATTACCCCATTATACAGACCAGAAAAAGGAACTCGGAAGAGAAGTGATTTGTTCAAATCACACAAATAGTGTCAAGGTCTGAATTGGAATCCAAGTGTTTCTCCATTTTATGGAACCGTTTATTAGAACCTGGGATCTCTAATCTGGGCTTTACTTTTATGGGGTTAGAAATATCCAAATACTCTTCATTAATGAGAATAAACCAGTGCCACTTATTCAGGGATGAAGAAAGTCATTTGTATATACCCAGAGAGAGAACTGTGGAACTGAGTGTGGACCATAACATAACAATCTCACTCTCTCTGTTGTTTGCTTACATTTTGTTTTCTTTCTCAGTTTTTTTTCTTCCTTCTTGATCTGATTTTTCTTTTGCAGCAAGATAACTGTATAAATATGTATACATATATTGGATTTAATATATATTTTAACATATTTAACATGTATTGGACTACCTACCAGCTAGGGAAGAGGGTGGGGGGAAGGAGGGAAAAATTTGAAACAAAAGGTTTTGTAAGAGTCAGTGTTAAAAAATTACCCATGCATATGTTTTGTAAATAAAAAGCTTTAATTTTAAAGTAAAAAAAAACCCAGCTAGTATATTCCTTTTTCTGTACATTTTAATTTAGCCTTGAACAAAAGTTATTAAACTCAAAATAAAAGAAAAGCTTCCTAATAAATGAATTGTCAAAAAATGAAATGAGTTACCTTGTTAGGTAGTGAGCTTTCCATCACTGGAAATATTCAAGCAGAAACTAGATAATTGATCATTAAGGGGATGTTGTAAATGGAAACTCATGATTCCTTATATAGGATAGGAGACGTCTTTCAACGAACATTTTTGAATACCTACTAAGTATATGTAAAGTAATATACACATTTACATATGTATAGATATATGTTTGTTTTAGTTGATTAGAATTCTCCTAGAACCATAGAAAGAATGACTAAACTTTGTGTAGTGATCTGCCATTCTACACATTTAAAAGTTGAATGAAAAGTGATCTTTCCCCCAAAACATGTTCTTTTGCTCCTATGTAACCATGTTAGTGATTACAACTGACTTTAAGCCCTATCTAGTAAGACAGTTTACTTAGGAGATCAGTTCTAGACATCATCCACAAAAATGCATATAAAGAAAAGGGCTGTGGACACACAAGGCATGGTCTTTGAGACACTCTCCTTTCTTTCCTTAACAAAAACACACAGTAGTCCTAGATAATTGGATTAAAATCTATGAACTCAGAGCTGGAAGCGCTTCCAAAACATAGAGTATCAGTACTGGAAGGAACCTTAGAATAAAGAACATACTATGTCAGAAATGGGAAGAACCTTATAATATGTTGGTTGGTGCTGAAAGAGACATTGAATCCTTTAATAGAATCCCTTCTTTATACAAATTTGAAAACTGAGGCCTACTTACCCAAATTCACCCAGTTAAATAATGTGAGAACTAAGTCAGCATTTTCTCCCTGTACCATTCAAATTGTCTATCCAATTTGTTTGATAATTATCTTAATGTATATTCGTTTCATCACCCCAATGAGATTACAAATGCCTAGAGGGCAAGGACTGGTTTTTCTCTCTCTCAAAATATAAACCGAGTGCTGGGATAAGCATTTATATTTGATAAATATTTGTTAGTTGAATGAATAAAGAAAGGGGAAAGAAATCTCTCTGCCCATATTTCTGCTTTACCCTTTTTTTTCCCCTTTCAACAGCTTGACCTGGTGTGTGTCCATGGTAACAAGTAGCCTCTTATTAAGCCGCAAGCTTTGGGGAGATTTCAGATTGTTTATTTCTTATGCTTCCTCCCTGGGCCTCTAACTCCCTCCATGCTGCTGTGAATACAGAGGCTGGGAATGTGAGTAGAGAAAAAACTATAAACTTTCCACCAATAAAGCAAGCATTGATTTGCTGCCCCCTATTGGGCGCTAAAGGCAGATAATGAATCTGTTTTTCCTCCCACTCCCTAAAAGCTTTCTGTTGGAATTGGGATATTGCTCAGCTGTTCACTCTTGAGAAGAAGACTCTAGGAAAAACAAAAACAAACACAAACAAAGAAACATAATATGTCTTTTTTTTTTTTTAAGATTGAACAATCGTTTTCAGCAATGGGAAGCACAGTGCCCAGGAAGCCAGCAGCAAATATTGTAGGTTTATATTCTAAGGAGGGGATGTAGTGATTTTATAGTTTGGAATCTGAAAATGAGATTTGAAAATAATTCTTGGGAGAAGGTAGGTGTCTAAGTGGATAGAGTACCAAGCCTGGAGGCAAGAAGACGAGTTTAAATCCAACCTTAGACAAGTCCTAGTTAAAAGATTCCCAGCCCCAACTCTGATTGCCTAAAAAGGGGGGGGGGGGGGAAATGAGGAGGGGAAGAAAGGAGGGAGAGACAGAGACAGAAATAGAGAGAGAGACTAAGATTGGCTAAGATGACAGGAAAAGATGATGACACATGTTTGAGAGGATGTGGGAGAACTGGAACACTAATAAATTGTTGGTGAAGTTGTGAACTGATCCAATCCTTCTGGAGAGCAATTTGGAACTATGCCCAAAGGGCTGTCAAACTGTGATCTAGTAGTGTCTCTACTGTGTCTGTATCCCAAAGAAATCATGAACAAGGGAAAAGGGAAAAGACCTTTTTTGAGTAGATGCTCATTAGTTGGGGAATAGCTAAATAAATTATAGTATATGAATGTAATAGATTATTATTATTCCATAAAAAATGATCAGCAGGTTGATTTCAGAAAGGCCTGGAGAGACTTACATGAATTAATGCTAAGCGATGTAAGTTGAACTAGGAGAACATTGTGCACAGCAACAACAAGATTATGTGATGATCAACTATGATGTACTTGACTCTTTTCAACAATGAGATGATTCAAAGTCAATTCTAATAGATTTGTGATAGAGAAAGCCATCTGCAAGAAGAGAGAGGACTATGGGGACTGGATGTGGTGCATAACAGAGTATTTTCACCTTTGTTGTTGTTTTTCCTTTCTCATTTTTTTTCTTTTTGATAGGATTTTCTTGTATGCATGATAAATGTGGAAATATGTTGAGAAGAATTCACATGTTAAACCTATATTGGATTACTTGCTGTCTAGGGAGTGAATGTTGAAAATTATCTTTGCATGTATTTTGAAAATAAAAAAGCTATTATTATTTTTTAAAATAAAAGAGAAAGAAGGAAAAAGAAAAGAAAAATGCCCAGTTGTTTCACTTTCACTATCCTGGTTTCCTCCTGCACCTTATCAATGTCCTTCTTAATCTATGAAGCCCAAATCTGAACCAAATACTCAAAATATGGTGTGACAAGGACAAAAAACAGAGAGCTATAACTTCCTTATTCCTGACAACTAGGCTTTCTTTAATGCACCAGGATTCCATTACCTTTTTCACCTGCTGAATCACACCGCTGACTCATGTTGAGTTTGCACTACCCTAAAACTTGCACAATCTTTGCAAACTATCTCATAACTATGCCTCTTCCATCCTCTCCTTTTTTTTTAATTTTAATTTTATTTTATTTAATAATAACTTTGTATTGACAGAATCCATGCCAGGGTAATTCATCCTCTCCTTTGTATGCCTGTGAAACCTGACAGTATAGCATCATCATGTCAGGAAACTGAATGACTTCCATTTGAATTGTCTTGGAAAGATTCTGAAGATTACCTGGCAGGATAAGGCACCAGACACTGAGGTCCTTTCTCCAACTAACCTGCCAAGCAATCAAACTTTACTTTAAAGAGCACAACTCTGTTGGGTTGGCTACATTGTCCGAATGTCAAATATACGCTTGCCAAAAAGACCATTTTGTGTAGAACTCTCACAGGGCAAGTGCTCACAAGGTGATCAGAAAAATATACAGGACATAATTCCAGGACACTCTCAAAGCTTCTCATAAGAACTTTGTGATTGACTGTGTGACATGGGAGCTGCCCAACATGGCATACTCTCATCAGAAAAGTTGCTATGCTCTATGAGTAACACAGAATTGAAGTAGCTCAAAAGAAACTTGAGATACCCAAAATTTAGAGAATCTTCCCCAAAGGTACACATGAACCATTTGTGCCTGACTTATGGTAGAGTATTCAAAACTCATATTGGTGTGATCAGCCATAGTCGGACATGCTGTAACTTGACTCCGATCCAGTGAGGTCATTTTGGTCCTCTTCAAGAATGAAAGATAACAATCAACCAACCAGCTTTGTGAAGTCAATGTTTTGAACCCCAAATAAGACTCTCTCTCTCTCTCTCTCTCTATATATATATATATATATATACTTATTACTTTCTTGATTATAGTTCAATACTTTAGCCTAGAGAAGTTTAAACTGAAGTCCTTTTCTAGATTCAAAGATCCTTGAACTTGGATAAGAAAAAAAAAAAAAGCTAAATCGTTATTTTTTTCTTACTGACAATTAACTGAAATTTATTTAGCATTGCCTTCTATTATGAATTTTTAAAAAACTATCATTCTGAAAAAGCTCGTTCACTTTTATCAGATTGCCAAAGGAGTTAATGATGTAGAAAAGGTGAAGAATCCCTATTTTATACTTTTTATATTCCATCATGCAGTGTATATAGCTATCCATCTTAGTTTTTGCATCAACTGCAAATTAGATGAGTACACTATTTTTTCTTTTTTTTTTTTAACTTTATGTCCTCAATAAATATTTGAAACAGGAGAGGGCCAGCCACAGATCTAGACAGAAAGGTGGTGCCAATAAAGTTGTTGTGAGCATAATATTTGTAAAGTACTTAACATAATGGCTGGTACAGAGTGGACATTTAATACATGTTTACTCTCTTTCTTCCTAGGGGTCCTCCACTAGGAACTTCCTGACATGTGGACATTGAACAATATTACCCTTTAAATCCAGCCACTGAACCCATTTGGAATTCATCTAAGTGGATTATCCTCTAGTCTATATTTCTTCAGCTTTTTCCATTACAGTAATATGACATATTTTATCAAATGTTTTGGTAAAATCTAGGCAAATTCTATCTGCAACTTTTTCCTGATCTACTCATTTAGTAATTCTGTCTTAAAAAGAAATCAAACTAGCCTAGAATGACCTGTCCTTTCTTGATGGAGTCATGATGGCTCTTTATAATTATTCCTACCTTTTCTAAAGATTGAGTAAGCATTTCTTTGATTATCTGTTCTAGAATTTCTACAGGAATTAAAGCTAAACTCACAGGCATATATGAGAGTTTTTAGACTCTCTTCTTTTCCACTTTTTGAAAATTCAAACATTTGTCCTTCTCCAGTCCAAACCACTTAGGCCTTACAGCGGATAGAGTATTGGGTCAACAATCAGGAAAACCTAAAGTCAAACACTTCCTCAGAAAGCTAATAGCTGTGTAATCCTGGAAAAATTACTAAATCTTTGCTTCAACTGAAAAGTAAGGAAAATAGCACCTGCCTCCCAGTATTGTTGTAAGGTTCAAATGAGAGAATATTTGTAAAGTGTCTGGCACCCCGTAAGTGCTTTATGCATGCTTGATGTTTATTCCCCAACAACTTTTCAGTTTTGATATGTCTGTACAATTTTCCATATCTTGAAATCTTCCAGTTTTTCCAGCACACAAGGCTTTACATCAATTGGGCCAGGTGACTTGAATTTATCAAGCACAAGTAGTGTCAGCCAATTAACATTTATTAAGTACCACTTGCTAGAGATACAAAACAAGGCAAAAGAGAATACTTGTTGATGGGAGACAATATACCAACAACTATGCAAGGACTGGTTGGAAATATTGACATAGGAAATGTAGTAGAATCAAGAGAGAACAGGAAAGGCTTCCTGTAGAAGGTAGGATTTTAGCTGGCATTTGAAAGAATCCAGGAAGAAGCCAGAGAAGAGTGGGTAGAGGGATAGCTTTGGAATCAGAAAAATATAGGTATGTTCAACTACTTCCTCTGACACAAGTTAGCCCTGTGACTAAAGTAATTTAATCTTTCAGTGCTCCTGGCAGCTTTCTGAGACTCTGTGCTTCATGTGAGTTGCCAATCTGAACTAGTGGAGTGAGTTTAGATTTCTCCATGCTAATGAAGCTATTAGTGCAGACCAAAAATATAAATATAGAGTACAAGATGAGTCATAACTTTTATTCAGTGGACACAATTTTCAAGAATCCCAGCTTACAGCATTACAATATAATGCTCTTGTACTATCTCACTTAGACTGGATATCATCTTCCTATACATTATTTTTGTTCCGTTGTTTTCAATGCAGGAATCAGTGTTCTTGGTAGAGAGAACAACAAAGTAAGAGTTAAACAATCCTCTTTTCTCTCTCTAGTCAGTTATCATGCTCACCTATTAAATCCTACTTGGGAAAAATAAGCAAATAGCATAAGCATAAGCAAATGGAGAATATATTTTTTATTTTATTTTATTTTTATGATTCTTTTTTTAATATTTTATTTTATTTTATTTAATAATAACTTTATATTGACAGAATTCATGCCAGGGTAATTTTTTTACAACATTATCCCTTGCACTCTTTTCTGTTCCGATTTTTCCCCTCCCTCCCTCCACTCCCTCCCCTAGATGGCAAGCAGTCCTATATATGTTAGATATGTTGCAGTATATCCTAGATACAATATATGTTTGCAGAACCGAACAGTTCTCTTGTTGCATAGGGAGAATTGGATTCAGAAGGTAAAAATAACCCGGGAAGAAAAACAAAAATGCAAATAGTTCACCTTCATTTCCCAATTTTCTTTCTTTGGGTGTAGCTGCTTCTGTCCATCATTTATCAATTGAAACTCAGGTTTCTTTGTCAAAGAAATCCACTTCCATCAGAATACATCCTCATACGATATTGTTGTCGAAGTGTATAATGATCTCCTGGTTCTGCTCATTTCACTTAGCATCAGTTCATGTAAGTCTCGCCAGTCCTCTCTGTGAGAATATATTTTTTAAAAAGTAAATCCAAACTACTTTTATTTGGGGGGGGGGGGAAACACTGATTACTAAGGGAAACCAGGAAAGGGGAAGGTCTTTGATAGAGGTAGCATGCAAGCTGACCCTATAATGGAATCCTAAAGGGAGAGAGAGGGGAGAGAATATCCCAGGCCTGAGGGATGGAATATCCTATATGGGGCCGGATGTGTATAGAACTTCTACTTAAAATATGAAAACAAACAAACTTCTTTCATATCCATGTTTACATCTGTCATCTTAAATCTGTACTATCATCATTGATAAAAGTAAAAACCTACTAAACACATGATGGTAGAAGCAGGACTAGAACTCAGAACTTTGGTCTTACATCATCATTTTGGGAAAGAGTGAATGATCATGTTTCATGAACTTATGTTCCATAAGTATATATATAGCATTTACTCCACTGCTTCAAGTACTAGGAATTGATCTAGATGAATAATCCATTTACCAGTGTAGATTATTCTCTCCACGGAGAATCATGAATTGCTGTAGTTTTTTAAAAAAAAAAAAAAAAAAAAAAAAAAAATCAACCTTTGGTAATCAGCCCTCTGGTGGCGAGAGTCTCTAACTGGAACTTTGGCAAACACCATCCATCCTTGAGCTTGTATTGAAAACTTTTCCATCTTGAAAAAAAGCTCCCAAGCCTGAAAGGCAGCATGGAGGAGTGGGGAGAGGGACAGCTTTGGAGTCAGAAAGATATAGGTGGGCTCGATTTCTTCCTCCGACACAAGTTAGCCCTCTGACTAGAGTCATTTAATCTCTCAGTGCTCTTAGCATGGAGGCCCTATGCGTCATATGAGCTGCTAATCTGTACCAGCAGAATGAGTTTAGATTTCTCCACACTAATGAAGCTATTAGTGCAGAACAGAAATATAAATAAAGAGTATGAAATGAGTCATAATTTTTATCCAGTGGGCACAATTTTCAAAAACTTTAGGTTACATCAGAACTCTGATCAAAGCAACAGCCAATTTTGACACAGGAGAACTCATAGGAAAACATACTTCCTTTCCAGAGAGAGATGGGGTACTATAGATGTGGAATGGGGCAACTATTACCTTGTTCAATTATATATGACTCTTTGTGACCCTGTTTGGAGTATTCTTGGCAAAGGTCCTGAAGTGGTTTGTATTTTCTTCTTCAACTCATTTTATATATGAGGAATTGAGGCAAATAGGACCATGTGACTTTCCTAAATTCACACAGCTAGGAAGTGGTTCTGAGGCTGCATTTGAACTCAGGTCCTCCTAAATTCAGGGGCTGAGCTCTAATCTAATTCTCTTATTTTAAAGAGAACAAATGGAGGCCTTAAAGAGAGATACATCAATTGCCCCTAATCACAGGCAGTATGGCATTGCAAAGTGATATTACTTAAAAAAATAATAATAATATATTTTTTTTAAATGAAGGGATTGGACTGGTCTTTTAAAAGACATTTTGTTAATGCTTTTTGTCTTCATATCACATACTGGGAAAAGAAAAAAATTTCTGAAGACTTCATCTGACCTTCCCCACCCTCCCCTTCCCCCCTCCCCGCCCCCCCAAAAATCACTCCTATAGAACCAAGAAAAACAATTAAGCAAAACTATCTAATAAAATGGTCCCATCTGACATAGTACAGCATAATAATTGTTAATATTCACCAGTTTTTTGAAGGTTTGATCCATCATTATATTAGTCAGGAAACTTTCACAAATTTTTCTTGTATAATATTATAGTATAAAATTGTTCTCTTGGTTCTACTCATTCCATTCTGTATCAACTGACAACAAATCTTCCAGATTTTTCTGATTATATGATATTTGGTATTTATTATATATATATATATACGTATATATATATATGTTCATTCACTATAATTTTTTAAGTCATTCTCCAATTAATGGCAGCCACTTTGTTTCTAGTTCTTTATTACAAAAAGTACTACTATAAATATTTTTTATTGCTATGGGCCCTTTCCCTATGTCTTTGACCTCTTTGGGGTATCTGCCTAATCGTGGTACATTGGATCAAAGGATAGGATCTCTTTAGTGATTTTTGGGATATAGCTCCAAATTGCTTCCTGTCCTGGTTAGATCATTCACAGCTCCATCAGCTATACAGTGTTGTACTTATTTTCCATAATCCCTTCAAGAATTGTTAATTTTCTTTTTCATCATCTTTGACAATATGAAAGATACAATATGGAACCTTAGATTTGTTTCAATTTCAATTTCCCTTGCTATCAGTGATTTAAATAATTTTTCATATGTTGTTAATAGTTTGCATTTCTTTATTTGAAAACTAAACTTTCACATCCTTTATCTACTTATCTGTTGGGGAATTGCTCTTATTTTTATGCAGTGACATTATTTCCCAGTTTGTCTTGAATATTAGGCCTTTTCAGGAAAAAAAAATGGAAAAAAAAATTCCCAGTAAACTATTTCCCTTTTCATTTTAACTGCATTGACTTAGTTTATGAAAAAAGTTTTCATTTTCTTGTAACTGAAATTATCTCTTGTGATCATATTCATTCCTTGTTTGGTTAAGAATTTTATCCCTTCCCAAAATGTAATAAGTGGCTTCTTCCCCTTTTTCTAATTTATCTTGTATCCATATGTGACATATGATATGAGGTTTTGGTCTAACTATTTCAGGCATGCTTCTTTCCATTTTCCTCAAAAATTTTTGTTCAATAAGGAATCCTTAGCCCTCAAGTTGGTATCCTTGGATTTACTGAGCACTATATTGCAATGTTTGATTGCTTTCACATTTTATTTACCTAATTACTTTAATTATTAACATTCACATGCTTTAAACCAATAATAGTTTTAATGACTATTATTTTTAGTATAGTTTAAGATATAGCCATGCCAGCTTTATTCCCATTTCCCCCCATTATATTACTTAAGATTCTTAATATTTTGTATCTCCATTTAGTTTCATTGGTACATAATTAGGCCTGGTAATTAATTTACAAAGTATCATCACTTTTGTTATATTGGCATAATTCAATTAAGAAAAATTTATATCTTTATTATTTCTTTCTTTATTTCTGATAAAAGAGATTTTTAGATGAATTTATATGTCCTGGGTAGGTTAACTCCCAGATATTTTTTATATTCTAATTAATTTGAAAAAAATTGCCTTTTTTATCTCTTATAATTGTTTAGAATTTTAAAAATGAATATACAGAAAGACTGATAATTTCTGTGAATTTAGGACTTGGCAGAGTGAATATAAAACTGGGCTTGAAGCCAGGAAGTCTCAGGTTCAAGTCTAATCGCTGACTTCACTATGTGATTCTTGGAAAAGTCATTTAATTTGTACTCTAGAAAACATGCTAAGACTTTAAGTTGCAGGGAAGATGAAAAATCTACATTGGCACAAGACATTTCCTATACTAATAAAAAAATACAGATCTAGTGCCTCTTCCTATTTTTATTTTATATTCTATACTGCACTGAAGTTGTAAATTGTTTCACTTAAATTTTTCAGTTAAATCTCTAGGGTTCACTAAGTAAAACTCATAACATTATGTGCAAGTACTGAAATTTTTCTTTCTTTTCTGCCTATACCTATTCTCACAATCTCCCCATTGTATGTGTTGAGGCAGCAATTCAGTAATTCAATAATTCAAACAATAGTGACATGAAACTCATATTCTGAAATTCTGTGATTTTTAATGGACTTTGGGGTCAAAATGAGGCAATAGTGTGACATGTCAATAAAATGTTATCTAAAGTGGCAAAAAATAAAAAATAAAACAACCATGACAGTAGCAACTTTTGCCTTATCTCTGATCTTATTGGAAAGGTCTCTAATATCTCTCCATTAAATATAATTTTATGATTTATTAACATTGTTATGATTATTAATGTTATTATTAATGATAAATTAATGTCATGATTATTAACTCATGATTTTAGATAGTTCACTATATTAATGAAAGATCTATTAATTCCTTTGCTTGTTATTTCTTTTAATGCAAATAAGTTTTTTATATTTTATTAAAGTGTTTCTCTATACCTACTGATATAACCTTGTAATGTTTGTTTTTGTTAATAATATGGCCAATTATGCTTATACTATGTCCATTTTGAACCTGCTATAAATCCAATGTGCTCAATTTGAATAATCTTTTGAATACATAGTGGTAGTCTCTTTGCTAATATTTTATTTAATATTTTTGCAGCAATGTTAGTTATAAGTATTGGTCTAAAATTTCCTTTCCCTGATTTACCTTTTCCTGGTTTGGATATCAGAAGTAAATTTGTCTAATAGAAGGATTTTGGTAGCTTCCTTTCTTTCTCTATTTCTGCAAGTGGTTCATATGCCATTGGAGTCAATTTTTTGTATATTTTTGGCAGAACTCACTTGTAAATATAACTGGGACCAGAAATTTTTTCTGTTGGGATTTTAAGAATTGTTCAATTTTTTTTTATGATTGAGCTATTTAGATTCTTGATTTCTTGTCCTATTGTTTTAATGTTTTATACTTTTGTATTTTTATAAGTTTTTGTTTATTTCCTTTGTTGATTTCCTTGGAACATAACTAGACAAATCATTTCTAACAATTTTCTTAGTTTCTTTTTTTTGATTTGTTTTATGTGAATTTGGATGTTTTTGTTTTGGTAATTTCTCTGGTTTTCTCTGATTCTCTTGTTTTCTCTAGTTTTAAAAATCAAGTTGCTTGTTTTTATTAATCTTTTAAAAATAGTTACCATGTTTATTCATGAATTGAATGGTTTTTGTTTTTATTTTTCTTCAATTTTTAAATTTTCTATTTTGTATTTAGGAGTTTTTGCTTTGTTGTTTTTCTACATATTTTTAAAATATCACATATTCAACTTATTAATCTTTTCTTTTTCTTTTTTATTGTCAAAGATCTTTAGAGTTGTAAATTTTCCTCTATTGTTTTGGCTGTATCTCAAAATTTGATATGCTTATATTGACGATCCTCTACCTCTAAAGATGCACGATTCTCAAAAAAATTTTTTTTCAAAAGAATAATACTCATCTTTATGTCTCAAAGAACACTGGAAGAAAGTATTAATGGGAGGCATTCATATTTTGAAGTAAGCAAGGGTGTTATTGCATTCATGAAATGCAGTGATGTACCTTGAAGTTAAGAATGGAAAATAGCAAATTAAGAAGGAAGAGAGAACCAGTAAGTATGTTTCCAACTGAAAGGTATGAAAAGTAGCTTTGGAAATTGAAAAACATTTTGCAGTTTCTGGCACCTGTTCAATTTGCATCTGATTTGTACTGCTATTCTAAATAGTTGTCTTTCCAGGACAATAGTTGGCAGACAATTTAGAAACAAAGTCTTCAAAAGGGTCAAGTGCATAGCCAGGAAGAACAGATGGCTTTGGAAGGTAACAGGTTGTTTTTTCAATTTGGTAATTGGGATCATCAACTCACTTCAGTTTGTTTTTCCTTTGTTGTGTCTTATGATAAAAATGGTTTCTGGGAAGACAAAAGTACTTAGTTGGGCCAGAAAACAAATCTGGATGCACTAACAATCTAAAATTGATATCCCAAATTCCCCAAAACATTCATCTTTGGACAGTCATCTCATTCATTTCCACAACAGAGCCAAGAGTTTGACAGTGAGAATTTTTCTCTCTTCACTCAGGTTTATTTTTGAATTTGATTAAAGCTGCATCAAGAGATTGGAAAGTCTTTTTCTTTAATGCTACAAGTATCTATAAGCACTGAGAAGAACTTGACAAAGAAGTGAAAAAAGAAAACTGGCACCATACTTCCAAGAAGTTCCTTGATAGGAGGTTATTTTAGGATCTTTCCAACTAAAAGTGAGCTATTGCCTTTGTTTCAGAAGTGATGAGTCAAGATCAAGGCTACATCACCAAATTTTCAATAGCCAAGACCTTCTCCTAAATCCTCACTGGGTTTTAATTTTACAATGAAATTAACCTGGAGATTTTCCAATGGAGCATGTTAGTTAAATCATAGAAGGCTAAGGTTAGGGGAAAAAACCCTTAAAATAGGTTATTAGTCTAATATATAGGATATATTTAGCAAAAATTTTTGGTAACTTTAAGCTAATATAATGGGGAAAGCTATGAGGATATGAACATTAATAAAACATTATAAAAATAAAATAAAAACATTATTCTCAGAAGGATTCTAGGACACAAAAATGATTAAAAACTCTTGCCCTAAGACACAGAAAGTTAGAATCTAAAATATTCTTTGAGAGCACCAACATCACTCCCTCATTTAGTCAAGTAGGAATCTGAGGCTTAGAAAGGAGAAGACACTTAACCAAAATCATACTGTAAATTAGTAGTAGAACTAAAACTGGTTAAGGGAAGAGTTGGGGAGAGAGAAATTGAGGCCTTTATTATTGTCTGAAATGTGGCACAAACGGAATCATGCTCTCTCTAGAGTCAGAGAATCTAGGTTTAATTCACTTTTCCCTATCCCCATCACGCCTCCCATATTTAATAAACTTGTGATTGAGCAAACCTTTGACTTCCCTTATCTATACAATGAGGAAGTTGGGCTTTCCAGAGGACCAATGATGAAGCATGCTAATCACTATCTCCCGATAGAAAGGGGATGGAATGAAAATGTAGAATAAGTCTGATATTTTCATACTTGGCCAGTGAGGGATTTTTCTGGATTATGAATGTTTTAAAG
Organism: Antechinus flavipes; assembly: GCF_016432865.1. Classification (NCBI taxonomy): domain Eukaryota; kingdom Metazoa; phylum Chordata; class Mammalia; order Dasyuromorphia; family Dasyuridae; genus Antechinus; species Antechinus flavipes. The sequence goes on from NC_067399.1 coordinate 506,252,893, forward strand.
GTTTTCCTTTTGAGGTTTGTTTGGTTTTTTCCCCCCCTCAAAGGGTGAGGGCTGGAATGGAAGGGGGAAATAGGGTTTTCCTTTCAGTTTTTTGCTTCTCACACACATGACACAGTGAATAGAGTGCCGTCAAGGAAAACCTGAGTTCAGATCTGGACACAGACACTTATGAGCTGTGTGACTGAAAGCAAATCACTTAGACTTGTTTACGTCAATCTCCTCCTCATAAAATGAGGTAGAAAAGAAAATGATAAACACTCCAGGATCTTTGCCAAGAAAACCCCATATGGGGTTTAAATGGATTCATGAAGAGTCAGACATGACTGAAATGTCTGAACAACAACAATGGAATGGAGAAAAGGGCTGTGAGGGTACAAACAAAGCTCAATCCATGATTCTTTGTTCTTTTTATTTTATGATCATTCTTGCTAGAGATCCCCTTGACTGTTTTTTATTTTATGCCAGACTGGAAGAAACAACCAACTAATTAATATCGATGCCAATCAATACCTGAATTCTATAATCAAACATGTAAAACATCTGGATGGATGATCTTCTTTTTTTTACTTACCAACCAGATATTTTGTCAGGCTGTAAGCCCAGCTGTAGTTTCAGCTTTAAATTACCCTAATTTAATCAACTAATAATTAGTAAGACTATAAAATACACTATGCCAAGTTGGGAATAATAAAAACATTAATAAGACATAGTTCTTGATCTTGAGGAGCTTCCTGCTACTAGAAGAGAATAGATCTATGTAATGTTCTTAGACCCTAGTTAACAATATTTGCATTGTTATGCCCACAGGGCTATAAGACAGTGCATACCTTCTGATCTAGCAGTGTCACCATTGGAACTGTATCACAAAAAGATAATAAAAAAGGAAAAGGACCTGAATGTAAAAAAATATTGTAGCAGCCCTTTTAATAGTGGCAAGGAACTGGAAGTTGAGTAGATGCCCATCAGTTGGGGAATGGCTAAAGAAGTTATGGTATGTGAAGGTAATATAATATTGTTCTATAAGAAATGATGAGCAGATGGATTTCAGAAAAGCCTGGAAAGACTTATATGAACTGATGTTGAGTGAAGTGAAGAAGACCAGGAGAATATTGTTCATAGTTACAACAAGATTGTGTGATGATCAACTGTGATGGACTTCTCAAAATGCCATCCACATCCAGAGAGAAACTATGGAGACTGAATATGGATCAAAGTATAATATTTTTATTTTTTATTTGTTTGTTTTTTCCTTTCTTATGATTCTTTCCCTTTTGGTCTGACTTTTCTTGAACAGCATGACAACTATAGAAATATGTTTTTAAGACAATATTTGAGGTGTAAATTAGAGTTGTAGGTATGTAGATAGGAAAAGGAGCTTTAGTTCAATCTGACTTTTATGAACTATTATTACCAAAACAAGAAAGTATGGTTCAGTGGAAAGAACATTGGACAAGGAGTCAGTGGATCTGGACTCCAGTTCTGATTCTTTCACTAATACCCTGGGTCACATCATGTAAATCGCTGTTCATCTCTGAGTCTCATTCTCTCCATCTGTGAAATGAAAAGTGTGGGTGAAATGATCTTGAAACTGTCTTCCAGCAGTAAGATTGTACCATTTTCCCTAGTGATATGATTTTGGAGATGGATGAAACACCTCTAGGTCACACCACACCAGACTTCTCAAATTTTGTGATGAAGAGCTCAATTAGCAGGATCAATAGTGTCAAGAAGCAATTAATGCAGCAGAGAAAAGAATCTTGCACTTAGAGAAAGGAAAGATTTGGGACTGAATCTAAATCTTATTGATTCAAAGCCATGTAACAATAAGAAAGTCACTTAATCTCTCTGAGCTTCAGTTCTTCATCTATTAAGTAGGCATAATACTTGTTCTATTGACCTTCTAGAGTTGTGAGCAGTTTGCAAAGCTTAAAATAATGGTCAAATTGCATTGATCGAGAGCCTTATTATGTGCCAGAGATAGAATTAAGTGCTGGGGATATGAAGAAAAACAAAAGGCAGTCATTATCCTCATAGAGCTTACAGTCTAATGTAGAAGACAACAAGAAGACAACATATATAAATTAGCTATATACAGAATGAATTGGAGACAATACTCAGAAGAAAGTCACTAGCATTAGGGAAGCACTAGAAGAGGCTTCTCATAAAAAGTGGATTTTGCCTGGGACTAGAAGGAATCCAAGAAAGCCCAAATGTTGAGATGAAGAGGGAGAGTCTTCCAAGCATGGGGGAAATCAGTAAAATATTCAGGGCCTAAAGATGGAATGTTTTATTCTAGGAATAGTCAGGAGACCTGTATTGAGAATACATGGATGGGTAGAAACTCTGTGAAGACTAAAAAAATAGAAGAGGACCAGATCTGGAGGGCTTTGAATGCCAAATAGAGGATTTTATATTTGATCCTGGAGGTGATAGGAAGACACTGGAGTTTTTGAGTAGGAAGATGACATGGTCAGTTTTATGCTGCTGTTGTTATTGGTCATTAGTTTCAGTCATAGGTGATTTTGTGACTCCATTTGGAATTTTCTCGGCAAATATACTGGAGTAGTTTGGCATTTCCTTCTCCATCTCATTTTATAGATGAGGAAACTGAGGCAAGCAGAGTAAAGTGACTTATCAGGATTACTGATAAGTCTGAGGTCAGATTTGAACGCAGAAAGATGAGTCTTCCTGATTCTAGATCAGCACTCTATTGTGCCACTTAGTTATCCACCTGCTTTAGGAAGATTAATTTGACAGTTGAATGGAGAATCGATTGGAATGGGGAGAGCTCTGAAGCAGAGAAACCAACCAACATATTACAGTAAAAGTCCAGGCATGTGAGAATGAAGGCTTGCACCTGGGTGGTATCAATGTCAAAGGAGAGAAGAGTGTGTACAAGAGATGTCCCAAAAGTAAAATCAATGGGCCTTGGCAATGGATTGGATATGGAGGTGGTAGAGTGGTGAGAAGATGTGAGAAGTAGAGGATGCCATCTGGAAAGTTGGAATGGTGATGCCCTGGATGGTCATGGGGAAAGCTGAAAGGAAGGAAGATTTGGGAGGGAAGATATGTTCAATTTTCAACATGTAGGCAATTGAAGACATGAGTCTGGAGGTTAGGACTGGATAAATAGATCAACCCAGAGATCAAAATTGAAAATATGGGAGCTGATGAGATCCATGATTATAAAAAAGATCTAAATTATCATTAACTATCAGTGATGGTAATGAAGAGAAAATTAAATACCACAGAAAGGCAGATAAAGCATTTATCAATTACTTGCTATTTCCTAGGTGCCATGCTAAATGTTGGAGTTACAAATGCAAATGGATAAGACAGTCCCTGTTGTTGAGGAGCTTACATTCTAATGGGGGAGAAAAACATAAAAAGGAGCTGGAAATGGGGTGTGTATGTGTACACATGAGCATGTGTTGGCTAGATAGTTGTATGAAGTCCTGGGTCCCAGCAAAATAAGTTAAGAACTCCTCTATCAGAGCCAAGAACCTAGAAATATAAAGAACCTACCCTAGGGGAAAGACAGAGAGATCGCATACTGGTTAGAGTGCTGGGCCTCTAAGATCTGGATTCAAACCCAGCTTTAAACAGTTATTAGCTATGTGACCATGAACAAGTCATTTAATTCTTTTTACCTTAGTTTTCTCATCTGCAATAATAGCTGGAGAAGGAAATGGCAAAGCACTCTAGTAACTCTCCCAAGAAAACTCCAAATGGGGCATGAAAAGTCACACATAATTGAAAAATGACTTAATCTATTAGGTACCACTCCTCCATCCTATCCACACACATACTTCCGTTTTAATTTTATATTAACTAGAAATAGAAAAGATCTTAGCAAGTATTGAGTCCAGTTGTCCCATTTTAATAGGTGACTTCTAATGTTACTTCATTTCTAAATCTAGAAATCTATGGTCCTAAATTTGGTGTTCTTCACCCTTAAGTGTATCATGTTGCCTCTACCTATAAATCAGGGCAAGTTTTCAGTGTTAGTAAATCTAACTTTATAATTGAATAGCCAAGAAACAAAACTTTATTTTTTTTCTGGTACTTAATTGCTTTTTATTTTCAAAATACATGCAAAGACAGCTTTCAAGATTTATCCTTTCAAAACTTTGTGTTCCAAATTTTTCTCCCTCTCTTCCCCACAACCCTCTCCCCTAGACAGCAAGTAATCTAATGTATGTTAAACATGTACAATTCTTCTATACATATTTCCACATTTATCATGCTGCACAAGAAAAATGAGATCAAAAAGAAAAAAAAAGAAAAAGAAAACAAAAGCAATCAAACAACAACAAAAAAAGGTGAAAATACAATGTTGTGATCCACATTCAGTCCCCCTAGTGCTCTCTCCATCACAAATCTATTGGAATTGGCCTGAATCACCTCATTGCATAACCTGGGATAGTCCAAAGTAAAACTGAAAAGTTTGAGTCCCATCTATCTAGATTCTATCTCCCTGTCGTTTCCCCTTTGCTGATACACAATCTTTACCAAGCCTAAGGATCTTATTCCTACTAAGGAGCCAAGAACTTGCTACTTGATTCCTTCCATGGAAATTTGTATTTTATACCCAAAGGCATAAATTTCTTATCCAAAAGAATGATACACTAATAAGAGGGTTTCTGGAGCCACAGTATCTGAATGATAAAATCATTTGGGGAAGGGGGAAATATTCCCTGTATCTCTCAAATCATATCTACTCCATATTCAAAGGCTGGTCACAACGATGGGAGAAATGAAAACATGCAGAATCGCCTAAGGTTAGGAATAATGTGTTCTAAAATCTACAGCTCTCAAACATCTCCATCTTGCAAATCCCATCTCCAGTCACATAATGCAAACTCAGCTGTCACCATTTCCCAGGAAACTCTAGGTGCAGAAAAGACCATCTGGCCCCCCAGTCTGTGTGCATTGGACTAGATTGTTGGTTTCTCTCCCTCTCTCTTTTAGCCTTAATTAAAAATGCAAAAGATAGAATTTTCATCTTTTGCTATTTTGACATTCAGAATGCAACTTTACAAATCCTCTTTTGGGTTGCCCCTCGCAACCTAGCCTGTTTGAACCTCTCCAGTTTTCTTACACTGTCCTTCCTTCCATAGCCTTATAGTTGGTGACTTTCTGACTGTTCCTCCCCCAGAATACACCTCCAGGCCTCATGCCTTTTCACTGGCTATCTTCCAAGCCAGAAATGCTCTTACTACTCACCTTTACTTTCTGGTTTCCCCCGGCTTCCTTCAAGATTCATCTCGAATATCATCTTCTGTAGAAGAATTTTTCTGTTCTTTTCACTACCCTATTGCAAGTGGCTTTCTCTTTGAAATCACCTTCTATGGATAGAGCACTAGCCCTGAAGGCAGGAGGACCTGATTAATACTTACTAGTTGTGTGACCTTGGGTAAATCACTTAACCCCTATTGCCTTGCAAAAAACAAACAAAAACATGAAATTACTTTCTATTGATACCCTAATTATATTTATTGTTCATTGCCTCTCCCAGTAGAATATGAACCTTTTTTTAAAATAATTTTTTATTGATAGAACGCATGCCAGGGTAATTTTTACAGCATTATCCCTTGCATTCATTTCTGTTCCGATTTTTCCCCTCCCTCCCTCCACCCCTTCCCCGAGATGGCAAGAGTCCTTTACATGCTGAATGGGTTGCAGTAGATACAATATATGTGTGCAGAACCAAACAGTTTTCTTGTTGCACAGGGAGAATTGGATTCAGAAGGTATAAATAACCCGGGAGGAAAAACATAAATGCAAGCAGTTTATATTCATTTCCAGTGTTCTTTCTCTGGGTGTAGCTGCTTCTGTCCATCTTTGATCAATTAAGGCTCTCTTTATCGAAGAGGTCCACTTCCATCAGAATACATCCTCAAACAGTATCATTGTTGAGGTATATAATGATCTTCTGGTTCTGCTCATTTCACTCAGCATCAGTTCATGTAAGTCAGGCAGTAAGTTCATGCCAGTCCTCTCTGTATTCATCATGCTGATCGTTCCTTACAGAACAATAATATTCCATAATGTTCATATACCACAATTTACTCAACCATTCTCCAATTGATAGGCATCCATTCATTTTCCAGTTTCTAGCCACTACAAACAGGGCTGCCACAAACATTTTGGCACATACAGGTCCCTTTCCCTTCTTTAGTATCTCTTGGGGTATAAGCCCAGTAGTAACACTGCTGGATCAAAGGGTATGCACAGCTTGATAACTTTTTGAGCATAGTTCCAAATTGCTCTCCAGAATGGCTGGATGTGTTCACAATTCCACCAACAATGTATCAGTGAATATGAACCTTTTTAAAAAGAAAAATTGTGTTTTTGGCCTTTTTTTGTGTCTGGCCAACACGTAGCTCAGTACCTGGTATACAGCAAGAGCTTAATAAATGCTTGTTGACTGACAATGATATAATGCATGTATATATTTATGTGTGCATATAATTTGGAATAAAAAGGCAAGTGTATCCATATTATACCAAAAATACACATATTTTGCCCAGAGTCACATAGCCAGTAAATATCTAAAGTCAGATTTGAACTAACAAAGATTCCTGATTTCAGACCTGCCATTCTAACCACTGCACCATGAAGCCCATTCCTTTCATAGGGATAGGGTCAAAACTACCCAATCCATTTTACACTGAAATCTTACCTGGGTAAGAACACATCTTAATCAATAAAAAATTCCCTTACATATTAATTGAAAGCCATTTGATAACATGAAATGACTCTAGATATGTGGTATGGGATTTAGCTCTAAGATTTTATTAAGGCTTCTGAGTCCTCTATAAAATTATTGATTTAGTTAGAAAAGGTAATTCTAAAATCAGAGTGAACCCTAAATTTTAATAAAATCAAAGCTATTATATGGTTTTTTATATAACAAGAGAGAAAATGAATTTTCATAAATTCCTTTTGTCCAAATTTAAAACATAATAATAATTGAATGCAACTTTTTAATAATAGAAAAATATATTTGGAATAAAAATGCAAATGCACACATATTATACCAAATATATACATATTTTGCCCAGGGTCACATAGCCAGTATCTGAAACCAGATTTGAACTGAACAATGATTCCTGACTCCAGATGTGGCTCTCTATCCATTATCCCATGTAGCTGCCCACTAATAAAAAGAACATATATATATTTGTGAGAGAATAACATTTCACCAAATGGGATTCAAAGTTGCTGTTCGCTAACATCAAAATAGATTACAAAGGTTTATCTGTTAAAACTCACTTGCTATAAGATTTTATTTAGTTCATCTTTGAAAATGTCTTTTCACACAGATAGGTTCTTTCAAATATTGATAACAGTCTATGATCATATGATTTTTAATTGAGTATATTCATCATTTTAAAAGCGTTTATAGATTTGTGTTAGATTCTTTTTTCAATATTTGTACTTTAGCATGGTATTACTTTGTATTAATCATTTCCGGTTGAAAGTTAGGAAGAGGCTCTTCAATTGTACAGTAAAATGTATTTTAAAATATGGAAATTTCTTTTGAACATGTGTCAAGTTCTAAAAAATGCTTTTGGAACTGTAGTTTGAACTCAGAAAATATCAATCACAAATATGTGTGAGAATGGACCTCTCACTTGTTTTAACTTTTGGTAGCACAAGAAGTGTATAAAGCAGTTTGACAATGCTTGTGATTCAGACATTGTTAGTTGTCATCAAATTGATATCATCACATATAAACACTGTTTTGCCTTGTAATTTTAGTTGGAATTGATTAAGAAACATCAAGCCTGCAGCAAAAGCTACTTTCCAAAGCTATTTGGTACTCAATAATGGCAGCTGAGTTTCAGGAAAATGTCAAATTTGGCCCTGAGATCAAAAGAAATTTTATTTTGGTCTTTTTTTTTTCTTGTTTTGACATGATGAATGTGTACTGATAATAGAAAAAAAGTCATAATTTGGTAATATGTGTGCCACTTAAAATGCTATTGAGTTATAACTGCCTCGTTGCGATTTATAATACACCTAACAACCACATGAAGAAATGAGGACATCACATAGTCTTTCAGAGTTATTCAACTCTGCCAGTGAAGTACAAAAGCATCCATAGACAATCAGGAAACAAATGAGCATGGCTATGTTCCAACAGAATTTTACTGAAAACAGTTTACCACATGTACCATATAAAAATAGGTAGTAGACTGGGTTTAATCTACAGACACTCACTGGAATAGAACATGATGAATGAAAACTTCTTGAGTACCTTAAAATTGGATAAAAGGACTTCCAGCAGCCAAAAGTATGTTATTCCTACACCACACATGTTTTCTAAGCTCAAGGCCTTTTCTCCTGAACTTTGTATGTACTTGTTCATTGAGAAGTATGTTAATATAGGTTGAACAGTTCCTTTTTGCTTTAAACCTCCATTTTGCAACTGAATAGCTGTTAGGCAAATTGTTTTTCTGTACTAAGATTACGAACTGAGTAGAATGGTTTGGCAATGTTAAATAGGCCCTCATTTGTAAAACAGCTACCTATGACGTGTGTCCCCCCAGTTTTATAAATAATCACTAATGTCAAGTGTTTTGTACTGTTTGTAAATAACTAACAAACATTCTAGCACTAAAGTTTTAACTGATAATTTCCTTTTATCATAAGCTCAGGTAATCAATCACTATGGAGAACTTTGATGTAATTTATAAACATCCTAAGTCAAACCCATGAAAACTCACCAGAAGCCACAGCCATTAATTTGCTTCTCCTGTGTTTCCTGCACTTGGAAGTGTGAGCATCCTGAGTTTGCTTGAAAGCAGTGCTGATTGATAGAAACTTGCTACAATGCCACTTGAGAGGGAGACACATAACTTCCAGTGGGGCAGAGAGAGAACCTTGTCATAAGCACCTGTATAAAACATTCTTAATGGGATCTGTAGGAGTCAGGTTGGTGATTTGCTCCTAGAGGGTTCAATAAATTTTCCATGCATTGATGCATATCTTACTGTATCATCAACCCCTAAAAGCATATGTAATGATAAATCAGTTTTACACATGCACTATACACATTATGGCTTGTTGCAAAGTTGGTCACAAGCCTTTGAGGGGATGTTTTGTACCGGCTGTTTCTATTATACCACTTAAGAAATGTCCTTTTCTACAAGCTACTTAAGGACTGGACATGGTGGTGAATGCCTATAATCCCTGTTACCAGAGAGCTTGAGGTTGGTGGATTGCTTGAGTTTGGGGGCTCCAAGTACATAGGTCTAAAGCTAACTGGGTATCTATACTAAGTCCGACACTGTTATGTCCTGCCTTCTAGAGCCCCCAAGTTGGAGTGACAAAACGTATCATGCTTTCTACAGCCCCCACACTGGGATGATTAAAATATTGAGTCCTGCTTTTAGAGCCCCCAAGTTGGGGTGACAAAATGTACTGTGCTTTCAGAGCCCCCATGCTGGGATGATTAAAATATACCCTCTTAGTGGAGAAGTAATGAGGTGGGACTCATTAGGGGGGGATTTGAGCCAACAGCATTAGAGAATCAGTCCTGATTCCTCAGGGATGACCCCTAGAACCATTGAAATATAGCCACTCTGTCTCTGGCAATCTGACTCATCCACGAGAGTGGGAATACAATGAGGATCCTCAGATCTTACAAGGATTACACTTGTTTCTCTAGCACTTTAGTACTGTGGTTATTATATAATAAGCACTTAAGTACTGTTTTGTACAAAATGTTTTTCCTCTGATTCTTCATTATGGTGTGCAAGTAAACTTGAAACATTGAAATAAATGTTCTTAGCCTGGGGTCCATGCCTAGATTTTAAAGATATAAATGGCAAGGTTTTTGAGGAGAAAAGTAAGATAGTCAAACTTGTGCTTGAACATATATATACATATATATATATGTATGTAGTATGTATTCTTTCTATGTATAATTTCTAGTGCCAAGATGGAGGCGTAAGGGATGAACCCTCGGAGGTCCTCCCAAATTCCTCTGTAAACAATTAGAAACCAGCTCAGAATTTAGCTAGGAGCAGGGAAGCAGTTTACCAGCCTATCTACCTCACTCAGATGGGAAGGAGGGAGGATCCAAGAGCAACAGCAGTAGCCAACTTCATAGCAGGAGGACTGCAGCAAGGCTCCGAGCCTGGAGCATTCCACCAATGAGGCCATACTCTTCTGCAAGTCAGCAGCCCTCTACGCAAGGGAACAATCTGTGCAGCCCTGCAAGATACCACCCCAATAGACATCATCAGCAAAGCCTTGACCCATTGTTGACCAGTAGTGAGTCCCTGCCCTGGGGCTGGTAACAAGCAAGATCCCATTCCTTTGGTCTACCAGTAAAGAGATCCTGTTTTCGTAGCAACCCAGCAGCATGGCCCCAGTCCTGAAGCTGGCCAGCAAGTAAGCCCTACACGCAGGAGAGGTACCACCTAACGTCCAGAGAAAGTAAGCAACTAATCCCTGAGCCCAGTAAAAAAAAAGCTTGAGACAATGCAGGATCAGAGCCAATCTTACATAAAAACACCAAATCACTGAAAAAGAAAAAAATGAGCAAAAAAACAAAAACAAAAAAGGTTTTATTATAAAAAGTTATTCTAGTGAGAGGGAAGATAAAAGCATAAACTTATACAAGGATAATAATGTCAAAATAGCTAATTGTGAAACCTCAAAGAAAACTGTAATTTGGTCTTAGGCCCGAAAAAGAATTTCTGGAAGAGCTTACAAAGGATTTTAAAGAACAAATTAAAAAGTAGAAGAAAAATTATAAAAAAGAAATGAGAATCATGAAAAAAGAGTCAACAATACAGGGAACTTATACAAAAATTTACTGAGAAAAGTAACTCCCTAAAAAATAGAATTGGCCAGATAGAAAAGGAGGTACAAAAGTTCACTGGAGAAAATAATTTTTTAAGAATTAGAATTGAAAAAGTGGAAATTAATGATCCTTTGAGACATAAATATATGATAAAAAATAAAAAGTAAAAATAAATAAAAGAAAATGTGAAGTTTCTCATTGGAAAAACAACTTATATAGAAAATAAATACAGGAGAAATGATATAAGAATTATTAAACTACTTAAAAATCATGATAATTTTTTTTAAAAAGCCTAGCCCTTTCAAGAAATTAACAAAGAAATTGTGTTAGAATGATATATTAGAACCAGAAGACAAAATAGATATTTAAAGAATCTATCACTACCTGAAAGAGATCCCAAAATGAAAACTCCTAGGAATATTGTAGCCAAATTCCAGAGCTCACAGATAAAAAAAAAAAAGTATTGCAAGCAGTCAAAAAGAAATAATTCAAATATCAATGGAACTACAGTCAGGATTACATTGGATTTGGCAGCTTCCACAGTAAAGAACTGGAGAGCTTGGAATATGATATACCAGAAGGCAAAGGAGTTAGGATTGCAACCACAAATCACCTATCCAGCAAAACTGAATATACTCTTTCAGAGATAAAATGAACTATAATGAAATAGAGGACTTTCAAGTATTTTTTTTAATTAAAAGATCAGAGCTAAATAAAAACGTTGACCTTCAAATACAAGGCTGAAGAAAAAAATAAAAAGCTAAAAAAGAAACAAGAAAGAGAAAATTTAAGATGTTCAATAAGGTTAAATTATTTGTATTTCTATATGGCATGATAATACATGTAACTCAACTTTTTCATTGCTATCAAAGCAGATAGAAGGAGTATAGAAAGAGAATGTGGATATAAGGTGACTTTGATGGAATGATATATCCCCCCCCAAAAAAAGGGGGTGAGAAAGAAAATTGCACTGGAGGAAAGAACAGGAAGATTAAAATATGTGAATATACCATGGAGGAAAAAATAGACTGTTGTTATCGTAACTATTAATGTGAATGGGATGAACTCATAAAATGGAAGCAGATAACATAATGGATTAAAAACCAGAATCCTACAATATGATGCTTATAAGAAATATATTTGAAGAAGAAAGATACACACAGAATAAAAGCAAGAGGCTGGGGCAGAATATATTATGCTTCTGCTGAAGGAAAGTAAGAGAGAAAGCAATCATGTTCTCAGATAAAGTAAAAGTAAAAATAGATCTAATTAAAAGAAGTAAACTATATCTTGCTGAAAGGTAACATAGACAATGAAATCATATTAATACTAAATATATATACACCAAATGATAAGTTTTTTAAGAAGTTGAATATGTTATAGGAAGAAATACATAATAAAACTATACTAATAGGGGAATTTCAACTTTCCCTTCTCAGAACTATATAAATCTAACCAAAAAACAAATAGGAAATAAGTGAAGGAGATGAATAAAATTCTAGAAAAGTTGGATATGATAGATCTCAGGAGAAAATTATATGGGAATAGAGGGAAATGTACCTTTTCCTTGGACATGGAATCTATACAAAAATTGACCATGTATATGAACATTTAAAATCTCACAACCAAATATAGAAAAGCTGAAATAGGAAATTCATCCCTTTCAGATCATAAGGCAATAAAAATTACATTCAATAATGGACAATGAATAGATTAAAAATAATTGAAAATTAAATACTTAGCCCTAAAGAATAAGTGGATCAAAGAACAAATCATAGAAACAATCAATAATTTCATTAAAGAAAAGGATAACAATGAGACAACATACCAAAATTTATGATGCAGTCAAAGCAATACTTGGGAGAAATTGACATCTCTAATTGCTTACACCAATAAAATAGAGAAAAGCAGATCAATGAATTCAGCATGCAACTAAAAAAAATTAGAAAAAGGACAAAATAAAAATTCCCAATTAAAGAGCAACTTGGAAATCCTGATTATCACAGGAGAAATTAATAAAATTGAAAATAAGAGAAATATTGAACTAGATAAAATAAAATTTGGAGCTGGTTTTATGAGGAAAATACCAATATAATAAACAAACCACTGGTTAATTTGATTTTTAAAAAGAAAGAAGAAAAACAACTATTATAAAAAAAATTAAAGGGGTAAATTCACTACCAATGAAGCGGGAAATTAAGATAATTGTTAGGAACTACTTTGCCCAATTTCATGCCAATAAAATTGACACTCTAAATGAAATGCATGAATATCTAAAACAAAAATGCCTAGATTATCAGAAGAAGAATAAAATACTCATATAATCCAGTCTTAGAAACGTAATTGAATAATCCCTCAATGAAAATCCCTAACAAAAAATCCCTAGGACCAGATGGATTTGTGAGAAAATTTTACTAAACATTTAAAGAATGATTAGTTTCAATACTATACAAATTATTTGGAAAAATAAGCAAAGGAGTCATACCAAATTCTTTTTACTACACAAATGTGGTGTTGATACACAAACCAAGAAGAGCCAAAATAGGGAAAGAAAATTATAGACCAATTTCCCTAATGTATATTGATGCAAAATTTTTAAATAAAATACTGCAAAAAGATGAGAGCAATATATCACAAGGATCACATATTATTATCAGATGGAATTCATACCAGAAATGGAGGACTGGTTTAATATTAGGAAAACTATCAATATAATTGACCACATCAATGGTAAAACCAACAGAATTCATGTTATTGTTTCAATATTGCAGAAAAAGCCTTTGAAAAAATGCAGCAGCCATTTCTATTAAAAACCTTAGCAAGCATAGCAATAAATCGAGCTTATCTTAAAATGATAAATACTATTTACTTAAAACTATCAGTAAGCATTAGTTGTAATGAGAATAAGCCAGAAGCCTTCCCAATGCAATCAGAGGTGAAGCAAGGATATCCATTATCATCGCTATTATTTAAGATTGCACTAGAAATAGTAGCTATAACAATAAGAATTAAAAAAGAAATTAAAGGCATTAGAATAGTTAATACTGAAACAAAACTATTACGCTTTGAAAATGATGTGGTTATACTTAGAAAATTCTAGAGAATTAAAAAAATTGGTTGAAATTATTAATAACTTTAGCAAATTTGCAGGATTCAAAATAAATCCACAGAAATCATCAGCATTTCTATATATTACAACAAAGTCCAACAGCAAGAGAGAGAAAGAGAAATTCTATTTAAAATAACCAGACAATATAAGATAATTGGGAGTCTCCCTGCCAAGAGAAATCCAGAAACTATATGAACACAACTAAAACTATACAATATTTTTCACACAAATAAAGTCAGATATCAACAATTGGGGAAATATTAATTGCTTATGAGTAGGCTGAGACAATATAATAAAAATGACAATTCTACCTAAATCATTCTATTTTATTCAGTGGTATGCCAATCAAATGATCAAAATTTTATTTTATAGAGCTATAAACATAATAACAAAATTAATCAGGAAGAACAATTCAAAGGAATCAATGGGGAAAAAAAACTGAAAAAGGTAGTCTAGTCATACCAGATCTTAAGTTATATTATGAAGCAGTAATAATCAAAACAATATGATGCAGGCTAAGAAATAGAGTAGTGAATCAGTGGAATATATTTCATATAAATTGTATTATAGTAAACGACCATAATAATCTAGCATATGATAAACCCAAAGACCCAAGCCTTTGAGGGAAAAACTCATTATTTGACAAAACTGCTTGGAAAACTGGAACAGAAATTAAGTTTAAATCAACATCTCATATTGTACACCAAGATTATCTCAGAATGGGAATATGATTTACACATAAAGAGTGATTCTAATTGAGTGGATGCCCATCAGTTGGATAATGACTGAATAAACTATGGTATGTGAATGTTATGGAATATTATTGTTCTATAAAAAGCAATCAGCAAGATGATTTCAGAGAGTCCTGGGGAGACTTACATGAACTGATGCTAAATGAAGTGAATAGAACCAGGAAAACACTGTACACAGCAGCAGCAAGATTATGCAAATAAATTCTGCTCTTTTCAACAGTGAGGTGACTCAGCCCAGTTCTAATGGTCTTGTGATGAAGAGAGCCATCTGCATGGAGAGATAGGACTGTGGGGACTGAGTGCGGATTACAACATAATATTTTCACTTTTTTTGTTGTTTGCATTTTGTTTTCTTTCTCGTTTTTTTCCTTTTTTGATCTGGTTTTTCTTGTGCAGCATGATAATTATGGAAATATAAATAGAAGAATTGCACATGTTTAACATATTAGATTACTTGTGGTCTAAGGTAAGGAATGAGAAAAAATTTGGAACACAAGGTTTTGCAAGGATGAATGTTGAAAATTATCTATGCATATGTTTTGAAAATAAAAAGCTTTAATTTTTAAAAAAATAACCACATATATCATAAAAGTTAATAAATGCCATAAAAGTTCAAAAAAAGGATAATTCTATAAGCAAATTAAGAAAGCATGGAATAGTTTATTTATCAGATCTATGGATAAGGAAAGAATTTAGGACCAAAAAGATATAGAGAAGATTTCAAAAGTAAAATAAATCATTTTGATTATATAAAATTTAAAAAGTTTTTGCATAAACAAAACCAATGCAATCCAAATTACAAAGAAAACAGAAAACTGGGGGGGAGAAAATGTTGCAATAAATATCTCTGATAAAGACCTCATTTCTCAAATATGTAGAGAACTGAGTCACATTTACAAAAATACAAGTCATTCTCCAATTGATCAATCAAATCAAAGTCTATGATCAGAGTTTTCAAACAAATCAAAGCTACCTATAGTCATATGAAAAAATGCTCTAAATCACTATTGGTCAGAGAAATGCAAATTAAAATAACCTTTAAGTACCATCTCATATCTATTACAGTGGCTAATATAACAAAAAAGAAAATAGTGGATGTTCAAGTAGATAGAAGAAAATTGGAATACATATACTAGTGGTGGAATTGTGAACTGATTTAACCATTCTGGAAAGCAATTTGTAAATATGTCCAATGGGCTGTAAAATTGTGCATAGCCTTTTATCTTGCAACACCCCTGATAAGTTCATATTCCCAAAGACATCCCAAAAATGGAGGGAAAGGACCTATTTGTACAAAAATATTGTTTTTAGGAATAATTTATAGGAACTTTTTTGTGGTGGCTAAGAACAGGAAATTGAAGGGATGCCTATCAATTGGGAAATGGCTAAACAAGCTGTGATATGTTATTGCATTGGAGTCCAATTGAGCTATAAAGAATGGTAAGCAGGATGATTTCAGAAGAATCTGAAAAGCTTTACATGAACTGATGCATGTGAATAGAACCAGGAAAACAATGTACACAGTAACCAAAATATTGTTTAATGAAGAACTGTGAATGACTTAACTATTAAGCTTAGCTAAAGTAATACTGTGATCTAAGACAATCCCAAAGGACTAATGATGAAGCATACTATCTGCCTCCAGAGAAAGAACTGATATTGATTTAATACCAAAGTGTGCTATTTTTCTACTTTCTTTCTCTTTTTCCCATTTAAGTCTTCTTGTATAAAAATGATTAATGTAGAAATGTTTTATGTAATTTACACATGTATAAATAAAAATGTGAGATATTGCTAAGGGTATCATAAAATAATCAAACTTTTTGTAATCTGAGTACAAGTGTAACAGGTATTGAAACTGATGGTTCCCTCTTTGACAAGGAAAAGATATTAACAATATTCAACTTGTTTTCCACATTTTCCATTAACATACATAATTAAATTGCCCATTTAAAAATCAGTATCTTCTTTAAACATTTCTTATGTGCTCATTCCTTTAATTATTTCAGTTCAATAATTTAAATAATTTCTCATTCATAAGTCAAAAAGTAAATGAAGCTACATAACACATGCAGGGGAAATGATACTATCTTTCAGCTTTACAGGGCAAATGATACAATAATCAGAACTGCAGTAATTGATGTTACTCCAATATAAAACAGACAAGATACAATTTGTGCAAATATGTCTAATAAACAGATAATCGTGGTGCTGAAATAATGGATAAACTGACTGGGGGTCCAGAGATGAAGTTGATGGGTTTACCAAGTGTTACAAAGATTCTCTGCATATCAACTGGAATTCATACATTCTATTTGTCTTGGCCAGTCTCACTAATGACACGGACATGGTTTAAGTTCCTGCAGTATTCATTGTAATCCAGGGCATAACAAATGAAAAATTTTGTCTTAATTATCAAAGTTCTCAATATCTTGAATGTCATCATTATCAAAAATGTAACTCTTAGTGTTATGGTCCTTGTTATCTTGGCTATAACCATCATCAGCCTCTTTGGGGTTGTCAGCATCAGTATCATCATCAACATAATTAGCATTATATTCATTACCATCTTGATCATCCTTATCCTTGAACTTACAATTGCCCCAGATATCAACAGCATCCTTATATGAAGTCATTGTCAGAAATGACTTCATCACTGATGTCACAACCATTATCTTATTTTAGAGAAGGGAAAAAGGAAGGAGACAAGGATATAATATGGAACCCAAAACTTTAAATTAAAATATTCAAAAATTGGAAAATAAACAAACAGAAATACATAAATGTAACAACTATGTGAAGGATTGCTTGGAGAAAAGAGATTTTGGATAAAAACAGATTAATAGGAAGACTGGTTCAGTAGAAAGGTGATAAGAGAGCCATGGTGGCAGTTATGCAAGTGAAAAAAAAATCCAATGTGGAATATATTGTCGAATAAAATTAACAAGACTTAATAACTAATTTGATATAGGAAGTAGGAGAGAGGGACAAGTAAAGAATGACTTCTAAGATTTCAAACTGAGTGACGGGTTATCGATGAATATAAAGAAGTTAGGGAAAGAGAAAAATGTGAGGAAGGATAAATTTTATCTTGGAGGTACTTGGATTTTAGATGCCTTTAAGATACTGATTTAAACATAGATCACTAATGCTCAAAGATGATTTTCAAAAACTGCACATATGACTCAAGAAGTCATCTTCAGAGATTTGGAATCACATGAGACTTGTTGAAATCTCCAAAAGAGAGGGACTAGAGAGAAAAGAGAAGAAATAAAACGTCCTTGAGTAGGATACCAATGTTGATTTAACAAAAGAAACTAAGAAAGAACAGTTAGAATGTTATGCCACAGTTCTCTTTTATTATCCTGACTCAATTTCCTTAATTATCCTGACAATCCTGTTTGGTTTCCCTAATTGTTTTACCTCAGTTTATAATTGTTCTGCTCAATCCTGCAAAACCACCCTTCCCTCTTAATCAGAATATCAGAAACCATCTTATCAAGATGCCGCTCCCCATCTCTGGGGTTCCTCCCCCCATTATGGCATCCCATGGTTCGCCCCACCCTGTCAGAGTCCTGTTCCTCTCTCAGCACCCTGACTCCGCCCCTGCCTCAATCTGCACCCTGAGTCTGAGCCACAGAACTTGCATTGTTTTCTGGATTCTTGGAGAGGACAGAATCGTTCAGCCTTGGGACCAAACCATGAATCCATTTGGTCTCAATAAATCTCTCCCTTTTAAAATAAATTATTAAATACTCTCTAATCTCTATCCTGCCTCAGTTTCTCTAGCATTACAAGAACAGAGTCAGGAAAGAACAGTGTCACAAAAACCCAGGGTAAAAAGAATGTCTAAGAGGGGTGACCAATATTATCAATGCATCACAGAAGTCAAAAACAAAAGAATAAAGGAAGATGAAGAATGAACAAAAGCCATCAGATTTTGCCAGTAAGACATCATTTGCAAGGAAACCAATGACAATGCTATTTATAGCAGTATTTTTATAGTAGGGGAAAAAAAATAAAAACAAAGTAGATGACTATTGATCAAAGAATGACCAAACTTGTGGTACATGGATATAGTAGAACAGTGTGCTGTAAGAAATAACAAATATGATGAATACAGAGAAAAATAGGAAGATTTATGTGAATAGATACAGAGTAAAATAAGCAGAAAAAAAGAAAACAATATACACAATGACTACAACAATGTAAATGGAAACAGCAACAAAATATAAACTTAATTCTGTGGAAGTACTCGAAAGAAGAAAGATGGGAAAGCATTCCTCCCTCTCTTTTTTGGAAAGGTGGAAAATATGGGTATGAAACTATACATAATGACATTTTCTGATATATTGGTTAGTTTTGCTAAACTGCTTTTTAAAAAATTCTTTATCATAAGGGATGACTTCCAAAGAGAAATGTAAATGATATAAAAACAAAAGTTGTTAATAAAATTCATTTGATAAAATAGATCATTTTTAACCTTGGATAGTCATTTAATTTTGAGTGATTGCTAGGGCTTGGGAAATGAGTAGGAGATGAGAAACTAGAGGCAATAAGGTTTTTTAAAGGAGTTTGGCAATGGAAGGGAAAAGAGGTATGAAATTATAATTTAAGGGGATAGTAGAAGTCAATGGAAGAATTTTTACACAGTGAAATAAAAAATTTGAACCAAAAAAAACAAAAACAAAAACATATGTACATATATCTATAGTTAGTGAAAAACTAGGTAGTGTGGTAGATAGATATCTGGCCCTGGAGTCAGGAAGAAATATATATAAGGCCTGCTTCTGACACATAACAGTTTTGTGAACATGGACAAGACCCTTAATTCTCAATATTCCCAAGGAAGTGTCTAAGATTATAAATAATAACAATTTGCATTTATATAGCTTTAAGGTTTACAAAAAGCTTTAAAAATATATCTCATTTTAATCCTCACAACAATCCAGGGAAATGATTGTTGTTATTATTACCCCTATTGTCATCCCCATTTACAGATAGTAAAACTGAGGCAGAAAAAGGGTAAATGACTTGTCAGTGGTCATTTAGCTAGTTTGGTGGCTAAGTGGAACAGTGGATAGAGTTTCTGTTCTTCTAAAGTTAGGAAGAATAGAATACAAGTCCAGCTCAGACATTTACTGCATGATTCTTTGCCTCAATTCCCTCATCCATAATCTGGATCATCTAGAGATAATAATAACACCTACTTCAAGGGATTATGAGGATCAAATAAGTTATTTAATCATAGGAGATAACATTTTATTTGAACTGATAAATTTTTTATCTGAGATAATATTTTAAATTACTTGGTACAGCACTTGGAACATAGTAGGTGCTATATAGATGTTAGCTATTATTATTAGGAATTTTTTAGTGTCCAGGATAGGATTTGAACTCAGGTCTTTCTGATTCCAAGCTCAACAATCTATCCACAATGCAGCCTAGATGCTTACTTAAATTGTGTATTAGTCATCCATCTGTACCAGTGGGAGTAATAACTAATTACAACAATACATCCTCTCACCAAGTTGCATGACTTTAGGTTTATTTTGACTTCACTATTCCCAGGATCTTTGTTTTGTATGTTGTCTTCCTCTCATTAAAATGTAAGCTCCCTGAGGGCAGGAACTGTCTTTTTTTCTTTCCTTTCTTTTCCTTTTCTTTCTTTTTTTTCTTTTTCTTTTTTTAAAAAATATTTGGTCTCCTAGTAAAGTGCTTAGCACATAGTAATTGTTTAAACATATTAATTAACTGTTGATTTCTCAAAATACTTTAAAAAAATAATTGAAGGAGACACTAAATTTCAGCTAGACATATGTAAAAATACAGATATAATTTTTCCTCATCTGAGTTCACAGACCTCCTAAACTCTGCAGATTAAGAAACTCTATAAATAAAATTATGAAACTTTTTTACACAGCAATTAGGTATGCACAGCCAATTAGTATTAAATGTCTGAGGTAGAACTTGAATGCAGGTCCTCCTTGACTTCAGGGTTAGTACTTTCTCCACTGTGCCACTTAGTTTCTCCTCAAATATATTATTTTTAAGGTTGCTTCAAGTTCTAAGTTCTTTTTTTTCTTTTTTTTTCAAGCTCTAAGTTCTAAAAATAGATGTCCTCTTTTTGTTTCAGAACAGCAACCTTGTAATTTAATATAAAGCATCTCCATCTTTAACCTAAACCCTAACTCCTCAAATCCAGCTTTAAGACTTCAGCTACTAACCCAATCAAATGGGAAGACCCCCATTCACCCCTATACTTGTAGAACAGTTCAATCTCCATGTAAAAGTCTTTGTTTAGGAAAAGTCTGTCCCTGCTTGTGAACCTTAGACAATGAGGTCTTAACCTGGGGTCAAGTGAATGAAGATGGGAAATATATGTTGATAATTATATTTCAGTGTAATTGGCTTCTCATTTTAATCCTATGTATCTTAATTTATTCATTTACAAATTTTATTCTGATAAGGGTTTCCTAAGCTTCATCAGCCTGCCAAAAGGATCCATGACACACACAAAAGGTTAAGAGTCCTTGACCAAGACCTCTTTGGAGCCAGAGTACCAGTTTCTTAGCCCCACCTAGTGGAGTAAATTAAATTTCTATATACTACTACTTTAATTTCTAACATTGCTGAATCAATAGAGAATATGTGGTCCACTAACCCTCCACACATCTTTCAGACAAATTTTCTGTTTAACCATACCTCATCTATTCTGTATTTGGAAAGTTGATTTTTGGCTCCCGAGTATAGAACTTTATATTTATTCCTGATGAATTAAATAGCATGGTACAATAAAAAGAGCACAGGTTCAAATTTTATACCTGATACTTAACATCTATGAAACCTTGGCAAGTTATTTAACTTTTTTGGACCTCAATGTTTTCATCCTCAAAATGAGAGGTTTAGATCATATGTCCTTTAAGGTTTCTTCTAGTTCTTAATCTGTGATGTAAAACTTCTATTTCTCCTCAAAATCTTTGATTCTATGTATTTCATCTTACCAAATTCTGCCCAATCTTTTAACCTATCCAGATTTTTCTGGATGCTGATTTTCATCTAGCATCTTCGTTCCAATTTTGTGTCATTTGAAAACTAGATAGGTATGTCACCTATATTTTTATCCAATCATTGGTATAAAATGTGAAATAGTTCAGGGTCAAGCCAAAATCCCTGAGGCAATCCTCTGTAGTTAGAAAAACAAACCAAAAAACTCCCTCAAAACAGTATAGGTTTCTTTAAAAAGATACCAAAAAAACTTTCATATGCTCAGATATGTCTGCAAACACATTGATTTTATAGGTCCCTTCATTGATTTAGATCAGAAACCTTAAATGCTTGCCCACTTGTACAACTCTTGTCCATTTCCTCCAAAAAAATTGTGATGGGCATACACCCAACTTGCTACAGACTAAATTTCCTCTGACATCACTACAATACCATTGGAGCATGACAATTATCCACTCATCATCCTTTCATCTTGCTATACCACAACCTGGTTTCTCTTCTGATTATATAATTTTTCCTGATACCTTTTATTCCTGTTCCTATTTAGAACTCTTTGGTGGTTATATGTTATAGTCCCTTCAAACCACTAAGCATATCCTCCATTGCCCCCTCTGTGACACTGACATTTAGGTCTTTGGAGGCTGGAATATTTCACATCTTGTAACAATTTGACACCAGTAAAATATTGGCATTTTAAAAAGGTGTGTTTTTATTTTTATAGGAAACTTAGAGTCAATTTTTAAAAAGTTTTGCAATTTTTGTAAGCCAAAAGCAATCCATTTTATTTTCCTCTTGCTGTTCAACTCTAAATCCAGTTCACTGTCCATCTGCATTGTCAGTGTCCAGACAATGGACACAGTTGGACTGCTGTGGTAGGGTTTTCATCCAAATACTGCTGAAATCTGGCAATAAATATTCTTCATCTACTTGACCTTTCTTGTGTAGAGTATCAGGCCAAACTCTTATGAATGATTACACATCCCTTTCAGGAAGCTCAGCAGTGTCAGGGGCTTAATGCAGCTTGCACAATTTTTTTACACAAACAGGATCATTTGGAAGATCAAATCATCTGTAAGAAATCTGCTCCTTCTGGACTCTATATTAGCTATCCTCCGTCACAGAAGTGAATATCTTTGGTATTTTATGCCTCACCTGATGTTTATTATCAGAAGATCATTGAACAGTGCTATTTCTATTTTTATATCTTCTAAGGAATCTTCATCTTAATACAAGTGAGAGATTAACAATAAGCAAAATGACATCTTATATTCTATACATCTTTTATTTAATTTCAAGATAGTGAATATGTCATCCATTATTGAAAAGCCTGTTTGCTCCCTACTAATGCCCTTATCAATAATATCTTCAATTTATATAGTGATGACTTTTACAACAATTTTGTATAGATAGGTGAATAGGAATATTGGTTAGTAGTTACTTATATTCTCATAATCATTTTGGGGTATTAATAAGGTCTGAGTTTTTTCCCCCAATACTTTTGTATTTCCCTTTCCCTCAGATACCTTGAATATTGATTCTTCAATATTCTCCCAATTCTATCTCCTCATCAGATGTCTTCCACATTTACATGGCTTAATCTGACTGTTTTCCCTGTTTTTTTCTTGTCTTTTGTGCTATTTCTACTTTTTCACTAAGCTCCTCACAGACAGTAATGGTCTAGATGTGGTCCAGTATACTTGGTGATGAAATGCATTTTGTAAATCTTTTCTATTTTTCTTCATTTTGTAGTCATTCTTCCATAGTCATAATGAATATCTTTGGAATTATTTTCTTTAGTTTTATATCTTACCAGGATTTCTGTAAATTAACTTTACCCTCCAATTATTTTGCTTTGCTTTATGAAATAATACTGCTGGTAATTATCTATTATCCTTCCTTATGAGGTGTTACTAATGAACTTGTATGCTAACCTGCTATTTACTTTGGTAGCCATCTCTTTCCATATGAAAATAGAGCCATATTTTTGCTGATTTAGTTGTTTTCTGGGTTCTTTTGGTCTTCCTGTATCCATTAATGTTAGTTTATCATCTGGATGAGATTGTTATACTGTGTTGGTGTTGATGCCACTTCTCTTAACTATTTCCATTTTTAAAGTTTTAATAACTATTTTACATAATTTATCCAATTACATTTAATAATTTAGAATTAAATTATTTTAATAATTTTGCCATATTTTTTCTCATAACCATTCCTTCTTGTTTCATTTTGTTTTGTTTTTACAAATTCAAATCCTAGCCCTGAATTCCTGAATTACTTTCTCTGTCTCTTTTAAAAGTACCTGGGAGCTATTTTTCTGGTTTCATTTATAGAAAGAGTACCAGGACTAATATGATTCAATTTCTCCAGCAGTAGATGAGTCTTTCTGACTGCAAGCCCTATAGTCTATCCATTGTACCACCTAGCTGCCCATTTAGAATAACAACAGTTAAATTTAAGTTTGTGGGTGTCCTAAAAACCGAGATTCTTAGCATCTTCTGGTCCCCTTCACACCATTCTATCTCTATACTTCAGAAACAGAAGGAAGCCAGAAAAGACTAAGAATTGTTATTTTCAAAAAATGTTCTTTGTTTCATGGATGGTCACAGTGAAAAAAAAAAACTAGCACTAGATGACTAGCCAATGTATGGTGTGTGTCTCCATGAGTTGGTCCAAAATGGTCCTCAGAAAATAGAATTTGTGATTGGGGCCATACTCAAGTCTTTGTTGAGTGATATTACCTGACAGAATTTGTGCTGTGCTGGCATGGTCTGTGACATATCACAGCAGGAATTTGTGTAAACCAACAAAATCAAAAGCTTTTCTACATTGTATAACAAGGGCCCAGTCTTGAGAATATTAAATGGAATCCATGTTTGATGAACCTTTTTTTGGAAGTGTGTGATGTCGTGGAATGGGGATTCATACTCTCTTGTTTCAGAGAACTATTCTGAACAGATGTTTGGTGGCTATTTTTTGTTGGAAGACCTTTGGTTAGCTGTTGAATCAGAACTAAGAATGCATATAAAAAATCCCAATGAAGAATCTCATTCATTTTCCTTTCTGATAGTTACAGGTGTAAGGACAACATTTTGATTCCTGGATCCTTCCCCTGTCTTCATCTTGACTGACTTCAGTTAGCCCTTGTCTAAGTGGTAGCCATTTCTTTTTTGGGTGTTCTTTTCTTTGGGAGAGGGCATTGGGTACAGGCAATCTTAAGATGAAGACACAGATGTCCAGCTACAGAAGTCCATACCAGTCCATACCAGAGTTTGTCAGTAATCAGTAGCCATGCCTAATGAGTAAGCACAGCCCTAAAAAACAATCTGCTTGATTCAGCTTAGAAGCAGATCAACTCAGTAGCCAAGATGCCACATTTTTTTTTATCAAGGGACTGATTCATTTGTGTTTATGCCACATTAAAAACTTGGTGGGGACAAACGCCTTAAAACTGATCCTACTCTTTCCAAGTAACAAGGTGGTAGAACAGAGAGAATGTGGCTTGGTGCTTTTAAAAACTTTTTTTTTTTTACTTTGTTGTTAGCAAATAGTTCTTTATAAAAGCTAGTTGATATTAATTGTGTACATTGATATTAAGACTCTAATCAATGGAAGAAATTATATAGAAGATAATGTGATTGATATTAGAGAGGACACACCAGAAAAGGGATTCAAGCTAAATACATTAGAAGAACCTCACTGGCTCTCAGAAGTGGCCCTCAAATTATGAGGTAGAGATGTAATTACCCTTGCTCTGAGGACCCAAAACATCTGTGGAAGTGGGAATGGGAGCCAGAATTGGGATAAGGATTCCCAGAGTCTATATCACTATAATAGAAATTATAAAATTCAAGAGGAAATAATAGAGAGAATAAAATATATTGAAGTCAATCTACCCTGAACTCTCAAGACTTGTATTGTTGCAATTACAAAACATTTTTCAAAGAAATGAAGTGAGAAATATCTAGTACTCCTTGGTGAGGTAAGTCTATATAATAAAAATGACACTATTGCCTAAATAATTTTATAGAGCTAATACTGTACCAATCAAACTATGAAAGGGATATTTTCCACAACTAGGAAAAAAATAAAATATATTCAGAGGAATATATATAAACAGATATAAAATCTCAAAGGAAATAATTATTTAAAAGTAGGAATAGTCAATAGAACTTTAGAGTTCAAATGTTACCATAAAGCAATTAGTAGGTACTGACTGAAAAATAGAAAAGAAGCTCAATGCAACAAGCTAAATCAGAAGAATCAAAAACAATTAAATTCAATAAGACTGTTTAATAGAGCTGAAAACATAAATTACTTGAGATAGAACTTCCTATCTGACAAAAACTCCTGAGAAAACCAAAAGGTAGCCATGTAGAAATTTTATTTAGAACAACATCATGTACTACATATCACTATAAACACAAAATAAATCTGTTGCCTAAATATTGGGATGCATCATGGATAGAGTGATCAAACTACTTTTAAGAATTAAAAGAGAACCAGATCATCTTTCACAACTCTAAGAATTCTAAACCAAATGATGGAAAGAGACAATTACAAGAGATAAAATAGATCATTGCAATTTCATAAAATTGAAAAGTTTTATACTGACATAAAAAATGAAATAAAAGATAAGAATTAACCAGTGTAGAAGTAGCTATGGAAAGGCAAATGCATTAATATACTTTTTATAAAATTCAATTTTATTTTATTTTCAGTTCCAAATTCTCTCCTTCCTCCCTCTTACTTCCCCTCCTATTGAGAAAGCTGGAAAAAACTAAATTCTTCACAAATGTATAGAATTAGGTGAAACAAAATTCTTCCCTAGTTATGTTGCTCTTCCCTCCTCCCCAAAAAAAGGAGAAAAAAGAAGATATGTTTCAATTTCCACTCTAGAATATATCATATCTCTCTATTTGGAGAGGATTAGAATGTCTCATCACGAATCCTTTGGAATTTCAGTTGATCATTGTATTGATCAGAGTTACAAGTCTTTTAAAGTTGTCTATCTTTACAATATTATTACCTCAGTAAAAAAAAATTTTTATACTGCTCACTTCAATTTCAATCATTCTATATGGGTCTTCTCAATTTTTTTTTCCTGAAACCAAATCCTTCATCATTTCTTATAGCACAATAATATTCCATCACATTCATATACTATAATTTGTTCAATCATTCCTCAATTGATGGGCATTTCCTCAATTTTCAATTCTTGGCTCCACAGAATAATATATATATATATATTTTACATATAAGTCCCTTTTCTCTTTCTTTGATCTCTTTGGGGTATAGAACTAGTAGAAACATTGCACTATCAAAGTATATGCAAAATTAATAACTTTTTGGTTGTTATTATTGTTCAGTCATTTCTGTTATGACTGACCCTTTGTAATCTAATCTGAGGTTTTCTTGACAAAAATACTGGGGTGCTCTGCCATTTCATTCTCTGGTGGATCCACTTTGTCAGTCAATCAGAAGTTAAATAACTTGCCCAGGATCACATAGCTAAGAAGTGTCTGAGATCTGGATTTGAATTCAGGTCTTTTTGAGTGTAGGCCCAGTGCTCTATCCATTGAATCACCATTGCCTCTATAGCTTTTGAGGCATAGTTACAAATTGCTTTCCAAAATGGTTAGACTAGTTCACAGTGCCTTAGCGTACCTAATTTTAAACATTCTCTCCAACATTTGTTATTTTCCTTTTTTTGTCACTTTAGTCAATCTGATAACTATGAGGGAATACCTGAATTATATTATTTGTGTCTCTCTAATTATTAGTGATTAGGGACATTTTTTTTTCATATGGCTAGTGATAACTTTGATTTCTTCCTTTGAGAACTGCCTATGCATATATTTTGGCTATCAGTTGGGGAATGGCTCTCATGCTTATAAATTTGACTCAGTTGCCTATATATTTAAAACATCAGACCTTATTAGAAAAAACTGCTGCAAATATTTTCCCATTTCCTGCTTTTCTTCTAATTTTAGCTGCATTGATTTTGTTTCTCAAAACTTTTTAAATTTAATGTAATCAGAATTATCCATTTTGCTATTTGTCAACATGTCTAACTTTTATTGGGTTATTCTTCCAAAGATCAGACAATTTCTTCCATGATTCATTAGTTAGTTCATGATATCATCCATTTGTATGTCATGTACCTATTTTGAGCCAAACTTGGTATATGAGATAAGATATACTCTGTATCTAGCTTCTGTCAAATTACTTTTCCAATAGTTTTTGTTGAATGGAGAGTTACCATTATAATAGTTGGGGTCTTTGGGTTTATCAGATATTAAATTATTATGTTAATTAATTTCTGTATATTATTCCACTTATCAGCCTCTCTATTTTTTTTACCTACTACCAAATTGTTTTGATGATTTGAGCTTTATGGTATGGTTTGAGATCTAGTATTGCTAGGCCTTCCCATTTATTTTTCATTTTTAAAAATATCTTTGATCTTTTGTTCCTTCAGATAAAATTTTGTCATTAACTTTATAAATATATATATTTAGGTTTTATAAAATAATTCTTTGGGAGTTTGTTATGACAGTGAATAAGTTAATTTAAATAGTATTGTCATTTTTATTATGTTGGTTTGATATGCCCATGAAAAATTATTTTTCCAGTTTTTTAGATCATTCTTTATTTGTATAAAGAATATTCCTATGTCTTGGCAGATGTACTTCTAAATATTTTATACTAAAGTTATTTTAAATAAGAATTTCTCTTTCTATCTCTTTCTACTGGATTTTTTGGGTAATATATAGAAATGCTGATTACTTAGGTGGGTTTTTTCTTACATCTTGCAACTTTACTGGTTATTGTTTTAATTAGCTTTTAAGTTGATTCTCTAGGTTTCTGTGGGCAAATTACCATATTATTTGCAAAAAGCAATAGTTTTATTTTCTCTTTGCCTATGTTAATTCTTTTGATCTCTTTTTCTTGTCCTATTGTTACAACTAACATTTCTAGTACAATATTGAATAATAGTGATGATAATGGATACACTTACTCTACTTTGATCTTATTGGGAAGGTTTTTAGTTTATTTTGATTGCAAATAATAATTGTATTTGATTTTATATAGATATTACTTACCATTTTAAGGAAAGTTACATTTATTTCTACACTTTTTGGCATTCAGTCATTCCCTAATTGAAGACCATTCCCTCAGTTTCCCATTCTTTGTCATCACAAAAAAGCTGCTATAAATATTTTTGTCTATATAGGTTCTTTTTTCCTGTTTTTTTTTTTTTTTTTTTACTTATTCTTAAGTCTCTTTGGGATACAGACTGAGTCAAAGAGTACACACCATTTTATAACCCTTTAGGCACAGTACCAAATTGTTCTCCAGAATGATTGGAAAAGTTTGCAATTCCATCAACAATGCATTAATATACCTATTTTCCCTCATCCCCTCTAGAATTTGTCATTTCTGATAGGTATGAAGTGGCATTTTGTTTTAATTTGCATTTATTTAATCAATAGTGATTTAGAGCATTGTTTGAAATGACCACAGATAGCTTTGATTTCTTCTTCTGGAAACAGCCTATTCATATCCTGTAATCATTCATCATCTGGGAATGGCTGTCATCTTTATAAATTTACCTCAGTTCCCTATATATTTGAGAAATGAAGTTTTATCAAAGACCTTTGACCTTGATTTTTTAATATTACTTTGTTGTCTATAGTATCTTTTAGCAAAATGTAGTTTTCCTGCTTATATCTTTTAATTAGGTCTGCTTTTGCTTTTGTTTTGCCTAAAATTATCTTTACTATCTTTTTTACTTCAGCTGAAGCCCAATGGATTCTTCTCTAGGAGCTTATTTTAACTCTGTGTGTCCATATTGCTGGATTCTGATTTCTAATTCATTGTGCTATACACTTATGTTTTATGGATGAGATTA
This sequence comes from Antechinus flavipes, assembly GCF_016432865.1. Classification (NCBI taxonomy): domain Eukaryota; kingdom Metazoa; phylum Chordata; class Mammalia; order Dasyuromorphia; family Dasyuridae; genus Antechinus; species Antechinus flavipes. The sequence continues at coordinate 506,282,496 of NC_067399.1, forward strand.
TCCACTTCAGATATAAAGTTATGATTTCTAGCTCTGAATTTTCCCATTAGAATCATTAGACAACTCTGATTTTTCTCTTTATTGGAACATGTTCCCTTTGTGCGTAGTTATGATATAGTAATAGCTAGTATTTTAAATGGGGCAACTAGATGGTGCAGTAGATAGAATGCCAGACTTGAAGTCACATATGAGCTCTTCCATTTGGCATTACAAGCTCTTTACAACTTAGACAACCTTATCTTTTCGGTCTTCTTACATGTTATTCCCTTACTGCACTATACAGTCTAAGCAAACTGACTAACTTATAGCTCCATTTCCTTTTTCTATGCCTTTGTCATGGTTATTCCCTCATTCTCCCTTCTCATCTCCACTTAATTAGTATCCCAGGCGTCTGTCAAAAGTCAACTTGAATGTTACTTTCTTTTTTCTTATTTTTAAGTTTTATATGTTTTGTTTTTGTATCATAAGTATTTGCAGACCACTTCTATTCCATAAGAGTTTCTTGCAATGCAAGGAATTTTTCACATCTGTAAACAAACTCCAAAGTTTTTCCTTTCTTTTACTTCTTATTCCCCATTACCTTGGGTGGGGTGGGAAGACATCACATTTCTTTCTTTTTCTTTCTTTTTAACATAGCCTTTTATTTTTCTAAATACATGCAAAGATAATTTTGGGGGGCAGGTAGGTGGTAGTGTGGATAGAGCACCAGCCCTGAAGTCAGGAGAACCTGAGTTCAAATGTGACCTCACACACTTAACACCGCCTACGTGTGTGACCCTGGGCAAGTCACTTAACCCCAATTGCCTCAGGGGGAAAAAAAAGATAATTTTCAACATTCATTCTTGTAAAACCTCATATTCCAATTTTTTCTCCTTTTCTCCCTCTCTTCTTCCCCCCTCACCTATATTGCAAGCAATCCACTATAAGTTAAGCTTTATAATTCTTCTAAACATATTTCCATATTTGTCATGCTGTACAAGAAAAATCAGATCAAAAGAGGGAAAAAACATGAGAAAGAGGGAAAAAAACACAAACAGCACTACCAAAAAAAGATGAAAATACTATGCTTTAATCCACATTCAGTCTCCATAGTTCTCTCTCTGAATGCTGATGGCTCTTTCCATCACAAGTCTATTGGAATTCCCTTGAAAAATCTCATTGTTGAAAAGGACCAAGTCCATCACAGTTGATCATCACTTAATCTTGTTGTATTAGTTCTACTCACTTCACTTAGCTCATGTTCATGTAAATCTTTACAGGCTTTCCTGAAATCAGCCTGTTCAGGATAACACATTTCTTATAATAAATATGCATAATAAAGAAACTAAATTGCCTCAATGAGTATATACAGAAATATATAGGTCGCATTCAGCATCCACTTTGTCCTGTTTCTGTTATGGATAGCATGTTTTACCTCCAGTTTGCTGGCATCTTGAATAATCATTACATTGTTTCTAGTTGTTACAGCTGTCAAAATTATTTGTTCTTGCAATGTTATTATTTTATAAATTGTTCTGGTTTCACTTACTTTACTCTTCTCAATTCACTTACATTTTTATACATTTTTTAAAAAATTATTTCTTTATCTGTTACACCACAATCATATGCCATCACATTCAAACATCACATCCTATTATTCTTTGTCAATAGTTGGCCATCTACTTGCAAAAAAGAACTGCTATAAATATTTTAGCATATAAAAGACTTTTCTCTCTTTAACCTCTTTTAGCAATAGATTTAGAAATGGTACAGCTAGCTCCAAAGGCAAGCATAATTTAGTAACTTCACAAAATAATTCCAGACTGCTTTTCGGAATGACGATCTACATTCACAGGTTTATCAATAATACATCAACATTTATATAGATAAATTAAGGTAAAAAATCTTAAGATAAATAATTTTTTTAAAATGGGAATGGAGCCTAGACTTGCCAGATCACAAACTATACCATAAAGCAGCAATTATTTAAAAAAAACAATTTGGTACTTCTTTGAGAGAGAGAGAGAGAGAGAGAGAGAGAGAGAGAGAGAGAGAGAGAGAGAGAGAGAAAGAGAGAGAGAGAGAGAAGAAAATTCAATTAATGAAATAGACTTGATACACAATATTCAGAAGCAAAGTTTATAATAGCCTAAAAAATGATAAACACTAAGACCCCAGAGATTGAAGTAGGAATTTACTACAATAGAAACTTCTGAAAAAAAATGGATAGCAGCATAGAAGAAATTAGAGTTAGAATAATACCTCATGTCTTATACAAAGATAAAATCCAAATAGGTTTGTGACCTACATATATGATATAGCATCATAAGCAAATAGGAGAAACAGAAAAAAAAATACAACATATACTATTAGAAGAAAAATTCATAGCCAAACAAGAATAGAGTGTCATAAAGGATAAAATGAATAATTGGGATTATGTAAAATTTTAAAGTTTTTGCACAAATATAATAAATGTTTTTGGATTATAGCAAAATGTCAAAGAGTTTAGCAGAATCAACATTTTTCTTGTTTTTAAACTGAAGCTTTCTATTTTCAAAACATATAGATGAATAATTTTCAACATTCATCCTTAACAAAATCTTGTGTTCTAATTTTTCCTTCCCTTTTCCCTACCCTTTCCCCTAGACTGCAAGTGATCTAGCAAATGTTAAACATGTTTCTTTTTTATACATATTTACACAAATATCATGCTGCACAAGGAAAATCAGATCAAAAAGGGAAAAAATGAGAAAGAAAACAAAATGCAAGCACACAACAAAAGGAGTGAAAATATTCTGCTGCGGTCCACATTCAGTTCCCACTGTCCTCTCTCTGGGTGAAGATGGCTGTCTTTATCACAAAACCATTGGAACTGGCCTGAAACATTTTATTGTTGATGAGAGCCATGTCCATCAGAATTGATCATTGTATAATCCTGCTGTTGCCGTTCATAATGATCTCCTGGTTCTGCTCATTTTATGAGTTTACATCAGTTCATGTAAGTATCTCTATGCCTCTCTAAAATCATCCTGCTGATTATTTTTTATAGAATAATAATATTCCATATTATTCCAAAAATAATGAAATTAAGATTCAAAAGGATACAATTAATAGGAGAGAAAATCTTTGCAGCATTTTTTGGGGGTAGAAACTTCATTTCCAAGATATATAAGGTACAAATTCAAAAAAAATTTTTTAAACAAAGACTCATTCTCCAATTGTGAATGATTTAAGGATATGAACAAATAATTCTCAAGGGAAGAAATATAGATTATCTGTAGCCCTATGTGAAGGAAGCATTTTAAATTATTAGAGAAATGCAAATTGAAGCATGTCTAAAATTCAACCTCATATCCTTCAGAGTGGCAAAGATGACAAAAAAGAAAAATGATAAATGTTGAGGGCCTGATCAAAGACTAATTTTTTTTGGTCAAACACTATTTTCTATATTACTTTGTACAGCTCTTTCCCAGAGTCCCCAGCTGCTGATGTCTTCCCCACTAAGGTTACTTTCTCTCTACCTATCTTGAGTGTACCTACATATATATAAATATTTACATATATATATATATATATATATATATATGTTGTCTCCATCATTGCATATATAAAGTGGAAAGTGGGATTCTTTTTTTTCTTTTCTTTCTTCTTTTTTCTTTTTTTGGTATCCTGAGAGATTAGCAAATACAATGCCTGAAACATAGTAAATGCTTAACAATGCTGTGATTAATTGATCATCTCACCAAATTTCAATGATACCTATGAGGGCAAATTTTCCTTCTTGTGCTAGAATATCTGGTTTCTCTTGCTTATTTGCTTAAGCTTTGGGGATTTATATAAGAGACTTCTGAGGCCACCGATTTTTCTACTGATTCCTTTTTTGTACTTTGTCTCCTATGAACTTTTGGGCTTCTCAATTGTCATTCTTCTTTTGTGGTAGCTACTCTTTATGGTATCTAGTTTGGTGAGTGTACATAATAGGGAATTTTCTTCCTTCCCTATTTTTGTTGTTGTTGTAAAGGTCTATTGATTACAAAGCTAGTCTTTCTTAAATGTACTTCCCCTCTGGTCATGAGCCTATCATCCTTAAATTTTAAGTTGTAGTCCGAAGAAATCCAAATCTCATTAAGATACACCCCTTTTAGCCAGATATTTACCTTCCAAAACAAATTTTCTATTTCTTGTCTTCAACGAGCAACTGTGAGGAAAACACAATATACGTCCCAATGTTCTTTACTTCTGTATTTTATAATTTTTGTCAGTGTTTTTTAGGTTCCTTCTGACAGAATTATTTCTGTCTATGTGAATCACAAGAATTGGTAGTAGTCATGTTTTGATGAGTGAAGTAGAGAGGGGCAACAGAGTGTGTGTGTGTGTGTGTGTGTGTGTGTGTGTGTGTGTGTGTGTAGGAGTGGGGATTGATTTTCCTTTATGTCTTAGGTATATTATTTAGGAAAACAACAAACTTTTCTATGGTTATGGCAAATTCAACAAAGAGCTTCCTCATTCTTCTCAGAGTCCTGGAACCTTAGCACTTATTACTGCTATTCATTTTTTTTTTTACCTCTGATCTTACTGGATTATCTCCTGTCCAGTAGTTTCTATATCTTTCCTATATCCTTCCTTGGGGGATTAGCAGTTGCTTTATCTTCAGACAACCCAATCCCATCTTCTTCAGGACAAGCCTCAACTTTGTTTTTATTTTGTTTTGGTTTTTGGCTATAATTCCCTGATTAGAACTTTGTTCTACCTCCTTGTGTCTAAAGCTGCCTCCTCAAATGAAGGGTCCAAATTCATTGTGAGGACATTCACACTTTCGTGACTCCTTATACCCAAAATTATCTCACAACTTCTATTGTCTCTCTCCCTTCCTGCACAAGTGTAATCACCAATTCAACATAATGTTAACATGTACTTTAAAATTTTAAAATTTATTTAATTTTCAACTTATGGAATGAAATGATCATTTTCATATCAATAAAAAATTTTTTAAAGATAATTACACATAAAACTGCAAATTTTCTGTGTACAACTTGCTATTCTTTTAAAATATATAATAGTTATTAATGAGGTCCAACAAGTTATCATGAGGTACAAGTTATCATGAGGCAAAAACAAATCACAAAGATGGGGAGACATCCAGAATGAATTCACAGGCTCAAACCATTTCCAGGTCAAGGGAGAAAGTTCCATTTTAATGCCATAAGGCATGCAAAGTTCCTAAAGAACTCACAATTAACAAGGGGGAAAGATGGGACCTTTTGGAGAAAGGACCCAGAGCAAGGTGTGCTAACTATACTAATTGTGTACTTCAGTAAATCAACGGGTAATTATGACCATCCTATTCATATAAAATAGCCTTGGGATTTGATATCTATAGCTTACCTTCTAAACAACATAAGGTAATTGTAGACATCAATACAGAATAGCTCTGTCTGTACATAATAATTCTGTAAGTACAAGATAACTCCACAGGGTCAGCTTGCTCCTCAGTGGGGCCTAGTTAAGATACTGGGTTGCTACAAGGGACGTGATCTTTTGTTTTACCCTATCATTCCCCCTCAAACACTAACTATATGTAGAACCATTAGTTACAGCAAATAGAGAAGTTCTGAGTGCTGTGGATAAGTTTACTTGGCCGTATATTTATATCGATGTCCACATTGATAAGTCTGACATATGCGTTATCAGAACTAGCTAAGTGTTTGGGAGGCTCTGAGAGAAAGAGTAGGAGAGAAGAGATATTAGGCTGACTACCAAACTGAAAGTCTACAGAATTGTGCTGATCTCATTGTTGCATGAAGCTGAATTGCTTCCATTTGAATTGTCTTAGGAAGATTTTAAAGCTCATCTGGCAAGAGAAAGTACCAGACACTGATGTCCTTTCTCAAACTAAACTGTCAAGCATTCAGACTCTTGCAGAAAGTACAACTGTGTTTGGCTAGCCACATTGCTTGAATACCAAATGTACACTTGCCAAAAAGACTATTTTATGGAGAAATCTTCAGGGAAAGGAATACAGGGACACTAATTTTTTTTTTTTTTCTGGAGCAATTGGGGTTAAGTGACTAGCTAACGAGGTAATACGTAGCTAGGAAGTGTTAAGTGTCTGAGGCAAGATTGAACTCAGGTCCTCTTAACTTCAGAGCTGGTGCTCTATCTACTGCACCACCTAGCAGCCCCAAGAACACTCTCAAAGTCTCTCTTAAGAACTTAGACATGGTATGTGCAAGAATGTTTGTAGCAGGCCTCTTTGTAGTGGCCAGAAACTGGAAACTGAATGAATGTCCATCAATTGGAGAATGGCTGAATAAATTATGGCATATGAATGTTATGGAATATTATTGTTCTGTAAGAAATGACCAGCAGGATGATTTCAGAAAGGCCTGGAGAGACTCACACGAACTGAAGCTGAGTGAAATGAGCAGGACCAGGAGATTATTATATACTTCAACAACAATACTATATGATGATCAATTCTGATGGACCTGGCCCTCTTCAGCAATGAGATGAACCAAATCATTTCCAATAAAGCCGGAATGAACTGAACCAGTTATGCCCAGTGAAAGAACTCTGGGAAATGACTATGAACCACTACATAGAATTCCCAATCTCTCTATTTTTGTCCTCCTGCATTTTTGATTTTCTTCACAGGTTAACTGTATACTATTTCAAACTCCGATTCTTTTTGTACAGCAAAATAACGGTTTGGACATGTATACTAATATTATATTTAATTTATACTTTAACAAATTTAACATGTATTGGTCAACCTGCCATCTAGGGGAGGGGGTGGGGGGAAGGAGGGGGAAAATTGGAACAAAAGGTTTGACAATTGTCAATGCTGAAAAATTACCCGTGCATATAACTTGTAAATAAAAAGCTATAATAAAAAAAAGAACTTAGACATGGGAAACATTGACACAGTGACCTGCAGTCTAGGAACAAAGCAGAATTGAATTAGTTCAGAAAAAGACATGAGATGCACAAAGTTAAAGAATCTATCTCAAATGTTCATAAGGACAATTTGTGTCCAACTTATGGCAGAGCATTCTGAGCTAGTATTGATCTGATCAGCCACATTAAGATACACTTAATTTGACTCTAACATAATGATATCATTTGGAGCCTCTTGGAGAAGAAAGAACAATAGCTAATTCCCCTGAAACAAAGGGGGCCCAAAATCTTTAGGAGTGTAGGGTGATGGGTCTCATTTTCTGAAGCTGCTTTTCTGCTGAGAATGGAAACAGAGCTGTCTCTGCCTCACAGGTCCCATTCAAAGGTTGAATCAGTGTCCAGTAGGTGCTGAGTTTCAGGGAAATATCTAGCGGGGTTATCATTTGAAGGTGAATCAGCTGTAGCCTGGAGAAAACAAATCTAACCAGATGTGGAGTAGAGGGGTAGTGTTACCAACAATAAAGGAGGAAAACATGAATAACAATACTTTTGCAAATGAGTTTACTTATAAAAAGCTGACTTTATTCCACTTATTATAAAAGGCTTTGGAGGATACCTAAGCACTTAATTTTAGAACAGTGCATGTCAAATAAGTTGTCCGTAAGAAAATGGGTCTATATCACAAGACACACAGTACAGATATCCTTTCCACATTAAATAAAACATGAATAGAATTGTCTTTTCATTGATGTAAAACAAATGTTCCATAAGTTACATTCTCTAAGAAAATAGACTGCACTAAAATTTTCTTCTTTCAACCATACTGAAGATGCTTCCAATTTAATTTCAATAATCAATAGAATAACATCTAGGACTCACAAACAATTGTATCAATTCCCAATGGTTCTCACATAATTTTGAAATATTTAAGGACCCTATTTTATACAGAAATATACATCTAGTAATAGGCAGATAACTAGGCCAAACATTGATTTCTAAATGACTACAATGTTTCCAGATTGAAAGTGAGATCTTACATATTTGCATTGTGTTCATGTCTTCTGCTGATCATTTATTCTGATTATAGAAATTTGCTATAAAAGAAAAAAAAACAGACATTATTATAAAACCATATCATACTGGTCCTTCAGGCTTAACTCTAAAGGCACATATATAGAAGGATAAAGCATCCTTAGTTTTGATTGACTTCAGGTAAGAGTCACAGTTGACAACCAAACATGCAATAGTAATTCCACCTCATAGTGAGATTCAGAAATAATCTGGTGAGAAACACAGGAACACAATTGGGAAACTGATCCAAAAGGAGCCCACTTGAAGCTTAAGCCAAAGGTTGTACTCCCAGCTTTTGCCCAAAGACCTTCATTTTTAATATCTCTCTGACTAGCTTATGGCATTTCTCTTGAATGATTGATAACTGACTTAATCATCCATCAAATAATCATACCCAAATTCAAAACTCAAAACAGTTTCAGTTATAGTCCAAAAAGACAGTCCATTTAAACCATCAGTTATCTTGTAAATTTCTTTTCCCCTCTTCTCCTCTACAAATAACTTCTCTTAGACAAAAATATGAATATATATAAATAACATATACACAAAATCATTCTATATGTAATTATATTTATCCGTTCTTTCTCAGTATACAGATAGCATCTTTCTTTGTATGTCCTTTCTAGCTCATTTGAGTATTTATAGTAATCAAAATGACTTGGTTGACAAAATTGTTCTTAAAACAATATTGCTGTTCCCATATATATGCTCTTTTGGTTCTGCTCATTTGGCTCTTCATTATTTCATGCAAATCTATCCATATTTTTCTAAGATCAAGAACCTACAGTCTATTAGATACTGTGAATTCTTAGGAGCAGGAACTGTCTTTTACCTTTCTTTATATTCCTAGGACTTAGCACAATGTCTGGCAGATATCTAATGAATATTTATTGATTGACTGACTACAAAGGAAAGGAAAATCAATTACTACCTTTTAGGTGCTATTGTCTAATAGGGGAGACAACCTGCAGAAAAAACTATCAATGAACAAAGCAATAAATAGGATAAATTGGAAATAGGTTCCCTTCTCCAGGCAATTGGGGTTAAGTGAGTTGCCCAAGGTCACACAGCTAGGGAACCTTAAGTGTCTGAGGGCTAGATTTAAATTCAGATCTTCCTGCCTTCAGGTCTGGAGTGCTATCCACTATGCTACCTACCTGCCCCAAATTGGAGATAGTTTTATAGAGAAGCTATTGGAATTAAACAGAACTGGCAAAGATTTCTGGTAGAAAGTAAGATTTTAACTGAGGCTTAAAGGAAAATAGAGATGCTGGGAGATAGAGATGAAGAGGGAGAGAATTCCAAGTATTAAAGATAATCTGAAAATACATTGAAGAGGGAGATGAAGTGTCTTTTACAAAGAACAGATTGTAGAATAAGCATCGAGGAAGGAGAGCATATAAATAGGAATAAGATTTATGCCACTGGACATGTGGGGATATGTCAGACTGTGAAGATCTTGAAAAGTCTAACAGGATTTTTTTATTTGATTCTGCAGGCAACTACTGGAGTTTATTAGGTGAGAGGGATGGGAAGGAGTTGACATGATCAAACTTTCCCTTTGGGAAATTCATTCTGAAAGCTGAGTGGAGGATAGACTAGAATTGAGAGAGGCTTGAAACAGAGAGATCAACCAGAAGCCAATTCAAAGACAATACCCCAGATATGAATAGATTTATTAAAGTTCTAAAGGAAGGGGCAGCTAGATGATACATTGGATAGTGTACCAGTCTAGGAGTCAGGAGAACCCGAGTTCAAATCTAGCCTCAGACACCTTATATTTACTAGGTCTATGACCTGGAAAAAGTCACAACCCCAATTCCTCTTCAATTTTTTAAAGCAGAGTTTAAGGGAAATCAGAAGGATGCTTATCAGCATTTATAAAGTAATCGTACCACAATTGAGTAACTCTCTTCCCCAATCTTGAGACTAAAAAGTCTCATTCCTTAACTATACTGTCTGGTAGCGAACCAGCAAGGGGCAACCATGGGCTGTTATTTAAATTTAGTGTTCCCTTCTGTAAATCCTTACAGAGTTGCTTTTCCCCACAACTCTCACCTCAATAACTCTCAGCAAACGTCATTGGTTGCTTTCTAAATTACAGATCTGGTTGGTCACCCTGTTTTTTTTTCTCAGCTCCCAGAAGATGGTGGGAATTTATTTTTGCTACAGGATCCCCTTTTATGATCTTTTGGTTGTTGCATTTGTACTCCCTCAAAGATGATAGAAGATATATTCTTCTGCATCTTACAGATGGAATGTAAATTTGAAACTCCCAGTAGATGGTTATTATTTCCTTTCCCAGGGAACTAGTTCTCTGTCATGGTCCACTAGAGAAAGGGCTTCCCAGAGACTCTACAGAATAGATTTAGAGCTCCAAAAATACTTTCTCAATAGACTATCTACATTTCTAGTATCTTCTTTTGTTCTCATGGCTCAGAATTCAAAGAAAGTTTTCCTGGAAGGTGGAGGATGTGGGGAGGTTGGATAAGGATCTCTCTTGATGTATCTTCCTTTCCAGTTCCATATTGGCTCATAGTTACTGAAAGGTAGAGAAAACACATTATATTATGTTTAATTGCAATATTTTTATGCAGGCATTTGACTTTTTAGGCTAAAATGGCATTTCCACCAATTTGTCTCATCTATTCATATGCATATATACATATTTGTGTGTTAAAATTTTTTATTAGATGCTACCACAGAGGCAATTTTGTTCAATAGTTTTATGATTATAAAGTGAAGCATAAAACAGGGAAAATGTGTTTCCCAAAGGTTTTCAACATATTTACAGAGAAGGTCCAACATGGAGTTCAAGTTGGAGAGTGTTCTCTATGGATTCTCCTTCTTATGGGATACATAGAATTAGGAATACCCAGAAGGCACTTACATTCTAATAGAAAAGACAACATGTAAACAATTATGAATGAACAAGATATGGACAGGATAAAATAGAAATAATTTCAGAAGAAAGCCATTGAAATTAAGGGAGATAGTGTATGATTGCATCACACACAACCACAACATAATTTCCTCAGTAAATTCCACAATTATGAAAGGTTCCAACACACAGGAAAAAACAAGAGAATAAAGAATATCTATTGTTTAGATTATGACATGCCATTGAATCCAATATGTTCCTCTATCACTACTTATAACTTGGACAGACATTGCAAATGGATAATGATGAACTCCAATTTGAGGGAAGAAGTGGGGGAAATCAATATTTATATAGGGCCTACTATGTGCTAGAAATTGTGTTAAGCTCTTTTTATAAATTTGTTCCTTATAATAACTTTGGGAAGTAGATGCTACTTTTCCAATTTTATACTTGAGTGAAGTGAGATAAAAAGCAGTTAAGTGAGTTGTCTGGGATAATACAGTTAGTGTTTGAGGCCAGCTTTGAACTCAGTTCTTTTTGATTCCAACTACATCACTCTTACCATTTTGCCATCAGTTGCTTATTGACTAAAGAAAGCAGAAGAAGTTGATTTTTTGAAACTGTGCAACACTTTTGCGCTCCCAAGATGCTCCCTGAAACAAAAATTCATATTTTAAAGATGGACAGTCTCCTAATCGTACTACATGACTGTGAATTATGGAATATCAGCACAACCTGTGACAAACCAATTTGCAGGTAACCCAAAAAGCAATTGCATGGCTTTGGAAATATGTAATTGGAAAAGAAGGATAATGCAGCAAAAATCAAAATAATAAGTAGCCAGGATATTGTAATGGTACCTAAATTTGAGAAAACTAGAAGGATGCTTGCAACATTGAGGGGACCTTTCATAGAGAATTTATAGCAAAACATAGAAAAAAGTTCCACAAGATGAAATAAAGATGGGTTGTTATGTGCATCAGTTCTCATATCAATGAAGTTATAAATCCTTTGACATACTGAAATATGATGACTCTAATGATTAAGTCATGGGATTTTTGGCAAATCTTTCACTCGATCTTAATACCTCAGTTTCTCTATCTGTAAAGAAAGGAAAACCACCTTCATGAGAATTTTGTGAGGAAAGTACTTTGTAAAACCTTAAAGTGAAAGAAAAGAGCATCAATAAACTTTTTGAAAATACACAGAATAAAACAAAATAAAGTTCATAAGGGACCACAAATTGTGGTTTTATAGAACTTCATGGTTCATATATAATTCTTTTTTTCTTGGTCTATTAAAATATTAGTGTTTCTTAATAATTGTCAAATTCTTAAGAAATTTTTCAAAAAATAAAATAAAATCTTAAAATTTATGTAAACAAATGATATTGATAATATGGTATGAATATTAGGATAAAGATCATAGTTAAACATTTCTTTTTTTATAAAAGTAATATGAACAGCAAGCGATTTTCTAGTGGTCGGTTGGTTGTTTCAATCATGTCTGACATTTTTAGACCTTACTTGAGGATTTTTAAAATTATTTTAATATTTTATTCATCCCAAAATTACATATAAAAACAATTTCAATATTCATTTTAAAACTTTTTTTAGTCCCAAATTCTCTCCCTTCCTTCTCCCTTCCTGAGGGAGGATATATATAGGGTATACATGTGTGGTCATGTAAAACATTTCCTTCTTAAACAAGAGAAATAAAAATTTTAAAAGTATGCTTTGATTTACCTTCAGACTCTATTGGTTCTTTCTCTGGAGGTGGATAGCATTTTTCATTTTATGTCCTTTGGAACTGTCTTGTTTGAGAATAGCTAAGCCATTTACAGTTGATTGTCATATAATATTGCTGTTACTGTGTACAATATTCTCCTGGTTCTGTTCATTTTGCTTTGTGTCAATTCATGTAAATCTTTCCACATTTTTCTGAGGACATCCTGCTAATCATTTTTTAATAGCATAATAGTATTCCATCACAATTATATATTACAATTTGTTCAGCCATTCCTCAATTAATGGGCATCTCCTCAGTTTCCAATTCTTGTCACCACACAAAGAGTTACTATAAATATTTTTGTGAAAATATATTCTTTTCAATGCTCCAAGTTATTATCAATCAGAGAAATGCAATTTTTTTTCTTTTTTTAAAATAGCTTTTTATTTACAAGTTATATGCATGGGTAATTTTACAGCATTGACAATTGCCAAACCTTTTGTTCCAATTTTTCCCCTCCTTCCTCACATCTCCTCCCCCCGATGGCAGGTTGACCAATACATGTTAAGTATGTTAAAGTATAAATTAAATACAATATAAACATACATGTCCTAACAGTTATTTTGCTGTACAAAAAGAATCAGAATTTGAAATAGTGTACTGTTAGCCTGTGAAGGAAATCAAAAATGCAGGTGGACAAAAATATAGGGATTGGGAATTCAATGTAATGGTTCATAGTCATCTCCCAGAGTTCTTTCGCTGAGTGTAGCTGGTTCAATTCATTACTGCTCTATTGGAGCTGCTTTGGTTCATCTCATTGTTGAAGATGGCCAGGTCCATCAGAATTGATCATCATATAGTATTGTTGTTGAAGTATATAATGATCTCCTGGTCCTGCTCATTTCACTCAGCATCAGCTCATGTAAGTCACTCCAGGTCTTTCTGAAATCCTCCTGCTGGTCATTTCTTACTGAACAATACTATTCCAAAATATTCATATACCACAATTTATTCAGCCATTCTCCAATTGATGGGCATCCACTCAGTTTCCAGTTTCTGGCCACTACAAACAGAGCTGCCACAAACATTCATGCACATACAGGTCCCTTTCCCTTCTTTAGTATTTCTTTGGGATATAAGCCCAGTAGAAACACTGCTGGGTCAAAGGGTATGCACAGTTTGATAACTTTTTGAGCATAGTTCCAAATTGCTCTCCAGAATGGCTGGATGTGTTCACAATTCCACCAACAATGTATTAGTGTCCCCATTTTCCCACTTCCCTTCCAGCATTCCACATTATCTTTCCCTGTCATTCTAGCCAATCTGACAGGTGTGTAGTGGTATCTCAGAGTTGTCTTAATTTGCCAGAGAAATGCAAATTAAGACAACTCTGAGATACCACTACACACCTGTCAGATTGGCTAGAATGACAGGGAAAGATAATGTGGAATGCTGGAAGGGAAGTGGGAAAATGGGGACACTAATACATTGTTGGTGGAATTGTGAACACATCCAGCCATTCTGGAGAGCAATTTGGAACTATGCTCAAAAAGTTATCAAACTGTGCATACCCTTTGACCCAGCAGTGTTTCTACTGGGCTTATACCCCAAAAAAATCTTAAAGAAGGGAAAGGGACCTGTATGTGCATGAATGTTTGTGGCAGGTCTCTTTGTAGTGGCCAGAAACTGGAAACTGAGTGGGTGGCCATCAATTGGAGAATGGCTGAATAAATTGTGGTATATGAATATTTTGGAATATTATTGTTCGGTAAGAAATGACCAGCAGGAGGATTTCAGAAAGTGACTTACATGAACTGATGCTGAATGAAATGAGCAGGACCAGGAGATCATTATATACTTCAACAACAATACTATATGATGATCAATTCTGATGGAGCTGGCCATCTTCAACAATAAGATAAACCAAATCAGTTCCAATAGAGCAGTAATGAATCAAACCAGCTACACCCAGCAAAAGAACACTGGGAGATAACTATGAACCACTATATAGAATTCCCAGTCCCTCTATTTTTGTCCTCCTGTATTTTTGATTTCCTTCACAGTTAATAGTACACTATTTCAAATTCTGATTCTTTTTGTACAGCAAAATAACTGGACATGTATACGTATATTGTATTTAATTTAATTTAAACTTTAATATATTTAACATGTATTGGTCAACCTGCCATCTGGGGGAAGAGATTGGAGGAAGGAAGGGAAAAGTTGGAACAAAAGATTTTGCAATTGTCGATGTTGAAAAATTACCCATGCATATATCTTGTAAATAAAAAACTATAATAAAAAAAATATGTTGTTTTCCATTTTGTGTTTTGATCTCTGTAAGATACAGACTTTTTCCAGAATAGTTGAATTAGTATACAGCTCTACCAACAATACATTTGTATTTCAATTTTCCCACATCCCCTTCAATATTTGTTATTTTTTCCTTTTCTGTCATTTTAGCCATTCTGATAGCTATGATATGGCATCTCAGAGTTGTTTTAATGTACATTTCTCTAATCAATAGTGATTTAAAACATTTTTTCATATCATTATAAGAAGCTTTGATTATTTTATCTATCTGTTCATTTTCTTTTTTTTTTTTCTATTTATTTTTGCTGAGGCAATTAGGGTTAAGTGACTTGCCCAGGGTCACACACCCAGAAAGTTTAAGTGTCTAAGGCCAGATTTGAACTCAGGTCTTCCTGACTTCAGGGGTGATGCTCTATTCACTGCATCACTTAGCTACCCTTACCTGTTTATACTTTTTGACCAATTATCAGTTGGGGGATTACTCATATTCTTATACATTTGACTCAGTCCTCTTTTTGAGAAATGAGATCCTTATCAGAGAAACTTACTATATATTTTTTCATAGTTATGACTATTTCCCCCTTTTGACCAACTCTCTCTCTCTCTCTTTCTTTCTCTCTCTCTCTCTCTCCCTTACTCTTTCACTCTCTCTCTGTCTCTCTTTCCTCATATCATCCTCAAAAATGTTTTGCTTCTGACTACCACCTCCCCTCAAACTTCCCTCACTTCTATCAGCACTCTCCCTTATTCCCTTCTCTTTCAACTTTTTTTGGGGTAAGATAGATTTTGATACCCAATTGAACATGTATGTTATTTCCTCTCTGAACCAATTCTGATGAGAGTAATATTTAAGCATTGCCTGCCATCCCTCCTATCTTCCCCTCCACTATAAAAGCTTTTTTGCACTTCTTTTATTCAACATTATTTATCTCATTCTATTCTTCCTTTTCCTTTCTCCCAGTGTGTTCTTCTTTCTCAACCCTTAATTTTAATTTTTTTAGATATCATCCCATCATAGTCGACTCAAACCATTTGTCTTTGCCTTTTGTATACATATGTATACTCCTTCTAACTTTCTGATAATTATAAAGTTCTCAGGAGTTATAAGTATTTTATGAATAGGAATGTAAACAGTATAACTTTATTGAATTCCTTATGATTTCTCTTTCCTATTTACCTTTTTATGCTTCCTCTAGAGTCTTGTATTTGAAAGTCAAATTTTCTATTCAGCTCTAGTCTTTTCACCATTGAAAGTTCTCTATTACATTGAATATCCATTTTTTTCTCTTAAGGATTATGCTCAATTTTGCCAATAGTTTATTCTTAGTTGTAATCTTAGCTCTTTTATCCTCCAGAATAGCAAATTCCATGTCTTCTAACTCTTTAATGTAGAAACTGCTAGATTTTGTGTTATCCTGATTGTGACACCACCATATTTGAATTGTTTCTCTGTGGCTACTTACAACATTTTCTCCCTGATCTGGAATTTGGCTATAATATTTCCCCTACCCTAAGGGAAGGGGGAGATGGGGAATGAGGGAGAAAATTTGGAACACAAGGTTTTGCAGAGTGAATGTTAAAAACTATCTTTGCATGTATTTTGAAAAATAAATTATTTTTTAAAAGTGTTTTGTACTTTTATTCATATATTTCTCTGTAGTATCTTAGTAGCTGAACTCCAACATATTTTATACATTTTGTAGCTATTTTGAATGAAATTTCTTTTTTCATATCTTCTTTCAGGGTTTTTGCTGGTAATATACAAAAGAGCCAATGATTATTTTGTGTATTTTTCTGCTACTTTGTTGAAGCTATTTCAATTAAATTTTATCTTATTTTAGGGGTCTTTAATTGAACCATCACAAAATGATAATTTTTTTGTTTCTTATTCTTATTTTTTTCAACTTATGTTTCTATTACATTATAGTTACAATTTCTAGACCTACATAAAATAATAGTGGTAACAATAAGCATCTTTGTTTTATTTGTGATCTCTAGATGATTTCAAATGATCTGTAAAACTCCATTATAAAAAAAAATACTAGTTTGTGGTTCTAAGATATTAAGAAACAGTCCATTTGCCCTTCGGTTTTTAATTTTCAACATAAAAGGATGTCATATCTTGTCAAAATCCTTTTCAAAATCTATTGATAGAATCATACTATTTTTATTGCTTTTGTTATTAATATCTATTATTAGAATAGAAGTTGTAGTGAATAGAGACCTGACCTCTGTACCAGAAAAAACTCTAGTTCAAGTTTCAATTTGGACAAATATTAGGCAGCCCTAGGCAAGTCACTGAACATTTCAATGTTCTAGACAATTTCTAATCTGCAAATTATGGAGGGGAGGGAGGAAAGGGGGAAGGAGCAAAAGTGTGTGAGTGGGGAAGGTGCTACTCTGAATTGATAGTGGGAGTTTCTTGTCTCAGGAGTTCCTCATTCCTTCTGTTCTATTATGCTTATAATTTTTAAAATATTAAACCAAATCTGAATTCTTAAATTCAATATGGTAAAAGTATATAATCTTTTAAATAGTTGGTATAATTAGCAATTATGACTAATTGCTCTAGAGAGGCAATATGATGTATTAAAGAGTTTTTAGCTTATAATCAGATCTGTGCTACAATTTGAGCTCTCATTTAATGTTGTGCAAGTCATTTAACTATTCAATATTTGATTTTCATCATCTATTATAATGAGGAGCTTGAAATAGATGACCTTTAAGGTCACTTCCAGATTTTTAGTTATGATCCTATGATTCTCTCTGTGTGTCTTTGTCTTTCTCATTCACTTTCGCTGTTGTGGTGGTGGTGTCAGTTGTTTCAGTCATATCCAACTTTTCATGGCCCAACTTCAGGTTTTCTTTGCTACAACAGTGCTGTGGTTTGCCATTTCCTTCTCCAGCTCATTTTACAGATGAGGAAACTGGAGTAAACAGGGCTAAGTGACTTGCCCAGGGTCACATAGTATTTAAAGCCAGATTTGAACTCAGAAAGATGAATCTTTCTTCCTACAGGCCTGGTGATCTATCCATTGTGTCACCTAATTAAGTCACTAAGACTATTTTAATATTTTTTTCATTAGTATTCATTAGGGATGCTGGTCTACATATTTTCCCCAGCATTTTATCTCCCTGGTTTAGTTGTCAAAATCTCATAAAACTGGTGTGGTAGTATCTTTTCTGTTTCTATTTTTGCAAGCAATTTTCAAATTATTGGGGTTCTTTGAGTTTTATATAGAATTCATTTCTAAGTCAATTTGGTACTGTGTCTTTCTTCCTTTAGAAATTTGTTTCTAGCTCGTTTACTGTCTTTTCCTGAGATTACAATGTTTAACCCTCAATATCTTATTCTATAAATGTAGATAGTTTATAATTTTAGTAAATTTTTATTTCATTTAAGTTACAATTTTATTGGCATATAATTGGAGAAAAGTTTATAATAATTTCTTTCATTTACTCTTCATTTATTGTGAATTCTGAAAACATTTTAGTTATTGAAAGATTTTCTTTTCATTTTTGATCAAATTAGTTTATTTTATTAGCTCCCCCTCAAAAAAAAACCCCCAGCTCCTAATTTTATTCACCAAATATTTTTACTTTTATTTTTAGAATGCTTTTGTTTGAATGTTTTTAAAAATTTGTTGCTTTTCATATTTTTCATATTTCATATTTGTTGCATATTTCATATTGCACATGCAATTTTCTGACTTTTCTTTTTTCTTTTGAGGAAAGTGTTTGAAAAATTTAAATCTTCCCCTAAAGACTACTTTAACTGCTTCACAAAAGTTTTGATATGGTGTTTTATTATTATTTTTTAATTATCTAGTGTTTCTTTTGATTTTTTTTCTTAGCTTCCTAGCTATTTTTAAAAAACCTGTCAGTTGTTAAAAATTAAATTATTAGCTTTCACTTAAATCTGATTCCTTTCTTCAGAAGATTTTGTAGATTATAATCTATTGTGTTATGGTTAGTAAAGGATTTATTTAACATTTTATTCTGAATTTGAGAGATTTCTCTGTTCTTGCATATAATCAATTTTTGCAGAGATGTCATGTACAACTAACAAATGTACACGTTTTAAAAAAATTAATATTTCATAGTACCAGAAATATAACTAACTAAAAACTATTTTAATTAGATTAACTAACTTTCTAAAATTCTATTCAAATCTTTAATTTCAGGTCTTATTTTAATAGATCTTTAAAACCTATTTAGGTCTTTTTAAATATAATTTTTTAAAAGTTATATTTTTGTTAGGTTTGCTTAAGTCTGAAATTATCATTGCAACTCCTAACTTCTATGGTTTTGCTATCTATTGCTGCCTATAATTTGATTAACTTTTATATCAAATATTTAGGCATTTTGCTATTTGGGACTAATATTTTCCATTATTTAGGATGCTTTTAATTCAGTTTTTAAAAGTTTTATCTATTTTAATCATTTTTTTTATTATTGCCTTATCTGAAATAATTACCCCTCTTGCTTTTTAAAACTATTTATCTGAAGCATAATAAATTCTCTTCCAGCCCCTCATTTTAACTCTACATGAATTTGTTTCAAGTATATATCTTGTAAATAATGCGTTAAACTCAGATTTCTAGTTCATTCTGTTACTCTACTATATTATGGAAAAGATTAAACTGTGTTCACTGTTAACAATTATTTATATATTTATCTCCATCATAGTTTCTTAGACTTTTTCTTATTTTTTCCTACCTCTTTTTTTTCCCAAAAAATAGAGGGGGGAAATGTGATAGATACTAGTAATCTATAATTTCTGTTTCTATCACTTATTTCCCAATGTTATTGTGAAGATTAAATGAGATAATATTTATAAAGCACTTGATACAATATTTGGCATCTACTGAGTACTATATAAGTGCTGTTATAATTATATTAATTATCATCATCACATCATTACTATTTCTCTACTCTTCCTCCATATGCACCAAACCAGATAATCTCTGCTTCTTAAACGTTTTTTCTTTCTCATTTAAAATCCTTTTAAATTAGTCCACTCAAGCTGAGTCTGTTGTGCTTGTGATGATTCCCTCTCTGAATCTACTCTGCATCTTATGCCCCATTCCTTTCTTTCTCCCTGTTTAGTTTTTACACCAAATTCTGTGTATTTGTGTGTATCTTTTACCCTTTCCTCCTTCCTGGACTAGATAATACTGAGATTCATGAAAAACTGACTACCCTAAACATTTCCTCTGTGTCTGTAGAATTTTCATGTATCCCATTTAGGAGAGAGAAATTCTTTTCTTCTATTCCCTTTCCCCTTCTCTAGAGTGCTATTTTTCTCTCTCTTCTTTCTTAAAACCAGCAAAATGGAACCAAACTGTGTGTTGACCTTGTGGTTATCTTTTTAAACTTCTTCTTTGACCCTTGAAGCTATTAGAATTCTTAAGAGACTCTTCACTCTTCCTCACCCAACAGAATATAATCACTTCATCATTTTAAATTTCTTCCACTTTGTCAAGAGTACCTTTTAGATTTCTCTTTATTTCAAAGTTTTTATTTCAAGTTTCTACTCAACTCTGGTCTTTTTTATCAGGAATGATTAAAAGTTCTCTTATCTATTAAATATCCATTTTTTCCTTGTTGGATTTACTTGGTTTTGCAGGATAAGTTGTTCTTGGTTGAAAGTCTTCAACTTTTGTTTTGTAAAATATTGTATTTCAAGATTTTCTCTTCTTTAGAGTAGTTGCTGCCAAATTTTATGTGATTCTGACTATAGTTGGTACTTGAGCTTTCTTACTAGCTTCCTGTAGTATTTTTTTAATTCATCATGGAGGTTGTGGATTTTGGCCATGATATTTATGGTTGTTTTCAGTTTGGAACTCTTTTGTGATTTTTTCTGCTTTTACTTTGCCTTCCTGTTCTAATAAATCTAGGCAACTTTCCTTTGTGATTACTTAAAATATAAAATCTAGGATTTTTATTTGGTCACTGTGTTAGGAGATTTGGATGATTCCTAAATCATTTCTTCTCATCTGCTTTTCAGGTTAGTTGTTTTTTGATAGTAGATACCTTGCCTTTTTTATTTTATTAATTTTGTGGTTTCATTCTAATACTTCTTATCTCATTGAGTCATTTAGTTTTGTTTCTTCATTCTAATTTTTAGGAAGTCCATCACTTGTAATACTTTCCATTATCTGTCATCATTCTTCACAGCTTTTATTTCAATTATAATGTCATTTTAATCTTTTTTTATTTCTTATAGCCATTTGTGGAGTTCTTGTAGCCAAGATAATTTTTTCCCCCTGAAATGCTAATTATACTTGTTGACTTGCTCTCTTCTATGTTTATCTCTTGGACATCTTTTAATCCATAATAATCCTTAATTATTGAATAATAATAACAAGGGTTAAAAACAAGTCTGAGATTATTGGTTTTAGGTTCCATATTTATATGGAACCTAAAACCAATAATCTCAGACTTGTTTTTTCCCTTTCATTGTCCTTTATAGTAAGCACTTGTTCAGATTACAACAAAAACTAGCGTATCTTTATCCAGAGAGGGGGAACAAACACTTGTAAAAAAAAAACATAGGCAGCAAATAAGATTTCAAAAGAACAGGAAATTCTTAAGGGTAGCAATGTTAATTGGCCATGTAGCAATGAGGTAGAAAAGAGGAAGTGAAGAAGGGATAATTTTAACAGTGTGGTAATCAGGTAATCCATGTAAACAGTAAATTCTGTGTAGGCAGACCATTGCCTAAGTAAGACGGCTAAGTCAGATAAGATTCCAATTATTGAAGATTATATTGTGTTCCTGGGTTCAGGGATTATCCTTAACAGCAAATCACTGCTAGGTCATATCTGCTTTGTCCTTCTTTCCTTTGCCTGGAAAGCAAAAGTTGTCAGACTTCTCTTGTTGAGTCACAAGGTTTCCATCTACTACCATCATCCTTTAGTCCAACTTCTCAATGGTTGAACACTTCCTATCATCTCCCTTGGTGATAAGGAATTACATTCTGTTCGGAACATTCTTTTGTTTACTCATTATCAACTTCAGTTCCTGGCTTGAGATTTTAGGCTTCTACATGCTCTGCTGCTTTTTTACTCTTGGACGGCATGGGTAGGTCATTTTTTCCCCTCTCTTTTTCTTTTTGGATCCCTCCCATTAGCCTTCACTTCCCCTAGTGTGTCTGGACTTAAAAAAAAAAAAAATGGTAATATTTAATGTTCTCAGTCAGAGACCTGTAGTCTTCCATCCTGCTTCCCCCTGGAACATCTCTGTTTAGAGTGCCTCAGGTTTCTGCCTCTCCTGGAACATTTCAGATCAAGGCTCTTCCAAGTTCCTCTCCACTACCTACCCCTCACCTCCTGACCTTAGGCAACACTGGTCAGAGAATTATTATCAGCTTCAAGACTATTTGCCTGAACTCATACTGGATTCTCTACTGGGACCACTCCTTCTAGACATGATTTCTGGACATCTTTGAGCTGCAAGGAGGAAATTGTTTCTCTTTGGATTTCTTGATCATTATTCAATCTGGTACCACTTTTTTTGGAGTTTCTACTAAAATATAATACTATATACTACACATAGTATTTATATACATATATTACATATACTACATATACATATACTAGAATATATTTAGGAGAACTGTGACTTTTCACAATACTATTTTTTATTATTATTATTATTATTTTTTTTTTTTGTGGAGGAAGTTGGGGTTAAGTGGCTTGCCCAAGGTCACACAGCTAGGAAGTGTTACATGTTTGAAGTCACATTTGAACTGAAGTTCTCTTGATTTAAAGCTTGATGCTCTATTCACTGCACCATCTAGCTGCCCCCATAATATGGTTAGTCAGTGTTAAAGACTATTAAATTATAGACTTCTTGAGGGACAGGCAATGTTTTTCACCATTGTGTTATTAGTTCCTAGATGAGTGACTAATACAGAATGGGTGTTTTTTGTTGAAATGAACTAATTTGGATTATATGCTTGAAAGATATGCAAGAAGAACGAGTAGAAGAGGGAGAACATTTCCTCAAGGGTGGGGTAGGGGTCCCCAGGAGGCAGAGTTATGTGCTTTGTGTTGGGATAGTATTATTGTTTGTGTTTTATTAAGTCAGCTCTGGGAAGTCACACAATTATAGAACATCAGAATTGGAACAGCTTGAAAGGACACGTGGTCTATGTGTATCTAAACAAGAATTCTGTATTGTAGCCATGTAGCCTTTTGAAGATCTCCAATGAGAAGGAACACACTATGTACTGTAGCCTATTTAACATGTAAAGGACTGCTTGCCATCTGGGGGAGGGAGTGGAGGGAGTGATGGGAAAAATCAGAATAGAAGTGAGTGCAAGGGATAATGCTGTAAAAAAATTTTAAAAAAAGATATTAAAAAAATAAATAAAGAGAAGGAACACACTGATTTTATATTTCTTGACTAGGGTATATAGCTACAGTCTTGTTTTTATTTCTGTGTTTCAATTTGAGAAGTAGGTGAAAGGAAAGGAAATATAGTGGCAAAGTTGCAAAAAAAAAGGGTCATTGAAATTTTTTTTTTATTATTAGAAGAGAAATGAAGAAAGGCCAGAAGGAAACACAGACAAGCAGGATAACTTTGAAAATAACATAATAAATTTATCATCTACTTAACAAAGAAAATTAAGTTACATAGCAGATTCACAGTTTTATGTACAATCCTATGTTTATTTTATATAGAGAAAAGCTCATTTATTTGATTTTTTGCAGATTAAAAATAAGATAAAATGCAAAAAAAGAGAGAAGAAATTCACTGCCTCCCTTCGTTTAAAATTAACTTATAATTGTTCAGAGGTTTTTACTTTCACAAATACTAATTTTGCTTTTTTACTTCTGAAAATACTATTATTCCAAGTTCTATCCTTTCTGACCAAGTACTACAAATCCAATCTCTCTTATAAATGACTATTCCAAACAATCTATGATTTCATTACTGTGGGTTCTCCCCCCACTAATTACAATTTTTCTATGTACAAGTTCCTCTGTTTAAAGTTTTTGTGGCCCTTTCTAGTATGTTTATTCTAGTGGAGACATCTTCATCAGAGATGCTGAGCCTCAGGCTTTTAGAAGCAAGAGAGTGCTTCCTCTAATAGATATTCATCTGTCAGAAATCCTGAGCCTCAAGATGCCAAAGGTACTATATATAGAGCCAGTGTTTTAGGTGACTTGCAGATTGGAGTTGGGAGCTCTGCGCTCACCATATATGGAGTATTTTCTGGGTGTGCATCATTCCGTCATCCTAAGATACAGATACAGAGCTGACATCAAACATTAGTTCAGTCCAGCTCCCAGAAACCCAATTACCATGGAAGTTATTTGTAGCTGTTGAGGTCTCACAATTAAAATATTGTAAGCGCCAGGATATTAGATGTGTTAAAGATGCTGCTTAGATAAGGATTCACACCCATCAAAGATCTAGATCTCTAGGGACCCAAAGAGCTTAGTAATTTTTTCATGTGCAGGACGATTCTGAATATGCTTCATGTCCTACCACCTGGAGGCAAGGCTACTGACATGGCAGAGATCATGAGTTTATTTAGGCCTCAGCAACTGAAACATATTTTTAGGGAGGGAAAAAAAAAAGTCAACATAATTGATGCCTTGCTCTAATTTTTTTTAATCTAAACTTTTTTTTCCCAATTACATGTAAAGGTAGTTTTCAACATTCATTTTTGAAAGATTTTAAGTTCCACATATGCCTGAGCAGAATTTCCTAATGTCTTCAAACATTTATAGGTTCTGCTCTCCCGTCTCTGAAGTGAATACCATTGGTGCCATTTCTCCAAACAGTCATAATGAGAAGACCGCCCTGATTATCAGTCCTTTTTCCATGCTCTGATAGGCAAACTTTCAGTTTCTGCTTCACTTATCCCACTTTTTCAGAGATTTTCA
Source organism: Antechinus flavipes (assembly GCF_016432865.1). Taxonomy (NCBI): domain Eukaryota; kingdom Metazoa; phylum Chordata; class Mammalia; order Dasyuromorphia; family Dasyuridae; genus Antechinus; species Antechinus flavipes. The sequence goes on from NC_067399.1 coordinate 506,307,267, forward strand.
GAAATCACTTCTTCTTATTACCACTGTTTGGTGTATTCCTTGTAGGCAGTAGATAGTACAGGGGACAGATTGCTGTACTTATAGTCAGGAAAATTCTAAGTCCAAATCTGACCTTAAATACTTACTAGCTATGTGATCTTAGGCAAGTCACGTAATTTGTTTGCTTCAGGTTTTTTATCTCTGAAAAGAAGATAATAGCATCTACCTCTCAGTGTTATTGTGAGAATTTAATAATATTGTATTTGTAAAGCACTTTGCAAAACCATAAAATGCTATATAAATGCTAGTTATTGTCACTCCTAACTATAAACACTTCAGTCTTATTACATGCATGCTCTATATCCTCTAGTCCTCTGAAAACCTTTTTCTGCTTTTAAAAAAATATGTTTTTATTTTTATTTGCTATTTCTTATATCATTATAGTATCCTATGAATCCCTTCTCTTCCCAGAAAGTCATCCTATATGACAAACAGAAAATTTTTAGGGAGGGAAAAAAAAAGTCAACATAATTGATGCCTTGCTCTAATTTTTTTTAATGTAAACTTTTTTTTCCCAATTACATGTAAAGGTAGTTTTCATCATTCATTTTTGAAAGATTTTAAGTTACACAATTTTTTCCCTTTCTTCCCTTTCCCCTTTCCAAATTAGTAAACAATCTAAAACAGATTATACATGTGCAATCATGTTAAACATATTTCCACATTAGTCATGTTGTGAAAGAAACTGAACAAAAGGAAAAAAGCCACAAACACATACTCCAGGGTGTATTCAAGCACACATACACACACACACACACACACACCCCCGCCAAGAAAGTGAAAATAGCATGCTTCAGTCTGCATTAGACTCCATTAGTTCTTTATCTGGAGGTGGATCATATTTTTCCACAAGTTTTTTGGAATTGTTTTAGATGGCTATTGCTGAGAAAAGCTGTCTATCATAGTTGATCATTGCACAATTTTGTTGTTATTTGTACAGCATTCTGGCTCTGCTCATTTCACTTACACTGCTCTAATGTTAATAAACTTCTCTTCATCTTCAATCTATTTCATACTTTTTCCAACTTAACACATTACTTTAAACATGGTACATTCCTGAAAGACACCTCATTTAGTACTGAATCCTCTTCTCATTCTCTAAAACATAAGTATGCTAACACCCCCAAATCTTTTTCAGACAACATAAATGTCTAGCCAGGGTTTCCCCACCTTGTAGCTGGGATTTGAACCCCCTTGTTTACATTTATCCCTATTACAATTCATTATATTCAGCTCCTATGTTCTAGCTCATTTTGTATCTTGCCTCTGCAACCAATATATTAGCTGATCCTTCTGACTTTGTCCTTTGCAAATTGAATGAGCATGACATACATATCTTTTAATCCAAATCATTGATAAAAAATGGTTTGTTTTATATTTTAACATATTTAACATGTTTTGGACTACCTCCAGCTAGAGGAAGGGTGGGAGAAGGAGGGAAAATTTGGAACAAAAGGTTTTGTAAGAGTCAATGTTGAAAAATTACCCATGCATATGTTTTGTAAATAAAAAGCTTTAATTTAAAAAAAAAAAAAAGTGATAAAGGCAAAAAAAAAAAAAATAGTTTGTAAGACCCAGGGCTATACATATCTCTGGGACACTCCCATAGACACTGTATTCTCAGTTAACATTAATGATTAATCTTTGGGTCCAGTCATTAATTTCAAATCTACACAACTGTATTATCATCTCATCAGTACCTCTATGAAGGGATCTCTCTGGAATTCAGTTTTCACTCCTGTAAATACAGTGGATTGTACCAAATCAACTATTCTCAAAGAACCTCTGAAAATCCCTGAGACCTTTTCGAGGGTCCAAGAGATCAAAGCTATTTTCATAACAATACTATGACATTATTTGTCTATTAAAATACTCTTCCCTTTATTGGCTAGTCAAATTTGTGGAGTTGGATTTTCTTCATATATTTCAACCCAAACAAAATAATAGACAATGCAGAAGGAGATATTAGAAATCCAGCTATCTGCGACACAGACGTTCAAGAGATTTGGAAAAATATGTAAAACAATGTCACTTTTCTCACTAATTTTTTTTATTTTGTAAAATACTTATTTTTCATAAAAGCACCTTAATATATAATTGATTTATTATTTTCAAATGAATTATTTTTAAATTTTATGTTTTTATATCTGACGCTGTAAATATCAATATAATCCACAAAACCCAAAAGCCTTTAGGGTCTTCAAATTTTTTTAAAAGGGTGTCTCTTAATGATGTCCAGTCCCGAGATCAGAAAGTTTTAGAACTCTTGTCCTAAGTGATTGTGCATAAAGGCCCTTTTAGCTCTGAGTCCTGGGACCCTCGGCAGGGTCTCCAGCACAATAAAAATAACCTCTGACCTTTGTAGATTGCTTTAGACCTTCCCTAATGATTCTCATGCTGAGCATCTTCGCTGTGATATAAACTTTTCTTTCTCCTTGGGACCAGCTCAATCTGGGTGGCCACCATCTCGGGGTCTCAACTTTCCACTCTGTAAACGGGGAACAAGATCATAGCCACGAAGGTCCCTTCCGGGGGGCCTCCAACCCGCGGGAGCCTGAGCCCGTCGCTTAACTCGCACCGTAAACGCGGCGGAAGGGAGCGGGCAAACCGCTGCAGGGACGGCGGCCGCGGGACGCCCCAGCGCCTCTGCCAAGGAAACCCCCGATGCGGTCACGGAGAGCCGGCCGCGACGGTCCCTTCCCGCGGTAAACATCTGACGCCATTGGCGTCGTCCCGCCCCCCGAGCTCCTAGAACCCCGGCGAACGGCCCTTCTCCCAGGAAAGCCGCCCATCCTGCTGCCCCGAGATGAGCAAGGAATTGTGGATCGATAGCTCCAGACTCCTCAATCTCTAGACGCCTCAGTGTTCGGCGATCAGCTGCAAATGCCTACGCCGGCGACGCTGCCGCGTTACTATGGAGACGGAGCTGCGAGTGACAGCGGCCTGATCCTCGCTGGGGCCGGGCCCTGGGAGGGCCCCGCGGGGCGCAACCCAGAGCCGCATGGGTGAGTGAGGGGTTTTCGGAGGCGAACTCGACGAACAAACCGGAGATAGGAAAGTTCCTGGGGTGGGGACCCTATGTGGGAGAGGGGGATTTTATGGGTAGTGCTCCGCCCCTGGCCTGGACTCGAGCCTCCCACCTCCTCCTCTTAGCCTCCCCCTCTCGTATTACTTTGCTTACTTTTCCCCGGCTTCCCAGCTCCTCTTCGCCCCTACCCCTCTCTTCTTACCCCTCCTTTCCTTTCCATCTCCTTCTCTCCCCTCCCCCTCTCCTCTCTTAGCCCCCTCCTTTCCAGCTCCTCCTCCTGCCTCCCCATCTCTTCTCTAACACTCTCCCTCACCTCCTCCTCCTCTTCTTCCTTCCTTGCCTCTATTCTTTTCCTTTATTTCACCTCTCCTCTCTTCCACACCCCCTCGTTTCACCTCCCTTCCTCTCCTTTCCCTCGTCTTCCCTCTTCCTCTCCCCTCTCCTTTCCCAGCCCGTCTACTCTTCTTACCTCTCTCCTCACTTCTCTCTTCCCTTCTCTTCTCCCCTCCACCCTTCTCTTTTCCTTTCCTTTCCTTCCCTCCTCCTCTTTTCTTTTCTCATCTCCTTAACTCCCATGAGTTCCGTTAAATCATACCTTTAGTTAAAGGCAGACGACTCCCACATCTCCATACGCGGCCCCGATTTCTCCATTGATTGCCAGCCCTGCATCACCAGCTGGCTGCTGGATTTTCCCAGCTGATAATCCTATGGGCCTCTTCACATCAACATGTCCTGAACAGGACTTACTATATTTTGACCAAACTTGACTCTTTTTTACATTCCCAGCATCCAGATTTACAACCCTGGAGTGACCCTTTAATGGCCACCTCTTCCTCGTTATCCTCCATCCAGGCCTTGTTCATTCTACCTCCTCCCCAGCACCTCTCCCATTCCTTTCTGTCCTTCCCTATTTAGGCCCCTTAATACCTCTCCCTTGGATTGATGCTACAACCTCCTAATTGGCCTCAGTACTTCCAGGTTCTTCCTCTCTCTGTCTTCTGCCCTTTAGCCAAAACCTAAAATCCTAAACCACAGCTCTGATCCTGCCACTTCCTTATGCAGAAATCCACAAAAGCTTCTTAATGACTCAGGATAAAACACAAAATCTTCAGGCCTGATGTTTTCAAGCCCTTTTCTCCCCTCCTCCCACCCTCCATATGAGTCTTACCTACTTTTATTTTGTATTACTCATCAGTTCTTCTACTGGTACTTGTTCTCTATACAGGACATTTTCCACTTCCTTCACATAGTGGGTCCTCTATATCTTCCTCCTTGTCAAATCCCCTAGCTCCTTCAAAGCATGGGTCAGCCCTCTATCCTTATCCCTCTTTTTATTAACACTCTCTTGAAAATACTTTGCATTTACTTACATATATACGTATTTTGGCTTCAGTAGAATGTCAGCTCTTTGAGAGAAGACATTTTGGTTTTTGTCATTATGTTTCTAGTGCCTTCACAAAGTACATTCCACATAATAAGAATTTAATATTTGTTGGATTAGAAAGGTAGTGACTTTGGGGCAATGGATGTACAAGATAATGTAAACAATGAGAATGTGTGACAGAATTAGAAAGAGTATAGTCTCTGGAGTTAGAGGACAGCATTTCAAATCTCATCTCTGAAGCATCTTGTGTGACCATGGGTACATGTCCTTCCCCCTCCCTCTCAGAGCCTCCAGTGTCTCCTCTGACAAACAAGGCAATTGAACTAAATGTCCTTTAAAGTTCTTTGCAGCTATAGGTCTATGGTTCTTTGTAAGGAAGGAGTAGAGAACTGAGATACACATTGGTGGGAATATAGGAAAGAGACAGGGGATCAGGAGATGGTCATGGAGGTGGTAAGCTGAAAATTCTGAGATGAAGGAATTGGGGAGTGAGAAAATGGGATATAAAGGATAGGGACACAATGAGTTATAATATGCATATAAGAAGTATAGGAATTCAAGGAATTTAAGAAGGTGAGGATTAGAAAAATGGGGGAAATAGAGGAGATGCTATAGGGAGGAGCTACTATAAATGATTTCATGCAAACATGATTGCAGATAGGTATCAATTTCTTTCATCTGCATGATGGGAATTTTTATTTCCTTTTAGGTAAAGACTTATCTTGACAAAAAGTCATTAGTCTCTCAAGGTGTTTTTGCCATAAAGGAAAACCATTTCCAAATCCACTATATGTAATGAAACGTTGATGTGTGACAGTAACAGCAGATCTTTGCATAAACTTGGGTTGAGCTGTTTTAGAAGCTTATTTTCAGGTTGTAATATGTACTTTTTTTTAGTGAGCTACATCCTGGAAATAATATAATTTAGGATGAGTTTCAACATTACTTAAGGTACTGATCAATTTGGGGATAAAACTCATTGCTTGAAGTATATTTAACAATGTGTATAAATGCACTGGATGCCATTATAGCAAAGACTGGCCACAGCCCAGTTATTTTGATACATAGTATTTCTTGCTTGTAGTTAAGTCTGTAATGTTAGCAGTAATATGTAGCTGCTTTTTCTTACAAGGAACAAATTCTGTCCCATTTTTCACTCTCTCATGATCCAGCTCTTGTCATGGAAATATTTGTCTACAAGAAAGATGTAACCGTACTTGCAACTGGCTTTTAATCACAGATAAACAAGAAAGCTTCAGACCCAAGAATCCAGGATCCTGATTACCTGGTTTCATGAAATAAGTGAGTGGGTACTTGTGATCTGCTGTGAAGTAGCTGAGGTACGGAAAAACCCAGGGATAGTAAACAAATTCTTTTACACAGGGAAGAGGAATGAATGGGAGAGTACCTCTAGCTGAGAAAGCTTTGTCTGAGGGCTATGCCCGGCTTCGTTACAGAGACACCTCCTTGCTTATCTGGCAGCAACAGCAGCAAAAGTTGGAATCTGGACCCCCTGGGACTTATTTGAGTAGGAGCCGGAGCATGTGGTACTCACAGTATGGAAATGAGGCCATATTAGTAAGAGACAAAAACAAACTTGAAGTCTCTCGGGACACTGGACAATCAAAATTTTGCACAATTATGTAATTTTCATGTGAACACAATTTTTGAATCCAAACATCAAGAATTAGCCAAGACTGGACTTGGCTAGGTTATTTATTTCTCATCATTCCTGAGATGATTTTTTTTTTTTTTTTAACATTAAGCCCCTCAAGGGTCAATTTTTCAAACATCAAGTGTTATATGGAAGAGACGAAGCATGAAGTGGATTTCTATATTCTGAAGACAATTTAGTTCTAATTGTAAATAAAACAATTACTGCTGCCCATTGGCTACATTTAGGCTATCCCATGTAATGAAAAACTTGAGAGGTACTGTTGCTTGACAAGGATTTGGTCACCTCATGATCTTGTTAACTGTGTATAATAATTTGCTCTGCTTCTAAATGGATCGATGTAAAATGCCCATTTACAGCCAAAAAAAACAAAACAAAAACCTTGAAGGGGCATGTTTGTGGGATTTTGTTGTATTTTTTTTTAAGTGCAAACTTCTGCCTACTAAATAAGAGTACTGATGTCAAAAACAACAGATTTCATTTCACATGCAGTACAACCAATAGCTAGATAATAGAAGTTTATATTTGTAGTTGAATTTCAACGTATATCACCATAATTCCATTAGGAATTTGGTTACCCTAGTTATTTCTAACTTGTGGTTGAGATTGTTCACGTTTTATTTAACAAAATATGTATTATGTTGTGGCATGTCATGCATTTAAGGCTTGTCCACAAGGATATTCATAGTAGCATTAAGGAAACAGATCATTTTCAAACACTATGATAGACTCAAAGAGTTAATCATTTGAGTGGCTAAACAAGGTAGGTTTGCAACTTCTTTGACAGTGTTTCAATATATATCCTCTTGCCTACTGTTGCATTCCGCCATCATTTACAATATTTAATGTATTTTTGGTTCTGTGTTTTGCATACATACTGATATGGATATCCTAAATTGGTGGTTTCTGTAATCAGTCATTTTATATGGATTTGCTGTCTGCTGTAATTAAAGTCTTCTTGGCTACATAAATGTGGAAATGTTTTCTGTCACAGCTGATGTCTCTTTTCTAAATAATCCCCCTTTTTAGATGTCTGGCAAAGAACTCAAGGAGCTAACAATGATCCTGTCAGGCCTTGATAAAATTGGCTATTAAGTGATGGTTATTTTATTGTCTACACACAGGAATAAATTTAGTTTTCTTAAGATACATTTACTTTACAAGAGAAAAACTGCATTCACTTCAAACATCCATAAGATTGACAGATGCTACCCTTAAGGTGTATGCTGATTTACAAATCCTACTTTTCTCCACACTGTGCAAAGCCAATTTATAGGTTTTGTCATTGGCTTAGTCCACAGCTGCGCAGCTCAATCATGCTACTCTGTGGTAATATAGTACCGCTTAGTTCACTGAAATCTTTTTACCTGCAGAACAGTGTCATTATGTCTCTTAAGACATTGATGGGCAGTAACAGGGACTTATTTGCTGTTCAGTCATGTCCTACTCTTTGTTAACTAGGAAAGATACTGGAGGAGTTTGCCATTTTCTTCCCAAGCTCATTTTACAGATGAGAATTGAGTAGCCTAGGGTCAGGCAGATGGAGTCTGGGGACCGATTTGAACTCGGGAAGATGAGTCTTCCTGACTCCAGGCCCAGCACTCTAATCCACTGTGCCACCCAGCTGCCCAAGTGACTTCTAGAGCACTGAGCCTCCCACACTTCAAGATGATCAGTCAACCAGAGTATTGCAATTTTGCTTCTTTTTGGTGCCTGACAAAAACAGAAAGCTCTTAGGTGCTTTGTCAGTTTTGACACCATAGTCTTACTCCCAACTGTATCTACTCCCTTATTTTCAGGTTAGATTTATTTCAGGTTATGTTTAATTCATAATGTATAGCTAAAAACCTAACAAAATTTTTAATAAAATTGTTTTCTTCCCCACCATCTGATGAAAAAAAAAATCAAAATAAGCTCTGTACCAAATATAATCAAGGAAAACAAATTCCTGCATCAGCCTTGTCTAAAAATATGACAGAGCTAGGTGGCTCAGTGGGTGGTGCAATGGGCCTGGAGTAAAAAAAACAAACACCTGAGTTCAAATCCAACCTCGGACACTTAAAAGCTGAAAAATCACAACCTTATTTGCCTTAATCCACTGGAAAAAGAAATGGCAAACCACATAATCTCGTGGACAGTTAATAGTGTGCTAGAGTTCATAGGATCATACATTAAACATGATTGACTAACATCTCAGAATATCTCGTCAGGGGAAGCTAAATGTTGCAGTGGATAGAGCACTGAGCTTAGAATCAATAAGCCTCAACTTCGTGAGTTCAAATCTGGCTTCAGACACTTACTAGCTGAGTGATCCTGCGCAAGTCACTGAACCCTGTTCATCAATAAAATGAGCTGGAGAAGGAAATGGTTGACAGCTACAATATCTTTGCCAAGAAAACTCTCAAAATGGGATCATAGAGAATCAAGCACAACTGAAATGATTAAACAAAAAAATTTATCTCCTTCTGAAGCATGCTTCCTCATCCTCTGGAATCTCGGTCGGTCATTTCACTGATCAAAGTTCTTAACTAGATACTCAACTTTAAAAACAAATACCACTAGGCAGTATTTCACTGAGTTGAAAGGGCCTTATAGATTGGTCAAAAAGAAAAAACCTTTACATAAAGGGGAAAAAAAGGGTCAAATAACCTTCCCATAATCTCACAGCTAGTTTATGTCTGTCAGAGCTTGAATTTGAATTATCCGTCAAAGACATTTTTCAAGTCTGATTCTTACACACATATACTTTTATTGCCCATCCCATAATATAAAAACTTTTCCAAGAAAGTAAATGTTAATTCAATTCTGAAGATAAATGGGAATTTTTTTCTTTCTTTTAAGTAAAAGAAACAGTGTTTACACAATCTTATTACTTTAGTGTGACTGTTAAGTATATGCACACATATATATTTCCTTTTAATAGCAAAAAGTAAGCATTCTGCTCAAAAAGGGGAGAAAAGTTTGTTTTTAAAATCCTCCAATGCAAAAAAGCTACACATTGGAGTAGAAATGTAATTGTTTTAAGGAATAAGAGAAAAATAAAAACAAAATAGAGAAAATGATATGAAGTAATACAGAGTAAAAACAGCAGAGCCTAAGGAATATTATACAAAATTGCATTAAGGTAAATAAAGTCAACATTCAAAGAAACCTGAGAAGACAAACCGATGATGCAATAAAATTAACAAAACCAAAACAATTTTTACAGTAACATTGTAACATTGTTTTAATGTAATGACCAGCAGTGATTTCAGAGGACCTCGGAGGAAGCAGGCACCTACCTCCTGACAGGTTCAGGATACAGAATTCGACATTTCGGGCCAATATGTTTTGCCTTGCTATGCATTTTTTTTTTTTTTAAACTAGGGCATTTTTTCCCCCAATGGAAGGAGGAATCAGAGGAAAAAAAATGCATGTTAATTTAAACTTTTTTAAAAAGTCAACATTGAAAAGCAAAAACATTTTTATCAAATGCAGTTTCTATTCCATACTACAAAAGACATTTCTCTCCTTTTTTAACATTTAAAAACTCCATTCTAAGGAAATATACTTTGTATATACTTTATTTTAAAAAAGTTTTTATTTTTGTCTTTTGTACAAAACAAAATTATGATTTTTTTAAAGTTGAGAAAAAAAACCTTCCATTAATTCTACATGGAATAGTAGAATTTAGCTTTAAGTGATAATATAAAGGATACATTAATGAAGTATCCACTGTATGCTTTCTTAATCACCTCAACCATGTTTTTTTAGCATTGAGTGAAATGTTAAAATGTGCTGCTAAATAAATGTCCATTTTCTTTTGATATCTCATTTTGGTAGGGAAATGACTTGGATGCTCAGAATTTATACTGTCAGAACACTAACTCTGACAGGGATAGATAAAAGTTTAAAAAAACAAAACAAAAACCTTAGGGACCTGGCAAACAGACTGTCTCTTATCCAAGGATCATCCTATTGAAGTTCAAAGAGGCTAAAGTTCATGTTGACCACATGTAAATTTCTCAACTACAGCAATTCACTATGACAGAGAATACAGAGTAGTGGTGACCTGCATTAATGAATGGAATATCCACACTTAATAGTGTTACAGATCCTGGAAGTACTGAAATCAAAAGATGTGGAACTGAAGAAGAGAGATGATATATGAAGAAGCATACGTACGAGAACACTTTTTTTGTTGCTGTTTATTATGAAAACAAAACAAATGCCCCAGGAGAAGGGTCCATGATTACCAGTAACATCAAAGAGTACTTGCTACCTTTTTTTTTTTTTATTCAGTTGTGTTGAGGCCAGCATTGCAATAAACAAGCTAAAACTACTTTACATTGACTCATTTTCAGTAACTGACAATTTACAGGAATATACTAGAAACGGCACTAAAAAGTTTTAAGAAAAGAGTTACGGTAAACTTGCATGCACATCATACAGAAAAGTAACATTTTAAATATAAAAAAGAAAAACTTTCTGGAAGTGTTATGCCAGTATCACGGAATAGCGCTAAAACTGTGTCAAATCCTACATTATTGGTTTTGTGTCTTTTATCTCCAAACAATTGTAAAAGATGTAAATGCTGTAAAAATGTATCTTTACATTTTAAAAGCAAGATAATGCTGCCCAGTGTGAGAAATTTTTTTTCTAAGTAAATTATGAATTCTATATAAGGCCTGCCCCACAGCCTCAATGGTTTTATTTATTTTTTAGAATAGTTTATATCCTTTTTTGACCCCTTATTAAAAAGCTTTTTTGTAGTGCCTCCCTGACCCCATCCTGCTTTTAAAAATAGTCTTTCCCCAAAAGTGAAAATTTAATATTGGTCTACAATTTTCAGTACTAGAATGATTCTAATTAGATAACTACAGTCTTCCTTACCACAGAGGAAATGGTAAATAACCCACAACCTGATACTGGGTATATTGGGAGGTTCTCTCCTCTTCTCCTCATCAAGGGGAAAAAAATAAGTTTTGCAGTTTCAAACAGCGAAAACATAGTTTTAAAACTATAGCACCATGAAATTACAGTTCTTTTTGTTGGCTTTGCCATCAAATACAAAGTCTATTCTTTCTGGATAAAGGAGTAAATTTCATTAGCTTAGGAGATATATCCCTGCCCTCTTAAAGTAAACTGATAATGAAATGCTTTGAAATTTCTCACCTGTACAAATATTTAGAATTATGTAGATTTTCCCCCTTTCATTTTTTTCCACACAAGTGAAACTTTTTTTTTTCTGTTCTCTGGCCAAAAAAGGAGGGCTCTTAAGAAGCCACTACTCTCAGCATCTCTTGGTATTTTTATGGTATATATTTCACACTAGAATGTGTGATTTGTTCTGTATTTAATAGCTGTTACAAATCATACCACGTGAGACTTAATTTGTCTATTCATTCCCTCAAAATAAGAGTTTAAATATATATTTAAATTTTTTTATAAAATGTCTTTGAAAATCAGGGCAAAATTATAAAATGGTAAACAAAAAATTATCTCTAATAGAACAAAGGTGAATAAAAGTTTTAGTAAACTGGCTCAGTACTCCCCCTTTTGCATGTTAATTAAAAAAAAAAAGTCAAAACAAACCAAAAACCCAGTAGTTAGCAATTGATATTCCTTCATCCATTTCCTCATCACAGTATGACAAAACTTAAGGATAGGTGGTGGAGTCAGAAGAGATTTTTAAAAAATTTTTCCCTATTAAATTATCATATCATATGAAGATTCCACTGAAATGCTGGTGGATATCACTTAGAGATCCATGAAAAAAATAGTCCAACTACTGAATGAGATATATCAGTTCCCATCTAGTACTCAATTCATTGATTTTATTACATGAAAATAAGTGAAAATTAGGCTTTGATACATAACTTTTGCGCTAAAGCATAAACACTGGAGCAGGAAGCCAAAGTGGGGCCAAAAAGGCATGTGAAGAGGCCCATAACCTCCTCCAAATACAGGAGAAGCACTTGAATAGGCCTAGGTCTCCAGAGGGCAGAATTTTCCTGCCTCCACTGCTAGAAGCCTGAGCCTCATAGCCTCTGGGGGCCACACCATCATGCCAAAGGCCAGGATAGGGCAGGGCAAGGACTACAACTTTTATACAAGCTGGGCATAACCCTTTCATTCTTAGTCCACTGGCAACACCTGACCCTCATTCTGGGCAAATTGGGCATCCCTGTGCTAACAGCTGTGTGGCAGCCTGCTGGAAAGACAAAAACAAAACATAACCTTCTGTTAAACTCTGTATATTATTATTATTATTTTACAATAAAAAGTTAAAAATCAAGACTTCGATTTACTATACATTTTTTTCTCAGATTACAAAGTTTATATTATATAACTGGGGGTTCCCTAAATTGATTTATTTTAAAACTGCCCTAAAGAGACCTGTGGCAAATACCAAAAAAAAAAAGGAAAAAAAGGAAAAACAAAATAACCAAAAAAAATTTTTTTTAAATGTGCTGCAGCTGGAAGTTACCTATACCTGTAAGTCTCTAAACTCTGTACAAAAAGAACCCAACAAAAGAAGTTGTAGTAGTAGTAGGAAGAGGAGGAAAAGGAAGAACAAGAAGAAGATGAAGAATGAGAGTACATAAACATGATTGAGCACCAACACAGGCAACAGGAAACTGTAGCACCTGTAGGTTAAAAGTCCAACATATTTAAATAGGGTCTCAGAGTCTTATCTTTTGTTTAAATCATTTAAAAAGGTCTGCATTTCTGCTGTTATTTTTATGCAGTTTCTTTGTTGTTATTTTTTTCAAAAATGACCAATGATGTTAATAAATAAAGTATTTATATATACATGAAATCAGGGAGAATGGTTATGGAGTGCGCTGCAGCAGTGCAGGTTATGCATTAAGCTGGACTGTCATAGAAAATTGCTGAGCCTTACAAAAAAAAAAAAGTCTCTTTTTCTTTTTTTTTTTTTTTTCTGTGTTGAGGTAAAAGTTTCAGTGTTTGGAAACCTGCACTCTGCATAACACAGCAGTGGCGTTCCCTCCTAGGAGCTCCCATAGTCACAAGAATTGAAAAATTCAATATCCACACCCCTTTTCCCCCATCCTCCCACTCCCACATCCGCTCAATTCTCAGGTTAGGAGCTGTAGCTTCTCTTCCCTTTGCTTCAACCCAGCCCTGGTTCTCATAAAACAGGTACATTGTCATCATCCACCATATGAGCGTACTTATGGGGGGAAAAGATGATAGCATTGGATATTTTCATTACACTGTAGACTTGAGGTTAAGAATACTAGTGCTAATAACAAATACAACAACTATTTCCAAAGCTAACATCTTTTGGATACAGTACCGTTTTATAGAAATTTCCTTAAAAAGTCCTTCTAGGGCTGAAGACCAGGTTTGGATGTAAGAAAAGGGATTTTTGCAAGAACTTCTTTAGACCACATCTTAAAAGATTTTTCTATGGATATATATCATTAGTATTTGAAGTTCTTGCTATCTCCAAGCATTCAGCTTCAGACAAGATTAAAAAGACTTTATGCAAGAGTCAACTCCTTTTTTCATAAAGTCTAATACACACACACACAAAAAGATCTTTGACCTATTAAAGCAAAAATTGGAAGATATCATTTATAACACTGAATTAAAAAAGAAAACCTGCACACCATGGAACAAAAGTAGTATATTAACCATAGAAGGGAACACTGCAGAGTTATTATTGTGAGCGATGTCCATTTTTTTTTAAAGTCCAGAGTTTATTCTGAGTCACTGCTGTCAGAGCTGGATCCACTTGAACTGCTGCTTCCAGATTCTGAGGAGCTGCTGCTGCTAAGACGGGATGGACCTCCAGAAGGGGCAGAACCAGATTTTTCTGATGGGAATATATAGTGGGTTAGAATTCATTCATTTCATTCAGCCATTTATTCATTCAGTCATCCAAGTCATCCATTCATTTATTCAAGTGTCTTTTGAATTCAGAGCACCATTATTTTAAGTTAGGGTTCTCAAAGTTACTGATCTTATGATTAATATGAATAAGTTAAAAAAAAACCCAACTCCCCCCCCCCACACACACACACACAAAACTGGACACAGGATGCAAAATGGGAGAACTATTAGGACACAGTAGAAAACAAACCACATTCTGGCAAGAAGCATAGAACTTAAATTAAAAAAAAGACTGCACAAGAATAGAATTGGTTGGAATGGTTAACAGTTCTTGTCAGGCTCTTTCTAGGGCACTGTCCAAAGCTATTCTCCATAATCTGAAGAATATAAAAACCTGAATTGAGATAGGGTTTATTTCACGAGCCTAAATCAAATTTTTATTTAAAAAAAGGGACTAAGAAGTTGAAAAAAGAAAATAAGGAAAGGTTGAGGAGCTCATTTACTTACCTTGAAGATGAAAGTTAAGAAAGGTGTGGGGAAAACCATACCTTTCAGGAACTAAATAAAAAGAACCCACTCCCTGGCACTAACTGAGGAGTTATCCACAGGGAATTGGTGGAGTCTCCTCTGGGGATTTAAAAATAAAAGCATTTTTTATGTGTCTTTATGACAAAAAGTTTTATAGTCTCTTACAGATCCCATTATCTGACAAGCAGAAGCACCACAATGATTCTTAATCTATACTTTTCCAGTGGTACTATGACTTCCCACCAAATCATAAGCTGAATACAATTTAATTTTACTGGTAATCACAAATTGGTATCTAATATAAGCAAGCTTATAAGAAAAGTCCTTATCTCTTGATAATTCATCCCAAACCCCCTTTTCTGCTTTGCTTCATCACCAGTTTAAATTCTGAAAAGTAATAGAGAAAAGGTTTGAGCCATGAAAATTACCTATGGTCTAACAATCACTCCTTCCACCCTGCTGTTTCCCAGAAGAACCCTCTGAAGTAAAGACAAAATTCTTCACTGAATAAAAAATGCCAAAATACCTTTCTTAGCAGGTTTCTTGTTGTTATTTAGCTGCCCACTCACGTCCTGTAGTCTCTTTTCTAACTCTTTCTTCTTTTCCTGAGCTAACTCTTCTTTAGATTTTGCTGCTTGCTTTTTCCCCGTTGCAGCTGTGAAGGAATATATAATATCTGAGACTGTACATTGGAAGGAGTGGTACAGAAAAAGAGCCTGTCAAGGATAATATTCATTTTACAGGACCGAGAACTGTACAACTCCATTTTAGTTACTTGATCATTGTTGTGTTGTTGCATGGTCATTAGGGGGCTCTCTGGATGATTGAGTAACCAAAGAGTCCCTTAAAAATTGATTCCCAGGAATAGTTTGGGCTTTGGAATGAACTCACTTTCCTCTGTAGCTTTTATTCTAAAGTCAGGGTTCAGAGTCTTAAAAAATAAAAATATTCATGTAATAAACCACATAGTTTAAAGGTAACTTACCACACAATTAAATGGTCAATAGTTGTATTGTGGTTTCAGAAAGTGGATTCATCTTTTCTGCTCTGGTAAAAATAAGCTAACAAGTTCAGAAACTTCCATTTGTCCCCAAACTTTAAGTTGCTTCATATATTTTGTAAATCTGATTTGTGAAAACAAACAGCTATGCATACACACATGAGAGCAAACCTGCTGCTTTTTCTCCCCGCCTCTGAAATGAAACCATAACCCAGGATTCTCTATGAGTTCACCTTTGTCTTAGCAGACAGACATAGTATGGGTTGAATATGTACTCACACTCCCCAGGACCACTAAGGCTCCATCAGTCCTTGTGATCCAGACCGTTCATTCACTGATCATCAGCCAAGATCAAGAAGCAATGACTCCCATGAGAGGAAGGGGAAAAGGGAGCAGGGGAGAAGAACGACATGGAGCAGCATGGGGGACCTTCCTTTGAAACATCTGGTTGGGACCCCAGTCAAAAGCAGGATCTCGAACTAGACGGAAAACTGGTCTGGCCTCCACGAGGAAGTAGTTATGAAATATTCAATACAAGAAAAAGCCAAAACCCAGATTTTGTGCCACTGCTTCTGCAAGTCCAGCATGGTCAACAGTCATGGAGCTGGGAAGGGAGGTACAGTGTAAGGATTCTTCAAGGTGCCCAGATGTAGGCAGACAAACTTTAAGTCCTAAATGAGGGAAAAGGGAGGGAATCTTCACCTGCTAAGGTCATAGAGGAGCTACCCACCTAAATAGCAGCCCTGCTTCTTGACACATACCAAGAAAGGTCTGCGCTCTGGCACCCAGAAATATGGCTAAGTTCCTCATTTTTATTCAAAAGCATTGACTCATCAGCAGATAGTAGCTGAGTAGCCTGGTAGGGGCTGAAACTCCTCTCAGCTCCAATTAGCTAGACAGGTTTTCATGGGCAGTATGGAGATCACGGTGAATAAAAACCATTCAATAAGATTCCACATTAACCCTATGGCCAGCCAAGAATAGTTCTTGCCAGCACCCTGAGAAGGCATTAAGAAGGCAAAGAGAAGGAAAAAAAGTGAAAGAGATGGGATTTCTTGTGAGGGTTTGGGTATGTTGGGGAGGAATAGGGCACACAACCATTTGGTCATTTTCTCTTGAAACAAAGCAATGTTAAAGTTTGTCACCCCAGGGTCATGAGAGCTATCTGGGGAGATGGGTGAAAGAGTGAGAGAGGGAGAATTAGTAGGGAATCAATAACTTACAAAATGGTTTTCTTTGTTTTTTCTGTAAACATGACTTGACATATCTCTCCAGTTCTCGCAAAGTGGTGGGTTTCAGAGTTTCAAAATCAATTTCTATCTCATCAGGATTGGAGTCCCTGAGGGAAGGTTCCCGGGACTGAATGATATGGACCACCCGGCCCAGTTTCTCCCCGGGTAGCCGGTTGATGTCCAGGCTGAGCTGCCGCTTTTCATCATAGGTCATTGGCAAACCCTCTTCCTCCTCATCTGAGTCGTAAGAGGCAGATGTCTGTTTTCCACCTTTCTTAGGTTGCCTGGAAGTGGAAAAAACACAACACACATTCCACAGAATGACATGGCTAGACTCCAATGCTCCCAGAGTTCCTTGTTTTAATATTTTATCTTGAGGATGTACACAGTCCAATCAATAATCAGGGATCATCAGTCCTTATCTTAATGTGATTACTTCATAACACTTTTCAGTCAGATACAAAGCCCAGGTATTATTTCTTTCTTTTTTTTTTATAATAACTTTTTATTGACAGAATCCATGCCAGGGTAATTTTTTTTTACAACATTATCCCTTGCACTCGCTTCTGTTCCGCTTTTTCCCCTCCCTCCCTCCACCCCCTCCCCTAGATGGCAAGCAGTCCTATATATGTTAGATATGTTGCAGTATATCCTAGATATAATACATATTTGCAGAACCGAACAGTTCTTTTCTTGCACAGGGAGAATTGGATTTAGAAAGTAAAAATGACCCGGGAAGAAAAACAAAAATGCAAATAGTTCACATTCATTTCCCAGTGTTCTTTCTTTGGATGTAGCTGCTTCTGTCCATCATTTATCAATTGAAATTGAGTTAGGTCTCTTTGTCAAAGAAATCCACTTCTCAGAATACATCCTCATACAATATCGTTGTTGAAGTGTATAATGATCTCCTGGTTTGCTCATTTCACTTAGCACCAGGTATTATTTCTATCCTCACACAAAATATGTAAGAATACATAAACCTCTGGTTGGAACTAAGCCTTGTCAAGAGTATCAAGCTCACCTTCACAACATTCTGATTGTTGGTCTCTTTGAAAGACTTCTCTAGTCTTTCCATCTTTACTGTTTGTTAACTAGATGTGCCTTAATTTTTGCCATGTCTTTTTGATGCCTCATGATGCTTCTGGTGTAAAATATCTCTAACCTGTGTATACTCTTCTACTAATGGTTAACAGTGTGGTGCAATGGGACGCTTCCTTTACTTTCAAATTTCTCATCATGCTTGATAGGAAAATGAAAACTTCTCTTCCTTTACCCACATCCCCCCTCTTCTGGTTCCTTTTTTTAATTCACCTCATGGAAGTGAAGGATCTGCTTATGCTGAAATTATATGTCAGTGGATAGAAGGGAACATGCATGAGTGATCATAGGTCAAAGGATTTAAGCTGAAAGTATCTCTAGAAGATCCTCAATGCCAATCCCTTTATTTTAATGATGAGGCTCAAAGAGGAGAAAGAAGTAGTGAGAATCCAAGTTAGTAGCAATCCAGTGACTATGAAATCCAATTCTCTTTTTTTTAATTGAAGTTTTTTATTTTCAAAACATATATAAAGAATTTTTTCAACACTGACCCTTGAAAAACCTTGTGTTCCAATTTTCTCCACTTCCTCCTACTTCCCCCCAAAATAGATGGCATATAATCCAATATATGTTAAACATAGCAAAAATATGTTAAATCCAAAATAGACATACATATTTATATAATTATCTTACTGCACAAGAAAAATCAGATGAAAAAGTTAAAAAAAAAAGTGAAAAAGAAAATAAAATTCAAGCAAACCACAACAAAAAAGAGTGAGATGCTACATTCCACCCTCAGTTCCCACAATTCTTTCTTTGGGTGCAAATGGCTCTCATTATTACAAGATCATTGGAACAGGTCTGAATCATCTCATCCAATTCTCTTTCTGCTAAATTCCACTGACTATAAGCTCCTGTATCTGGGGGCAGAGTCCTCTGTATAGCTATAGGAAGATCCTGTATTGTAGGAAGCATGGAAACCAAGAAAACTAAAAGTTTGAGTTGGAAGAACAGCTGAGATCAGTAGGGTCATTACCTTCTGAGGTAAATAGGCTAGAAATAGAATAGGTTTCTCTACATGGGGATATACATATGATATATATCATATATGTAAGTACATACACATACATACTTCTTGTCTACAAATATGTATAAACATACACAAAAACCTGTCTATATAGGCATTTATAACTGTTTTCACAGGAAAAAGGACTATACTTGTGATTTCTCTAGGATATGAAAATTCCCAGGTGAGAAAACTCTTTCTGGTATCCCAGCTAGCACCCTCTCTGTGATTTATTGCTTTGAGAGCAGTTTGAGAATGCTAAGAAGTAACTCACCCAGAATACAGAGGTCTTGAAGCCAGGGCTTCCTAGCTTCAAGCACAGCCTTTTTTATCCATCACACATATCTTTTTCCTCTACAAAGGTATTTATATGACCTAGCCACTTAGATGAAAATGGACCATGATGTAATATTAATTGAATCAAAAGAAAAGGACTATTGCCCTTTCTTCTTTATTCTAATCCTTGATCTAAAAAGGGGCACCAAGACAACAAAACAAACAAAATCACATTCATCTATACATGAAACTTCTAAACTCTCTAGCTATCTATGAATTCCTATAGGTTGGCAGTTGCCATGATCAGAATTGTGTCAATAAACAGTTTACAAAGAAGCATCTGTTTTACAACGGGAAAAGCACTGAATTTGGAAATAACCAAGCTCCCATTTTCAATCCTGGCTCTGCCACTTATGTGATGTTGGGTAATTATTTTCTGTATCCTTCACTGCCAGTCCCTCAGGCCCTCTCTGTTCTTCTAGTCCATCATGTCTCATCTCTTTGTCCTCCCTTCACTGTCTTGGCCAGTTATCCAGTTCAACTGTGTACTTTCCTCCATACTTGAATGCTCTGACCCCTTTTATTACCAATATTCAAGCCCTATTAATTTTCAACCCTGAGTATCATCCACTACTCACCTTCTCTGCAACTACTCTTTGAGTTGCTGAATGTTGCTTGAGAAAGAAAGTATGCAACTGTGCTATATAGCTCCAATACAAATTCATGATATTTCTCTGGTCAAATTACTCTATTGTTCTCACTTCTACTCAGCTACCCATTCATTCTTTTCTAACTTATTTCTACAACATTCCCCAGAATGAATGTTTGAAAACTTCTACTCTTTATTCAAGTCCCTAAACTCCCTCACTGCCAGCTCTCTAATTAAGATGAACTTTATTTCCTATAAGGCCAGAATCATGAGTTCCCTTGCCTCATCTATTCTACATCTCAAAACCCAGCTTGATCAGCTCTTCTCTCCTCCTCTGCTTCAGTGTCAGAGGAGGAAGTAAGCTCTCTCTTTGCCAAGAGAGCTCCCTCCACTTGTGTCATTGAACTCATTCTTTCCTCCTATGCCTCCATATTTCAATCTCTCAGTCCTCTCTGCTATTTATAAATCTGTTCATTAGCTCCATAATTTAAAAAAACCCACCCTGTTATTCCCTCAACCTATCATTCTATATCTTTCAAATATGAAAATATTATATATATACATATATATTTTCATTATTAACTTCCTAGAAAATATCTACATTTGCTGCCTCTACTTTCTTACCACCCACTAATTTCTCTCCTCTTTGTAGTCTACCATTCAAATGAATCTATTGTGTCAAATATCTGATAGGTTTATTCATTTTCCTTTTCCTTCACTATTTTTCAGCTTCTAATATACTATAAACCACTAATCCCTCTCCTCCTGGACTTTCTCTCCTTCCTTGGCCTTCTTGACTGAGAGATCTCAGTTCATTTTCTTGCCCATTTCCCAGTTTTCTTGGATGGATCATCATTTTGTCATGCTCCGTAAGTAGCTTTTTCTCCCAAGCATCTATTCCAGGCTCACTTCTATTCTTTATATTCTCTTCTTTGGTAGCCTCATCTCTGCCCTTATGTTCATTTATCATTTCCATTTAGCTAACTTTCAAATCTTTTTATCCAGCTGTAACTTCACCTCTCAACTACAGGCCTGGTTCTCACTCCATTTCAGTTTAACCCAATGGTACTTCAAATTCAATTATGTCCAAAGAGGGAGCTCTCATCTTCCTCCCTAAATGTTCTTTTCTTCCAAACTTTCCCTCTATCTCTGTCAAGATCACATCTTCATTCTGATCATCTCGATTTGAAATAGTAGAGTTTTCTTTGACTCCTCTCTCTCTCACTCCCCATATCCAACTGGCTACTGAGTCCTACCAATTCTTCCTCCACAAACTCACATTCATTCACTTTTCTCCACACACGACAACTACTCTAGTTCAGAGCCTCAACTATACTTCTTAACTCTCTTTTCTTATTCTCTCCCTATGATTCTCCACTCTGCACAGAGCTTCCAAAATAATCCTCTGAAGGCACAGATCTAGAGCCTTGTCATATACCTGCTTAACAATACGATTGTCCTTCACACACACCATGTTAGACTTAAACTGGACTATGCTGGTCATTAAATTCAATCTGCAGCCTCCTCCCCTGAAACTAACTCTTGTCTCTAGAATGTACTACACCTCCTTTTCACCTCTACCTCTCAGAATCCTCTTGCCTCCTTCCAGGTTCAACTAAGGTGCCAACTTATATGAGAAGCCTTTCCTGACTCCCTATAGTTGTTGCTGTCCTCTCCATCCTCAAATTATCAAGTATTTACTTATCCGTTTAAAAATCAAATGCCAGAAGATAAGTTCCTTTTCAAAATTGCAGTGTTTCAAGGCAATTCCAATAGACTTGTGATGGAGAATGCTATCCACATACAGAGAAAGAATATAGAGATTGAATGTGGATTAAAGCAAACTATTTTCACCTTTTTTGTTGTTTGCTTATTTTCCCCCCTTTTCTCATCTTTTTTTCCTCTTTGACCTCATTTTTTTTGCACAGCATGATGAGTATGGAAATATTTTTTAGAAGAACTGCACATGTTTAAACTATAATTGTTTGCTATCTTGGTGGGGGGGTGAGGAGAGAGAAGGGGAGGTAGAAAAAATTGGAACACAAGATTTTGCAGGAGTGAATGTTGAAGACTATTTTTGCATGTATTTGAAAAAATAAAATATTAAATTAAAATTAAGGTGGGAAAAAATAAAGATAAGCTCAATATTTTGTCTTTCTACCCCCAGTTCTTCACATGATTTTTTGGTACACAACAGGCATTTAATAAGGCTTATTCAGCTGAACTTGAACTCCTAAAGAAAATTGTCTATGGATAAGCAATCATAAGGAAATTCACCAGCTTCTTCAAGCTCCAAAGAATGATGAGCACCTCAAGATTGCCTGGGCAAAGATAAATGCCACTGGTCTTGATGCCCAGACACCAGACTTATATTGGAGAACACAATTCTATTGGAACATACCTGCTTGCTGTTGTTGTACTGTTGGCCTTTTTAGCTGGTGCTTTCTTCTGCTGGGTTTGTTTGGTCGGCTGAGCCACCTTTGCTTTTTTTTCCTCCTCGGCCTTCACCTTGTGCTTCTCCTTCTCTTTCTCTTTCTCCTTGTCCTTCTTTTTCTTCTCTTTCTCTTTTTTCTCTTTTTTTTTCTTTGGTTTATTCACGGGCGCCTGTGACAGAGCAGCTAGCTGCTCATGCACTGCCTTCAGCTGAAAGACAACACCCAGGAGAAAATGAGAGCAGGGAACAAGAGAGCATTTATTCAGGAGAGATACTAGCAAAAGTCTATGGGGAAAAGTAAGTCAAATGGGAAATTGCATTGTAAATTTTGAGAATTCTCAGGCTAAATACCCCTTTCAAAAGCCCCCTATATCCAGAATGAGGTAGTGTAAAGGACTTAAGACTCAGGAGCCAGGAGATCTAAGTTTAAATACTGGCTCCCTGCTTGTTATTTGTGTCACCCACAGAATAACTAGTTGCCTTTTGGAATTTTCAGTTTCCTCATCTGTAAAAACAGGATAAAACAGTTCTAATTACCTAACAAAGAGTTATTCAGAGGAAAATGTTTTGTAAACCTTAAAATAATAAATAAGTTTCTTTTATTATTGAGGTTTCTCTGCCTTAGGCAGAAATGCATCAAACCTATCCTAAATAGATAAGACTCTCTGAGCCGTACACATCTGCAGGTAAAGCAGGTTCAATCACTGGTTTTAGGACTGAAGCAATCTAATACTCTCCTCATCAAGAAGGTCTGCCTGAGGCATGACCTATATTCCCCCCCTCTTCAGGTCATAACTGAAAGCAATGATCTCTCTCTACAACTTGCTTTGAAAGTATATGTGTTGAAAGAGTGTTCCAAATCACTATTGATCAGAGAAATGCAAATTAAGACAACTCCGAGATATCACTACACACCTGTCAGATTGGCTAAGATGACAGGAAAAAATAATGATGAATGTTGGAGGGGATGTGGGAAAACGGGGACACTGATGCATTGTTGGTGGAGTTGTGAACGAATCCAGCCATTCTGGAGAGCAATCTGGAATTATGCCCAAAAAGTTATCAAACTGTGCATACCCTTTGATCCAGCAGTGTTTCTATTGGGCTTATACCCCAAAGAAATACTAAAGAAGGGAAAGGGACCTGTATGTGCCAAAATGTTTGTAGCAGCCCTGTTTGTAGTGGCTAGAAGCTGGAAAATGAATGGATGCCCATCAATTGGAGAATGGCTGGGTAAATTGTGGTATATGAATGTTATGGAATATTATTGCTCTGTAAGGAATGACCAGCAGGATGAATACAGAGAGGCTTGGAGAGACCTACATGGACTGATGCTAAGTGAGATGAGCAGAACCAGGAGATCATTATACACTTTGACAACGATATTGTATGAGGATGTATTCTGATGGAAGTGGATTTCTATGACAAAGAGACTTAACTGAGTTTCAATGGATAAATGATGGACAGAAACAGCTACACCCAAAGAAGGAATACTGGGAAATGAATGTGAACTATTTGCATTTTTGATTTTCTTCCCGAGTTATTTTTACCTTCTGAATCCAATTCTCCCTGTGCAGCGGGAGAACTGTTCGGTTCTGCAAATATGTATTGTATCTAGGATATACTGCAACATATTTAACATATATAGGACTGCTTGCCATCTTGGGGGAGGGGGGAGGGTGGATGGAGGGAGGGGAAAAAACGAAACATAAGCGATTGCAAGGGATAATGTTGTATAAAAATTATCCTGGCATGGATTCTGTCAATACAAAGTTATTATTAAATAAAATAAAATTAAAAAAAAAAAAGAAAGTATATGTGTTCAGTCATTTTCTTCAGTTATATCTGACTGTTCCCCATTTAAGGTTTTCTTGGCAAAGATAGTGGAGTAGCTTGCCAATGTTTTTCTCCAGGTCACTTTACAAATGAAAAAACTAAGGCAATAAGGTGACTTGCCCAGCATCACACAGCTAGTAAATGTCTGAGGCCAGATTTGAACTCAGAAAAATAAGTGTTTCTGCCTTCAGGACTGGCACCCTATCCTCGGAATCACCTAAGCTGTTCTTTGCTTTAAAAAAAAAAAAATCTTTATGATAGGAGACAACGTGGCCAATAACTGCTCAGGGTAATTGGTCTAAGAACTCACGTTAACGTAGCACTGAATGATTTACAAATACAAAGCAGGAAAAGCACAGTGAGGAAAGTTATCCTGCAAAGATCACCTTGCCAGGTTATAAGCAAAGAACTGTAAATCATGCATTATCGGTCAAAAATATAAATGAGTAAATATAACCAAGGGCTTGAGTCAGCTTCCCATGACCTTTCTGAATGTGGTTTGTAGAAGGCTGGGCAGGCATCCCTCTGTGGCCTGCAGATTAAGCACCCTTTAGGCCTATCCCCTATGGTAACCCATGTAATGACTGCTACTGATAACAATTACCAGGTTTTCTCCATCTCCCCAACATATTTCAAAGATGTAAGTTGTGGTTATTGATTCATACCCTGCCAATGGAGAAACCACATTGGGCTTATTAGCACAGCCTAAATAATAGTCCCTGATAAACAATGAGAGGCTTTTTAGGCTGTAATAATGGTGGAGAATATATTAGTTTCACTGATTCAATTGGGGAGGTGGGGGAGTAACACAAAGTGTCCTCCAAGCCCAGAATATTCCCTTCTTCACTTTCATCTATTGGAGTCTCTAAATTCCAGTTCCTCTACAAGGTCTTTTCTGATTCCTCCAAGTCTTTAGTACTGTCTCCCCTACCTTCCTCCACAACCATTTTCATTTATTTATCTCTGCATTATATTCCCTCCCTAAATTTTAAGTTCTATAAGAGTAGAGACTTTCATTTATGTCTTTGCAAATACAGGATCTAGAGACAATATCTTGCATATAGTTGGTGTTTACTAAATGATTATTTAATTAATCAAATTGGGAAATGGCTGAGGACCATTGGTAGAGCTGACTGTCAGGGAGTGGGTAATTAAGTCTTTTTTTTTTTCCTGAGGCAGTTGGAGTTAAGTGACATGCTAGGAAGTGTTAAATGTCTGAGGTCACAGTTGAACTTAGGTCCTCCTAACTTCAGGGCTGGTCCTCTAACTACTGCACCACCTAGCTGCCCTGGTAATTAAATCTTAATACTGTTAACTAGCAGAGGAAAAATTGCTGGCAGAAAACGAATGCCAGTATATTATTTACTACCTTAGTCACTTTTTTTGGTAAATTATTTTATAATAATAATTTTTAAAACCCGTAACAACAGATGTTGTTTAGTGATTTCATTTTTGTCCAGTTCTTTGTGATCTCCCATTAAGTGTTTTCTTAGCAAAGATACTAGAATGGTTTGCCATTTCCTTCTTCAGTTCATTTGACAGATGACAAAACAGGCAAACAGAGGGCTCACACAGTTAGGAAGTGTCTGAGGCCACATTTGAACTCAGGAAGATGAGTCTTCCCGACTCCACATCAGGCACTTGATCCACTGCGCCACTAGCACCCCAGAATTAACACTTAAGATTTGCAAAGCATTTTGCTACATTGTTTCATAAACATCACAACAATTCTGTGAAGTAGGTTACCATGACTATTATTATTCCCTTTTTACAGATGAAGAAAGTAATGCTCAGAGAGATTAAGTAATTTGTTGATAGTCATATAGCTAGTAAGTGTTGGAGGTGGAATTTGAATCCAGGTCTTCCTGATTCCAAGTCCATTCTATTTACTATACCATGCTTTCAACTAGGTAAAATATACAGAAAACATGTCTAAATAATCTCTGAAAATACTCCTCTCTGGATATTTCCTTGAGGAAGATAAAGAATGGGATCCAATGAATGGTAATCACATGGATTTCAAGATTTATACATTAGTATGTTCATTTAAGAGTGTAAATTATTCAATAAACTACTCTCTAATCAGATCATCTTAGTGTAATGCTGCTCTGTTTACCTAGATTTCATACCTAATAAGGAAGGGATTCAGATATTCCACAAGATATCAATGCACAAGTATTTATTAAGTCTGTGCCAGAAATGGTGCTAGTTACTAGGGACAAGAAGCCAAAAAATAAAAGCATCTTTTCTCTCAAAGGACTCAAATTTTATCAAGTTTCCAAAATAAGCTTGGTTTAAGAAAAAATATAACTCATTTCCAATTGTACACTGAAAATCTATCTCTCTCTCGCACACACACACTCTTTCACACACCTCCTTTCACTATCTTTCTGGGAAGTTTCTAAGAAGCAATGACATGTGTCCCACCTGTTCCTGGAGTTCTGCCAGTCTGGTTGCTCGCTCTTCTTCCGAATCTGAACTATCCGAGTCAGAGGAACTCTCCTCACTGCTATGGCTGCTCTCCGTGCTTTTACTGACAACAGGTGCAGCTGGGGGTGCCGGAGGGGGGGCCTCCACAGGTTCATCAGGCATTTTTGCAAACCTCATCTCAAACACATCCTGCAGAATTATCAGCAAAAGGATTGTTTCAAAAGGTAGCAGAGGCCTACCATAACCCCACTTTGGAGTTGGAGTTCTTGTTACTCTGGTTCAGTTTTCTCTGAACCATCTCTCTAACACACTGAACAGCTCAACCTGATGGCCTCCTCTCTGTGCTTAGCTAAATAATTGATCTCTCTTTTTTTTTGGCTGAGGCAATTGGGGTTAAGTGACTTTCCCAGGGTCACACAGCTAGGACATATTAAGTGTCTGAGGCCAGATTTGAACTCAGGTCTTCCTGACTTTAGGGCTGGTGCTCTATCCACTGCGCCACCTAGCTGCGCCCCTAACTCACTCTTAAAATCAACAGGTGTCCTCTGTGTCAGAACCAAGGTCCCTCCAGCTTAAGATGATCCTGTCTCTGAGAGGGACACCCAAGGATGATTATAGGGAAGCTAAGAGTTGCCTTAAAAGATGTCAGTTTAAGGGGTAGGAGGTGCTAAAACCATTTATTCATGACTTAGGATCTAGTATGAGCAGGGCCCTGTGAAACTAGATATGCTGCCCAGCCTCAGTGAGCTTACCTTCCATCTGCTCTTAATAACCTGCTACAAAAACTGGTCACTCACAAAAGCAACTGAAGCCTTCTCAAACTAATTTACTTTTTTTTTTTTTTTTTGCTTGAACATTCTATCTGGGTAAAGAGTTATAGAGTTTCTCACCATCCTGATGTATCAGAGAAGACATACTTCTGCCTGTCCTACAGCTCTGTCCTTTTACTTTAAATGGATCCCATAATACAAGGCTTGGTGAACAAGTGTGTGTTCTTCCCCTCTCTATGTCCTTCATGGTTTCAGATATTTTAATCACATTCCAATTTCAGCTTTCCTCCTTCCAAGTGGAAGAAGTGTTTTTAGTCTATGCCATTGGGGCAGCACTGAGATCCCTTGGGGCTATTTGAGAAGAAAATGACGAAAGTTCAGTGAGAGAGTTATAGGATAAGAAAACCTATGCTTGCAATACAACCATCTATCACTATCAGCCCTCATTCCCTAACTTAGGTACTGACTTTGGGACTTCTGCAGAATCCAGTCATTTCTAAATTTAAAAATTGCTATTTCTCCTCCTTAAATCAAACTGAAAACATTTCCTTTGCAAAAGCATTGGAATCTGATTTCTACCATTCAGTTTTTATAACTAGCCATTGTAACAACTAATTATGTTCATTAGTAATTACAATTAATTTGCTTCTTTGGACCTACTACTAATGAGCACTTTCCACAGAATTAAAAACCTCCCCTGATTATTTCAACTACCTTTTCAACTCTTCAAAATGTCATTTGGTCTATATTAGTCACACAACCAAGTTAGTGTCTCTCTTCCCTTAGGATCAATCAACTACAATTATTGGCTGAAAATCTTGCATGCACTCAGCACATCAGTCCCCTTCCTGCCCCTACCTAGTATATAATGACAAATTACCAAAATTGTGTTTTCTTTCCTTAAAGCCAAACATTATTGCATTAACAAAGTGCTTAGGAGAGAAAATCCACCAACAGTAGAATACAATTATGAAAAGAGGGTAGTTTGGGGTATGTTTTTCTGGGCAGAGCCAGGTTTTAAGTAATATTGTTATATGTGCTGTGCTGTCAATTTTTCCACCAAGTTCAAGAGATAAAAGGTTGTGTAATTTAATGTAAGAAAGCTATGGCCAAATTTGGGTAAAAAGTTGTTATCTAATATAAGGAAGCTATGGTTCAAATTTAGGGAAAACATGGAAAGTATTCCAGCCATCACACTATCCTAGCTTAACAATGTTTTTAATTTCCTCTGTCCATAAAGAGATGGAAACTGAAATATAAGGGCTTAGCAAAAGATCCTAAAGAGTGGATAGGCTAGTACTACAAAGACTATTTAATTTAAAGAGAGCAAGGAAGGACAACCTGAGAATATTTTCTCCGCTCTCACACCTCAAAATTCAAATTCCTTTAAAACTTAAGGTATTTTTAAATAAGGAGTTGCCCTTTTGGTTTTGGATGCCACTTCCTTGGCAATGATGAAATTTTCTATAAATCAAAGTGACAATACATTTAAATGGCTCTTTGAAGTTTACAAAGCAATTTCCCCACAACAACCTGATGAGATGGATAGGACCAAATACTATTAGTCTTTTATGGACAAGCAAAATGAAGCATCAGACAAGTTAAGAGGTATGTTATTTATCGCTATAGTGAGCAAAGGCTTTTCTCTTTTGCTTATATCATACATTGTACAGTGTCTTCTGATTCTTTACAACTAGACTGATAGCTTCCTGAGGCCAACAGTCCTATTTTAAATAGCAATTTGGTATCAACCTTTATACCAACTGATATATTTAACAACTTAAACTTTTGGCATTTTTCAGCCTTTCCTGAGCTTTATCAGCTCAGAAGCACCAGAGTTTTGCTTAGCTATTCAGTCTACAATCCAAGCATAGGCAGATTAAATGTCTCCCAAAGCTTAGATCTATGGATGCATAATACACATATTCTTCCTCAGCCTAGAGAGGTGAGAGGATGAGAAGAAGGCTGCTTTTGTTTGATTCTTCAGGGAAAGAGATACCTTTATAGATGGATTTACCTGAAGTTTCCTGGCCATGGCCACCACCTCATGGTCTGGAGGATTGTACTTGTAGCAATTGGAGAACATTAACCGTATATCAGCTGCAAAGCCTTGTGCATCCTGGTACTCACGGCTGTCCATTTTCTTCTGTAAACATACAATCAAAACAGGGTAAATGTGTGCAATTAATTGATTGTCTTGATTTTATAGTCTCTTTTCTGAGGTGCTCCAAGAGTGCAGTGTTTAGATGTATACATGTGTTTCTGTATTATTATAGCTACATATCTGTATTCACGTATAATGTATCCAAGTTAACAGAAATAAAATGGTTACTTATCAGTTCATATTTGTCACATTCTAGTAGCATAAGGAAAGACTAAATATTATCTTCAGTTTGCAATGGAGAAAGCAAGATTCAGAGATGTCAAAGATCTTGTTCTAAGCCAATCAAATAAAACAATTATTCAAGCATAGAATCAGGACTAGGACCCCATTTCTTCTGACTCTACCCAGGACAAAGATCAATCTATCAAGTGATTTCTCAAAATAAAAAAAAAAAAGAAAGATTTTATGTTAATCTGGCTCCCTGACAATTGTATTTCAGTATTTCAAAAGAAAGACTAGTAGACTATCCTTTCTGGTCTTTCACAAAATAAAAAAAAGGTTTAATTCTAAGTAAAATAGCAAGAAATTAATTCTTCCTAAGTTTTGTTAAGACTATAGATTTACAAATATAAAACATGACAACCCTGACAAAGTTTACTGTGATACTAAGAACTCATAAAATCATTTTTATACTTTTACGGTAAGATTTATCACAAGATATTTTTTTTTCAATTGACAGTGATAAATTTGTTTTAGCTTGAATTAGCTAATACATTAATATATCTTCTTTGAATCAACTAGTTTTGTAGAATTATATATAAACTTACAGAATTAATAAAGTCATACATAATTAATTTTACAGAATTGGAATCTTCAGACCCAGGAAAATTTCATTATATCATGTATTAGATGACAGCACCTATTTTCAAAGGAAAAGTGTTATATAGCCCAGCTCTATTAGATATTGTAAATATACTCCCCTAAACCTCCCCCAAAAGGGGGGAATAAATAAGAGTCTAAATCCTGGGAAATTAAGAGCAGGGCTGGGAATCTCAGGTTTAGAAAAAAATTCCTGAATCTGAAGGCGAGATGAAGGAAATGGTCAGGATCAAGTACTGCAGAGAACTATAGAAGCACTCCTAGCATGCCATTAGCATGGCCTTTATTGGATTCTCTTACCCAAGCATTTGTCTCTCTAAATTGTGATTTTGCCTGCAGAGCAAACCACCTCTGGTTGTTATAAAATTAACAGGCAAACAGTTTGTTTTTTTGGAAATCCATCTTACTGTCTACCTTTAAGGAGGCTGTAAGAGTCACTGAGGGATACCAATAGGAACAGATACCAAATCCAAATGACAGATTTCTATAATACTTTTAGAAAAACCAAACTTTCTGATTGGCTAAAAGATTTCAAAAACAATCTGTGAATTAAGAGTCATAAACTCTTGATTTGCTGTACTCTTAGAAGCATTAGAGACATGGTAGTTAGCATAGATTACTTCCTCCTTCCCTCCTCCCCAAAAGACTCATGCTTATTTTATTGGTATGATCAATCTTTAGCAAAAAATATCTTTACATTTAGCTTAAATGACCATTAAAGTGAGTCTGCACTGCGTACCTAATGATTGGTGGAGAGAGTAGTAGTACCAGGAATATAATAGTAAGGGGATAACCGGGCTTGGGATTAAAAATATGCAGACAGAATTAAAAAATTTATGAATAACAAAACTTGTAGAGTGCTAGATAAAGCTGTGTAGAACATGACAGCTATCTTTACATGACTAAATCAATGTCATGTGGAAAAGAGATAAGGTTTATTTTTGTGGTTTCTAAGGGCAGAACTAGAACCTGCCAGAAATTATAGGCAGGCATATCTTGGATCAATATAAGGGAGAACTTCCTGACAAGGAAAGAGCTATCCAACAATGAAACAGACTGCCTAGGGAGCCTTTGTGCTCGTAGTCACTAAAAGTATTTAAGAAAAGGCTATATAACCACTCATCACGGACACTAGAGTAGAGAATTTGCTAAATGTTCTCTAAGATCTTTTCCAAATCTAGGATTATATGATTTAAAAGGCAAATGAAGCAGATATAATTGAATTATGTATTGAGTTGAACATTTCCATATTGTTTTAATATAGGCAAAAATTCTGGACTTATGCCACAGTCTGGTTATGAAAATTGCACCTATGATTTCTGGTGCCATATGCATATAACCCCCCCCTTTTCCCCCCTCAGAGTTGATGCTTGCAAAAATCTCAGAATTTTACTACATAGCTTTCATGGATTTCACACACCAGACAAAAATTCCTTTAGAATTTAAACTCAAATCTAGACCATAACCACAGACTGAGTTTCCCCTCCTTAGATTATAAATTTATGTTTTGCCACTGAGATCTCAATTTTTTAAAAAAAATCGTCATATCACAAAGCAAAGATTAGATTTTCTCTTTGAGCTTTCTGGTTTTGAGACCATAATTAATAAATATGGCTTATGCATTGTTTTCATTTGGTTTCATTGGCTGGGGGGGGAGGGATAGCAAAGAATATGTGCCAGTCCATTTTCTTACATCATAACTAAAGATCTAAAGCTTTGTAAAACCAATTAGAATAGAAAAGTTTACTTTCCAAAATTTTCTTATCCTTGCTTCTAAGGCAAATCAAATCCCTAGAAAAAGTTATGGTAAAAGACATTTTATTTTGGTCTAAACTCAAAACCTACTCATTATCCCACTGATAATCAGTGCAATAACAAATGCCCAGAAAAATTCATACAGCAAAAAAGTATAAAGGAGGGATAGGGGGACTGGAGTGGGGAAGAGAAATCAATTATTGCCTTTTAAGTTGCCTTTGTCTGGAAAATGTTCTACTCCGTTTTTTTTTGGGTGTTCTCATGCTCTAAAATTTGTTCAGAATGATCACTTAAAGGAATTTGGAGCAGTTTGGGGGAGAGATTGGACAAGTTCCTGTCTTTACTCCATCATCAAAATTAATTACTTCCTAAAACTAATTTGGTGATGTTTCTAGTACCCAACTGTGATTGTCCAACTGTGATTGTCCACCTGGGCTTGTAAGGATGGTAATGACAAAGGTAACTCTGATCCTTCTAATAGCATTTGAAAACGTCCATGGCATCCTTGGAATTCATAGGTTCTTGTCATAACTTGACCATCCTCCACATTTTTGTGGCTTAGGAACAAACCCTTAAACATTAAATACATGTGTTGAGTGATGAAGAATTAGTAGGATTAGCTGACATGTCAATCTTTTTGGTCTAAATAATGGAAAATGGAATTGTAAAATTAAACTATCTCCACTACTCCAAAGCAGTACCACCTCAAAAGCCACAGAAACAAAAGAACTACATATATGCATACATGTCTAAAGGCAAAAGGGTTTCAAGGACAAAGCAGGAGAGATGCTAACTTATTTAGTAATATTGCTCTCTATCCCAGGCTTTAAAGTCAACAGAATTGGGACTGAGAGATTAGAGAATCATGGTTTTATAGCAAAAGTGACCTGAAAAGCCATCTAGTCTAACTTTTCTCATTTTGCAGAAAGTGACTTGCCTAATGTCATTTAATAGTTGGTAAATCTGGAATTCTAACCTAGGACCTCTGATTCCAAGTCCAGAGTTCTTTTCCCACCTCTACAATTGAATGCAAGCTAAGGGTTTTTAAGAGTAACCACCCTATGACAGAGTGGTTTGATTGTCACTGCTTTTAAAGGGCTCTAGTAACAAAGACAAGACTGCAAACAGTATGAGCTGCCTTTTGTAGCTACAAGAGCAGAAACCCCCAAGAACACTTGACTTTGGTGAGTTAGCATTGACTTCACAGGCATCATGCCTGCACTTGTTTTGGAAGAAACTTTTTCACCCATTTGATATCCAAATCCACATAAGCTGCACAGTGCCTGAAACATATGGTAAGTACTTTATAAATGCTGTTGACTGAGCCATTCCATTCTTCTAACAAATTCCAAATACCTGACTCTTCTTAAGGCTGACATACTTACATAGTAAGTCTTCTGATGGCATCAAAACTGTAGCATGAGCTGAAAATTGAGTGTGAGTTTTGATTTCTGATCCTCACTCTACCATTCACCAGCTATATGAATTAGGGCCAGTCATTTCTCAAATTTAGACCATAGTCTCACCATTTGTCAAGTAATGGAGTCAGCTATGAACTCTCTAAATCCCTCTGATTCAGTGATCATTTCATTCACCCTTTTCACATCTCTGATGTATGGAGAGAAGACAGAAAATGTCTTTATCTTACAGATACAAAAAAATCAGGGCCCAGATAATCAAACAGCTTACACAAAGTCAGTAGCAGAGTAGAGATTTGGGAATAAAATTTTAAAAAAGGCAATTTGGGAATGTTCAAATTCTAATATTAACCTATTTGTTAACTATCCTAAGTCACGAGGTAGGCGGAACCTAGGGCTTCATCTATGGAACAAAACAAGCTCTAAAGACAATGATTAAGTATCACACAATTGCAACATAATTTGGAACCAAGACCAACCTTATAAGAGAGCCTGAAAATGTTGACTCCATATATAGAAATTCAGTATAATATGGAATTTGATATGCCACAAGTGAACCTATTCCTCTATTACATTAAAACCCCACTCCAAAGCAACCTAGATAGTAATTGCATACTCCATGTCCACTCTCCCCCCCAAAGGCATAATAAGCCATTAGATATGGTCTGCCTCTATTTTGGAGAAGCCATAGTTAGAACTTACAGGAATTAAGATACGTGCTGAGGAACTGAGAAGCACCATCAGGAAGATAAAATACTGTTCAAGTTGCAGTTACTGTCAAATAAGTCTGACCTACAAAGGCCTAAAATTAAGATTTAGGCCTTATGGTCAGCAAGACAGACAATGACTCTCCCTCCGTAAAGAGCAGAGCTCAGGCAACCACACCAGAGCTGCTCACAAAAGGTCACATGAAATGGGCCACTGAGTACCCCAATTGCCAATGGCATTCTTCAGAATGTAAGCAACAAAAACAGAGTCGGATTTAGGCTGAAGCTTAGAAAGAGATCTGTTGGAATTGAAATGCTGCAGGGGACAAAAGTTCTCAATGAGAAACTCATGTGTTGTTCTAGCCAAAGCTCAGGAGGAAGGGGAGAAAAAAAATAAAGATTTATGTCAACGAGCAAGGTCACAGATGGCTCAAACTCTGTGAAGATCAACCAAGAATAAAGTAAGAAATTCAAAATCCAAGTTTGAGCCAAGAGGTCTTAACCTCTGTATTCATCCAGTTTTTTCTTTATTTTTACTTCCCTATTTCAAAAATACAGACTCATTCCTGTTCTCTGATTAGACAACTCTACTCAACCCTAAAAAATTTATAGCCCTTAATGTCATTTTCAGGGGGTAAAAAAAAAAGATTGAACAAAAAAGGACCCCCGTTTCACCAGGAAAAATGGAAGATAGACGCCACGAGGGGCCTGCGTGCACCTCCCTACCCTGTCTCCACATGACCACCACTGGTTTGTTCAGGACACCAATAGTGACCAGAAAGGCAGGTCTGGTGGATCTATAAGCAGAAGATCTGTGAGGTTAAGTACAGTGTACTAAGTAGGTGTACTTAGAACAAAGCAACTCTCGATTTCGGAACTCAACTTTCTGAACAAGGACCCCACCCAGAAGCCTGAAGACAGCTGACCCTTTGACAAGAAGAGGTAAGTCACTAAGTTAGGCAGAAGGTGGCAACTATATATGGTTAATATGTGTTAATAATAATTCACATTAACTTAGCACCTGTGGGCTCAGGAAGTCAAAGGGCTTTTTGTTCTCAATTATCCCAGTTACAAGGGGGGAGACTGAGACAGTGTTCTGTGTCACACAGCCAACCAGTGACACTAGCGCCCTGCATGCTTGAACCCTTGGTCTTGTATTGTAATTCTTAGGCCATATTCTTTCCTGCCGGCATGAAGTATAACAACAGCCGACGATCAGGGCAAGAAGCTGTCAAAGCAGCTTATTCAGCTGAGGTCTCAAGAAGGAAATAGGGTTCGACAGTTTCAAAGAATGGGGTTGTTGGGGAACAAGATTACCAACCAACCGCCCAGTATGGTTTGGGTACAAGGGAATGGACTGTCAGTGGTCCCTTCCAGCCCCAAGAGGCCTAAAGCAATCTTTTGTGCAGAGATCTTTGGGAGGTTTCAAGATCCCCTTGCCTAAAACTGACCCACCCCATGGAGCTGCCTAAAAGGTCAGAGAAAGCTCCAATGGGTTAGACACACGTTAGACGTGGCACATACTTTAACAGTACTGAGATCCATAGGGTGTTTGATAATATCGTGATAATCATGGAGTTCCAAAGCCTCTGCATCCACAGGCTTGTAAAACGGCCAGGCGTAGGCAGCATGTTTCTTAGAAAGCATCTCTTTGAGGATGCTGTCACAGTACTTGAGGTGCTCGGAGAGTTTGCCCTTCTTCCCCGCATGTTGGGGGACCTCCCCATCTTCCAGATCTTTCTTTGGTGGTTTAATGGGTCTGCCTCCACTCTCTCGTCGGGCAACCACCTTGGCCTGCTTAGGGTCTGACAGCGGGGTGGGCGACTCACTCCGGCTGGCGGTGATTGCTGAGGTTGTCGGCGTGGTCGTATCTGCTTTTCTCTTCACTCCCTTTTTCTGAAACAAAGAGGAGAAGGGAAGGATTTGTGAATAACAGTAACAACTATTACCTATATAACAATGGTCACAGGATCACAGACAGAAAGGATCTTCAAGATTATCTAAAATATATTGCTAATAACAATTCACATTAATTTAGAACCTATGGGCTCAGGATGTAAAAGGGCTTTTTGTTCTCCATTATCCCCATGTTATGAGGGGGGGAACAGTGTCCAGCATCAAGGTTCTTTGAAATGACCAGACCCCATTTCCTTCCTAGACCTCCACTGAATTAGATGCTTCAACAGCTGCTTGCCTTGATCATTAGTAGTTGTTAAACTTCATTCTAGCAGAAAAGAATCTGACCTAAGAATTCTAATACAAAACTGAGGGTTAAAGGAGGCAGGGCTCTAATGTCACTAGTTAGTTATCTAACTTAAACCCCTTATTTTGCAGATGTTAAAATGTAAGCATACTCTCCTCCCCC
Organism: Antechinus flavipes; assembly: GCF_016432865.1. Taxonomy (NCBI): domain Eukaryota; kingdom Metazoa; phylum Chordata; class Mammalia; order Dasyuromorphia; family Dasyuridae; genus Antechinus; species Antechinus flavipes. The sequence continues at coordinate 506,343,725 of NC_067399.1, forward strand.
CAATGCTAGTGGACTAAGTCAGTGAGGCCCCTGGTCTACAGGGCAGATATGCTTACTTAAACCACTTGGATGAGTAGACAGTCACCTACCAACAGTGCTTCCTGTGAGATCTGCTCTCTCCATTGTGCTGTTAAGATTCTAAACAAGTCAACATGGTCACTTGAAGAGAGAGCAAGGCTGACCTATTCAGCCACCAGCATATGGACAAGGGCAAGCTTCTCAAATACTGTGAAAATCCTCAAAGAGATGCTTTCTAAGATGGCTTTTTCCATCTGTCTTAAATTTATACCTTCTCTCTCAATTACAATACGAACTCCTCAAAATCAGGGACTGTCCAGATTAGCAGGGCGATCAACACACATAAGTGTTTGATAAATGCTTTTTCATTAAGAGATTTATCTAAACATCCCATAGGTATTAAAGGCAAAGCTGAGACTGAAATGCAGTTCCCCAACTCCAAAGCCAGCACTCTTTCCACTACACCATTTTTTTTTTTTTTTATCAACTAATTCAGCAGAAACAAGAATGATCACTTGCTGGGTAAAAAGCAATGCAGGATGCAATGTCACAAAGAATACAAGAAAGCAGCTCACTTTGTAAAAGCGACATTGGAATACCTGGATCTCTCCTAGAAAACAGAGCCCATGATTGCACAGCTACTCGGGGCTCAAGAGTTCTCAGCTCCACTATGTACTCCATAAGGGCAGAGTCCACAATGATTGTGGACTCTCTCATGGATGTAAAGTATTATATAAAGCTTAATGCTGTATCTGACTCCGAGACCCCCTATGAAGTTTTCTTGGCAAAGATACTTTTTTGCCATTTCTTTGCCAGCTCATTTTAAAGATTAGGAACTAAGACAACCAGGATTTAGTGATTTGCCTAGGGACATACAAGTATCTGAGCTGCATTTTGAACTCAAAGATTCATCTTTCTGATTTTAAGTCGAGTGCACTATATACCTCATCACTTAGCAGTCATTACTATTTAGCCCAGGGTCCTGATGCATAAAGAAATGCTTATTGCATATTTATTGAATGAATAGTCACCTCTCATATACAGAATACTGTGTTATATGGATATCTCGAGGAACTTTCTGCCCTCAAGGAATTTTAGTTTAGTTTAAAAATTGAGACATCTATGTAAAATGAGAAGCTGTGTTTTGAGGAGGAGCCTGGGGTCTAATGTGCCTGACTGAAACTTATCTGTGATCTTGAATAAGTCATTTAACTTCTCTGGGCCTGTAACTCTAAATCTATAATAGTATGGGTACTGGACTTGGGGGCTAGAGAGAATCTCAATAAGTATATCTCTACACCATTTTAGGAAGCTCTCAAAAGCCAAAGATTTCTTTCTGCTTCTTCATAGCCCCCAACCCTTTGGCACCACGTCAGCACATTCATTTTGACCTGAACCTAAATATTTATTAAACTGTAAGCCAAGCACAACTAGGTGTTAGTAAATGAGTGTTGAATTGAGTTGCATTATTACTAGAAGCAATTGTTAACACTGATAATGAAGAGGAGGAGGATATTTGTTTACCCTTTTATAGTGCCTTACTGTAGTATCATGTCAAGGCAATGACACAAGGAAGGCAGTACATATGTTATTATTATTAACAAAATGATATAGGAGAAAAAGACTTGAATTTGGAGTTAGCAGTCATGGGGTTGGGTCCTGGAGCTCACACTTAAGTAACAGATAGCTTTTGGACAAGACATTTCATTTAAGATTGAGTCTTCTCATCTGTAAAAAGGGATATAATAATGCTTGCCGCTATGTAATATGATTGGAGACCCGAACAAGAAGTAAAAAAGACCTAGTTTCAGAGCCAACTCTAACCTATACTGGGGTTCTGTAACTCTGGAGAAAGCATTTAACCAGCCTCTCAGTACCTGGCCAGTTCTATAAGAATTCTATATGTTGCAAAGTTATCAATATACATCAGTGAAGGGAATTTCCTTACCAGGAGTTCCCTAGATAGATGAAATCACAGATCTAGTCCAAAATAATAATGAAAACAAATAATAATATTGTTTACAAGATTTTTATGGGGCAAGCATTCTAAAAGCATGTAAATTAATTATTATCCCTGTTTTATAGATGAGGAAAATGTGTTCAGGAAGATGAAGGAATGTGATGACCATGTTAGTACCCTGAATACCCTAGAATCAGCCAGAGTCAGGATAAGCAAAAGTCCTTGGTCTTTATTCTTGGTTTTTAGAGGTAGATGGACTTTAGAATTGGATGGACGCAGAATCTCCATGACCTTCTTCTTCCTTGTCTACTGTCAAAGTGACCCTGGCTAATCTTACTTCACCCTCCTAGTCCCTCTACAATTCTCTGTATACACCAATTATCGAGCCACCACAGGATAATGGGAAGGGCCATTTTCCAAATATACGCTTATAGAGTATTGTCAAATTGGTAATTAGCCTTAAGTGCTCAGTTGTCCGGACCTCAGTGCATAAACTCGAGAGTTTCAGCCCTCTAGCAAGGAACCTCCCCCCAAGATATCCCAAGGTGATAAGCAGCACAAACAGGACCTTCAGTTCAGGTTTTAGGTGTCCAAGTTCAGCACTCTTTTCATTATATCCCTTTCAGTACTCTTTTCACTGTATCCCTTTTTCCTCCCCACTACTCCCACCTCAAATAGTACCTTCTTCTCTGAACTCAATTTCCATCTCTGCTCAAATCCTGTATGGGACTATTTATTTACATGCTGTCTCCCCAAATTAGACAAAGTTTCTTGAGAGCAAGGGCTGTCTTTGCCTTCTTTTGTATCTCTTAGTATTTAATAAATACTTGTCAATTAATTGATACTGTTAAATTAAAAATGGTCCTTTTGTAATACAAGTGAAGATAGCACTGGATTGATCATCTTCCCTGCTCCCCTAAATGAATCCTCCCTTTTACAAAGGCTACATACTGCACGTGACAACCTGTTCATATCGCCATCTACTTTATTTTATTTTTTTTCGCCATCTACTTTACATAAGGTGGTATATAAAGCCTTCATTGGGTCAAATCAGCAATCCATGAAGTTGTTCATCACTCAATACAAATTTAAGACAACTGATGAGCCCAAATCAAAAAACAAAATTCTAGTTTTCATCCAAAGCACAACAAGTAGTTTTCCCATCAGGCAAATTAAGAGAGACTATGTGCTAGAATAGAATAGAATAAAATAAAATCAGACTAACCCTGAAAAACATCAGGCTGCAATAAAAAAAAAAAATTTAATTAAAATGAAACAAGTATTCAAAACTCAATGAGGCATTCTTCATGGTGCTACTCCTCATCCCCATTTATAAGACATACTATAACTCTGATTAAATATGGGAAGGGCTGGCAAACATGTCCGTGCCAGAAGAAATTTTAGTGAGTTGATTTTATCTGAGAGTCTGAAATAATCAATCCTCCTACTCTGGCAGATTCTAATATCAATGGCACATTTTTTTCTGGCAGAGAGAAAAAAAACCAAACCAGACAACATTGCCAATTCATGTGAGATTATCCAAGGCTTTCAAGTCTGAGCTAGAGATAGAGTTTGGTAATTCTTCCCTGCCAAGCCTGGCCACCTCTAAATGCCTATAGGGCACATAGGGTACTGCACCGTGGAATCTACTCAAAATCTCTTCACAACTTACAGCCTGGGGACTTGAGAAGGGAGACTTTTTTTGCTTACCTTTACTACGGGTGGTGTAGGTGGAACCACGGGCATGATGGGAGTGGCAGGAGGAGGTGGGGCCACAGTGGAAGGGACCGTGACAGATGGGACATTTGCAGTGATGGTTGGCACTGGAGTTGCTGCAATCACTGGCGTCTGGGAGACAGCAGGAGGTACATTCTGAAAGGGAGTCGGTGGGGAAACAGAGGACACGGCTGCCGCTTGCTGTGCTCCTTGAAAGTAAGATGAAGAAAGATAAATCCATCTGATATCTGCTCTCCTCCCACAACCAAATCAAATTAGGAGCCAAACTGACAACCTCCATAAAGCTTTGTGAATCACCCTAGTCAGAAGTGAACTGTCCCCTCCTCTGCATTTTTAAAAGTCTTGTCTGTACTACTCACATGGCCTTTATACACTGAGAATTGTGCATTTTTTTTTTGTAATTACTGTGCTCTTTTATTTCCTCAAAGTCTGTCAGCTCATAGAGAAAAGGAAAAAGTCATACTCCAAACAACACAGTGCTTTTCTTTGCATGCAGAAGGTGCTCAATAATGACGTGCCAAGCAAATGAATGAGCATGGTTATAAACTTCACAATAGATTAGAAGGAATGAATTATCTCTGCATCTTTTCAATGAAATCACTAGTTTATGCAAATCCTAAGCTGGTGAACCCTGCCATGACCTGGATGACAGCAGCACAGTCAAACTCTTACCAAGCAGGGATCTCTTCTCAGTGTCAATTCACTTGGTGTCTTAGTTCATAAATCACCCAGGACCACCAAGGCACAGATCACTGCCCAAGGCTCATCTATTAACAAAGCTTCTGTACTTCTTCCCTCCTCCCTTCAACACTGTTGGCCAATATAAGATGACTAAGAAGAGACAGTACCTTTCATTTCTAACACTTCTAACACCAAATTCAGGATATAGGTTTGGGGATTTTTTAAGTGCTTTACACAGTTAGCAAAACTATTTGCCTAAAATATAATCCTCTTATTATTATTCTTTTCAGATAAAGAAACTGAGGCTTAAGAGAATCTGACTGGTCCACAAGAGGATTCAGAACCAGGTCCTCCTAACTTCAGATACAGTATTCTTTCAACCACACCAGTGGTTCCTTCAAGCCTGATCTTGGAGCTCTTGGGATCTCTGAGACCCTTTCATAGGTTCTTTAAGCTCAAGACCATTTAATAGTAAGATACTATAATTTCTAGTACAATAAAATATTGATATAACCCATAAAAACAAAAATTCTTGCTATGGGAGCGGGGGGTGGGGGTGGTGTTCCTTAGTTTTAAAATGTAAAGGAGTTCCAACACTAAAAAGTTTTAGCACCCACTGCACTGTGCCATGCTACTGCTCACAATCCCTCTCTTCCTTCCCCAGGACCCTGGAGGATGGTGTATTCCATTCATCAAAATACCTGTATTAAAAAAAAAAATAAAGAACATATCCCTATATGAGAGGGAATCCAAATCACTAAGATATGTTAACTGAACAAACTGATTCATACATTCATTCCTTTTCATTCACTATTAGCCAAGTATGGACAGGGTACTGTGCTGATGGTATATATATAGGGTGTCTTGCTTGTTCTGTAGCAGCCATGATCTATTCCACAAATAGGCAGCATGAGGCCAAAGAGAACACATTTAAAAAAAGGATCACTGTCATTGTGAGACTACTTCAGGAACAGTAGGATATGTTCATTTCTTTGTCTCAACCTTAAAAAAAAAAAAAAGAAAAGCCAGGTGTTATCAACTCCACATCCCACAGTTACCTGCACTCTGTGCTCCCGCTGCTGGTTTTCGACCTTTGCCCTTAGGAGCTGGTGGTAATAATTCCACTTCCTCTTGGGGCATCTGGGCTACCTTCTGCAGAAAAATTTTCTCTAGGGCTTGGGCCATGAGGACTATATCATCTGTGGGCTGGAGAAACAGAACAAGGCCTGGTCATCAGTGACTGGAAGGAAGACCAGTGCTGAAACAACTATTGTTGAAAACTAAAATTTGATAGGTTCAGATGAGAGGAAAAATTGGATAATGGTGCTAGAGCTGCACTAGAAAAACAAAACAACAGTACCCCCAAGCAGTCTAAGGGAGAGCATGTTCTGCTTATAGCAAATAGAGCCAAGATACATTCAGGGCAACCCTGAGAGGTTGACTCTAAGGAAGTAATGACTCTGGATATTACCAAATCAAATCCTAAAGAGCTAGAATTAAAGGGGTTTTTCTCTGATCTGGGTTCTGATTCACTGTTAACACTGGGATGTATCTCTTTACCCAAATACTTGCTCTTTCAACACCAAAAAAGCTTCAGACCAAGAAATTGGAGCAGAATAAAGCAATGTGGTTACTCCTAAGTGGGTATTTCATGTCATTTCAAGAGGACACTTTGGAAGGGTAAATTATCCCTCATCAAAAGATAAAGCCAAAGGCTTGGTATTCCTCATACAGTGCTGCCACTTTAAAAAAAAAAAAAAAAAAGCCAGTCTTTTACCTTGTTATAAATATAACAATTTGTAAACATTGTGTTGAAATCCTGCATACATTCACTCGCACTCCAATAATAATTGTTTTCCAGTCTCTTCTTAATAGTCCCCATGTCCATTGGATTTTTAATTATTTTATGATAATCCTGTGGGAAAGATTTTAAATGTATAAGTCCTTCATAAGTCCTTTAAAACAAGCCCACTGTGCTCTCTTACCAGTTTTTTGGTCTTCCATACAAGCCAACATCCAAGAATTTTTGTAACTCTTATCACTAATTTAAAACAAGGCAGAGATTTTAAGTAAACTAAGGAAGATAGAAACATCTGTCCACTTCTATCTCTAGCTATTATGCTAACGAGGTCTAAAAACTCTTGATGTTAGGGGAAAAGTCCCATCCTCTTTTTAACCTTATAAAGAAAAAAAGATGCTTTCTCTGGTAACAGGTGATGGAAAGACAGAGAGCCTAATTTAAAAAAACAAACCAAGATCGGAGAGATGAACTGTGCCTTTTCATAAAAGAACCCTAATTTATATAAGTATCAGAAGGAGACAACTCTCATGGTACACAACAAGATCAGAAATAGTATGTAGATTTGCAAATGCCATGTACTGGGGATGCCCTTATCTAAGAGCTCAGCTTTTTATGGATGTTAAGAGTTAAAGGCTCAGGATGAATTTGTTCATTAAAATGAAATATCAAACAAAGCACCCTCTACAGGAAAATGAAGTCATATTACTTCAGTAGTTCTGTGAGTATTCCCTCCACTGATACAAACTGCAATCCCTCTAATAAACTTAGTACATAGTCTTAGAAGGTGTTTCTATGGCCCACAAAATTCTCCAGGACAGTTCTCAAGGTTACCGACAAACTCAAAACCAGGACTTTCCAACTGCTAGAATCCTTTTTAACTCTATAGCACCTTCCAGAGCCAAGAGGCCACAATCATGACCCTTGGAAACCCAAGGTTACCTCCAAACCATAGTGGGGCATCAGTAATGGAGGGGAGATATTAGCTGGCTTATAAATTCAGGGTTTTACATAATTTCCTTATCTCATCTGATCCTCACAATAACCCTATGAAACAGCTAAAGAAGGGATTATCATCATCCCCATTTTACAGGTGAGGAAACAGATAAATGAAATAACTTTCCTCTAGGATCACACAAAGCTGTAGAGCTGAACCTTGAAGCCACTCCTACTCATTCCAGGTCTGATGACCCCTAAATAGGCTGGCAACAGGAGTTTTCTGGAAGGATGTAGGTAGCTAGATATCTATTATCAAAGCTCAAAGCATAAAGAAGAGCATACTCACAGGTAAATTCAATTTAATTGCATCTACTGGTTGATAGAAGGGCCAAGCAAACTGATGCTTCCACAAAGTTTTCACCACAACATTCTGCATGTACTGCAGCTGATTGGTCTTCCTCCCAGGCTTGTTGGGATTGGTGACTTCTGGGGGGGGTGGATTCACAGGGCCCTGAGGAGCCGGAATCGCTGATGTTACTGTCGACATTTTCTGAAGTCTCGATCTCACTTACTGTCACAGCAGCAGCTAGGAGATTCTCTTTCTTTCTTTATGCTCCCCGAATAGGATTGACATCCCATTTCCAGGGCCCAACCATGCAACCTGTATCAATAGGAAGAATGACAAAGAAACAAACTGAAGACACCAAGTACTAACATCTCTAAAGACTTTGGGAGGCTCTGCCACTATTCTTCATGTGACCTGGGAGCAGACAGTAAGCATATCCATTCAAGGGCCTGACTGTCAATTCACCCATGTGACAGGCTAGAGCAAAAAAAAATAAAATAAAATAAACAAAAACAAAAAAAGAAAGAAAGAAAAAAAGCCCCCAGCCTCCTAGCAACTTTGTTACCTTAGAGCACATTCCAGTCACCATTTGTCTGTAAAGTTTGTTTTTTTCAACCCTCATCTGTCATGTGGCGACCTCTCTCAAAAGATGGCTTAAAAAGAAAATTAGGAGTGCAAAGAAATACAAGTGTTTATGAAAGATAAAATATTCCCAGGTCACATGTCTCACTGATATTGAGAGAGAGTGAAAATGCAACAGCATTAAGGTGATTAGGCAGCAGGTGGTACAGAAGCATTCTGGGAGATATTGTTACCTGGTGCATTCTAACTAATGCTCACTTAGACACCAAGTTAAAACTCCCCCTGCTACCTACTTGTTGGAAGATGATTGGTTTCCACTGATATCTAAACCTTTCTTGATTGTAGCAATTTAAAAAAATGTTTACAGGTAGAAAATTAAAAAATCGATCTACATAGTCAATGAAATACAGGCAGAGCTATAGTAGAAATATAGACATTCACAGTACTACACAGGCAACTGACTAACTGAGCTTCACCTCCCTTATATACTAGGATTCTAATGTAACCACGAGAACCAAGGAGAAGGGGTTTGTGATGGTTAAGAGATTGTGACATGAGTGATCACTCAGCCAATCAGATTTTAGGAAAGGAATCCACTCTGAGAGAGGCCCAGAGAAGGCAGATAGCCGTCTGATCCCCATTCATCCTGTCCATTTCAGTTCCACATCTTTTATGCAGATAATTATTCATTTCTTAAATGGAAATCTGAACATTAAGAAACTTAAGAGTCCAGTGACCTACAAAGCCCTTGAATGTCTATATTTCTGTGAACAATGCCATCATATCCTGAAAATGTAGGGGGCCTGATAAAGGCCAAGCTGCTCTTCCACAGGACAATACCAATTGACTAATTCAAGCAGAATCTAAGGGAAAAACAAAACTAGCTGACCAGTAACCCAATTGTTAGTTGGAGAGTTGGGAAACTGGCTCCCTGGAGGGCAAGGAATCTCAGACCTTGCTTCTGGCGGGGAGCCTGGAGCCATCTCTGTGGGGGGCTGGGAAAGAAATCAAGGCAGCTATTCCAAGGAGTCCCTCTGGACTGTCTTCACTCATCTGGCCAATGGATATGACTAAACTTAGATTTGTCTCTCCATTGGTCCCATGCAGATTTTACCTACCCCAAGTCTCAACTTGAACGTCTCTCATCTCTTTTTTGAATAAACAAACATTTTAAAAGGAACCATATGTCACTGCCCTATTTGCAGGTTTACTTTCTTCTATCTATATCATCCAAAGAACTTATGGGGAAAATACTCTATCAGACACATTTCTTCCATTTCCAGAAGATTCTATAAGGTTAAACCTGTTTCACCATCAACTTCCAAGCCAAGGGCAGATTCATTAGTAATCTGCTCTATTACATGGACAGTCACTAAACCTGGTTAAAATCTACACAAAACAACCTTTTTACCTCTTTTAGCTTTTTCAAAGGACGCTCAATTCTAATCACTCCAAGAAAGCTTAGTAGAATTAGAGTTAACATTTTCTCTAATGCACACTTCTCATTTCCCCAAAACTTGACTTCATTCAAATAAGTCATCCTCCTTCCTGCCTCCAAAAGCACACATATGGGAAAATTATACATATCTATGTAAATATGTTAAGATAAGCAAGGACTAAGTTTTGGTTTGCTATGTATGGAGTTTAGATAAATATTAAGCAATAGAAATGTTTTGTTGGTTCAACGTCCAGTGTGTCTGTGTTGGTTCCAGTAGTCATTAGACTGCTTTCATGACTGTCTGGACCCTTCATTTCAAATAAAAGACAGCTAAAAAGTTCTACCAGTTCCCAATTGAACTGAACCCAGTGAGGCTACCTGGTTCATTCACCCTCTACTGGATTCCTGTTTTTGGGTTGATGTGACTAACTGCCCTCTGCCTGTTTTACTTCTTTAAAATTAAGGAAATGTAAATCTTCATTCATCATTTTTATCATCTTCTGCATAGGCACTGACTTCACAAGCTTTGTATCTGGCTACAAATCTCTGACTGGAAGATGGACAGAAGGGAATTAAATTCTCTGCCAGGTTACAAAGTCATCAGTTGGAAGAAGAAAACCACTTGACTCCTCAAATTTTTAAACTCCAGGTTCTAGGTCCTGGGATCTAGAACCAAAAAGGTTTTTTAAAGGTCATCTAGTGGTAGCCTAACCCCCTCCCTCCCAATCTCACAAATGAGGAAACAGAACCAGAAAGATGTCCATTTTGTTGTCCAAAGTCACCCATGTAGCCGAGTAAAGACTGAAACGCTGACTACAAATCCAAGGCTCTTCATTATGCCACATTTACAAAGCGTTTCCTTCACAGCAAACATATTGGGGATAAGTATTCTTATCCCTGAATGAGAAAAGTGAGGCTCTGAGAGGTTTTTTGTTTGTTTGTTTTGTCTTGCTCTGTGTCACCCAATTTGTTAACAACAGCAGGGCTTGGATCCAAAAGCCAGATCTCCTGACTCCAAGACCAACATTTCTCCCCCCTCCATTTCCCCCATTCACACGACCCCTTCTTTGGCTCCATAAGCCATCTCCTTTCTCTCCTGCCAGTGTCTCCTACATTTAACAAAATAAAAAATAAAAAGGGTCAATGGCTACCAATGGCTAAGTATTTCTGCAGATGTTTGGGACAACAGTTGGCTGCTGAATCTCTTCCAGTGACCGTGGCTATTCCAGGGAATCAGTTTCCCTGGACTACTTGCTGGTCAAAGAACAGAAATGTGAATACTCATGGTCTCTTCCCTTGGCTTCAAGCTAGCTAAAAGGTTGGGGAAGTATAAACACCAGATAGATTGGATAAGTCAAGAGAAAAAGGAAAAGCATAGAGATCTGCAGTTTGACTAAATGTCAGCCAAGGGTAGGAGAAGAGATGGACTGTGTGAGATATCCAGGTGTAATCACCCTTAAGGAAAACAACCCACTTACTTTGGTGCCTGGAGGTTAAAACAAGAGTGTAAAGCTAAAAGAAGAAAGGAACTAAAGAGTAAAGAAGGGAAGAGAGAAAGTAAAAGTCTTCTGAGGCATACTTATCCAACAATAAGCAAGGGACATTTAAATAAGAACTGGGATCTTGTTATAAAAACCTATAGTCAGAAAGGCCAAAGGTCTTCCTCAAACAACAACTGCAGCTCTTCTCTTTCTTTCTCATTTCCTCCCCTTGCTCTAACTCTTTCCACCTCCCAAATTAACAATGCTGACTTAACTCATCAAAGTAAGATCAGACCTTCATTCTTCCTAGTCTACCAAGAGGCGTGCAGAGTGCATCCTAGAAAGAAAAGCCAGTTGACTGGAAGCAATATGTTTGGCTTCCTAGTCCTAACTCTCCTATTTACAATGCTGCCTTGGGTCTATCACTAAGTCTTTTTAACATCAACTTCTTCCCCACAATACCTCTCACCTTTTTAACAAACTGCAGAAGAGGAAAGCCTGGGATGTTTGGAACAACTTCAGGAAACAAGTTTCAAAGCACATCTGACTATGATTCCAAAGGGACGTGCTGGCTTTCGCAGGTTGCAGGCAAATCATAGAATTCTTGGGTTAAGACTGGATCTTAAGCCATTCAGCTCATCTCCCATTTTCTAGGGCAGTAGTTCTCAAATTTTTGTTCTCAGTATCACTTTATACAATTAAAAATTATTGGGGATCTGTCCAAAGAGTTCGTTATATGGGTTGTTTTGAGATATTTGCCATTATTAGAAATAAAAACTAATTTTAAGTTTGTAGACCCTCTGTAAGGAGTTCAGAGATCTCTAGGATTCTCTGGACCACATTGTGGGAAACAATGCTTTAGAGAGCCTTTCAACATATTTGTCATTTTGGGAAGGTGATGGGGGAGGGCAGGGGAGGGAGGCAACTATACAGTCTACAAGCAGTCTCAATTACTGAAAACTAGTATTCAGGGCTCACTGATGAGGGTTGAGGAGAAAACCTTGGCCCCTAAAATTAAGAGGCATCCTTGACTCCCACCAAAGAGTAGAAATTAAAGAGTAGCTGCTTCCCTTCATATGGGTTTGATTAAAAATATGTTGCAAATAGGACAAAGGGAAGAAAAAAAGCCCTCTTTGACCTTTGCCAAACACAAACAAACAAAAACTACAACATACTTTATATCAATGACACAAAAGAACAGATGTGTGCAAAGTAATTGAAGTCTGACTTCCTGTTAATCCAAGAAATTCAGGCCCCAGAGCAGAGCTGTGGGCTCAATGGGAGGCCCGAGGAGGGGGAAGGGCAGGAATGGAGTGCAAGTCTCCAAACACAGGAGGATTCAACGACAGACACACTCCATGCTGCTCTGCTGATTTTGCTGCTGTTGTTCAATCCGCCTTTGAAGCCTGGGAGATCAGTACTAGTGGAAGAAAAAGAATTGCCAAAGACAGACAGAATGCATTGAAGCATTTCAGTTTTGTGTTGCACATTTGCCAAAAATGGACGCAATGCTAGCTAATACAAGTTAGTGTGTGTTTCAAAAATAATGTTTATCATGGAATTAACCCAACATCAACTCCTCTGGGACTCTGTGAGGGTCTTATTACATGCTCAGGACGTGCTACGTTCAGGATGTGCGTGTGAGGAGAGAGTTGTAACAAAATCCACAAGTCTGACACAAAAGCTATCTTTGTCACTGGCACACACCTGCACTGCCAGGGACAGATGCCCAGGTGCCCAGATCCCCTAGCCACCGCCTCCCAGCCCCTCTCTGGTAAGACCTAATGGAAAAAGGCACCTCTTATAAGGATCCAAACACTCAATACCCAATTTTTAAAAATTCTTTTGGCTTCTCCCGTATTACTAAAATGACCAAAGGAAACACTCGACAGTCTCATCAAGCCAAGAGGAGGGAAATATCTTGGGGAAGGGAGGAAATGAAAGGAGGCTTTTGGGAGCAAGGGAAAAAATGCCTAGGAACAAGGAATAGTAGTTCTGAGTTGAAAGGAACCTTGAAAGGCATAGAACTTAAACTTAAAGGGACAATGACTTGCACAATCAAGTGACACAAATAGTTATGTAGCACACTTGGGATTCCAACCCAGGCCTTTTGACTCCAAATTCACTGTTTTTGCAACAAAGTCCAGAAGGTTTCCTAGGGCTTGTGAATCTTTTATATTTTCACAAGACTTCATATCAATGGGTCATAAAAGTATTAACATGGGGCATATCAGAAGAGATGGTTAAAAAAACACTAAGCCTCTCCAGAGAAGTAAAAATCAATTCCAATCCTTGCTAGTTGAGTAAAGGGTTATGATAAACATAATATAAATTGGAAAATAATTGGTTATCTGTGTGCATGCCTTAAACTCCCCCACTAGACTATAAGCCCTTCAAAGGCAGATCATTTATTTTAGCTGTGTTATCTCTTCTAGTCGCTAGAATAGTATATTGCCATATTGTAGACACATCACAAAAGTTAGCTGAAAAAAATGAATGAACAGCTAGCTGAATCTATGAACTCATATCCCCAATCTAATTCATTAGAGGGTTAATTATGGCAACAGTCTTGGTAACTGGACATTTCTATACTAGGCTGAGGAATGAAAGTGGGGTCAATTTAAAAGCCAGGAAGGCAAGGGCCATGGACAATGATGCTACCATTGTCTCAGTACACAACAGAACCAACTTTTCAAAAGATATCTATCCATCTAGGTTGAGAAGGTCTTGCAAATCAATGGGCAGACTCACTCTTTTCCCTTCCCTTAGTTTGATGCTGCCAAGCACTGACCCAGCAAATGGCATTACCAGATCAGGGACTAGCTATTTAAATATTAAAAAAAAAAAAATCTAAGTCCTACCCAATCTACATCAGAGGTTGATTACTTTGCTGATAATCCCTTTGAAATTGGAGTCTGAGAAAGTAAAATAGATAATAGATTTTGTGCATGTGTGTGTGTATATATACACACACACACATATATACACACACACATACACTGTGTGCAAGTACACTGTTGAGTTAAATTGACACAAGGGAAGTTATTGCCTCCAAATATAGTGACTGGGCAGGCCAGGAGAGAAAAACTGAATGAGTCACCCATTGTAGATTCCTGCAGCCTAACAAAAGCAATCTACCACAGAACAGAACCCCCAATTGGATAACACCAATCATTTGTCATCTGGGTCTTCCATTGGGTGGAGAGGGAGGGGAATGGATTCCTGAGGGGGCAGGAAAAGAGGCAAAGTGAAAGGAATCTGAAAACAATCCTACTGTTTCCAAACAAAATTGAGATCTTAGTGACTTCAAATCACTTCACATCTTTCTCTCTCAAAGACCATGGCACATTTAACAAGCACCTACTAGGTGACTGGTCATTTTTTTTTACATGCAGGGATGCTTTTTAGCAATACAAATTATAAGTTGGAAAAAAACCTTACTTAGATTTGATTTGCAACAAGACCACAAAGGCAATGAACACATATGAAATTCAAGTCGTGGCTATTTGTGGTCATTAAGATTATGCTGTGTTTTCTCATAAACTCAGTGCTATTTTGCCAGAATGCTACTCAGTCTTACTTTGCTTTCCATCTGTTTCTATGGGCTAGCCAAGCTGTGCTGGCTGCTATACTCCTTTCCAGAAGTAACTCTGATGAGCAACACAAAAGTTTCTCACCTATCTATGGAACAAAGCTGGTCAAAACCATCAATTATTAATATGGAATACCTCTTTCTATTATACTATAGATTTAGACTCTTGCAATGGCCTAATTGGTTTCTGTGTTCCCATTCTCTCCTCTCTCTATTCCCTACCTCAAACAGCTTCCAAAGTGATTTTGCTAAAGCACACGTCTGACCATGTCACTAGCCTACTCGATAAACTTCAGTGACTATAATATCTAGCATCAAGTAAAATATACTGTTTTGCATTTAAAGTCTTTCAGAACTTGGCCACTTTCTACCTTTCTAACCTTATACATTCCTTCCCTTCAAGCCCTCTAAACACACAAACTAGCCTACTGGCTGTTCTCTCTCTCTATATATATATGTATATATATACATATATATATATACATATATACATACATACATACACACACACACACACACACACACATATATATATAACACATTCTATTTTTCTGTCGCCATTCCTTTGTGCAAGCATTCCTCTTCACCTCCACCCTTTAAAATCCTTAGGTTCCTTCCAAGTACAGATCAGATACCACTTCCTATTTGAGGCCTTTTCTGACCTCCTCTTTTTCTCAGCTACCAGCTGTTGGTGACTTCCTACATCATCCATCCACCCAAAAATCTTGTGTATATTATTTTTATACTTCTATGTCTAGATGTTGTTCTCCCTGATAAGCTCTTTAAGGACTGTTTCTTTTTTCTCTTTCATCCCTGTATAATGCCTACATAATAGGTGCTTAATAAGTGCTTGATTGACTGGTTATACTATTGGCCAAATTCCCATCCTCCAATTATTTAGAAAGCTCACAGTGTAGATAGATGTGACTCCAACACTGACATGATGGCATCCTAATATGGAGGACAATTTCCTAAATCGCAAGGGGGTATAACAATAATCACCCACATTTCTGAAGTACTTCAAAGTTTATAGTGAGCTTTCCTCACAGGACCATAGATTGAGAGATGGAAAATTTTCTAGTTCAACTTATTTTATAGCTGAGGAAAACAAAGCCCAAAGAAATAGTTATTAATCCACAGTGACAGTATTAGTATAGTTCTATTTGAATTCACTGCTGTTAACATTCCTCTTATACCACTTTGCACTTTCCCTGGGGCAAGAATATAAAACAAGCACTATTTCCATTTTACAGATGAGGGAACTGAGGATCTAGGAAGTTATGTGACTTGCCCAGAGGCACAAGAATTGTACAGCTAAGTATCAGAGTTGGGATTTGAGACTAACTCTCCTGACTCCAAATTCAATACTTTTTTCAATGAATGGGTAAAGACTTTATGCAAGACTGTACATTCATCCTCAAGTAGAACTAAGAGTCAGAAACATAAATTTCAGAGATGTGGTATGCTTCCAAAATTCCTGGAGAACACTCGGAATAGTCTTCAGGGCCACTTGCTCAGTTGGCTTGATTTTTTGGGGAAAAAAAAGAACAAAAAAACACTCGATTTAAAGCCTGAACAACTGGGCTCTATTCCCAGCCATGAAGTAATCTACCTATATGATAATGGGCAAATTTCTAATTCTCAAGTATAAATGTCTGAAATGAGGGATTTGGACTAGATGACCTCTAAGGTCCTTCCAGCTTTAAATACTGGAATCTCTAGATCTTTTCCCAATGAAGGATCTTCTCTTTGCTTATCTTTCCAATAAGGAGGGAAAGGGGACTTCATAATAGCAAGATTCTCCTCCTTCCCTTTCGTTTCCCTAAGCTGGCTTAGTTCGGCGGCAGAAGGAGGCCTTCTCCTGTATCCAGTCATAGCTATAGGAAGCTCTGTCTCCTGGAGACGATTCCCATTAAGAGGCAGTGGGGGAGGGGAGAGGATGAGAGCCAGACTGAGAGTCAGTATCTAGAGAAATCTGGTGGGGTGGGGAACCAGCGCCTGTCCCTAGAGCTGCCAGGAAAAAATCCCCCACAGTACAACAACTAGGAAAAAAACAAAAAAACAAAAATGCAATCTCCCAAATCAAGAGCTTGTCCTCCAATTCACAAACATCCTTAAGTAGCCTTTCCCCTTTCCCCTCAAAGGAATGAGCCACATTTGGTACCCCTAATCTTCCTTTCAGGCTTCACTATTTAGAACAAGTCAAGGTATATAAAAAGAGGTTTTGAACTGGTT
Source organism: Antechinus flavipes (assembly GCF_016432865.1). Taxonomy (NCBI): domain Eukaryota; kingdom Metazoa; phylum Chordata; class Mammalia; order Dasyuromorphia; family Dasyuridae; genus Antechinus; species Antechinus flavipes. The sequence goes on from NC_067399.1 coordinate 506,360,532, forward strand.
GCTCGGCATTTCCCATCCATTATAGTCAACACAACAGTTTTAAGCCCATCAGGACTGGAAACCATTTTCTATAATGGGAGCCTAAAGGTTTTTTTGATACATATAATGCAGCACCAATTAATTTTCCTACTTAAACCTCTCATAGTAAAGGAGCATTTAAAAATCTGTTCCCCAAGCTGTCAGCTGTATGGCATTCACCACACAACACACCCCAGCAACCACTTTATTCCAAAAGCTATTTATTGCAGACACAAAAATCTTATTGAAATAAAATAGGACAAGCCTCCCATTCACTCATGAGGCTTTGTGTTCTGAATGTTTGTACAACAGCAGAGTAGTCTTACTCAGCAGATACTGCACTTTCTAGTTCTGTTTGTAAAACTATTTAAATTAAGCCCAAAAGTACGTTTAAAGTATCTTCCTTTCAGAGTAATTCAGACATCACTGAAAATTTACCATGTCCCTTTAACATGGTATATTTTTAAATGTGTATATAAATTTAATTACCATTAACAAAAACAAATACACAAAATTAAGAATAGAAATAGAATCTTACAGAAAATCCATAGAATGTAACAAAGTAGAAGCAGACAAATTAATAAAAACAAACAACTGAGGAAGATGTTTACTCTGTGTCCCTTTCCAAATCTGTCTCAGGTTCCACTTCCTTAGGTTTTGCTTTCCCTGTTTTAAAGTACAGTAGTGGTCAACGAAACACCAAATATGAAGCTGAACAAAAGAGGTAATGTGAACAGGCAATGCATATCTGGGTCAAGACAATCTGAAGATTGCTGAGAAATGAAACACTGAAACAAATCACAAAGCACTACAGTATGAAGGAAAACTCAGAAAGTAGATGACTTGTAGCAAGACCTTGAAAACTGGCAAATTGTAAAGTTGAGTTCTAGGAACCAAATCATCCAAGACAAGCATACATTGAAATGCCAAAAAGTTCATTGGACTAAAAACTACATACAGAAGATGCATTTATGCCATAAATTGGAGCAGATTCTGACAACCTAAAATCATCTCCATGTTGTTGTAATAATCTTGATTTTATTAGTTTAAACTCTGGAGTTTGGAGATAGATTTTCTCAAACACAGGCAAGAAGTTCCTTTCCTTAGATGGAACCTCATCATAGTATCTATAAAACAGAACAGTGTGGAGTAATAGAAAGAGCACTGGGCTATCAGGATTCCCATGTTCCATTTCTGGCCCCAAATCTGTTTCCTCATCTGTCAAATGAGAGCTGACTGATACATGGTCCTTTTCAACTACATATTTTTTAATAAGTTCTACATTTTCTGACTTTCCTAGTTTAAGCTACATTCTATGCTATTATAACATATATTCTAAGGTCCCTTCTTGCTTTAACATTCTATGATTCAAAGAGCAATTTTTCTTGACCAATCAATAACTCTTTGGGAGCTGATAAGCACCCAGCACAAGGGACTGGGGGATGGAGGAAATGGATTTCATTAAAGTGTCTTTCAACCTGCAAACCTAGATATTTAACTATACGACACACTCAAACATCATAAATGAAGTATAACAACCAAAAAAAGCAGAAAAACAATTTCAAAATTAATGAACTTGGGGAAAATGAGAAATGGAAACTTTAGGACCTGTGCATTTTTACTAGCATTATTTACTAAATTAATTTAGCTAATTTACTAAAATGCATTTAAAGCATTTACTAGCATTACTAGCAAAAGCATATCCTCTGGCTCATTTGGTTGCATAGAATACACTAAAAATCAGTTTCATTTTTACAGAGAGAATCTGCCATTTGTAAAATTAGTACCATACCACATCTCTACAAGCCTTCATGTAATAAATTCTCTCTGGTATTAAAGAGCATCCTTTCTTGCTTACATTTTATGAGCAGTTTTTTACTACTAACTACCAGCATCAAGACCAAAGCCATGAGTAGTGCTTTATAGAGTTTATAAAAGCATTTTAAAATCTATTACTTCATTCATCTCTACCACTAACCACTCTGTGAAGGAAATGGAGCTGATATTATCATGCTCAGTTTTTCAGATAAGGACACTGAGGCTCAGAGAAGAGTGATTCATTGATTCAGAGTCAGCAAAGTTTGTAAATGGGGAGCCAGATTTTCTGACTCCAAAACTAGGGCTTTCCCCACTTTGATACCCTACTGCTGGACATTACCACCACTATCAAAAGTCTACAGAGCTTTTTGTACTGTTTCTAAGCTATTCTTAGGAATAAAGGTTATTTCCCATTTAAAAGGTGGGGAAAATTAGGAGCAAGCATTGAAATTATCTACAAGGGGGCAAATACTACTACAATCTCTAATCTTTATTGAAAGCTCATAGTGTGCTAGGTGCGACCCAGACCATACACCAAATACATAAGACTCCTAACTGCTAAGGAACTGCCATTCCAAGTCACATGAAACTGGATTTAAAGAAAGCAAATCCTTGCTCCTGAGAGTCTTGGTGCCTGGCCCCTGTGACGGACTGAGACAACTGTTTCCTGAATGAAATAAACCAGTGCATTCCGATGGAATGCAGGCAATCATCATGCAATGAGATGCATCTGGGAGTAAAAGCCACTAGCCCACGGCAGGCCCCAAGCACAAGCTCCCCCTCCCCCCCCAACGCACACCGATGTCTTCCCTTGGGGGACTTCTTACCAGAGTCCAGGCCTCCTAAAATCTTGACTCTTGCTTTGCAGTCCCCCTTCCTGCAGCTCCAGCATATACTCAGTTAGCTAAGCAGAGTAAAGAAACTAATTTACCACAACACAAGGAAGTCTTGGGGCATATAAAGTCTGAACAAAGGGAATTAGAAATACAGTTTAAAATTTTTTTTTCAAAGAAATCTCTTTTCTTTATTGCAACCTGGGGCAGTTTAACACATAAATTGAGTCCTTGTAGTAAATCTAGAGATTTCCAAATTCCCTTATCCTTTTTAAAGCCCAGTCTTAGCAAAGAACTCACAGCTCTTCAGTTCATGCAACAGGAACATCATCATGGCAGATAATTTCTGATGTGCGCACATCATTTCTTTTGATCCTTATAATAATCTTTTGCAATAAGCAGTACAGGTATTATTATCCTCATTTTACAAATGAGGAAAGTGAGGTTCGGAAAGAGCCTAAGTATCTTACTTGGCCCTGGTCATACAGCTGAAACAAGATTTGAACCCAAGTTTCTCAGTGAAAAAGCCAACCATCTTTGTACTACTTTGCACACTACCTCTCTAAGAACTGAGGTCTTTTTTTTTCCTTTTTCTTTGTTGAACCCGAAGTCCCAGGTTAAAATCATCCTCCTTGAAATTTCCTCATACCACACTATCTCACTATCTATCCCACCTTTTCCACCCCCATTCCGGAATTCCCTTCAGTTCTGAGTACAGAATTTCACCAAAGTATCTTGGGCACCCAGATCCTGAGATGATGCTGATTTTAGCCCTTAATTGCCAAATGTTAACACTTACTCATTGACTCTTGCTTTGAAGTCTTGCCATACTTTCTCAATCCATTTTTTTAAACTTCATATTTCTTCAGAAACCCTTCACCTTCTGTTCTTGTTTTGTTTTGTTTTTTTTCAAAACAGCATGATTACATGTCCAGATCTACTTACTGGTCACATTTCTGGCTTTTCTCTCTTCTTTTAGATAGATCCAGGATTTTATTTACTACCATTTTTATTTCTTCCCTTTGTAGGTGAGGAAAGGGGTGGGGGAATAGTCTATTCCAGAACAACAATCTACATAAAGATAAAACAGGTGAGAGGTATGCTAACCATAGGTGTTCCTCTTTAAGCATTTAACTTTTTTTTTTTTTTTTTTTTTTTTTTTTTTTTTTTTTTAGTTAAGCACTTCCATTTTTCCCCCCAAGTATTTATCAGGTCACAGGATAAAGAAATTTCATAACTGGAAAGGGTCTTTGAACATAGAATGATAGAACTAGGGGGATTTTAGAGGAAAAAAACATAAATTAAAACAATATTTGAGCTGGAAAGGCTTTAGAGATTATCAAAGTGATCATGTACACACACAAAAATTAATTGGCAAAGTTACCTGCATGTATGTAGCCTTTGCCATCTCCACCCACAATCATCCACCTTATACGAGGAAGAGACCAAACTATTTGGAGTTAGAGACTTTCACAGGGACAGCGAGTCTCTTCTGAACAATTACTTTGGTTAAGTTCAAATGCTTCTAAAACTGCCAAAGTCTACCATTCGCCAGGACAGTGGCAAAAATAACTGTCAGAGATCTAATTAATTTATTTAGGGGGCTGAGGATGAATTATAGGGTCAAAGAAGATAAAAATCATCTTGTTGGAATACCCAGGAGAGCTGCTGGAATACACAGGAGCCACCTGACAGTGGCTGCTGGAGATCCAACCCAGACCGGATCTCCTCTTATGAGAGGATGGTAAAAGGAGACTGAAAGGCAGTTGCTGTTCTCTGACCTCTCTCACTGAGAGGCCATTTCATTGTCTGACCTCTCTCCTCTTCCCTCTGCCTCCAATTTATCTCATTTCCAGTGCGAAACACCTATGTCAGCAAAGGCTGCCTTGCAACCCCTTCAGATGCTATGATCCACAGATGTGGCGGCTCTGGGAGAATTGACCTGACCCTTAACAACTGAAGATGTCCCTTCACTGACGAATGCAGTGATAATTTAGGAAAAAATTGTGGCTTTTTTACAAACAAAACCTCCCTATAACGTGATTGTCAAAAGTTCCTTGACAATTATTTAGTCTAACCCTTTCTTTGTATAGTCAGATAGTATATAGTAAGTATAGTAAGACTGGTAAGCATGGGGAGTATTTAATTTTTTGTCTTCTGTATCCCCAACACCTAGCATAGTACCTGGTACCTAGAAGGTGTTTAATAAATGCTTCATGAATATGTGAGCCAGATCAGGAAAATGATTTGCTTATATAAATTTCATCTGTTTTAGCTTTCATCAATGAAAGAATCTTAGCCTATAGCTCTCCCACTACTTGGATACCAAGGAAAGTATAACAAGAAGACTCCTGTGTAAGTATCTGACAGAGGCCACATGTCCTTGTGGGGCTATGCACATGCCAGGGGAGTGGATAAAGAGCCCTGATTTTGGAGTGAAAGGAAGGAAATTTGAATTCCTGTTCTGCTATTTACTACCTGTGTGACCCAGGCAAGTCACTTAAGTACTCTAGGTCTCAGTTTCCTCATCTGTGAAATGAGTCAGTTGGACCTCTAAGTTTCTTTCCAAACTTAGATCCTACAAAAATAGAGGTTATAATAAAATCCAACAATATAAGAAATAGAGAGAAAAGCAACTTACAAAGAGTAATAAAAATGATTTTCAAAGTGCTAACTAATCCAGCTCATTGAAGGGTTGGAAAATTAGTTCCAATCCCAGAAAAAAAAAGGAAAAATTTCCTAATAGAATTATAGAGACAACCCATTCTATTTTGAATGAAGTTGTCAACTCAAAAGTAACAGAGAGCTAGCATGAGCCACAAACATCTGCAACTGCTAATTGTGAAATGGGAACATCTCCATGTTTGGGACGGGGGTGAAGTGGCAAAGCATTTCCAATCTAGGGCTCTCCCAAAAGATTACCTACACTTGGATCTCTCCTCCAGAATATCACCCAGCTTTGTTTTATCTTATGGTTTCTCTGAAACACTCTCCCATCCCAAATGACAAGTTTTAATTCATGTCCTCCTCTGAGTCTGGTAACAACCAAAAAAGGATAAAGCAACAACACAATGCAACAGCAGAATATGTTGCATTTTAATCCAAGCCAGCCCCAGGAAATAGCCCCACACATTTCAGTCTGGAAAAACATATTTGCATTTTTTAAAAATGGCCATGGAAAGAGTCCAAATCCCAATAGAAACACACAGAATAGAAACATTTGTGTATGTCAAGTACAGCTGAAGACAACAGCTCCAGCAAATATTTCCCTAACTCCTAATGGGATGCCTGCATGAAATTTACATTAGAGCTGCTCTTTAAAGTAATAACTTGGGAGTGCTCATCGAATTGCAAAAAGTTTGGAAGTAGACAATTTGGATGGTTCAATTTCGCTCTCAATTGAAGCCTTTATTAAGTTCCACCATATTTCCCCCCCTAAACCACACACTCTTTCCATGGGGAGAATTAAATGTGTACACTTTCCATATAGTTATATGATTTTCTTTCCTTTTTTCTACCTGAAGAGCTTAGGTTTCTAGATAGAAACTGGATTTTGATGCAAAAATAATTCAGAATCATTAAATCTGAGGAGCAAACTGGTCATAGTGGACTAAAAGACAGCGTCTTGTGATTTCCAGGGGACAGTGTCTTTTGGAAGCTATGGAATACTGATGGTCCCCTGATTACACAAGATATTCACGGACCAGGCTAAATGTCTCACATAGTTATTTATATTTTGTATAATTTCAAAAATTATAATGCTTCCATTTCTATGACCATTTTGCCCCGGACAGTGGATTCCTAGAAGGAAGTATTTGTGTTTTGTACTTCGATGGCACTCCCACCATTCTGAGTCCAGAGCTGAACAGCCAATAGGAAGTCAAAATTTTTTTTTAAGTTTATTTTTTGTTAGTTTTCTTTAATTGCTGATGAATTACAAAATAGTAAAATTTTAAAGTATTTTTGTGCTTTCTTAAAAGAATTACAATTTGCATATAGTTGTGCCTCTAACATTATCAGATTACACTTTCTAAATATCCTATAAATGTTTCACCCCCGATTAGCATTTAAAAGACAACATCAAAACCCCAAATAAACTCTGCTATAAAAAAAAAAAAAACAAAAAAAAAAAAAAAAAAAAACAGTTTGTTTCCCCCACCCTCTACCATCCAATTTCATTCCAAGTTTTATATTTTACCCAGTACTCAGAGAATCTGCCACTTACTGGATCTCCAACACACTTCATCAACTTCTGTCCACCAATATTTTCAGTGGCCTTCAAGGAGGCAAAAGGCATTCTCTGAGGTGCACCTTTTTCCTGGGTCTGACCCCATGTTATAGTTGAGCACTAAAAACAAAGTAAAGCAGAAAACCAAATCTAGAGGGCTGGTTGCTAATAAAATAAAAATTGTTTTTTTTTTTTTTACAAAGATACAATAGACTAATATCACAAGTTGAAGCAAAAGATATGATTTCCACCCATTTACTCTATTCCCCATCAAAGATTTTCTTGCCTCTCTGGGTTATGACTCCAAGGGACTTGCAGAATTTTTAGAATACAAGATTTAAAAAGTTTATAGCATGTGAGGAAGGTTTCCCACCCTCCCCATCCCAGCCCATCCTTAATTCTTTCTGAAAGATGATTTTCAACTATCTGGTAGGAGACAACAGGAATATACATTCTGTAGAATGGTATACCAGTGTGTACTAGCACACGGGGATGGATTTTAAAAAATCAAATGGAAAGAGATGTTTAAGTTACTGTGTTTATTTTAGAGCAACTGTGGGTATGAAGGAGATATAAGATCACATTGCAGAATAGGGCATGATACCAAATCAATTCTTCTTAGTAAAAACTTGACCCAAATACGTGAGACACATGAATGTTGCTAGGACTCCTGTTTTATCTTTCTGTACCCAGCGCTGCCTTGGCTGTGGAGGGGAGGAGAGGCAGTCAAGAAACAATATAAGTGCTCTTTAGGCTGTCATATCAAGCCTCCCAAAGGAGCATGGGTAGAGAAAAGCATCCATGACCATAATTCACATGTTCCTAAAGCATTCATCCTCTTAAGGTCCAGGTAAAAAAAGTTTATCATTCATCCATCCCACTCATTTTTAATCAATCAACAAGTATTTATTAAACACCTACCAGACGATGTGTTAGATTCTGGGTGAGAATATAAATACAAAGACAGAAACCATTCCTACTCACAAGGAGTTCACAATCTAATTTGAGAGACAAACACATATATAAGTATACAACATAAAATATAAAGTGAACGCAAATAAATACAAGATATTTGAAGAGGGAGGTTATTACAGTAGTTTTAAATTAAATATTTTTTTAAAATAATAGTTTTTGAGAGAATAGTTTAAGGAACTTTTTGGTGATTCCTAAGTCACATATCCATATAGAACACATTCCTCATTCTTTTTCCTGCCCTCTCCTTTAAAAAAAAAAAAAAAAATCACCCAATGTACCAAGATTTTTCATGCTCTGGAATCTATATCAGGGTCACAAGAACTACAAAGCTTCTAATTTAATCATGACATATTCTTGAGAATGAATAAAATTGCAAGCTTATAAATAAAAGGGGCAGAAAGACTGGTGCCTACTAATTGATCAAATATTCAATCATTTCATATACTCTGAAAAACAGCAAATAGTAACTGTCATTTAGTTCACTGATTATAGTAGCTACATCCGTGAGGTTAGAGTTTATATTCATATATATGTACACCTACATATATACACATGCACACATATATGTATGTATGTTACATATAGTTAGTTATACAGATTTCTCTATACACATTTTACACATATTTAAATACACATAAATCTAGCTAGGAATGGATCTTAGAGGTAGCACAAATCTTTCCAACATGAACCTTCGAATACAAATGATCTGACAAAAAGCCAAATGTTTTCATTAGAATTAATTACATCATTAAGTTATCTTAATTTTAAGAGATGCACTTAATCAATAATTATACTTTTATACAGTCTTAGCTTAGCTTCTATAAACAAAGTAAATGAAATGTCCAAGTTCACAAACTGAAAATGTTACGCGTTTCATTACAGGTTATTTATTTTCACTGGACGTCTCAACTAACTGGCATTTTAAGTAGGCACCCAGTGTCTTAGAGTTGCTGCAGAATGTTCCTCGCTACTGAAAACTGGACCTATTTACTGAAAAGTTAGAGGGCATCCTAAGAGTCTAGGATGGTCAGTTTCACTTTTTTCTTTTCCTCTGGGAGTTTCACTTTCTGTTTTGGGGGCTTTAGTGGGTTTCAGAAAAAGAAAAGAATGTTTACTAATACTGAAACTTATTTACAAGTTTGTTTCTGAAACATGTGCAAGCTGATTTCAAAGGAACAATATAGTAGTATTCACATTTCAAAGGTTACTTTTTAATACTTGAAAACCTTGAAATCTATACTCCATCTAAAATTGAGTCTGTCAATTTCAGCAACACTTATTTTTAAAGTTATTTAGAATCTAGAAAGAATTTTTTAAAAAAACCTATGCAAATGAAATTTGGTTTCAGCATTACCAATAAGGTCAGAAAATGATCCCAATGTCCTGATGACACTATGTACCCTATTATTTCACCATCTGGAATCACTGGGCCACTTCAGATTCTGAAGGCAGCCCTACTAATCAGTCACTTTATTTGCAAATATGATGCTTCACTGCTTCAGTATCAACCAGGGCCAACAGGCCATACTTCTGAGCTCAAGATGTAATGTTGTTAAGAACTAGGTAGATATTGAATAAATAATTGTTGATTGATAGCTTGGTACCTCCATTATAAGGAAAAATGAAGGGAGTGGGGGAGTATTCAAAGAGAACAGAACCAGACAGGTATTTTTAAGAGGATAGGAGAGATTGCTCAAAGGTTTTTTTTAATCTTTGTTTAAACTTACCCCATTGAAATCTCACTTGTTTTGGATACCTCAGCTTAATCACAGAAGAGTCACTCCCCACCTCTCCCTCTTTCTCTTTCTCTCTCTCTTTCACACACACACACACACACACACACACACACACACACACATACACACACCCTTCTAACTTCACCAGCATGCTAGGGGGACTTGCATTTAAAATGCAAGCAGTGGTGATGACAGGTTAGGGCACTGAAACAGAAGGCTGTTAGCCAAAAATTTAGTGTCCCATTGAAATGATAAACTGCAACAGAAGCCTTTGTGACCCATTATTTAAAGGTCCCTAAAAGTGTGAGTTAACAAGATGGACTATTATAGATGCTCTAAAGTAGCTATGGCCCATCAAATCAATGATCCACAGATTATGAGCATCCCATTCACTTTCAATGCCTTCATCTTTCCAAATCAATGGCATCTAGGAGAAAGGGGCAAATCCCAGGTGGGAGTTACCATCATCCCTTCTCCTTGAAAACTTTGCAAAAAAAAAAAAGAAAGAAAGAAAGAAACCTTGCCTTCTGCTGGAGTTTCATTTCAGTTCCTCATGAACACAAATGAGGGGGAAAGAACAGTCTCCTTCGCCAAGTGGGAGCAAGAAGGGATTTTGAAATGATATTCATTCCCATGTGAGTTGGGAGAGTCACTTTGGCCCAATCCTGGAAGATGCATCGTAAGCCAAATTGGGGTGGGAAAGAAAAGAAAAATCCATAATATATCCCACAAGACCCGAATGGCCTCGACAAATTTGCCCAAATACACTATTTGCTCTGGGTTCGAATTTTTAACTCCAGCGCTTTTGTGGGGCCAAATTCTCCTCCCCGTGTCTCTTCTACCGCCGCCCCCGACCACGAAACTTTGGGCAAAAAGGCCAAAGAAACCGATCGGAAGGAAGCCCACCTGGAGCCCGCCTCGGGAGCCCCTCGAAGAGCGGGTAACCTAGGCCAGGACGAGCCACCCAACGCCCGCCTTGCTTGCCCCCGCCCCGAGGCCCCCTCTCCGGGCCTTCGTTCCCGGGCGCTCACCACACTTCCCCAGGGCCCCGGTTCCAGCTCCCCTCTTTCCTCCCTTCCCCTCCCCTCCCCCGCCCTTACCCCAGCCACAACTCAAACTGGACGGAGCCAGGAGGGACGACCGAGGAGAGAAGGAGGGAGGGAAGGAGGGAGGAAGGAGGCGAAGGAGGGAAAGGCGGAGGGTGGGGGCGGCTTTCTCCAACCGGGAAACTCGCCGCGGATCGAAACTGAACAAGAGCCATTTGCTCACAGGAGCCTCGGGAGAGCCGCCAAGGCCGTGTCCGGCTGGGGCGACCTCGCCTCTGGGGCAGCTGGGGAAGGAGCCTTGGCTCACCTTTCCCTTCTCCCCCTTATTTTCCCCCTTCAAAAGATGGCGGGCACAGGGAGGGAAAAAAAATTCCCTTCCGTGAGCGAGAGATGGACGAGGCTGGCTCTGTGCGACCGGCCGGAGCTCCCCTCGCTCCAGTCCCGCCAGCTCCCAGATCGGGAGCGGGGGGTGCCCAGGTTGCAAGGAGGGTGGCTGAGGAGTCGAGGGGAGGGTCACACCGAGAATGGGGCAAGAAGGCGCCCCGGGAGGCGACGGAGAAAGGGGAGGGGGCGACTAAGGAGGTGAGCGATCGCAATGCAACCGTCCGCCGGGGCTCCTCCTAGGGCGCCCCGATCCGGAGCAGAGGAGAGAAGGAGAGGTGGAAAACACACACACACACACACAACACATACAAAGACACGCACGCACACACACACACACACAACATCCCAGCCAGCTACAGTGTCTCGGTTCCCCAAGCTGGCTTTGTTACATTGTTGCAATGCACAAAGGCTGCAGAACCCAGGGAGCGTTTTACTCTTTCCACCAGGCACTGGCCTTTCTGAACAGGCTTCTCCTTCGCCCCCACCTCGCCCCCGCCAAACCCTCCAACACACACCCCCGCTAGAAAAGACGGATCGGAGATAGCAATGCAACCGCAGCACCAAACGAATATAAGGGTAAGATTAAATAGATTACTTTGCCCCGGCAGCTTCAGCAACGTTTGCCTTATAGTCCCTCCGGTTGCTCTTCTTTTTATCCTCGGCAAGGCAGCATAATAGATGCGCTAGAGCTATGTAGAGCTCATGCGCTACGGCGCATGGCCTGGCGGGAGTCGTAGTTTGGAGTCAGAACCCACACCCGGGCAGCCAAAGGGAGGCCGAGACCCGTCAGACTACATGTCCCAGCCGAGCCGGCGCCGCCTTTTTCTCTCCCCCGCCCTCCCCTCCTTTCCCCCACCCCGCCCCCCCTCCAGTCTAGGGGGGGAAATAGGGGAACGGTAGGGGGGTTACCCCCAGGTCAGCGCGCGAATCGGGCATTTAAGCTGGCATCTGCTCCCCGGTCTTTGGTTAGTGTGATACGGATGGGGGGGGGGGGGGATGCTGGACGCAGCGGCGTAGGTGGGCCCCAGGGAAACCCACTAAAGGATAGGATCGCGCTTAGAGAAAATCCCGGCTTCCCCTTGGTGTTCTCCCTTCCCTCATTCTCCCAAGGTAAAACGAGTCTGGGACCCTTTCAAAGTGTTAGATGAAATCTCGAGCTGAAGAATTACCCCCATCCAGCCCCTACCCCCAGTCCCCAACGCTGAGCTCCATTCTGGTTCCCAGACTTTGCTGGAAAGGGCAAGGGTGAAAGAGAGGCGCCCAGCGGCCCTTTTTTGTTGAGAGTGAGAGAGAAAGGGAGAAAGACACACACAGAGGCAAAACGGGGGGAAGGGGGGGAGGGAGATAAAGGGAGAGAAGGAAGAGAGAGAGAGAGAGAGAGAGAGAGAGAGAGAAAGAGAGAGAGAGAGAGAGAGAGAGAGAGAGTGAGTGAGAGTGTGTGTGTGTGTGTGTGTGTGTGTGTGTGTGTGTGTTGGACAAGGCGCTTCCATTCTTACACCCCACCCCCACCCCCCAGACCCTCTCTTTTGGATTCGGAGTCGAATCTACAAACTGAAAACCACATAACCAGAGACTCACATTTTTTTTCCCTAAGTCGCCGAGACAACACGCCCCCTGAGCTGTGGGCAGCTGCGGTGAGCTGGCTGGGAAAGTTGGCGTTGTTTATGAATTTCCTGCCACCACTGTGAAGACTGAGAGGAAGCGCGGGAGGAGAAAAGAGAGAACAGGTCGACTGGGGAAGCTAGAGTAAACTCCAGAAAACATGCGGATCCCCCAGGAAAGGAGCCAGCAACAATTGCCCTGCAGGTGAAGCCGAAATAACCCTTGAACTTCAGCATAAAACAGCTGGGTGAATCATTTGGGGATGCACATACCTGTAGAGGCCGCCAGTGTTTATAAACAAACATGTGTTAATTAACATATTAATTTAGTAGCCACGTAAGAGAGTAGAGGCTTTCCATACCAAAGAATCTACCACTCACTTTCGGATAAACTGAAATGTATCCGGTTCCATCTTCCATCCTTGGCAGTGGGGGATGGGGAGTTTACATTAGATAATGTTTAACTAAAGATGCACTTTATCTGTCTAATGAGGAGTTTGGACTGGATGGTCTCTTAACATCCCTTCCAGCTCTGACAGTGTATATTCTAACATTCCATATTCCAGATCTGATATTCTGTGTTCTAACTTTCCATATTCTAAAGTCCTTTTCAGTTCTACTAGTCTAGAATGCTACATTATCTCTAATTTTTAAGAGGTAGCTTTAACTAAAATGAATCTTTTCATATAAACTTCTATCAGTTAAAATTCAGTGTCCTAGATGTACACTGTTTTGACTAAGGAGGTTTGCCCACCTTTCTAGGAATAGGGAAATTACATTCTGGAAAGACAATTGGGAATCAAATATCTCTGCTCAGCCACAAAGTAGCAGTATCATCGGCAAACATCCTTGGACCTCAGTTTCTTCTTTTAGAGAATGAGCGGGTTGGATTAGAAAGTCTCTAAGGTACTTTCCAGTTATAATATTCTGTATTCTTTTTGACCATTTTTAACCATCTTATCAGTGACCCTGGTCTTCAAAAGTTCCTTCAAAATGAAAATTCTCTCATGTGATTAATCCATAAAGGTCTTTCTGCACATATGTATAAAGTTGTATTTTAGAACCATAGAATTTATATGGGATGTTAAGAATTCCTTCTCATCCCAACATCTTGATTTTATGGATAGGGAAACTTGAGTTTCAATGAAATGAAATAATGCATATTGTTAAGGGGGGAAGATGACCTTAGAGCTAGGATTTAAACCCAAGTGTCCACTAAATTACATATCCAACACTCTGTCCACCTCCTGATTTCTTTCCTAACTACTATTGTCTAGCTTGTCTGCAGCAAAATAATTTGGAGCCAATCAGTTACTAGAAGTATAGCTGGTTTACACTGCTGACAAGTCATTTGCCATTGTAAAACTCATTCTTTACTTGAAATCTGAGTGGTGCTACAAAGTCAGTAGATCCCAAACTCAAGCAGTATTTCCCACAGATGTTCCTGCCATTTAATATATACAAAACAAAGCACTTTAATAAATTATCTGAGGATGACTGTGGCTTCCAGAGCCAAAATCTGTAACAGGCAAAGTAGGCACCTAATAAGAATACAGTGTACAAAGAAGCAAAATGAATGATAGTCTTAAATTTGGTTTCTAATGCACATTAAAAAAAAAAATCTTGCTCTCCCTAATATATAGGCATTTGAGAAAAGTCATTTTGTGTGAAACAGTGAAAATGAAATCCTCCCACAGAGAGATGAAGCTCTCAAATCTAGCATATACAAGTACCTTGTCTCAGCTCTGGTGACCTCTCTCCTATACAGGAACTAAACCAACACACAGTAAGAGGGAGTTTTGAACTAAAGAATATGAATCTTCTCTTGCAATTATCCTGTCCTTTTCACAACAAAAGTTCCCAATGACCATCATTCTTAGATATAAACCTCAGGTCTAATCTTTTCACTTCATGCCCAGAGGAATCTCTGGGGAATCATACCTATATACTTAATTCAATGGACCTTTTTTTTTTTTTTTTTTTTTTTTTAAGGTAAATTTCTTGATTTTTTCATTGAAAAGTCCCAGAAGATAAAAAAGAAAGCGGTCCTAAAGTTGCCCAAATCATTATCCACAAAGGTCATTTAGGATGCACTGGGAAAGTGGAAAGAACCTAGAAGTTGGAGTTATATCTAGGTTCAGATGCCAGGTGTAGTCACTTATTCTCTCATTGAACTTGAGAAGGTGATGTGGTAACTGTAAATAGAAGTGATTTTGGAGTAAGAGTCCCTGAGTTCACCACAGATTATTAACCTTTACAGGCCTCAGTTTCTTCATTTGCAAAATATAGGTATCAGATTAGAAGGTCTTTAAGGTCCCTTTCATTTGTGACTTCACTTTTCTGAATTTTTTCTCAAATAAATGGAGGGAATTGGGTTGGATGATCTTTCAGATTTCTTCCAGTTCACATAGGCAACATTCTATCATTTATGTGATTTGCCATTGCTTCTCAGCAGCTTAAATCATAAGATACTTGAAGGGTCTATGTTCCTTTGTTTTCTTCATATCCTCAAATACAGTGCTCTACACATAGCAACCACTCTGTATGTGCTTATTAAGTCAACCTAATATATCTCCAACCAATATATCTCTGAATTCAAGCTGGTAATCATGGCCATCTCAACTTTCTGCCCTTAATTGATTGCCTTCTTTTGTCTTTTCCAATCTTACTATGCATATTCTGCTCCTATCAAGAAAATCTACTTACCATCACATTCATAACTACTGCTATAATCCATACTTCCATGCTTCATCTAGACTCTAGACAGTCCTCCCATTTCTCTATGATATTGTGTTCAATCTCTATCTTGAAAATTCAATTTAAGACTCACCTCCATGAAACTTTCCTTGATTAAGTGCACCTGGCTCTAATCATCCCTTAGTCATTACTGTGTATTTCCCTGTATATTGGCTAACCTGCAAAGGCTTGGGAGATAAAGATCTGGCCAAGTAAATTCAGAGAGGAGGGAAGAATGGAAGGAAAGAAGGTAAGCAACTGTGAGATAAAATACTTGTCTTATTTTAATAATTTTTCCACTGCCTAATACTCTTTACTCAAATTACAAGTGGCCTGTGGCACTTTTGGAGCTTAGATAGTTTTAAAAGATAAAGCTATCAGATCTTTCTTTCCCATGCCTTTTAATTTTTCTATTTTATCTTCTTAAACTATATAGCCTCTATCTTCCTTTTATCCCCTCTGTTTCCCAAAGAAACACCAAAAATTAGGTGCTGGAGAATCTTAACAAGTTCCTCCTTATTCTGAATCACAAAAAAAAAAGAGGGAAAAAACCTAAAACCCCAATTTTGGACGTACACAGCTGTCCAGCTCCCTCCTAAACAATTGGCTTCTTCCACTCTTTTACCCACAAGCCTGGACTTCCTGAAAGTGATCAACTCCATAAAGCAGAGGGCAGCTTTATTCCACTTTAGCAGGAAGTCACTTCTAAAAAGCGAAAGTATGAAGTAATCTGTGTGTGAAGGGGACTTGGATTTTTATAAAGGTATTTTCTGTTCAATAATTATTCAGTAGAAGCAGTATTTTTTAATTTGTTGTTCCAATTTGGGCTAGGGATGACATTTGCCTATCAAAAAAAAAAAAAAAAAAAGGCCCTCCTAGCTAATTAATAATAATAATAAAGTGCTAGGGAACATATCTGAACTATTTAAGTGATTATATTGTTGAAATCCTTTTAGGTGGAAGAATATACAATCTAACTCGTGTTAGATATTGTAACATATATTATATCTGCGTAATATACTTAATGGAAATAACTAAGGAAAATGACCTGGGGGGAGAGGGGTTAACAAACAGTCTTCTGGGGAAATGTATGCCACTCCCTTCCTAGCAGGAGTGTAAGGAGCACCAGGGGGAATGAATTACTGGAGCCCATATCCTTCAGTGTCATGGAAGAAAAGTCACACTGGAGAAGAGAGAAAAACTCCCAAAGAAAATGGATATGTCATTTTGTTAAGTAATAAAAAAGACCCAACATGTGATCATAGAGGCACTCAAGCTAAGACTGGATGGCCATTTGTGAGGAATATTATAGTGGTCTTTCTTTTTCAAATTGGATGGGAGTAGATGGCCCCTGAAGTCCTTTCTGACTCAGAAATTCTAGAATTTTGTGTCATTCCCCCAAGAGGAATGCAGAAAGAGTTCTTTAAGACAGGTATAGCACCTCATCAAATTGGTAAAGCTGACAAAAAAGAATAATGAAAAATGTTGGAAGCACTGCAGGAAAACAGGCACATTAATGCATTATTGGTAGAGGTATGAATTAGTTCAGCCATTGTGAAAACTTGGAACTATAGCCAAAAAATTAATAAACTGTGTATACCCTTTTATGTATCAATAGAACTATTAGACCTGTACCCCAAAGAGACCAAAGAAAGAGGAAAAAGATTTATTTGCACAGAAATATTTAGAACTCTTTGTATTTGGAGACAAAGAATTGGAAATTAGAAGAATGCCTATCAGTTGAGAAATGGCTTATCAAATTATGGCATATGAATCCTAGTGGAATAAAATACCATTATGCTATAATAAATGATGAAAAGTGCAGTTTCAGAGAAACCTGAGATGACATATAAAAGGAATGTAGAATTAGGAAAGAAATCTACTTAAGAACAACATTATTAAAACAAATAATTTTTAAAGACTTAAGAACTCTGATCAGTATAATTAAATAACCATCACTCCAAGATGAAGCATACTACTCAATTACTAACAGAAATGTCAGGTGATGGATTCAAGATGCTAAATGAAACATTCATTTTAGACATAGCTGATATGAGAATTTGTTTTGCTTAACTATGCATTTATGTTTCAATGATTTTTTTCTTTTTCTTTTTTCATTGTGGGGAGAAGGTAGGAGAGAGAGAAAAATGTTAATTTTAAATTTTTAAAATTTAAATTAAATTTTTAAAAATAAAATACCACTCATATTCTCTGTGATATTTTCTATGAGATCAGAGAATCTGTTGAGATAGATACCTAGAGGACACTGAGAAACCAGTGTCATTTGAGCTGCCACTGAGGACAATATAAGAGGTCGATAGGAAATGTCAGTAGAAACTGGCACAAAAAATTTACTATATGAGGTATTGTAATTGGCCCTGAAGAAAAATACTATCCTAAGCCCTTTTGAATGTTTGGAGGGGGGGGGAGGTGATAGAAATGAGTGTCTATAAATTATGTGTGCATTTTTTTCCCTTTCTTCTTTTGAGAAAGTGGAATCATCATGCTTCCAAATGGGAAACTAATGGTAGTCTCCTCAGTTGTCCAATGGAAAGATTTCTCTAGGTGGAAGCTGTAGTAAATGAAATAGGAAATTTCTCCTCCACTCCCCAACATAATTTAGATTGTTCTTGCTATAGATGGCCCTTATGCAAAGAAGCAATAACTGTTGTAATAATTACAAATCATCTTTGTGTACTAGAAGGTCCATTAAGATGCTTATTAAATGAAACTTTGACTTCAGACCTACTTAAAATCATAATTTGTTGTAATTAGAAAGAATCTTAGTGATCATTTAGAGATAATCAACTCTCATTTACACCTGAGGAAAATGAATCCCATACTGGTAGTTTGACTTGCCTAAGAACACACAATGAGTAGCAAATATGAAAAAATTCCTAATAATTCCAGTTGTCCCAAACTGGAATAGCCTGGATTAATTGGCAATGAATTCTCCATCCTTAACTGTCTGTGCAAAAGTTAGGTGATCATTTGTTATGGATGTCCTATCCAGTGATAGATAGGCTTAGATGAACCCTTAAATTCGCTCAGATGAACCCTGTGGGCCTTCATAATGCTGAGATTTTCTGATTCTGTGTCAATTGATATAGATAACTCGAGTAAGGTCAAAGAATGTATGCAGTTAGAACCAAATGGAATTAATCTTGAAAGTGATAAAATGATTTTTTAAATTCTTTAAGTCATTTGCTATACATTTAAACTCTACTTTGTTCACATATGTTAAGGTTTGATTATAGTACCAAAAGGAATATTTCTTAAATAGTAGTCAAGCAATATTTAGAATTTCATTTGAAGAAGCCATTTTTATAATGTAACCATACAAATAAGTATTTATCAAGTGACTGGCCAATTGACTGAATGAGATTCAGTCATTGGAGGTTCTTGCAGAACAATAATTTTTGTCATTTTACAGATGGAAAGTGTGATAAACTTATGGACCAAAGATAAATGAATTCACTGAGAATAAGCAAGGATTCAAGGGAAAATCAGAAACTTTATGAGCAAAACTACAAAACACTTTCCACACAAATTAAGTCTGATCTAACCAACTGGAAAAATATTAAATGCTCTTGGATTGGGCGAGCAAATATAATAAAAATGACAATACTACCTAAACTAATCTATTTATTTTGCGCTATACCAATCAGACTCTCAAAAAACTATTTTGATGACCTAGAAAAAATAACAAAGTTCATATGGAAAAACAAAAGGTTCAGAATTTCAAGGGAATTAATGAAAAAAAAAATCAAATGAAGGTGGCCTACTTGTACCAGATCTAAAATTATATTATAAAGCAGCGGTTACTAAAACCATCTGGTATTGGCTAAGAAATAGACTAGTTGATCAATGGAATAGGTTAGGTTCAAAGGACAAAACAGCCAATAATTTTAATAATCTAGTGTTTGACAAACCCAAAGACCCCAGTTTTGGGGATAAGAACGCATTATTGGACAGAAATTGCTGAGAAAATTGGAAATTAGTATGGCAGAAACTAGGTATTGACCCACACAAACACCGTACATCAAGATAAGGTCAAAATGGCTTCATGACTTAAAGAATGAGATTATAAATAAATTGGAAGAGCATAGGATAGTTTACCTTTCAGACCTGTGGAAGAGGAAGGAATTTATGACCAAAGAAGGACTAGAGATCACTATTGACCACAAAATAGAAAATTTTGATTATATCAAATTGAAAAGTTTTCGTACAAACAAAACTAATGCAGACAAGATTAGAAGGGAAACAATAAACTGGGAAAACATTTTTAAATTTCAAAGGTTCTGATAAAGGCCTCATTTCCAAAATATATAGAGAATTGACTCTAATTTATAAGAAATCAAGCCATTCTCCAATTGATAAATGGTCAAAGGATATGAACAGATAATTCTCAGACGAAGAAATTAAAACTATTTATAGCCATGTGAAAATATGCTCCAAATCATTATTAATCAGAGAAATGCAAATTAAGACAACTCTGAGATACCACTACACACCTGTCAGATTGGCTAGAATGACAGGGAAAGATAATGCGGAATGTTGGAGGGGATGTGGGAAAGCAGGGACACTGATACATTGTTGGTGGAATTGTGAACACATCCAGCCATTCTGGAGAGCAATTTGGAACTATGCTCAAAAAGTTATCAAACTGTGCATACCCTTTGATCCAGCAGTGTCTCTACTGGGCTTATACCCCAAAGAGATCATAAAGAAGGGAAAGGGACCTGTATGTGCCAAAATGTTTGTGGCAGCCCTGTTTGTAGTGGCTAGAAGCTAGAAAATGAAAGGATCCCCATCAATTGGAGAATGGCTGGGTAAATTGTGGTATATGAAGTTATGGAATATTAGTGTTCTGTAAGAAATGACCAGCAGGATGAATACAGAGAGGACTGGCGAGACTTACATGAACTGATGCTAAGTGAAATGAGCAGACCCAGGACATCATTATATGCCTCAACAACAATACTGTATGAGGATGTATTCTGATGGAAGTGGATCTCTTCGACAAAGAAATCTAACTCAGTTTCAATTGATCAAGGATGGACAGAAGCAGCTACACTTAAAGAAAGGACACTGGGAAATGAATATAAACTGCTTGCATTTTTGTTTTTCTTCCCGGGTTATTTATACTTTCTGAATCCAATTCTCCCTGTGCAATAAGAGAACTGTTGGGTTCTGCACACATATATTGTATCTAGGATATACTGTAACCTATTTAACATGTATAGGACTGCTTGCCATTTGGGGGAGGGGAAAAATCGGAACAGAAGAGAGTGTAAGGGATAATGTTATAAAAAATTACCCTGGCATGGGTTCTGTCAATAAAAAGTTATTTTTTAAAAATAAAATAAAAATAAAAAAAAGAAAATAGGCAAGGATTTTGGTAGTTCCAATACTAACCCTTAGCTTCAACTATTATACTTAATTTCATGGAATAATAAGAATTCTTTTATCTGCTACAAAAAGAGTTTATGATAGGGAGATATAGATGGTAGAAATACAAAGGACAAAACTGACAAGAATGAAGGGGGTTTGAGGAGCGTTCCGTAGTAGGAAGATGGGACTATTTCCCCCAAAGTCTTCTCTATGCCCCCACAGGAATTGGAGAAAAAGGAGATTCCTGGAAGATGGGCAACATGGCAATGAGTCTTCAGTAGGAGTGATTCCAGGGTCATGCCATTTGGCACAATTGAGAAGACAACCATGAGGCTCTTCAGATCACTATAAGGAGAAACTATTCCAATCTCTAAGCAGGAAACACCTTCCACAGATGTCTGAACTCTGAGGAAAAGCCTATTTTACTTACTGCTATATGGGGAGTCACGGCTCAATGAACCAAAACTTAAACGAGGAATGTGTATATGTATATAAAATTTGTTTAAGTATAAAAAGGCTAAATCCATTGCAATGAATTTTTCATGACTCCCCTGAATCTCTACCTTTAAATGAACTCATATGGGGATACATTGAGCATCCTTACACATCCATGCTGTTTTCTATAATGTGGCAAACACGGTCTAACTGAAGAGCAATGAATCCAATGTCAGAAAATTTGGCTCTGAATTCTGGCCTTCTCAAATCCTAGCTATTTGAGTTTGGTAAGTCACCTTCTCAGGCTTTTAATGGGTAAAAATAAGGGAGTAGGAGTGTGCAATTTAGATTCCCTGAGGTCCATTCCATCTCTGAGATTCTATAATTCCAAGATATTTTTTCAAGTTCTTTGGTTAAATTAGAATTTTGCTACATTGATTATCATTTGAAATAAGGGAATCATTGGGTTGAACGCGAAAATTCTCTATTCTACAATGATTTTCTTTTTAATGGAATTTGACTTGGAATTAAAAGTGTGTGGGCATATTGGGTATAGTAGCAAGCAGAATGCTCCTTTTCCTAATTGGCATAATGAGAAGGAATCAATGCAAATGAGTTTTTGCAAATCAAATCACATTTTAAATGCCCTAAGGGAGCTCAAAGAGGAAAGGAAATCTGTGATGAATCTTTTGTAATGAGAATAGCTGTGTGATCTTAGGGAAGTCACTCAACTTTTCTGTGCTTAAAATTCTTCATCTACAAAATGAGGGATGTGATAGATGATTTCTGAGGTTTGTTCTAGCTCTAACATTTATACATTCTATTACTAATCACCCTGTGAGATGTCTCTGTATTTCCCATTTTTCTGCATCCTATGATTATATGAGAGGCAGCGTGGTAGAGCAGAGCCCGCAAACTGGGCCCATTTCTGACATACTGACTATGTGACTCTGGGCAAGTCACCTCTCAGTGCTCTTAAAAACTCTCCAAAACTACTTAAATTGCACACAAGGTGCTGACCTATGTTGGTAGGGAAAATTTTCTCATCTGAAAGTTCTCTATATCAATGAAATTATAGATCTAGTATTTATCCTTATAAATTATACACAGATACACACATGTATACACACTTGTGGGTAGAGCTATATTTATCTTTCTTGTCTCTTTTAAATCTTTCCTTCTCAATGGCTCCAAGAGCATTGTGGTTTTCAGAATATATTATAATTAACCTATAGGATTCATTACCTTCTAATTCTGTAAAGTTTTTGGAAAGGAACTTCTTGATGAAAAGTTTATATATATTGCTGAAACTTTATTCCATATTAAGCTCTAGTCTGAATAACTAAAGGCACAAAGACAATGACATGTAAGTAAGTACTAGGGCCACAGTTATAATATTTGCCCACTGCCTCCATTTTCTGCCCTCAAGAATATTTCGTGTATTATAGGGGGCTTGCTAGCTGTTTATTTTCTAGTTAAGAAAGTAGGAGGGGCATTTTCCTGAAAATTATTACATAGGACTTCAGAATTTTTACTCTCACTGTACTACAGCTCTCTGTAATTTTGATTAGAAAAAAAGATAATTCTCCATGTTGCCTTAAATCATTATAAAGTGCTGGTATATCAGTTGACTAAAGGGGAAAAAAAGTGAGAATAGATCATCTTACAAATGCACAATGAACACTTGGCTGTAAGTTTGGTCTTTATATGTCTCTTATTTTCCTTCTATATTTTTATTCCTCAGGTTTGAGTGTATGTGTCTACCCATATATAAATTATATATGTGTGTATATATGTAGCACATTTGCTACATATATACATATATTGTTTACTTTTTACATGCATGTTCATTCCAGAGAGCCTAATTTATGACAATATGCCATTTCTAGAATGGAAAAAATCAGGGGAGTGATTAATTGTAGAATTGTTTATTTTAGATCTATTCAGTACCTTAGAAATCTTGTATTATCTCCCTTTTGATGCAGGAATACTTATCTCCCTGACAGGTAGCAATCCAACCATTGCTGGGATATTTCTGGTGAGTGATAGGAGAATAATCCTGAAGCAGCTTATTTCATTGTCCAACAGCTCTGTTAGGAATTTTCTCATGTTAAGCTCGAATGTGCTTCTCTGAAAATTCCACCCCACTAGTCCTTGTGATGCCCTCTTGCTCAACAAAAATCTATCCCTTCTTCCTAAGGAACTTTTGATGTTCCAACCAAATGAGATTCTTTGCTTTTACCTGAATATCTTACATCTTTTCCTTTTCCCTACCTTGTCTAGAGTAGGAATAGCCTTCCCTTACATTTCTGAATGATGCTATCCTTCCCATTCTTCAAAGCCCAGTTCCAATACCACTTTTTTTTAAATGAAATCTTTCCTGAAAATTTCTACTTCCCACTCATCATGTTTTCATTTCCCCCTTCTCTAAACTGTCATAGGATTTTGTGTGTCTCTAATGACCTCATTTTTTTTCTATCTTATTTATCTGTACCCGTCCCCTTTCTTCCCTATTAAACTGTAAGTTCTTTGAGGGCAGGGACCACTTTTTATTTATCTTTGAACCTACCACAGTACATTATATACATTTAATTGCAGACATTACAGATTTATCCAATTAACAAATTCTCTACATGACAATAGTCATTTTGTGTTCCCTTCTTTTCTTTCTCCCTCCCCCAAAGCTCCTTTTTTCCAGATGAAATATCCTCAGTTGTTGCTTTAGCCATTCCAAATAGAATACCTTTCTCTCTTCTTAGGTGTCTTAGTTTATCCCTTGCTGAGTTTACATTGCTGATTTTAAATTGGGAGTAATAATCTCCTAATATAATTTCCCTATTAAGCCTTTCTGGATCCTTTCTTCCTCCATGTCTCCAAAATTTGAAGGAGTAATTTCAGCGGCAGCTCCCTCAGTGGCATCCACCTCAGCAGCATCCACTAGAGACATAAAATTATTTCCTCTTTTGGTATTTTTTCATGATGCCTGGGTAGATGTAAGATACTCAGAGATCTTTAAGTGACAGAAAGCATCTAGATTATAAGTCTTTATTTTTTCTACTCTTGTACTGTATAGAGTCAGAAAGAGGACCTGATGATCTTATAATCATAGGTGTAGGTCCAGGAAGGATCTGAGGCCATTAGTTTTACCCTCTTCATTTCAAGATGAAAACATTGAAGGTCCAGGAGCTTTGATAACCTGCCCAAGACCTCACAGGTAATAGGTGTCAGACTCGGGATTTGAACCCAGATTCTCTAAGCTCAGAGCCATTATACTCAGAACCACACTGCCTCCTCTTAACTAAAAACAGGACGTTTATTATGCTTATGTTTATTATTACCCTAGTAAGCAGATCTCAATTGTTGTCATGAGTGAACCCATCCCTATAAGAATCTTTAAGAACACTTGGGATAAATGGAGTTTCAGAAACCATGGAAAGCTAGAAGTATGAGGGGATGTGTAGTTGAAGATTGAGGGAAGTAGGCCAGAAAGTAGATTCGAGTGAAATTGATTAGGAATTTGAAATATTCTCAAGAGAGTCTCAGCATCCTTTCCTGCTATGGTTAAGAAGACTAAGGAGTATTTATGACAAAAGAAGAGGGAGTGTTTTTTGCCAAGTATAGAAACTATGCCAAAAGTATAAGTTCAGAGTTTCAAATCAAATGTGAGCCTTTTGGCATTTTTGACATTCCTTATGCCAAAGAAATGAAATTTCTCATTTCCAATGGGGAAAAAAGTGATGGGATGCTAGATTCATCAAATACCAGGCATGGATTTGATCATTTTCACATTGTGTGAAACTTTGGTAGGGATAGGAACAGGGGGCAGAAAGAAAAATAGAAATGGTTAAATGTGTTGTTTTTTT
Source organism: Antechinus flavipes (assembly GCF_016432865.1). Taxonomy (NCBI): domain Eukaryota; kingdom Metazoa; phylum Chordata; class Mammalia; order Dasyuromorphia; family Dasyuridae; genus Antechinus; species Antechinus flavipes. The sequence goes on from NC_067399.1 coordinate 506,385,599, forward strand.
TAAACCTAATGAGCCTTACACTTGATTTCAAAATGTGATTCACAAGTAAAAGATAGGGTAGGCATGGTTATATAATAGTTTGAGGATTTCTGTGGGTTTCAGGTTTAATAATGAATTAATAATGTGATATGGAAAGTATAAAAAGACCCACTCTACTGGGGTCTTGGCTACATTAATAGAGGCCCGGCTTCCAGAAATAAAAGGGAACAAGGTCTACCCTGCTCAGACCACATCCAGAATAGCAGGTTCACTTTTGAGTGCCACATTTTAATAAGGATGTTGAAAAGTAAGAGATTTCTGGAAAAACCCAATCAAGATGGTGAAAAGCCTCAAGTTTTTGCATATGAAGATCAGGTGGAAGAATTACAAATGTTTAGCCTGGAGAAGAGAAAACTAAGAGGAACATGATGATTACCTTCCAAAATATGCGAAGGGCTGTTTTGTAGAAGAAAAAATAATTTGTTTTGCTTGGTTCCAAAGGACAAACCTTGCAACACTGCATGGACATTGCAAAGAGGCAAGCTGAGGTGAAATCAAGAGCTCTAAAAGTGAAAAGGACTACTCTTGAAATGAGGTGTATTCCCCCACATGGGAAGACTAGGATTTTTTTTAAAGTGTCAGTTGGATTGAAATTCTGAGAAAGATATTTAAAAGTGCCACATTAGGTAAGAACAACTTGGTTCACTTGATTTCTTTTAAAAAGATGCATTTGTTACATCCTAGTCACTTCAACATATACATACCCTGCTTCCCCATATAGCTAAAAAGATAGTGAAACAAAACCAGCTGCTAAAATGAACACATCTGACAATATATGTGATGCTCTGTTTTGATAATGTATTCTCCTAACTTCTCCAAAGAAAAAGTAAAGGTGCCTTTTTTCATCTCTAGAGGATTTTTTTGATTCTGCTTACTTTAATGCACCAATTTATACATATTTTCCCTTATTTTTCTGAATTCCCCAAATTGATCATTTTCTACAGGACAATTTATTATTCAGTCATTTCAGTCATGTCTGACTCTTTGTACTTGATTCTTTCCTTCACCAGCTCATTTTATAGATGAGGAAACCGAGGCAAACAAGGTTGAATGAGTGACTTGCTAGGTCACACAGCTAATAAGTGCCTGAGGCTGGATTTAAACCCAGGTTTTCCTGACTTTAAGCCTAGCATTCTGCCTACTACTCACCTTGTTGTCCCTTTCATGTATAGTCATTTACCACAATATGTTCAACAGTTCCCCAATTGATGGGCCTTCCCTTGTTTGTAGCCTATCAGGTCCCTCTCTCACTTTGGGTCATGGAATAAACCAAAACTACCATCTATATCCTGAGAAAGTATCTTGGCAGCAAGATCACAGCTAATGAATGAATAATTCCATTCATTATATACAGCAATAGGTCTGCTTTCCTAAACATTAAACAAAACTGTTAGTCTTAAAATGTGCAGAAATCCCAATCAAGCAGATTCTGTGAATTCTAAAATAAAGGAGACTCAGGTCTTAGCATATGCTAGGGAAAAAGGACATATGCCAAGGACCTTTGGCCAAGGATTCTGAACCATATGTGGAAGAAATAGGCTCAACAACTGGCTAGAAGCCACTCAGTATAACTAGACTTCCAAGTGGAACACGTCAAAAACCTACAGCAGGAACTTAGATCATACAACCACATGGAAATGAGAGGGAGCCTTAAAGTAAAAGCATTATTGAATTTTATAGTTTTAAAGAGCCTCAAATATAAATAACAAGTCACATGACTAGGTGGTGCAATGGACAGAGTGCTGGATTTAGAATCTGGAAGACCTAATGTTCTAATCCTGCATTGGGACACTTATTAGCTGTGTGACCCTAAGCAAATCATTTCATGTTCTCAGCTTTAATTTTCTCATCTGTCAAAGAAGGATGATAAGAGCATCAACTTCCTGAAGATCATATGAGATAGCATATGCAAACTACTTTTTGAACCTCAAAGCACTGATTAAATGCTAGCTCACATTCCAGAGCATTTTAGTATCTCCCAAGTACCTTCCTCACAACAAACCTATGAGGTTGTGGTCCAGGCAGCTAAGTAACACAGTGGTTAGAGAACTAGGTTTGGAGTGAGGAAGACCTGAATTCAAGTCGAGCCTGCGACACTTACTAGTGTGCCTACTGGGCTGTTTGCCTCAATTTCTTCAACTGAAAAGGGAGGATAATAGTAATACCTATTTCCCAAGATTGTGGTGAAAATCAAATGAGATAAGATTTCTAAGATGATTAGTATAATACCTAGCATCTAGTAGGCATTTATAAATATTTCTTTCCCTTTCTACTTGTAGTAAGTCTTTCAGGATTATTTGTCAAGTTCATTGGGAGCCACTGAATTTCAAAAAAAATGTTTTTATGAAAATCAGATGAAATACTATTTGTAAAGTGCTTAGCACAGTGCTTGGCACATAATAGGTGCTATATAAATGGCAGTGATGATGATGATGGCGGTGGCAATGGGCAGGAGTTATTATCCCCAATTTACTGTGGAAACTGAGTCTCAGAGAGGTTAAAGGGATTTCCTATGATCCCATGGTTAATGAGTGCAGCTATGAACTCAGGTCTCCCTTAACCCCATGTTCTAATTTCTTTCCATAATACCATCATTGTTCTCCAAACAGAATGGGACTACAGATCATCATCCAGTTTAATAGACATGAAGAAAGTGGAAGGATAAGGACTTTTTCATGTTATCCAACCAGTTAGTACAGGGCCCATCCTAGGGATCCCCTTTCCCCCATCCAGTAACCTTGAAAATTCACTTGCAAAGGTGAATTCTCCTCATTTAACACTATTCCAAACAAAGGAAAAGACAGGCTTTGAGGCAATTGGTATCAAATTGCATCTTCTGAAGCAAAATAAAGAATACTTGGTTGCTCAGAAGTGGAGGGTCAAAGCATAAGTATGTTTTGGTTTGTTTTTAGCAATCTCTGGTTTTGAGGCCAAAAATAAGGATATGCCATTTTTCATAAATCATTTGATCAATCAGCCACCCTCCGAGACCTTTAGTGATGGTGCCAGGTCTAAAAGCCATTTGACAAGGTCCCAAATGCTCTGACTATGTCCTTCATTATTCAGCAGGCTGTGCTTTAAAGGCCTAATTTTTTCCAGGAGACTTAAAGCCTAAGTTTATCTAAGAAGAAATTCCAGTATCAATTCCCTTCATGACTGATGAATCTGCCTTATTCTCCAGAGAAGGAATAACATAAATAGGTATTCCCAGAATAAGAGGTAAGAGATAATAAGTAAAAAGAGGTAAGAACATGACCTTTCAGTGTAATTGAAAATCTCATGTGCTCTTTACTCAAATGTTCTAGTATCCCTTTATTCTCCCTGTTAAATTTCACATTATGCCCATTTTTCTTGTATCCAAAAAATTCCTTTTAACCAGGTACCCAGTTATCCAAATGATATTTTATTAATTTGACATAAGCAATTATCATAACAGCCTCATATAGGAGACAGAGGTTTCCTCCAGGTCAGTATTACTTGGCTCCTCATCCCACTTCTAACCCATACTGGCTCTTTGACCTTAGATAATAAGTCATGTAGCCTTGCAATGTTCTTCCTTATGTCAGTGAAAATGAAAGTCTAATCAAAAACATTTTTTTAAAAAATAAACAAACCATTAATAGTACATTCATCACATATTTGCTGTCTGACTCTCTATTCAGTTTAGGAAGCTAAGTAGCGCAGTGAATAGATCCCTCTGCCTGGAATCAGGAAGACCTGAATTCAAATCCTGTCTCAGACATTTACTAGTTGTATGACCCTAGAGAGTAATTCATTTCACCGCTATTGGCCTCAGTTTCTTCTATTGTAAAGTTGGGATAATAAGAGCACCTACCTTCTGAGTTTGCTGTGAAATATTTGTAAAATGATTAGTAGTACAAATTCTGGCCTATAGCAAGCACTTAATAAATCAATGCTTCTTCCCTTTCTTACCATTCTTTTCCTTTCTTTTCCTTTTTCTTCTTGCCTGCAGTTGACCCTCCTGGATTATTTGTGGAAGTGAATTGGAAGCCATTGAATTCAGAAGACTGTTACTCAATTCTATACCTCTGTGGGATTGCCATCCTAGAAAATATTTAGGAGTAGCTAAAGGAAAGTGGGAGGAAGACAGGTCATTATGGATTCTCCTACTGCAGACAAATTTGTATATCTCAGATTTATTTCATGACCTGAGAAGATCTGATTAACCATGGATGGGGGATGGGGTGGACCAGACTCTTAATACTGAGATGCAATTATGTTGTTTTTTGCCTATATTTTTGAACTGCATTCTTGTTTCTAAATGCCAAGGGTAATGAATAAGTACTCACCTTTATAGAGTGCCTTTGGTGGTCCTTTAACTCCTTTCTTCACAACTCTTGTGAGGTCAGTAATCCAAGTATTGTTATTGTTTTTGTTATTTCCATTTTACGGAGAATAAGTGACTTCTCCATAGTTACATAGTTAGAGGATCTCCTGGCTCCATCTCCAGCTCTCTGTGCACCATAACATGCTGCCTTTTTATTTAAATGTATGCATCTATAATTATGAATTCTTCTCCCTCTTTTTCACTTCTATATTCAATCTACTGCCAAGTCCTGTCAATTTTACCTTCAAAACATTTTGTGTTTATGTTATCTTCTCTTCTTTTGACACTCCCTCTACTGGTATAAGCCCTTTCCACCACATGTCTTTACTATTGCCATAGAATGTTTTTTGATTTCCCTTTTTACATCTCTTCTTCTCCTATTTTCCACTAAGTTATCAAAAAAAATCTTCCTAAAACATGTATCTGATCATGTCACTCCACCTTATTCAATAAGCTTTAGTGGCTCCCTATTTGATCCCAGTAGCTCAAATACAAAATTCTCTGGCATTCAAAGCTCTTTGCAAGCTGGCCCCCTCCTATTTCCAGTGACTCTAGCCTCCAGGCTTTTCCTGGAAGAAGCCGCTCTATCTCAAAACTATAAATATTTTTACTACACTGACCCTCATACCTAAAACATTTTCCCTCACCATGCTGGATCCTCTGGCTTCTTTCTATAAGAAATCCTTCCTGATTCCCCCTTAAACTAGTGTCTTCCTACTGTTGATTTCAAATTTATCCTATGTGTCTATTTTGTAAATAATAGTGACAGACCTGTTATGCTAAGGATCTTGAGAGCAAAAACTACTTTTAAAAAAATAGTATTTTATTTTTTCTAATTATGTACAGAGATAAATTTTTAACATTCTTTTGAAAATTTTGAGTTCCAATTTTTTCCCTCCTTCTGTCACTTCCCCACTGTCTAAGAGAGTGAGCAATTTGATATAAGTTATATATATATATATATACTACAATATAAAACACATTTCCATTTTAGTCATGTGAAAGAAGAAACAGACAAAAAGAAAAAAAACACGAAAAAAATAAAGTGAAAATAGTTTGCTTCAATCAGCATTCAAACTCCATCAGTTCTTTCTCTGGATGTGAATAGCATCATGATCTTTAGAATTGTCTGGTATTGCTAAGAATAAGTTATTCTTAGTTGATTGTGGTACAATGTTTTCCTGATTCTTATTTTATTTTTCATCAGTTCATGTAAGTCTTTTCAAGTTTTTCTGAAATCTGCCTACTCAATCATTCCATTACATTCATATACCACAACTTGTTCAACTATTTCTCAATTGATGAACATCCCTTCAATTTCCAGTTTTTGCCTCTACAAATATTTTTAGTACAAGTAGACATTTTTTATTTTCCTTTTTATCTCTTTGGGATACAGACCTAATAATGTTATTCTAACAAAGAGTATGTACAGTTTTAGCATAGTTCCAAATTGTTCTCCAAAATAATTGAATCAATTTACAATTCCAGCAATGCATGAGTATCCCAATTTTCCATATCCCCTAACAATTTTGTCATTTTCCTTTTCTGTCATATCAGACAGCTTGATAGGTATCAGGTAGTACCTCAAAATTGTTTTCATTAGTATTTTTTCAGTCAATAGGTTGATTGAGCCTTTTTTCATATAATTATAGATAGCTTAGATTTTTTTTCATCTGAAAACTACCAGCTCATATCCTTTGACCTTTTATCAATTGAGGACTTATATTCTCATAAATGTGACTCAGTTATCTATATGTTTTAGAAATGATGCTTTCATCAGAAACATTTACTGTAAAAATTGTTTCCTAGCTTCCTTCCTTCTAATCTTGTTTGCATTGGTTTTGTGTAAAAACTTTTAATTTTATGTAATCAAAATTATCCACTTTACATTTTGTAATGCTTTCTGTCTCTTGTTTGGTCATAAATGAATATGTGAAAAATATTTTATATTTGTGTTCATATAATTCCTGGGTTTGTCTTGGCAGGTAGATGTCCAAGTATTTTATATTGTCTATAGCTAATTTAAGTGGGATTTTTCTTTCTCTTGCTGCTGGGATTGTTGGTTATATATAGAAATGCTGATAATTTATGTGCATTTATTTAATATCTTACAATTTTACTAAAGTTGTTAATTATTTCCACTAACTTTCTTAGTTGGCTGTCGAGGATTCTCTAAGCATACCATTATTATCATCTGCTAAGAGTGATAGTTTTATTTCTTTATTGCTTATTCTAACTCCTTCAATTTCCTTTACTTCTTTTATCCCTATAGCCAACATTTCTAGTACAATATTGAATAATTTTGTAATGGGCATCCTTGCTTCATCCTTGATCTTATTGGGAAGACTTCTAGCTTATACCCATAACAGAAAATGCTTACTGATAGATGCTATTTATCATTATAAGGAAAACTCCATGTATTTCTTTGCTCTCTAGTGTTGAATTTTTTTTTGTCCTTTTTTTTTGGGGGGGGGAGAGAGGCAGAGTTGAGGTTAGATTATCTGCCCAGGGTCACACAGCTAGCATTAAGTGTCTCAAACCAGATTCTATCCATTGTGCCATCTAACTGCCCCAAAATATCATCCAGACTATGAATTGTGATTGGCCAGTTTTTTTTTTTTTCTCTTCTTTTTTTGGTGAAGCAGTTGGGACTTGATCACACAGCTAGTTAAGTGTCTGAGACCAAATTTGAACTCAGGTTCTCCTGCCTTCAGGGCCAATACTCTATCCACTGCACCATTTCTAGTGTTTTTTAGTAGGAATAGGTGCTGTTATTTTGTCAAGGGTCTTTTCTGCATCTATTGATTTATCATTGATATGGTCAGTCATGCTGATAGTTTTCCTAATACTGAACAAACCTGAACAGGGATTGTCTTTTGCCTTTTTTTGTATTCTCAGAGCTGAGCACAGTGCCTAAAACAAAGAAGGCACTTAATAAATGCTTACAGACTGACTGACTCTGGTCCTAGTTCCATCGAACCCAATTCAACTCAATAAACGTTTATTAATAGCTTACTGTGTACAAGTAGAGTGTTAACTTTGTAATCACAAAATCAAGGTTCAGATCATACCTCTGCCAATATTAATTTGTGACCTTGGGCAATCATTTCACTTGTCTTCCCTTCAGTTTATATGTAAGATGAGGAAATTGAATTAGATAACCGTTAAAGTATATTTTTAGCTCTAAATCTCTACTATGCCAGACAGAATAACTCCAAAGCCACTGATCCTCACAAATTTCAAAATCTAGTAGAAGTTAGAAATTGTAATACAAGTTAGAAAAAAGAGCCAAGATCAGAGAATCATGAGAGGATTAAGGCAGTGCGATTCCCTCTAGCTGGGAGAGACAGTAAGTCCTTATTGAGAAGGTGGGCCCTGAATGAAGAGAAAGATATCAAGAGGCAGTGATTATGGAGGCAGTCTTTTCTGGGCAGACTGGAAAAATGAATTTTAATTATGACAATCCATCATAGCTTTAACCTCTTTTCAGTAGCCATACTATGTTTGCATAAGCCTAAATCCATGAGGCTGCTCTGAAGGTTCTATTGTTGTACAGTTACTGCAGGTATAACTGCAGTTATACACAGACTTGTAGCTGTTCTCCAGCTACTTAAACAAGCATTTCATAATTGGCATGTAGTTTGCCTAGGGAAATCCTGTCCTTTACAAGGCATGAAATATTAAATCCTTTGTAATCACAAAGAAAAGATACCTTCATCCCCAGACCTAGGTGTGTACTTCCCAACCATGTTCTTCTTTATCGTTATTTAACATCTCCAGGAGAGTGAGAGGAAAAGAAAATCCACTGGTATTTTATTTATTGATGTTGGGAAAACTCAGACTGGAAAAGTTACATCTAATAGTTAAGGATTCTGAGTGAATCTGAATTTTGACATGCAGTCTAATGCTTTTTCATCTGATTGTGCTATTGCAGTGTGCGTAGGATTGTACAGCAGGCTTGAAGTCACAGGATCCTAGAGCTGGAAGAATCTAGTGAAATGACTTGTTGGAAGTCATATGATAATAAGTGGCTGAGCTGAATTTTGAACTCAGATCCCTATGATTCCAAATCTGTAATCCTTTCCACTATACCATGCTTTTGCTGCTTCCCATTTCCTAATAACTAAACCCTGTCCAGAATCTATTCCAAAGGACCCTGGCTCTCTCTGCCACTTTGGATTTGAAAAAAATCAAATGCAAGGTTCATCAGTATAGGGAACTCTGTAACTCACTGTCAGTATAGATCACTACCATCTCTGTAGGTCTTAGGAGGTTACTGGGGATACTAAGAGGTTAGATAACTTGCCTAAGATCACATAGGCAGGATGTGTGAAAGGTGAGATTTAACCCAGGTCTTCCTCAGAGACCAGCTTTCTACTGATGCTCTTGTTACTCACACATAGTGGATAATCAGGTCAGATCCATGCCCAGAGATGAACTTATTTCCTACTTCAAGTCTTTCCCTACTCCATTCCTCATATCTGGGGACATGTGCTTAATACAAAAAAGATTCTGGGATGATGCAGCAAGAGCAATCTTTTGGTCCCCAAGATAACAGCAGGGGGAAGTTAATGGGTACCAAAGAAAATTGGCACAATCACCTGAAAAAGCAGTCTACTTGATAGAGCTTAAAAGGATGGATTTCACCTTCTGGTATTCTTTTTCTATTGTTTTTCTGTGTGTGACAACTTTGCAAAGGTTCTCTTTTGAACTTCTCATAGGAAGGAAAAAGATCTCTTCCTCTAGCAGCTATGGCAACTTCTTAAACATGGCAGCAGGCACATATACTACTACTTGAGCATTGTCCTTGGCCTTGGACCTCTGACTACCTCTCCTCCTTTAAGTTTCTTTCTCTAAACATAGGTGATCCTGAGATAGTTGTTTTCAGTCTTGACAGCAACCTAGTTTTTTTTTTTTTTTTTTTTTTTTTTTTTCAGGAACTTGTGAGCTCCCGAGTTCTTCAGGCAGAGTTGATTGACAGTAGCAAGATTTTCTCCATCTCAGAGAAGGTGACCAATGACAGGAAATGAAGCTAAGCTTAGCAGAAGACATAGACCCTGAAGGTATTATTCAAATAGTGAAGAGTTGAGGTTAAGGAAAAATGGGTGTTCATGAGTCTCATAAAATGTTTCATTCCAGAAAAAGATAATGACAAATGTTGGAAGGGATGTGGGAAAACTGGGACACTAATACAATGTTGGTAGAACTGTAAATAGATACAACCATTCTGGAGAGCAATTTGGAACTATGCTCAAAAAGTTGTTATACTGTCTATACCCTTTGACCCAGTAGTGTTTCTACTGGGCTTATATCCCAAAGAGATCTTAAAGGAGAGAAAGGAACCCACATGTACAAAAATGTTTGTGGCAGCCCTGTTTGTAGTGGCTAGAAACTGGAAAATGAATGGATGTCCATCAATTGGAGAATGGTTGAGTAAATTGTGGTATATGAATGTTATGGAATATTATTGTTCTGTAAGAAATAATCAACAGGATGATTTCAGAAAGGCCTGGAGAGGCTTACATGAACTGATGCTGAGTGAAATGAGCAGAACCAGGAGATCATTATACACTTCAACAATACTATATGAGGATCAATTCTAATGGATGTGACTCTCTTCAACAATGAGATGATTCAAATCAATTCCAATTGTTCAGTGATGAAGAGAGCCATCTACACCCCGAGAGGACTGTGGGAACTAAGTGTGAGCCAAAACATAGCATCTTTACTTTTTCTGTTGATGTTTCCTTGCATTTTGTTTTCTTTCTCAGGTGGTTTTTTTTCCTTTCTTTAACCAATTTTTCTTGGGCAGCAAGATAACTGTATGTATATATAGATATTGGCTTAAACACTTATTTGAACATATTTAACATATATTAGCCTACCTGCCATCTAGGGGAGAGGGTGGAGGGAAGGAAGGAAAAATTTGGAACAGAAAGTTTTGCAAGGGTCATGCTGAAAAATTACCCATGCATATTTTTATAAATAAAAAGCTTTAATAAAATAAAATTTTTCATGCTTTAATATTTTAAGTATTGACCTTCTAAGAGAATATAATAAGAATTATGGGTTAGTATTTCCTGTTTTGAGTAGTTTTCAATAGATACTTATCAGCTATTCTATACTTGATTAGCATTGTATTTCGCCACATTTTCCTTCTTTGAAAGATTCCAGAATTGAGCCAAACCTACTAATTAAGTGGTTCCCCCCCAAAAAATAAAATCACATAATGCTCCCTCCCCCTCAAAAAAAAAGTTTATATCATGATCCCATTCAATGAAAATTTTGTTTCTAGAAAATGGAATAGCCTAATATTCTAAAACACAATTGACCATGCTTTCCAATTCCCAACTGGGGAACCATATCCTTTTATTTTTTGGCTGGTCCCTTTTTCCTTCCTGTTAGCAAGAGCTTAAGCTGGCAACTAAGGACTCCCTTAATATCTGGGATCATATTTTTTCCTGTTTATACAAAGCTCATGTGTAAGTTCACAGTGTTATTATATATTATTACAAAGTATAAAAACCTTTAGTACTATTGCACCATGACTTAGGACAAAAAATATATATTCATTTGCCCTGAAATATGTCATATGGGCAATTCTATACAACTGTAAATCTGAGTTCACACAATTCTGTAAGCTTGGGACCTAGATGGGCCTGAAGGCAGGTGATAAGACCCTCTGCCATTCTGCTACCCATCAGCAGGCTAAACCTGCCAAGACCGATGCTTCCCCTGTGGCATGGCAGATCCTATTACCTGCAGCTGTGAGGGCAAGTCTGTGCTTCATTATATCAGTAAGAGGAAAGACAACTCATGTAGAAAAGAAAATTAGAATGACTAATGTGTAAAATAGTTAGCAGGAAGTAAGGAGTGATTGGGAATAGACAAGGTCCAGGAGGGCTCTGGGATGATGTTTTCCAGGATAAGAATGTTTGTAAAGGCTCCAAGCCAGTCTCCAGATGCAGTCTTTTGTGTGTGCTAATATTTGTCAATACTTGCATAGCCTTTGTTCTGACACCAGGTTCTTGCCAGTTGCTGGTTCTGCAGATGGAAAAGGGAAATCAAAAGTCCACCAAGGGACCAGCGATGCTAAGCTATCCACAGACTTCAGTCAAAGAAAATAAATCTACACTCAGGCTCACATAATTGTTACATTCTGCAGGTAATTTCTGTGATGTGTTCTATTTATTACCCATGAGTTTCTGTTTTCAATGTTTTATTTTATTTCCAAAAAGGAAATAAAGAGAAAAAAGAGTAAAGCAAAGCAAAGGGGAGCAGACAAATATTCACAACCAACAGAGATTTTTCAATTCATCGTGGTAATTTGAAATAATAAACTTATTAAATATATCAGGAAAAAACAGCAACAAATAAAGGTAGAAAAGATACCCTGTACTTCTTGCACAATTCCCACACAGTATCCAGAGGCCTTCTAAGGCAACAAGCATATTCTTTTGACATTCTTGTCTATTGTGATTGTATTTATTGCTTATTGTCTTCCTTATACAATTAAAATTTTATTCCAATATCCAATAATTTCCATGGTAGGAAACTATGAATGTAAGTGACAAGCACATTGAAAGAAAATTTAAACATATTGCATGTCATTTACTTTTTTAAAAGAGGTGTGTGTGAGAGAAAGACAGAGACAGAGACATAGAGACAGAGAGAGAACTGGTCTAGAGAAAGGAATTAAATCTTTTTCAAATCATTCCAGTAACTGACAAATACTGGCATCAGGCCCATTTTTGAAAGCCTGATTTTAGTTGCTGCTGTTACCTGTTAATTAAAGGCTTTCCCCTTCCCTGAAATCTCATATTCCCACTGGTGCTATGGTAACACTGACACCAGAACCCTAAGATCAATAGAAAAATCAGTGTCTGAGATCATAAATATATTATGGTCAGAATCAACTGACATTCTTTGCATCATGCACTAAGTGTATTACAGGGGAATAACCCTACCCAGTCCTTCACAATCCCCTCCATGATATGTTTGAGGAAGGGACATTTTCATTTTCCATCACTGGTTTCTCTACAATGTATGCCTTGCTATATATGGATCCCTTTTCTTATGTCTGCATGAACCTTTCAATGTTTGAGTGGTAGAAAATGGTCAGCATATTTGCTTTGCATTTCTGAATAGAGTATTTTGAAGATTAGCTTTTGTTAACATTTGTTACTCCCTTTCATAAGCAATAAGCTACTACCGCATAACCAGAAGTCTTACAATGGTGTTTTTTTCTCATTTCAATTTTGTCCTTTCAGAGTTTGACATGTCACAAAGCAGACAGCTGTGGAATGAGCCTACTGTAATCCTTTAGATTTTAGAAAACCTTTTCTACCTCTATTTCATTTGGTTCTCAGACCATGAGGAGGATGGAAGAGACACAAAATACACACTTCATGGAAAAGATGAAATGAGGCAAATAAGAAGGGACCTAGGTGTTTCTTAAGGAAAAAGAGAGGAAACACATTAGAGCTAGCCATGAAACTCTCCCTGGACTTTTTGCCTTTGTACTAGAAGTCCGAAAGTAAAATCCATAAGAATGAACTTTTTTCTTTTAAATCTTATGGTTCTTGTACAGGAAACATTCAGTGATTTGTGGGGGCCCAGGTCTAGTCAGTTTTTCTTTTATGTTTGAGAAAACATTGTCCTCTTCAGCTCATCCTCAATCAAGAGCAGGGAGAACCACCAGAACGCATACCCCTGATGTTAAAATAGCAGGCCCAACCCAAGTTTCTTTCTAATCCACTTCTCCCTATTCTGAATCTCTGGATGTTAGTCTATTGCAGAACCAGGTTGAGATTTTCTCCAGCTCATTGGGGCTGTTGATTTTTTGTGAGTACTTAAGAGTTTTGGCCAGTACTTATGATTTTTTATTTTTTTATTTTGCTAAAGATAGATAGTCTAACGCTAGTAAGTAACCAGAGTATGAGGCAGTGAACCAGTGTCTGAAAAATTATGTAAGTGGTTGGCAATGGAAGACAAAGATTTCAGAGATGTGTAAGGCCTTGGAGAACACCTGGGTCAAGTGCTTTATTTTATAGGTATGAAAACTGAGAGGCAATGAGGTGACTCAGTGGATAGAGTGCCAGGTATGGATTCAGGAAGACCTATCTTTGTCAGTTCAGATCCAGCCTCAGATATATGATGGCTGTATGACCCTGGGCAAGTCACGTAAGCCTATTTGCTTTAGTTTTCTCATCTATCAAACAGGCTGGAGAAGGAATTGGCAAACCACTCCAGTTTCTTTGTCAGGGAAAATTCAAATGGGATCACAAAGAACTGGACACCATTGAAAACGACTGAACAACAACAACAATAATGATGGAAACCAAGAAATTGACCTAAATAAGTTTACATGGCTAGTCTTGGTGACAGGGCTGAATCTAAAACTCAAGTATTCTGACTGCTATTCATTTCTCTCTTCACTACTTCACAGGCCAGGCTCATTTTCTAGATAAAACTGCTTGTTAGTAAATACCTATCTGTAATGTGTTTCATCAAATATAAGGAGATGTCACCTACTGCTTTGAACAGCCAAAGTCAAAAGAAACAGAGTTGGAAGGGTCCTTGGCAATCACCCAGTACAACAACCTCTTTGGATGAACAGTGCCCAGAGAGAGTAAACAAATTATCTTAGATCACAATGATAGTCAGTAACAAAACTAGGATGATAATTCATCCTAGTTCAAGACAGAAATTATTTTTGAGTCCCAAACAGAGACAGAGGAAGAAAGAAAGAACAACTCCAAAAAGGGTGATCTAGAGAGCAGCTGGGGATGGTAGATGGCAAGTGATCTGTTTGTATAGTATCTATCTATGCCTGAGACAATGCTTAAAGAATCAGATTGTTGTTGTTGTTTGGGTTGGCTTCCTCTATGCAAAGGAAATTTTTAATAAAATTATTGGTTCTCAGGAGATCATTATACATAGCAACAACAAGATTATACTATGATCAATTCTGATGAACTGGGCTCTCTTCAACAATGAGTTGATTCAAGCCAGTTCCAATTGTCCAATAATGAAGAGAGCCATCTATACCCAGAGAGAGAATTATGGAAACGGGAGTGTGGACCAAAACATAGCATTTTCACTCTTTCTTTTATTGTTTGCTTGCATTTTTGTTTTCCTTCTCAGTTGTTTTCTTTCTAGATCCAATTTTTCTTGTGCAGCAAGATAACTGTATAAATAGGTACACATATATTGGATTTAACATATTTAACATGTATTGGACTACCTAACATCTAAGAGAGGGGGTGGGGGGAAGGAGGGGAAAATTTGGAACAGAAGGTTTTGCAAGGGTCAATGTTGAAAAAATGAAAAAAACATGCATATGTTTTGTAAATAAAAAGGTATAATAATAAAAATAATCTGCCAAAAAAAAATTGGTTCTAGGAAGAATCTAAGAAGAGTAAAAAAAGCAGTGAAGTCACATATGTCTTGTCCACATTTTCTTCTCTCTATATTCTCCCTAGATAACTTCATCTGCTTCCATGATTTTAAGATTAAATATTTACCAAATTTATATACCAGATCCTAATCTCTCTCCTAAAATCAAGTTCTTCATTATAAGCTTGAATATTTTGTATACATTTCAAATTTAGTGAAATTCTTAAAAACGAAAATTATTTTCCTCACCTAAAACCATTTTCTCCTTCAAACTTCTCTGTTATACTGTCAACCAGGTACATAGCTTCATAATCTCAGAATCATCCTGACATCTTCCTTCTTTATAAACCTCCAGTTCACAAATCTTGCATCCTGGAACTTCATAACAATTCTAATATCCATCCCCTTCCCTTCTTTCACATTGCTTCTACCCAATTTCAGGTCCTTATTACTTCTAGTAAGGAAAACTCCTTATATTATATATTAGGATATTAGGATAGCCTCCTAATTGTTCTCTCTACTCCTACTCATCCAAATAAGCCAAAATAATCTTTCTATAAGCCACATGTCTAATTTTCTCACTTTTCTGTTCAAAAATTTAAATGGCTCCCTCTTGCTCAGGCAACTAGATGGTGGAGTTGGGCCTGGAGTTAGAAAGACCTGAGTTCAAATTTAACCTCAGATGCTAGCTATGTGACCCCAGGCAAGTCACATAACTTCTGTTTACCTCAGTTTCCTCAACTGTAAAATGAGCATAATAATAGCAACTATCTTATAAGATTATTGTGAGGATCAAATAAGATAATATTTTTAAAGTCCCTGGCATGTAGTAGGTACTATATAAACACTTATTCTCTCTTCCTTTCCTCTTCCCTTTTCCTGATTGAGTTCAGTGTCTATCTATTATAACATGGCATTTTTTCTCTTCTCATAAGCTTTATCTTTTTTCAAGGCACTCCCCTCAAAACCTTCTCTAATCCCCACAGCTATTAGGGTTCTCTCTGCCACTTCAAATTATCTTCTATTTAATTATCTGGAAAGATTAAGTTCCTTGAGGGCAGGAACTGATTTCTTTGCATTTCCAGCACACTTAGCACTTTGCTTTGTAGGTATTAGTCCTTTCCTAAAAGTTTGTTGAAGTTACTAATGAATTAGTCAATTAGCAATTCTATACTTGGTATTGTCCCAAGCATTTCTTTCCTTTTGACTTCACTTTGAGGAATATTGTGGAATCAGATGGCTTCTGAGGACTCTTCCACAGTGTTATTCATTGAAGTATTTATTATTTGACACTCAATCTAAACTACTAGCTCTATTCCTTTCTTTTATATGTAGGTCCTGAATCCTCTACCAGATTGTAAACTATCAGTCTATATGTTTTAACCATTCAATATGCATTTAATAAACACTATTTACAAGGCATTATTAGATTTTGGGAATACAAAGAATAGAGTAGCATGAAAGGAAAAGAAAGTTTGTACCATTTGTACCAATGGGTACAGGGGTGGGGATCTTAATTCAATATAATTTGAGGAGTGAGAGAGCAATCGCAAGGAAGTGGATCAGAAAGAGTTTCTCAAAGGACACTAAGGACTCTGAGGAAGGAATGCTTTTGATGTCTGGGGAAACACAAGAGAAGCAGAAGATGACATGACAGGTTCATGGGACCAGCAAGTGGATTAATTACTGGAATACAGTATGTATAAAGGATAAAAACATTTTAAAAAATCTGGAAAGGTAGCTAGAGTAAGACAGGAAAAAAGTGTTTTTTATTTCATTAAAAAAAACTTAGATTGGAATTTTTGGTTTTATATCATCTAAAATAATCACTTTTTCCTTCCCCTAACCCTGTTTCAGAGAGCTATCCTTATAATAAGGTGGGGAGAGGGGGAAAATACAGTAAAACTTGACAACTTATCAAAAAAGTTTGGTGTTAGATAAAATATTCTATCTTCAAAATCTCCTACTTTTGTAAGGATGAGAGCAATGGAGGAGATGTCTTCTTACATATTCTTTGGGTGAAATCTTAATTATAAATATCCTGAATTTACTTTTAATGTGGTGTTGTTGATCCTTCCATTCGTTCACTAAAATCATGTGTTTTCCTGGTTTTGTTTACTTCACTTTGCATCAGTTCATCCATGATTCTCTGTGTTCATTACTTCTTGTAGCATAGCTACATTTACATATCATAGTATGTTTAATCATTACCCAATTGATGGGTATCTATTTTGTTTCCAGTTACAGCTGAAAAATACCAGCACAAATATTTTACTATAGATGGAACCTTTCTTTTTTTTTGTCATTGATCTCCTTAGAATGAAATCTGTCAAAAGGTGTGGACATTTTAGTTACTTTGCATAATTCCAAATTCCTTTCCAAGAATGGTTGAACTAATCCATAGAACTACCAAGAATGCAATAGTTGTTCCTTTCTTGCAATAACCCTTCCAAAATTGGCTATTCTCATCTTTTGTCATCTTGGTCAATTTGCTGGGTGTAAGGTAAGTCAGTGTTTTGATTTTCAATTCTTTTATTATCTATAATTTAGAACACTTTCACATTTGGTTAATAGTTTGCAATTTGAAGGGTTTTTCTGAGCAACATTGTGGCACAGGGCAAGAACTAGGGTGAAGATCACATGAGTGGAGAAAATAAGACAGGTACAAGAAATGTGGAGATAGAACTGATGTATCTTAGCAACTAACTAGATATCAGGAGTGAAAGTGAAGAGATAAAAATTGTCAATCTAGGAAAATGGATAGGAAACTCAATAAAAACTGAGAATTTGGGGGAGTAGGTGGAGAAACAATTACTATTTACATTTAAATATCTTTCAATTTAATGAATATTTACTAAATATCTGGCAGATCTATGCCACAGCACTCATCTCACAGTATTGTTATGAAGATCAAATGAAATGATGTATATAAAGTGCTTTTCAAACCTCAACTATCCTATAAATGTCAATTATTATTATTGTTATTATGTATCAGGTCAATCAATCAATAAGCATTTATTAAATACATACTATATCCCAGGCTATGTAGCTACAAAGACAAAACTGGATCCTTGCCTTTACACTATGTAAATATATAAATGTATTCAAAATGTTTACAAGATAATATTTGAGGGAAGGGGACAGAAGAAACTTGCACCTGGGGGTTTTAGGAAAAGCCTCTTATAGAAGGCAGTGCTTAATTCAAGCTTTGAAAGAAACTAGGGATTCTTAAGAGGCACAGGAGAAAAGTGAATTCAGGAATGTGTGGAAGCCCAGAGATGAGACATGGAATGTTGTGTATGAAGAACAAAAACTAGGTCAGTTTGACAGGCCCATAGTTTTTGTAGGAGAGAGTAGTATATAATAAAACTGGAAAGGTAGGTTGGAGTCAGATTGTAAGGGACTTTAAATGGCAAACAGAGGAATTTAAATTTCATTCGACAGAAAATAGGAATTACTGGAGTTTACTGAGCATGAGTGAGGTAGCATGGTTAGATGTTTGGTTTAGGATAATAATGTTGGCAGCTGTATGGAAAATGACTGGAGAGAAGAAATTTGAAGTAGGGAAACCACTTAGGAGACTGTCACAGTAGTTCAAAACAAGGGTGATAATAGTCTGTATTTGTGGTAGAAGGATGAATAGGAAGAAGGGGATGGATACAAGAAGTATTGTGAAGGTAGAACTAACAAAAGTTGACAACAGATTAGCTATGTGTGGCAAATGGTAATGCAGAATGGAGATGACCTTGAGAAAGTAAACCTGGGGTGGCTAAAAGATAATACTTAATAGTATTAGGGAAGTTAGGAAGAAGAGTGGGTTTTGGGAAAATATGTTTGAAATGTCTTGGGAATGCGAAGTTTAAAATATTAAAAAGACAACATGATATGGGGCCAGAGTTCAGCTGAACTCTGAATACAGCTGAATATCTGAAAGTTATCTATGTAGAGATGATAATTGAACACATGGAAATTGAGGCAGTAACTGTGACAGTGTTTTTCTCCCAGACAGGTAAGAGTATCTAGGAGGTCAATATTTTATCTATTCTTCTAGCAACAAAATGCTTCTGAAAAACCAGAAAGAAGGAAAATTGAGAAAAGGCCATTTCAAAATTAAGACACTGATAACTTTGACGAGAGTAGTTTCAATTGAATTAATGGAGTAAGAAGCTACATTGCAAAGGGTTGAAAAAGTGAGAAGAAAGGAAATGAAAGAAATGAAAGTAGAGGGTTATTTTTTGTTGGGGGGGGGGATGGGGAATTTGATTGTGGAAGGGAAGAAAGATGGAAGAGATAGGAGGATATTCTTAGTGAAGTACTTTATCCCTCTTCAGGAGCTGTCTCCCCACCTCAGCATTCATAGCTTTGAAGGTTGGCTTCCTGTAAAGGTGATTACTTTTACAGATTCAAAATTATTCTATGGATCTTTAATCATAAAACTATGGTTCCCAAGCTCCCACCAGTAAGCTTATCTTTAGCAGTCAGTCAATAGATAAAATTAGCTCACAGAAAGGATGTTTACTAAGATGGTATAGTAAAAAGAATAGCTACAAAACATTTTCCTTCACCATTAAACCTGGAGTGCCTTGTCCCACAAATACATAAGTGTTCATGGCAGGATCATTCTTAATTATGTAATTATCTGCTTATGCACATAAAGTTAAGAATAAAATAATACAAAATTACATATGTAGGGAACACATGTGGCTAAAGGAACTCAAGCTTCTTCTCATGGTATCCTGATACTGCTATCCCTTAGGTATAGCTTCCTTTCTGTGTGGATCACTCATCTGGGTCCCCTGGGTCTACTATTTTCCACAGTTCAACTCTTGACTTCAAGTTTCCTGAATTCATCATTGACTCTCTTCTCTGCTACCAGAAGTCAGCTTCTTTGAAGGTGCTTCCAGTCTCCAATTCCCTGTGTCTGTCTCTCTGCGTACCCTTCTAGATTTGGTGGAGCTGCTGGATTTTGGTGTACTGGGCAAGAAACTCTTCTGTGAGATAGCAAGGCCAGTATGGGGAGAGGGGAAAGAAAATCCTGCCCTCTCCCTCTTTCTGGTAGAGACTCAGTGGTCATACTAGTCTACAAAAGTGCTCCCAGCTTCTGTTCTTTGACCAATATGAAGCATAGAAGACTTAGCATTTAAAAGCCAACTAAAGGTGTATCCAATTTTTATTCAGCAAATGGCCAAATGCTATTCCAATTTCATTAGGGTAATTTCTTCAAATTCTATAAAAAGTAATGTGTTATAAGCACATTTCCCACTGATTTTAAAAACAAATTAACACCTTATTAGCTCTGTTTTCTGCCCCTCACTTTCTGTGATGATAACAACTAGATTGGAAGAGAAAGGGAGAAAACCAAATTCTCCCTGCTATATAAGGATGGGGAACATCTTTGTATCCTGTAATATTTCAAACTCATTATATTTCTCCTCAAATCATCCCTTTTCCAAACTGCCCTTTTATTATCAAGACATCATTATCTTTACAATCAAGATACTGAAGTTTGTAAATTCAAGGTCATCTTCAACTCTGCACTCTGCTTGTTTATAGACAGTCAAAGAAAGGGGGAAAGAGAGAGAGAAAAAGAGAAAGAGAGAGGGGGGAAGGAAAAAACAGAATAAATATCTGTAAGGATAATCTGCTAAAGGAAATAGGAGGGAATAGGATCAAGAGTTACACATGGGAGCAGATAGGGGACACAGTGGATAGTACACTGGCCTCAAGTCAAGAGGACCTGAGTTCAGATATGACTTCAGATACTTGCTAGGTAGTTGTGTGACTCTGGGCAAATCACTTAACCCTGATTGCTAACACATCCACCCACCTAAGCCCTCCCCCTCAAAAAAAAGTTATACTTAGAAGAGTTGATTTTGGTAAAAAGAAATACCACTTCTTCATTAGAAACTAAAGACAGAAAGAATAGGAGCTGAGGTCAGAGTTTTGAAATGTTGAAGAAAAAAGGAGCATATTGTGAATAACCTTTATTTTTTTCAGTGAAGTACAAAACAATGTCCTCAACCAAGAGAGGGTAGATGGAAGGGATGATGTGGGAGGCCTGAAAAGAGAAGAGAAAGTTTGTAACATTTGCACTGGGGCGTTTGATTGAGAGAATGAATGAAAAAGGCATCTATTACATCTTACTGTGTTCTAGGACTGTGCTAAGCAATGAGATATAAATAAAAAGAGAGAATTTCTGCTCTCAAGAAGCATTCTAATAGGAAGAGATAACACATTTGGGAAATCCTGGATGGGACAAGGGTGAAGTCCAGGGTATAGTTAGAAGTCAGGTTGGAAGCACCAAGAGATAAGAGTAATAGCATTCTGTCAAATATCAAGACGACTTTGATAGAGAATCAGAGAAGTAAAATAATAGCTAAATGTGGTATCCCTAGTTGAAATTAAACATATAAATTTGTAGCAGACCCAGCCAGCCAACTTATATGACTTCTTACAATGCTATTTAGCAATTTATAAGTACAAGGAGAAAAGATATATACTGTTCAAGATAGACTATGAATGTAACTAAGAAATATAAATTGGGCTGCTAGGTGGCACAGTAGATAGTATGTTGGGCCTGAAATTAATCTTCTTCCTGAGTTCAAATCCAGTCTCAGACATGTAATAGTTGTGTGATCCTGAACAAGTCACTTAACCCTGTATGCCTTAGTTTCCTCATCTGACAAACTAGAGAAGGAGATGGCAAGCCATTATCCGTATCTTTGCCAAGAAAACCCTAAATAGGGTCACAAAGAGCCAGATTGTACTGAAAAACAAGTAAATGACAACAACAAAAAATATAAAGTCCTGTGAACTCTCTAAAGAGTAGGGAAATGTTTCTAATTGGAGGCATAGGAGTAAGATATGGGAAGACTCAATGTTTTACCTGTATTAATATGCCCAACATAGGGAGCAGTCACCTGTTCATAGTGATGGTAATAGTGATGTTATATTGCTTTCAAAATCATGATAAAACAGTTTTGAAGGCAGGACTACAGCACTTGGAATAGTGAATGAATAATATAAGACTATGAAGAATATGAATGTTAAATTGCCAATAAGAGAAATGATTATTAAATAACCAATTACTAAGAAGATCAAGAGGTTTTGTTCTCTTTCTAGATCCTCTTCTCTGCTAGGTTAAATCAGCATCTGCAAGGCAATGCTGATAATGAGATTGGATTAACTTTCTCCTCAATCTAGTTCAGACCCCTCTTTAACACTGAGCTCACCCCAATTGGAGAGCCCATTCTGTTCTATCTGGCTTGGGTAGAAGGGTAGATCCTTTGGCCTGATTGTCTGGGATTCGGAGTAATCTGATAGTAAAAGTGACATAATCAAAGTCATATGCACAAAACAAATGTGCATAGCCTTCATTTGAGCAGATTTACTTCATTATGATATTCATTCCTATTCATTGTTAAACCAATCAGAGTTGTTTGAGGCCTGTTGTGAATCCCCATTCTTTCAAGGGCATGTAAGCATCAAAAAGTCACCATGATCAGTCTTTTGAGAGTGCCACTGACCCCTTTTATTGATTATCTATTAGCAATAATTAATAAAATGATTAATTACCCAGAAACTATGTCTCTCAATTTTTTTTTTTTTTTTTTTTTACATCTTGTTTAATGTCATAAGGATTCAGAAAAAAAAATAAAGGAGGATTGGACTAACCAATGGAAGAGATGAGCCTTGAAGGATGAGTGGAGTTTAAATAGGTAGAAAGAAGAGGAAGGTATTTCAGGGAGGTATGATGACATGAAAAAAAGGCAGGAACTAGAAAAGAGAATAATTCTAGCTTGATTAGGACAAATGTTTGATGTTAAAATAAGAAGCTGAATACAAAGGGCTGAGTCAGGATTACTAAAAGAAAAAAAAAAAAAAAGAAAAAGAAAAGACATGACATTGACAAATCCAGGACCACTTGCATACTAGCCCATGTCATGGAAAAATCACTGGTACTACAGTTAAAGAATTCAAGTCTTGTCACTAATACTTAACATGTATGTGACTTTAGACAAGTGACTTATTGTCCCTGGGACTCAGTTTCTTTATCTGTAAAATGAAAGGACTCTACTAGGTAACCTCTAACATCTACCTCTAGAAAGTTCCTTCAATTAAAAAGAAGGGGAATGGTTTGTTTTTTTTTTTCTCCTGAAAAGATGCTCCTTTTGCAGCACTTTTATGTAGCATTGAAACTGCAAAATCTATTCAATATCTCCTTAGTTTTTTTTCAGGTCATCATTTGCCAGTCAGTCCTGATGATACCAAGATGATGTAACAGGAGTAAAGAGTTATTATGGATGTCAGAACTTTCTATTTTAAATGGAGATAAGAAGTTAGTCACCCCCAAAGGACTGAACTGCCATCTGCAGAACATATTGACAGTGCAAGAATCCAATTTATCACTAAGAGTGAATAAACATATCTGAGATTTTTGGCTCAGAAATTCTATCCAATGTTTGGCATTTCAAGCTGCAGCTTTCTTTGTTGCTAGTGGCTGTATTTCAGAAAATTATTTCTTGACCAACTACAGTACCTTATGAATTTTTAAGTAATCGTGCACTCACAGCACCACCTAGGAGTAAAACTGTAAAAATACAACAAGATTAGGAATTTAACTGACCCTCCATAAGAGCAAGACTTAGGGATCCATGGGGAAAAAACCGGAAGAAGGAAGACCAAAAAAAATGTTTTTCCATAAAGAGACCTTAGGGCAGAAGAGTTCAAACTATAGGAGACAGGAATAGTAAAGAAATGGATATCCGAGATGAAAAAAAAAATAGAAAGTAGGAACGAAGGGGATCAAAAAGAAAAGAAAAAAAAACATTTTAAGAAAAGAGATGTTATAAAGGGGAGTTAATGGAATTCAATTTGGCTTAAGTAATGTAGAAACCTGTGGTTTTAAGAGAAAAAAGCAGTAATCCAAGTACTAAAGAGTAGATACCCTATTCAGTGAGTGTCCACATATCGCAAGCATGCAATGACAGTGAGCTTACTATTACAATGATTTCAGCAGACGTTGCCCACTATGGGTCATTGCGGGTTAGGGGAAATCTGTTGTTTTGGCACAATCAGTGACTGGCTTTCGGGAAGGAAAACAGAGGAAGTATTGAAATGAAGGATAGGGTAGAAATCTTATCTGACAAGGGGCTAATTCCTGATTATAGAGGCTTGACACAAAAGCGGACTGACCTGGAACTCTGTGGGTCTCTGGTTGTCTTTAACAGCTATCGGAGAACCAATGCCCATGGAGTACAGATCCAATTCCCTAAACTGTGAGGAGAGAGCTGGGAGCAAATCCTCTGTCCCTGGGGCTACTTAAGCAGCCCTAGATACACAATCCTCCCTAACTGCCATTAGAATTTGCTATCCTCCAAAGCTCTGGTCCTAGCTGTTAAAGGGACAGTGCTCCTAGCAGGGTACCTTTGAGGTGACTGACCTACAGCCACCATTGGAATAAATGCTTGGTACTTCAAAGGAATAGCATGTGACTCCCTTCACCAATGTATATTGCAATCTTCTTCACAATGTACTAAAAGATCTTGAAGCAGGAATATTGTTATGCTGCAGCCAGATTGGTTATATAATTTAGATTTAGAAGTAGGAGGGTCCTCAGATTTCATCTAGTTCAACTCTCTAATTTAATTAGGAATTAATCCTAATTAGGAATTAGGATGAGGAAATGGAGGCATGGGTACTGCAGATTACTTTCCAATCAGAAAGGTAGTCGGGGATGGGATTTAATCTTCCATGTAACTAGAGATAGGGAGACTTTTACTTTGTCCTTGGCTGAGCCAGTCCTCAGAAAGCAAATCCAAACCATCTCTAACTTGGTTGGATCTACCAGAATTCCTGAGCTTTTGAGAACCCAGTATCAGATCTATGCATACTATGAAGGATCAGAGAAAAACTTTAATGAGGCAGCTAGATGGCTCAGTGGATAGAGTGCTGGGCCTAGAGTCAGGAAGACCTAGGTTCAATTCTGGCTTTCTATTATTTAGTAGCTATGTGATATTGGGCTAGTCACTTCATCGCTGCCTTTTTCCACTAGAGAAGGAAATGGCAGATATTCCAGGATCTGCCAAGAAAATGGGCAGAATGGTCCATAGGGTCACAAAAAATCAGACATGACTGAACAATAAATCATCACAATAATATGCTATCTAAACTATATTCTAGTACTTCCCCCCCTCCAATCTCCTCATCTCTAGCACCACCCCCCACAAAAGAATTCAAAGTCTTTAGTGAATTTGATATTTTACCTTTTGGTAGAATATTTACTTCCCAAGCACAATATATATGAACCAAAAAAAGGCTGAAGTGTTATGGAAGTATAAGGTATTATTGTTGTTTTTCAAGTCTACTTCTGTGAAACTGTTCTTGAGTAGTTCAGGCTACCCCATCTCTGAATTCATGTAACAATTTATAATTTGTAACACATGTCAGAAGAGACCATTTGACACAAAGAGTCATGGCATACTTGAAGAATCACTGCCTTTGCAGTTGCTGATCCTGCTTAGGTAGAAACAGGGATTAGCAGTATCTGACACTCCCTTGCCACATCTACCATTCCCCCTTAACAGATAATCACTTTTAAGGCTCAAAAGCAAGGAAAGAAACAAGCATTTATTAAACTCTTATACTGTGCTAAGCACTTTTATCTCATTTGATCCTCATAACAAGTCTGGAATTTATATGCTGTTATTATTATTATTAACTCTGTACTTTCATTATCCCTATTTTACAGTTGGGGAAATTGAGGAAGGCAACAGTTTGTTAAGTGACTTTCCAAGGTCACTAGCTAGTAAATATGTGAGGCTGCATTTAGGTTTTCCTGCCTCCAGTCCCAGCACTTTATCCATTACATTACTTAATTACAATACAGAAGATATTTTGTTTATAAATTATGGATGGTCCCTGAAAATAGATATTGAAATAGTTCTGACTTTTCCCTATAGTGAGAGGAAAGGTGCTTCCAGGATAGAATATTGTATATCCTGTGACAAGTGCTTACTATGACAGATATTTTTGTTTAGTAGTTTTTTCTTTGTCACATTTGATCAATTAACAAGCATTACCAAGCACTGACATATATTAGGCTCTGCTATGAGTTCTGGGGATCCTGTTCTCAAGGAACCTGCATGCTAACGAGAGAAGATAATGTTTACACATGCAGGCATATACAGAATATGTACAAAATAAATACAAGGTAGCTTTGGAGGGGGTGTACCGGCTACTGGAGGACCAGGAAAGGTCTCATAAAGAAAACAGCCCTGTTTTGAATCCTGAAGAAAGGTACAAGGCATCAGTAAGGGGGAAGGTCACTCCAGAGAGGGTGGGGGTAGGGATCACTATTTCAAAGGCTCAGGACAGAAGATGGAGAGTCATGTGTATGAAATAATCAAAAGGGAAGGGAGGGGGAGTGAAGCACTGTTTACATATATCTTGAGCTTCCTGACTCTCAAATCATATACACACATAAATGTGTGTGTGTATGTGTGTGTGTGTGTGTGTGTGCTTACCATGTGCAGGGTATTATGCTAAGTGTTAACAGGTAATACATCATTTGGTATTCACAAGCTATTATGATTCCTATTTTACAATTGAAGAAACTGAGACAGAGGGTTAAGTGATTTCCAGGATCACATTACTTGCTAGTGTCTGAGGTCACATTTGAAATTAGGTCTTTCTGGCTCCAAGTCCAGTGCTTTCTGAAAGCCACCAGCTGCCCAGTAGGCTAGCACAAAGTGGATTTTATCATGCAAGAAGAGGAAGGGGAGGTAGGTTCTGAAGCACCTTAAAAGTCAGAGAGTTTATATTTGTTCCTGAAGGTAAAAGGGGATCTAAAGACTAAGGGACTGTGGAAATAGGCCAGGTGAGAGGTGATGGGGGCTTAGCCTGGGCTTAAACTAAATGTAAATGTAGGGGAAAAGACATATGTGAGATATGTGTTGGAGACAGAATTGACAGAACATGGCAATTGATTGGGCATTTAAGGTGAGTGACAGTAAGGAGGGGGAAGACAGTAAGAGGGGGAAGATTGTGAATCTGGAAAACTTGAAGGTTAATGGTGTCCTTGAGAGTAATTGGAAAGTTTGGAAGAGGTCTGAGTTGGGGGGAGGGGAGAAAGATAATTTAATGAAATCTGCAAGCTGTCACAACCCATCCAATTCTGTGTATCCTGCACAACTCACTCTGCCCCACCCAAAATGAAAATGGGGAAGACATCCTCTTATTCACCAGTCACTGTCCCACTCATGAATCACTGCCCTGGTGAACAGAGCCTATTTTCTCAGGACAATTGCCAAAGATACTTGGTGTGATTTGGGAGGCAGGGGGTCAATACAATTGGGGGAAGGGCTAGAATTTTCCCACTGACATCTGCACAGTTTAAGATGTGGGTGGCTGGTAGAAATAAAGCTAAAATTGGCCTTGGGGGGTTAACACTCACCTCTAAGGGCTGTTTGGGAGCTCATGCAGGAGGGTAGTAAGGAAAAAGGTAAGCATGGTTGTGTTGGGGACAGTTCATGAAAGTGGGATGCAATCCATCTTCCCAACCATTTTTCAGTTTGGTTGATCATACCCAAAGATTGAATCCTGCTGCAGTCTGTAGCTGGACTCCCAGTGATGAATCATGCTGGATTTAACGAGCTTAGGCCTCAAAGAGGAGAAGCCATCTGTTGCCACTTAAGTATCTGATGCCTTTCTGGTTTGGTAAGATTCTCCACTGGCATAGCCCTTTACACCTCAGGGTCACCTTTGCCTATAATGAGACACCATAGGAGGCGAGAGGTAGAGTATCATCATTATCACCATCCTTTTCTAGCTTTTAAGGCAAGCTCTTTTGCCACTCACTGGTCCAACCCTAATTTTATTTATTTCAGGGCAAATACTCATATTCTTGAGATATCATGCATCCTGATATATAGTCAGAAAAAGTTTCAGATCTGAGTTCTAATTCTGGCTCTGTTGCTTACTGTG
This sequence comes from Antechinus flavipes, assembly GCF_016432865.1. NCBI lineage: Eukaryota > Metazoa > Chordata > Mammalia > Dasyuromorphia > Dasyuridae > Antechinus > Antechinus flavipes. Next base: position 506,413,368 of record NC_067399.1, read on the forward strand.
TGACTTTTAATTTCTTCATCAGTAAAATGAAGTTAATAATACTTGACTCCCAAGTCAGCTCAATTGATACCTAGTTGTTAGCTGCTTGAAGCCAAAGACTAATTTATCTTTCTTTGTATCTGCAGTGCTTTGCACAGCATACTAGGCATTTAGTGTTTATTGATTGATTGTTCTGCTCTTCTTTCTTTACAGAGAACACATTAAAGCCTTAACCTTTCCATAAATGGAACTGCTGGCCTGGAATCCCATTCTTCTGAATGGTGAGTATCTCACATGGAACACTATTTCTGGCCAGGCCAACCCCAGAAATGCTTTCACTTACATCAGGCCATCTTCTTACCACTTCTCTTGTGTCTGACAACTTACCTCTCAAATCTCTCCTCCCCTACTTCCCCTTAAAATCAATAGTGTAGTTGCTACTAGAAAGGTAGGTAAATCTACTTCACAATAGTTCCACTTCTCCAGAACTTTCCAGACTACCAAAATCCCTTCCTGGCCACCACTCCCTTTTATTTATTGTCTTCAATTAGAATGTAAATTCCTTGAGGACAGGAATTTGGGTTCTTAGTGTTTACCATAGCAAAGGGAAATAGTAAACATTTAGTAAATGGTTTTTAACTCTCTCTTGGTAATACTTGTAAAAGAACTGTAAGTTGTAAAAGAATGTGAAAGTATTTTGAAATGATGGAGCATTATTTAAATACAAGACTTAATATTAATAAGGTCTCCAGCTTGACTAATTTCAAATGCTTTGAAACTGAATGGGATTGTTCATGTTATATATTCTTATGCTGTTCTTACCTATCAAGATTGCACCGCATATCTCAACTACATAAGAAGGGCAGAGAAAAGTGTCATAAACTCTCCCCATATATTGTTTAAAAATAAATGTGGAGGGGTGAGGCTGTGTAACTAAGGGGAAATCCCAAAGGAGTCTAAAATTGCAAGTAATATACCCCAAGTTGGGAAAGGGTATTTCCCAACTAGGGATATGTTCCAACTAACTAGCCTAAGGATGTTGTGAGATGGTTATAATCTGTAGAAATTCTACAGAGGAAGTAAGAACTGGGAGGGACCTTGGATTTCATCTAGTCCAATCCTCTTGTTTTACAAATTAAATATATAAACTGGAGAATACATAGAAAAAGTATACTTGCTACAGATAATATGATAGTCAGAACCAAAATCCACAATTGTAGCTGTGTTTTTTCCACTGTACCAAACTGCAGGACTGCCCAGCATGGCATGCTCTCATCACAAAAGATGCTATACACTATGAGCAAAGCAGGATTGAATTAGCCCAAAAGAAACATAAGATGTGCAAAATTAGAGAAGCTACCCCAAATGTTCATAGGAACTATTTGTGTCTGACCTTTGGCAGAGCATTCTGAGATCATATTGGTCTGATCAACCACAGTCAGATACACTGTAACTGGACTCTAACATAGTGATGTCATTTTGGTCCTCTACAAGTCTAAAAGACAACCATCACCATTACTGCCTTCTATAATTTAGATTTCAAATAAATTCTGAGAAATGTTAAAGAATTCTCTCCTGATGCTGTGAACAGAAAAGAACCCTTAATTCTGTGGCCCCTAAGTAAGATTCAGTATATCCAAAATAAAGCTTTCCCCCTGTACTTAAATCTTGCTCCTCCAAATTTCCTTCTTCAGAGGGTTCCACTATTCTCCTGGTCACCCAGATTTGTAATCTGAAGTAATAACTGACTCTTCTTTTTCTTTACCTCCTAATCCCTTAATATTCAACCAATTCCTAAGATGTGTAGATTCCATATCCATTAACATCTCTCATATGCATCCTGTTTAATTTGGCAACCTCACCTTAATTCAAGCCTTTTGATTGCAATATTATAATAGTTTCCTAATTGACCACACACTGAAGATTATCCAGTTTCTTCAATGCAGTCTGGTACAGTAGAAAAAATGTTGGCTTTGGAGTCAACCATATATTAACTGGTTCCATTTTAGTCAAATCATTTCACTTCTCTGGGCCTCAGTTGCCTTATTTGAAAAATTAACAAGTAAAATTAGGTAATTTCTGAGGTTCCTTCTAGCTATAAATGTATGTTACTTCTCTAATCTATTCTCCACATACTTACCAATCTAATCTTGTTAGGGCACAGGTGTGACCATGTCATTTCTCCACTCCAAAATTTTCAATTGTCCCTAGGATAAGATTTGAACTGGCATTCGATGATATGCATCCTGTTTAATTTGGCAACCTCACCTTAATTCAAGCCTTTTGATTGCAATATTATAATAGTTTCCTAATTGACCACACACTGAAGATTATCCAGTTTCTTCAATGCAGTCTGGTACAGTAGAAAAAATGTTGGCTTTGGAGTCAACCATATATTAACTGGTTCCATTTTAGTCAAATCATTTCACTTCTCTGGCCTCAGTTGCCTTATTTGAAAAATTAACAAGTAAAATTAGGTAATTTCTGAGGTTCCTTCTAGCTATAAATGTATGTTACTTCTCTAATCTATTCTCCACATACTTACCAATCTAATCTTGTTAGGGCACAGGTGTGACCATGTCATTTCTCCACTCCAAAATTTTCAATTGTCCCTAGGATAAGATTTGAACTGGCATTCGATGATATGCATCCTGTTTAATTTGGCAACCTCACCTTAATTCAAGCCTTTTGATTGCAATATTATAATAGTTTCCTAATTGACCACACACTGAAGATTATCCAGTTTCTTCAATGCAGTCTGGTACAGTAGAAAAAATGTTGGCTTTGGAGTCAACCATATATTAACTGGTTCCATTTTAGTCAAATCATTTCACTTCTCTGGGCCTCAGTTGCCTTATTTGAAAAATTAACAAGTAAAATTAGGTAATTTCTGAGGTTCCTTCTAGCTATAAATGTATGTTACTTCTCTAATCTATTCTCCACATACTTACCAATCTAATCTTGTTAGGGCACAGGTGTGACCATGTCATTTCTCCACTCCAAAATTTTCAATTGTCCCTAGGATAAGATTTGAACTGGCATTCGATGCCTTTTATAATCTGGTTCCTATTTATTTGTCCAATAAATAATTCCTAGCTTAATAAACCTTATTGTTCTAGTCAAACTACCTAATCTCTGAATTTGGCATTTTATTTCTGACCTCAGTATTTTCTGACAGACCAATTCCTCTCCTTTTTCTTCCAATAGCAGTAATAATGGTAGCTTTTAGTTATGTATGTACATATAATTCATTTTAAAGTTTTCCAAAGTAATTTTTCCACACCAGCCCTATAAAACAGTGAAGTATTATTTCTTAATTTTACAGATAAGGAAATTGAGGCACAGGAGTATGAAATGTCTTGCCCAGGGTCAAAATTGGGTTCTTAAATTATCACCTTATTCCCAGTGCAATATGAAGTTCACCCCTTCCTTTTTCTATTTCTCAGAATATATATACGCATATGTACTTCTGTACACAAACGTGTACACATATATGTTCCAATTTTTTCATTATTAAAATTTAAAACCATACTAGGATGTTCTATAAATACATATGATCATCACACACATAAGAAACATTTATTTATGTATTTAATGTATAGGAAATCAAAGACATGTGCATGTATGAAAAGTTATCGGAAATATGCATAGAAAATTAAATATGCAAGTGTATGTATAATTATCTTCCTAGATATACACATATGTATATATACAATTTCCTATGTCTATATATACACCTATGGGTGTGTTTAATGAGCATCCCCAAAGTCTTAGTTCCGTTTTAAGCTTTAAAAATGTAAAATTTGAGGGTCTTAATTAGGTGACATTTCTTTCCCATTACGCCCTTCAGACGCAGTGAAAGCACGCTAGGAAATCCTTTAAGGAGTTTGAGCTATCTGAGAAATTGGACCTCTGCGACTTTCCGTAGCCCATCTCGGAAACAGCCTGGTATTGTGTTCTTACCCTCTCTTCCTCCTTCTCCTCCTCCTCCTCTCTCTCCTCTAGTCCTTCGCTCCGCCCCTGCGCTCGCCCCCGCCCGGTCGCCACGCATGCGCCCGGGGAAGTCGCCTGTCCACATTACCCGCCTGGCGCCGGGAGGAGGAGCTTGTGCTGCCGCTGCCACCTCCACTTCGTCCCGGCGGGCGCTTGGTCGTAGGTCCTCGCCCGGGCCCAGCCGCGCTGCGCTCCTCATGAGCGGCGGCGGCTGATGAGGCTTCGCCCCGAGCGGAGGTGAGGTAAGCCCGCGGCGGCCGGCGGCCGGCGTCCGTCTGCGTGTCTGCTCCCGGCCTGGGCCTGGGCCTGTGAACCCAGGGGGACGGCCGCGCCCGGACCCCGGACCCCGGCCGCCTGCCAGATCGCAGGGAACGGGCCTGCGCCGCCAGGGCCGCCTGCTCGCCAGCCCGGGGTGCGGCCCTCAAAAGCTTCCCCTGCCGCCCCTTTTCCGCAGAGAATCTGGTTCCCCCCGGGTCCCTGTGTCCCCCACCCCCCACGTAGCCTGCAAGGGAGACAGGGAGTGGGGTGCAGCCCTTCCTGTAGGGCCCCCTCGCCCGGGTGCTCCCATGCTCCTCATTTCACCTCCTTCTTGGTCTCACCTTGATGGTCTCTTTCCTCCCATCCTTAATCCCTGAGTAAAGACTTCGTTTATTTCTCCTTCCTCCCCAGGAAGACAGGCCCCAATTTGTTCTTCCTTCACTCTCTCCCCCAATCCTCGATGTAATGTCTTGGCAAAAACTAAGGCGGTGCCCCCCATTTCTCTAGACTGCTCTGCCTAACCAAACCCCAAAGCTTCAGTTCCTTTTCCCTCTTCACCCCCTGCTCCTCCAGCACCCTTAGAAATAGCTGTCGGGGGAATGGGGAGGGTACTCCCTTCATCGTCTCCCTAGCTGCACTACCTGCCCTTAACTCAAACCTCTAGAATGGACTCAGAAAGCATCTTTGCCACCTCTATTTCCAGTTCAAAAGGGGACAGACCACTTAAACTTAATCATACAGTCCAAGCTATTCCCTGCTCCCAAAAAAATTCCACTTTGAAACATCTGGGTTTGGATTCAGAATGCTTCATTACACAGTTGAGTCCCCATTTTTATCTTTTCCTTTATTCCTTTTAGAGACACTTGGGCTTGGATTTAGAAGGAATGCACTAGATGTATTACCTTATTTTAGCTGTAGATGTAAACCCCAAGTGTTTTTCCCTTATTGCTTCTTATCCCAGAAGAAATATTAATCCTGAAACAACCAGATTGAAGACTAAGCGTGTAGCATTCATTCTTACTTCCTTCAATAACTGCCCTTTCAATTGTTCTTTTCCCCCTCCATTCCACTCAGTTACACAGACATTCTGGGCTTATTCTGTTTCCTCTTCTCTAAAAACACTCTAAACCAGTGGTCCTCAATGTATAGTCCAAAGAATTGCTGGGGTTTCTGAAACCCTTTCAGAGGGTCTACAAATCCAAAATTATTTTTTATTTCTAATACAGTAAATAGCTATAAATATAACCCATGTGAACAAAAACTCTTTGAACAGATCCTCGAGTTTTTTTTAATAACATGAAGATACTGAGAACAAAGGTTTGAGAACCACTGCTCTAAACCATTAGATGTGAATAGAGAGCAGGTTTCTCCTTTCTTTGATTATCCCTTCATGGTGTCTTCTTCCCGTCCCAATTCACTTCACCTGATTTCCTTACTCAAAAAATCCTTAATTTTGGATCAAACTGTTAATGGGCTTCTTCATCTTTGTAATTGCATGTTTTTCTTTTCTCCATCCAGTCACACTTTTCTCTCTTAGCCACAGCCTAGGAATGATCATTTCTCTCTCTAGGGGTGGGTTGGGAAGAGTGGGGCCCTTTCTATCTTTCATTGAGGGAGTTAAGTTTCTGGGCTTACCAGAGCCTTTTGCCTAAGATTTGCTCATGTATTTGAGGGCAGAGGTAGTCCTTTTTTCATATCTTCAGCCAGTAGCCCCTAAGTGTGTTCCTGGCCTGAGTTCATACTGGTATGCTCAAATATTGATATTTTTTGAAGTGGTTAGGCTAGCTATTAAATGTTTTTTTTTGCTCTTCATCTCCCTGATGTCATCCTTTCTTCCTTTTCTCTGGATCTCAGACAATTTAAACTTTGTCCTGACCACCAAGTCTCCTGAACCCTTCCATAGATATATTCGTGGTTAGGGTCACTGATTAAAATCTCTGGGTTTTGTATGGGAAGAAAAATAACTTAATTGTGGGCCTAATATTGTGTTTTTTGGACTTCCAGAAGACTTATAAAGTTAGGTGATTATGATGTAATTCCTCTCTCCCACTTCCACCCTTTTTTCAATGGTACTTTGGCCAATGTTAGTATTATTTTTAATGGCTTTTTCCCCTTTAGTGCAGCCAGAAGTTCTGGTAAGACATTTAAAATCAAGTTGGAATTTATTCTATCTAAATTAAATAGAGAAATTACAGTTTCTAATCTGGTGATGTTTAAGGTTTTCTAATGGAAAAATTCAAGGCTTTTAAAATAGATATTTACCTCTTCTCATTAACCTGGTATGTGCTTGATATGTAGCCAAGTATTGGAAGTTAGTGTTGAGGTACATCTGAGCTACTGATCCAATAAGCAGGTGAAATAATTACTTACAGTACAGATTTTCAATACTTCCCATTGTCAAGCTGAAATCTAATTGAGCTGCAGTAGAGATTTTTTTTTCCTCATCTGCAGTATGAGTCTTGATTGCAGAGTATCAGTGCAGCATTTTAAGCTTTGCTACAGAAGGCAAAGCAGTTGAAATTCCAACACAAAGCTGACTTTGGCTTGTGCTTTTCAGCTGTGTTTCCTGGTTGTCTCATAAGCCAATGAGCTCTGTTTGCTAGGGAAACATTCTAAAAAGCATCCTTATGCCTATAGTCTGGAAGCTGTAGCTGCAGATAACAACCATAAGGCTTTGATAGTACACTGGGCTTGTATTTTAGTGTATCTATTTAACTTTTTCATATAGTATGTGTCTTGGATTCGGGGTGACTTCTGAAACACTGGGATTTATTTTCTCTTGTCACTTAGTTTCCTATCTTATGAATTTAAAAACAAAGGGGGGGAACCCTTTAAAAATAATTTTTAAAGAAATAATTGGATTTCAGCTATTCCCAAGCAGCATTCTTAGACTTTTGAATAACAGTGAAAAATGCCTACATAATTTGGGATATTACCACATATGGAATACAAGGATAATTCAAGGATAACTTGACATGAATAATTTACTGAAAAGTAGGAACAGGAAATTTAAGATTACTATATGATTTCTCTAAATGAATTTATTTCAATTATAATTTTATCATTAACCCGACAAATTTTTGTATGATAGGGTTCTATATTATGGCTAAATATTTATTGACTTTTTCTAGATCTTGCTATTTTAAATAAAATTTTCTTTTAACAGCGGTTGTCCCTGCTTCTTCCTATTCCTTTTACAGGTTCAAATTATCAAACACAGATTTTCTTTTCACTATTGAAGCATTCTGGTTGATCATCCCTTCATCCCTAAGCAGTGCCTCAGTCTAACTTGATAGTTTCAGAACCATGGCAACAGAAGAAAAAAAACCAGAAGCAGAAGCCACAAAAACACAATCTACACCTTCCTCATCAACCAATCAGAGCAAGGTGTGTTTTTAATCGATCTTATATACTGTTAGGTGAGATTAAACATGTAAAGACTTAGTTTGAAGTAAGAGTAATCCAAAGGTGGGTATGTTAGCTAAACTCAATTGATTGCTAGATTTTCAGCGTATTTTTTACACTCAAAAATCTAGTTAGTCCTATAAATCAGGGCTTGCTTTATGGTTTTGTTGATTCTGTAGACAGTGATGAGAAAAAAGTTAATAAAAAAGATTAAACTTAAAAATATGTCATGTGTACATTTTTTTTTTCCTCTCAGAGAACAGGTTATTAAATAAACATTTACCAGCACACTGAGGTTGATCTTTTAGTCACTTAAAATATTGTAGAAAATTATTGGGGTTTTTTTTTTTTTTTACTTAAAATAAAATGCTGTTGATGATACTTTTGTACCCATTCTGACTTTATAAGGATCATGGTTGACCATAATCATTTTCTGATGTTTAATTTTGTTCTTTCTAGCCTGCACCTGTAAAGCCAAATTACGCATTAAAGTTCACACTAGCAGGACACACTAAAGCTGTATCTTCGGTAAAGTTTAGTCCAAATGGAGAATGGTTAGCAAGTTCTTGTAAGTATAGTCCCAGTATCTAATTTGGTTATTGAGAAAATTGAGGCTGGGGTTTCAGTCTTTGAGATACTGCTGATTTAGCAATTCTCATATTAAATTATGTTGTTCTTGTCAGATTGTTGACAATCTGAGCTGAAGAGACCTCAGGTTACTTTAGTCTATCTATATCTAAATAGGAACTCTGGGAGAATCCACTTTGTTCTGAGAAAACTCACTCCCCTTTTGGCTAACTCCAGTTGTTACATATAAAGTATAAATTGAGCTCTTATCTCCACTTCTGTCCTATGGAACCAATGAGAAGTTTAATTTCTATTTTATATGATAATCTTTAAACTACCTTAGCATGTTGTGTTTGGAGCTTTCCAGGGATCTTACAGACAATATAGTCCAAGCCCCTTATTTTACAGATGAGGAACCTTAGCTCCACAAGGGTAAGTGACTTGTTACAGGTTCATAGCTAATGGCATAATTATGCATCATTCCCCAAGACTTAAGTTGAACGTTTTTCATTGTGCCATTCCAACATTTCAGTTGCTCCAATGACATAAAATTAAGGTGCCTTTTAAAAAATGTGTCCAAATTTGGATAGAGAGCTTCAGATAGTCATGTTATGCTTTACTTTGGTTTTTTCCTTTGTTCTAATAGAAGCATAATGTCCAGGCTAAGATGACATTCTTCTGCTAAAGTTAGACCCAGGTAATGTTTCAGTGTATGGAGATGACTGGGTTCTTGAAAATCATTAGTAGAGCACTCACTGCAGCAGAACTGATCCAGTTAGTTGGGAAGACTTTAAATATAGATCTTAAGGCCCTATCTGAGAATCAATATAGCTTAAGTCAGAAGGCTGACTACCATTTAGACCATAGCAAATCATGAGTACCATCCACTAAGGCAAAGAATGATTTCTATTTGTATTGATTAGGATGCCCAGATCAATGAAATTTTTGAACCCCAAAGTAAGATGAAATTAATCTTTTTCAGCTGCTATATTATCCTGCCTCATGTAAATGAGTCTCCTAAAAACTCTGAGATCTTTTATGTTAACTATTGTATATCCATATTTTCATTCTTTACTTTGTAGTTGTATTTTTTTTTCACCCAAGTATACAACTAATTCCAAATAAACTTAACCTTAATAGATTTGGCTAATTGTTCTGCCTTTTTTGTATCCTGTGTCTTTGCCCTTGTCAGGCTTTTATCATCCTCGTTCATTGATGAAAATTGATTAAAATGTTGAACACTGCACTGGGGAATTCCATTTAGACATCTCCCTTCAGGTTACTTTAACTTAGAAGTAACATTCTTTCAAATCTAGTTAACGTGGATCCTGTTTTTAGAGTACCCCTAAAAAAATTAGTCATCACATTAGGTCTTAGTTATAGAAAACTGGAGACAGACATTTAAATCTTATTTGATTTATTTCATACTTGAGGTGTGAAATGAAGAATTACTGTTCATACCCAATCTGTAGTCTGAAAACTCTTAGGAACAGTTCTACCTCAAGAGGTATGTATTGTGTACTTACACTGAGAAATGTTACAGTTTTCCTTTTAATCTTGGTACTTCAGGTACAATTATAAAAAGTCTCCTCACTGTTTGCCATTAATCTAATTAATAAAGGGATAAATATAGTGACAAAGCAAATATTTTGCTGTAGTCAGAACACCTTTTATCCTACTTCAAGGTAGACTCTTCACCAGAAGCTGGAGGTAGGGAGATTACCTGACAAGGTAGCTCTTAGCATCAAGTGAAACCATATGAAAGCCAAAGTTATTATCCATCTCTAATAGACTAACAATAAATATTTTTGTCTTTTAGCTGCAGATAAGCTCATTAAAATTTGGGGAGCATATGATGGAAAATTTGAGAAAACAATATCTGGGCACAAACTGGTAGGCTTTTTTTTTTTTCCAAAAAAAAAAAAAATAGCTCTTTCGAATTTATAAAATATAAGTTGATGTATTATAGTAGAATTTGTAGTATAGTACAGTACTTGTAGCATAGTATAGTATAGTATAGTAGATTTGAGGAGATAAGAGCATTTTAAAGCTTAAAAGGGTGGTCTATTGGCTTCAGATTTAGGAGTGAACTAATTTAAAGCTTTGCTATATTTTTGTCTGTCATTTTTTGCAGCTGTTAGGCCATTTCATGAATATTTCACCAGTATTTTCTAACTTTCAACAAAGCAGCTAAATTTGGTGTCTTAGCATTACTTCATATCTCTAAGAATATAACACTTATGTATTAATACATTAGCTAATCCTTTTCTGGCAATTAAGTGACTAGTGATTATTTATGTATTTAAAATTGATATCTCTTGCCTTTCTTACTTGGACATTAATCTGCTTTTTCCTTTCCTTTTTTTTAAAGGGAATTTCGGATGTTGCCTGGTCATCAGATTCTAATCTTCTTGTGTCTGCTTCTGATGATAAAACTCTTAAGATATGGGATGTTAGTTCTGTAAGTAGTGAGTTAGATTCTACATAAACCCTTTCCCTTTCCCCTCAGGTATTATTGACTTTCTATAATTGACAGATGGACAAGAGATTTAATATTTATAAGCAGTATATTTTAGGGCAGCTCTCTTTCCCCTTTCTGGGTAAATAAAAAATGAAGTACTTCCTTTTTTTTTTTTTTTTTTTTTAATTGTAGTAAGTTTATTTTTAATACACATTGCTTTATGAATCATGTTGGTAGAGAAAAATCAGCAAAAGGGAAAAACTATGGGAGAGATTAAAAAAAACAAAACCAACAACCCAGAAAAGAGAAGTGAACATAGCATGTGTTGATTTACATTTGGTGTTGATTTACATTTAGATCTTTTTCTGGATACAGATAACATTTTCTGTCCAAAGTCTTTGGATCACTGAACTGCTGAGAAGAACCAAGTCTTTCATAATTGATCATCGCACATTCTTGCTGTTATTGTGTACAGTGCTTTCCTGGTTCTGCTTGTTTAGCTCAGCATCATTCATGTAAATCTTTCCAGGCCTTTTTATAATCAACTTGTTCATTTTTTATAGAATAATACTATTCCATTACTTTCATGTTCCACAGCTTGTTTAGCCATTCCCCAGTTGAGGCTCATCCAATCCTTTTCCAATTCTTTACTACCACAGAAAGAGCTGTTACAGATATAAAATGAAGCATACACAAAGGGACCTTGGGTCCACTGGCTCAGCTCTGTGATACAGCATCTGTAGGAATGAAGTATGAAGTTGAAAGAGATTCTAGATTCTAAGTTTAATTTGAATAAGGATTTTTTTTTTAGGTAAATGCTAATATTTTGGGAAAAAATAACTTGGATTAATGCTTTTATTTTTAGGGAAAGTGTCTAAAAACACTGAAGGGTCACAGTAATTATGTCTTTTGCTGCAACTTCAATCCCCAATCCAACCTCATCGTTTCAGGATCTGTAAGTTTTTAATTGTGGCATATAGATTGTATATGAACATGTACATATAGATGTATATGAACAGGCCGTTTTCTATCATAAAATTTAGTTTTTAATCATTTGGGGGAATAAAATGGGCATCATTATTGTCTTTTGCTGTCCAAAGCATAAAAGAGGTTGCCATTATTATAGAAATTTCTATCTTGACTGTTTAAAGTTTGCTTTTCTCCTTTAGTTTGATGAAAGCGTAAGGATATGGGATGTAAAAACAGGAAAGTGCCTCAAGACATTACCTGCTCATTCTGACCCTGTTTCAGCTGTAAGTCCTCTTATATACATTTCAACTTTCATTTATGACAGTACATCATGGCACAAAAGGCAGGAAGACCTGCATTCAAGTCTTATAAGCAATTCATATTGCCTATGTGACCCTAGACAGAATAATTTACCTACCACTCGATGTCCTAAAAACTTTCTTAAGACTACAAGTTGCTGGTTTTCATTGGCAAAAAGGAGTTTCTTCATTGAGAGTTCCCTATGTGAATGAAATTATAAGTTTGATTTTTAAAAATGAGAGAAAAATCCATAATTTATGGACTTAATAGTCAAGTCTTTTTTATTTACTTGAAGATAAAGCCAGAGTCAGCTAGATAATCCAGTGGATAGAGCACAAGATGATTCATTTTCATAATTTCAAATCTAGTCTCAGACACTTATCAACAGTGTGATCCTGGGCAAGTCACTTAATCCTGTTTGCCTCAATTTCCTCATCTGTAAAATGAGCTGGAGAGAAGAAATGGTAGATCACAGTAGTATATTTGACAACAAAACTCCAAATAGAGCCATAAAGAGCTGGATACAACTGAAAAATAGCTATACAACTACAACAACAATAAAACCCACGAAACTAAGAACTAAGCATTAAACCACATAATTAAAATTTATTTATATGAACATCGATCAATTTTTTTATGCCTTGACTTGCCCATCTATAAAATAGGAACAAGGGGAAACCCATTCATAGCATTTGGAGAAAGTGAAATAAGATAAAGGTAGGAAAGCATCTAGACTACAAGGTATTCTTAACCTTGCTTGTGTCACAGACCCTTTTGACATTCTGATAAGAAACCTACAGATCTATTTTTCAAAATTTCCTAAATATGTAAAGCAGATAGGATCACAAGGAAATTATTATGTTGTTATCAAAAATTTTTTTAAGAAAAATTCACAGATTAGATTAAAAACTTCTGCCCCTAAGTAATTAGTAAATTTTTAAAGTGCTTGACAAATAGGGTAGAGTGGATCATTAGCCAGTGTTGCTAGGGTGATGTGGAAAGGACTTCAGGGAACATGTAGAATTTCATCTAAGCTTGTAAATTTCATAGACATAATAGGAAAAGGACATGAGCAGAGCATGGTATTGGGAATAATGGCCACTTTGGGTGGGATGCATAGACCAACCAGAGGTTAAGTAACTTGCCCACACTCACATATCTACTAAAGAGTTTTAGCATTGCTCTTTGACCAAAGAGATATGTAATATTGATATCTTTTACATGAGACCTACTTATCTTTGACAGAGGACAAGGTTTTAATTTCCAAATTTCCAATTTTAATTTCCAAAGAGAAGTGGAGATAAATTTCAGTGCCTTAAATGGAGAGACTGAAGCTAAAATAAGCATTCTATTCATATTCCAAGTTGAGAGGGTAATTCAAACCCAATCAGGTGATTCTTTGGACATACTTATTCTAATGTAAATAGCACTCCCCTGGGAAAATATGGAATGGGAGGGTGATGTAATAGAGTTATTTGCATACATATCTGTCTTCCTTGGCAGATGATAAAAGTTAGGACTACCTTTAGATTTTCTCAATAAATATTTACTGAATCCTAGACTAAATTAGGTATGCCAATAAATGAATACCAATAAATTAGGTATACCAAATACATTTGTCTATGTGTACTATATTCCTGAAACATAATGGGCATACTATCTCTGAGGAAAGAACTTAAATTCTACTAGAAGTAGCATGTTTCTTTTCTTTTTCTTTTTTAAAAATTTTTTATTAAAGCTTTTTATTTACAAAGCATATGCATGAGTAATTTTTCCCACATTTTGTTTCAAATTTTCCCCTCCTTCCCTCCACCCCTTTCCCTAGATGGCAGGTAATCCAATACATGTTAAATATGTTAAAATACATGTTACACCCAATATATGTATACATATTTATATAGTTATCTTGTTGCGCAAGTAAAATCAGATCAAGAAGGCAGAAAAAGAAAAACTGAGAAAGAAAACAAAACGCAAGCAAATAACATAAGCAGCATATTTCAAAATAATAGAAAAATTTTAGGAGGACAAGAGTATTAATAACTAGAGTAACTAGGTGGTGCGGTGGATAGAGTACTGAGCATGAAGTCTTGAATTCAAGTCCAACCTTAGACATACTAGTTATGTGAGTATAGATAAGTCACTTAACCTGTGCTTGTCTCAGTTTCCTCAACCATGAAATGGGGTTTGTAAAAGCACCAACCTTCTAAGATTGTTAAGGATCAAATAAAATAAAATAATATTTCATATTTCAAGAGTGCTTAACTAGGATTTAGCACATGGGTACTACATAAAATGCTAGCAGCTGCTGCTTCTATTACTACCACTGCAATTATTATTAGGAAAGACTTCATGTAAGACATGGCACCTGAATTATATTTTGAAAGAATTTGTAGATTTTTCAACTTAAAGATGAGGAAGGAGTACATTTTCATGCATGGGGAACCTATTCATGCAAAGGCACAGAGAAGTGAGATGATGGCCTAAGTGGGAGTGAGAGTAATATGAAATAAGTTTTGAAAGGCAGCTGAAAGCTAAATTATAGAGAGCTTTAAAATACTAAGCTGAAGATTTTGTATTTTATTTTAGAGGAAATAGAGGGCCATTGGAGGCTTGGAATAAGGAAGATAGGGCCAGCTTTCTTATCAATATTAACTTGTGGCTTTTTGGAGGATAAATAAAGAGAATAGAAAGAGAAAAATGAATTAGGCTGTTAAGTTATTCAAGTGAGAAGTGATGCCATGAACTAGAGTAGAAGTTTTGAGTCCAGAAGAGGGGATGATGGATATAGCATTTAGAGTTAGGGTCAAAGGACTTGGCAATTGAATAAATAGAAGGATTGAGAAAGAGTAGAGACTTGAGGATGACCAAGGCTCTAAATCTTAGTAACTAGAAAGATGGCAATGTTAAGACAAAAAAGTAAGCTTGGAAGAAGTTGGATTTTGGGGGTGAATGGGTAGTGGGTTGGGGATGGGGCCATGATTTTGTCTCCTATGGGACTTCTAGATGAAAATGTGTTTAGGGAGTTGGTTGTGTGGTAGAATTCAGAAGATGAAAAGTAGATATATAAATGTGGGAATAATCTATCTAAAGGTGATAGTTGAGCTCATGGTAGGTGATAAGATTTAACAAGAGAGTGAAGGGAAAGAACCTTGTGGGATATCCTTAGAGGGCATGAAGAGAAGGATGATTTATTTGAGAAGACTGGAAAAGAACAGCTTAGAAGGAGAACCAAATATTGAGAGAGAAAAATGTTTTGAAAGCTCACAGAGGAAAAAGCATGTGAGAGAATCCAGGAGTGGTTGTTTGACAGCATATTATTCAACAGTGTCTGGAACTGTAGAAAAATTGGGAAGGTTGGGCAGTTAGTAATAGTTATTAGATTAAGCAATTCATGTAAGTTCATGGAGAATCATACAATAAACTAAGTCATAAATCTATTTTTAAAATTATTTACCTGAATTACAGCTCTAATGTCAATTTGTACAGCATCTGAGATATCTGAGAGTTAAAACTTTTAAGAGCTATTTTGTTATAAAACAGTCTATAAATGGATGGATTTAAAAAAAAGTGTTTGCTTTATCTCTTTTTCATTTTTAGGTTCATTTTAATCGTGATGGATCCTTGATAGTATCAAGTAGTTATGATGGTCTCTGGTAAGTATAAACTTTGTTTTAGCCTTTGCCTTAACACGATTTCTTTGCACATATCAGAGTGATAATTATAATGTCATTGAAAAACACAGGTCTGACAGAAGATAGCATGATTCAATAGAAAGAATATTGGATTTGGAATTATTGGATGTTGGTGTTTGAGTCTTGATCTCTGCTGCTACTACTTCTGTGACCCTGAGCTGGTTATTTACTTCCTTGATTCTCGACTTTCTCCTCTATAAGAGAAAAATTGCATTATACCTCTAAGGGCTCTTTAAAGTCTAAATCCATGATCTAAAATTGTAAGACTGATAAATGAGATTTAAAATATTCCCCCAGTAATCAATCATTAGAGGATAAAAGTATTTAAAAGTGAAAATGTAAGCTATTAACAAAAAAATTATTCAGATTCCTTAGTAAACAGTGAAAAGCAAATCAAGACAATTTTAAGATCTCCTAACATCTATTACAGTCACAAAAAATAACAAAAGTGAAATTCATTTTATGACAATAGGTGTTCTACATTAGTAGGGCTTTTGAATAATGCAAACATTAAATACAAATTACAATGAATATTCCAACATACTGTTGTCTAAGACTTCATCCTTAAACTCTTATAAATTAAGATTGGCAAAGACAATAAACAGAACAACAGTTAATGTGGAGTCACACTAATCATGGAGCTGTGAATTGGTCCAAACAGAAAAATAATCTGGAGTCATATGAGAAAGAGACTTAATGGGTCCTATCTTTTGTCCCAAGGACCTAGTATTGAGCAGGTACTCCATGAAGGCACATAATAGATCCTATTTTTAATAAAATATTCGTGGCATTCTCTTTGTTAGCAAGAAACTGGAAAGAAAATAAACTAGGGTTGGCTACACAAATTGTGATATGTGAAAATAATACCATAAACAATGAAAAGTGAGTTCAGGGAAACAAGAACACTCGTACAGTGTGATGCAGAATAAAGAAAAAAGAAACAAGAAAATATTTTATAAAATGGCTACAATACTGAAACAGTATTAAACAAGTCAAGCAGTGTTTATGAATAGGCTTGAAGAACATTCCTCCCAGGTGGTGGGCTATAGATGGTAATGCAGAATTCATTGCCAGACAGGATTTTGGCATTAATTAACTTGGACTTAAATGTTTTTTCTTTTGCTGGGGGCAATTAGGTTGGTGTATTGATTAGTGCTGGACTTGTAGTCAGATAAATCAGAGTTCAAATTCACCTTCAGACACAAGCAATGTGAATGTGATCTGGAGCAACTTAATGAAAGTTAGTTTCATTGTTAAATGGAAATAAATAATAATAAAAAGAATAAAATGGGGATAATAGCACTTACCACCAAAGTTGGTTGTGAGAATAAAATGAAATTTTTGTAAAGCTCTTTGAAAATCTTCAGTTGCTTTAAAAATGCTAGCTATTAATGTTTTAATAAGGTTCAGTTGCAGGAGGTGGAGAGTTAAGAGAAATTGACAAGTGTATAAAGAAAAGGCAACAAATTGAAAAGGAAAAAAAATTTTTTTGTAAAAATATTCACAGTTGCACTACGTATAAAGGCAGAAAAATAAAATCAGACTGTTCAGTCATCAAGAATGTCTTGACTATATTAGATTGTGTTATAAAAAAATTTAAGAGCAATTAAAAAAAATGAAGCATTTGAAGAACTAAGAAGGATTTTGGGGAGGAGGTCAGGACTATAGGTACATATACTTATTAAGTAATTGTCAAAGCCAAATATAGTATTTGATTACTTGTTTTTTAAAATAGTTATTTAATGCATCAAAAACTAAAATAATTTAGGGATGGATTTTTATTATTTTGGCTTATAATTTAATCCTTAAAATATAAAGACTTAATTTTTTTATATCATATTAACTTACTTTTTTTTCCCCCCCCTCAAAAGTCGAATCTGGGATACAGCATCAGGTCAATGTTTAAAAACACTTATTGGTAAGTAAACAGTTTACTTTTGTTTTGTTTGTCTGTAATGATTCATGATTCCTGATAAATTTTTTCTTGTTCTATTCTGCTTCTATTCCTTTATACTTCTCTTTTAAAGAATGAAGTTAGTTAAAAGAAATCTTATGATAATAACCATTCTTGACTTGGTGGCTTGAAATGCAAATAGAGAGCTTGGTTTTGACTTCTATTTTTCTTTTCTAACTTCTTTCATTGACATTTCTTGGGGCTGGTTTTGTTGTATCTCTTCTTTACATCAGATCAGATTTGAGATTGGTGTATTTTTAGTGTTTTCCCTTTATTTTTCCCATTCTTTTCCCCAGGAATTAGTTGGATCTTTAAGTTACACAAAAGAAAATTCATTTTTATTTCAAATTACCTCAGTTTCTTGTGTATCACCTGAGAAAATTCTCGTTAATTTCACCCTCCAACAGTCATCCTTCTGAACACTGTATCTTTAACGTAGCTTATAGTTGATCAAATGATATTGATGTGTTCGTGCTCTGCTAGACTCGGGGAATATAAAGGGGAAGAAGACTTGGTTCTAGCTTCTAGGACTTGACACGAGTATAGAATTTCTCCCTTAGAATTTTCCCCTTTCTCTGATCTTGAAGTGATATTTTAATAATTCTGTTTGTGAAAATGGCATCCCATTTCTCTTTTAAGAGGCAATTTTTATTCTTCACTTTTTTTTCCCTAATAGATGTTTTCTGAGATCACTAGCAATAATCTCCAGTCCAGACATAATGGTCTCTTCTCACATTTCTCCTCTGTTATTTCTTATTGCTGGTTACCCATCATTGTTGTCCTTGTTTTTGTCTTTTTCTCTTCCCATACCATTAATTTTTACTTGTTCCTGGGGTTATTGTAACATTGTTTATTTTCTGATAATCTATATAACTTTCTGTCTCAGGCCTGACTTCTCTTTCCCTTTCTTTATGAAAGACCTTTATATTTGTGTAAAAATTTCTTTTGAAAATTAGAAATACACATTTGAAATTGAGCAAAATATCCTTTTGAAGTCTCCTCTTCTTTCTCTTCCCAGTTAGCAAACCTTCTTTATTTTTTTCCATATTGGACTCTTTATTAAATATTTTAGTCTATTCTTGGCTGTATATCCACTCAGAGTGCTCTGTGTCACTCCCTTAATCTATATTTTCCATCTATATATTCTATATCTTCTTTGTCCCTATACATACATTAATGTTAATTAATACTTTCTTGTAGTTTCTGTATGAAGAAAAAAACATGCATTGCTGCACCATATTACCTACTGCATATCTACTGTGTCCAGGCTTTTGTAGCACTCATTCTGTATTTTTTTCCTCTCCCTATCCCAACTCTATTAAAGTCTTTTGTCAGCTAATATCTTTGATAGTTTGTTAAAAGTTGGGACAAGGGAGATCCAAAAGAAACTGCCTACTATATAATTTTGCGTAGACTTGGCTTCAGGGGATTACTGAAATAAAAGGATTCTGAAAAGCCCTTCTGAACTAGGGTTCAGAGGTCTGGAATGTAGTCTTTCTGTGAATAAACTTGATGATAGAATAAATATAGTCATTCTGAGCCCTATTTCTCTTACCTAGGTAGAAAACAGGAGTGAAGTTCTACCTAACTTTGCTCCAGCTGCAATTCTAAATTCTAGTCTTTATTCTTTTAATAAATTAATTCATCTTTCTTTATGTTAATTTTTAACTGATAACTTTTAGAAAGTTAATTAACCTGCCTTGAAAATTCAAGTGCTGTGCTTTTTGGAAACCTAATGCATCTTGATTTTGAGGATATGGACCAGGGTGTGATGTGGGGAAGTAGAGAAGTTTGTATTCTTGTTTTGTAAACCATTGTTATCATGCAAATACATCTCCAGAGATGTTTTGGAACATATTTTCTTACGTGGATCCCAGATAATATTGACATATACGTAAAATGCTTCTTAACATCTTAGACTCTCTTGCTTAGGTTTTAGCAAAGGTCTGTTTTAATATTTTTATAGTCAAAATTTTGTCTGTCAAAGATTTGCTTTAAATTAAATCTCACTTCTCAAAAACCATTTATTTATTTATTTGCTGTGGCTTGCCCAAGGTCACAGCTAGGAAGTGTTAAGTGTCTGAGGCCAGATTTGAACTCAGGTCCTTCTGACTTCAGGGCTGGTGCTCTATCCACTGTGCTGCTTAGCTGCTCCTTAAATTTCATTAAAAAAAATTATCAAGTGCTTTTTTTCCTTTTTATCTTTTCCCCTTTCCTTGAAAAAACAAAATCTTGGAATAAATAATTCTATTTAAGCAAACAAATCCCCATGCCGATCATATCTCAGGAAAAAGATACCTTTTTCTACATATTAGACTATCAGTTCTTTATCAGGAGGTAGATAGCATTTCTCATCATTCTTCTGAAATTATAATTTATCGTGTTGGTGGTTTGTAAGTTTTTTTAAATTGTTTTTACAGTGTTGATGTTACATCTCATTTTATTCTGCATCAGTTCATATAAGTCTTAAGTTTCTCTGAAACCTTCTCTTTCATTTCTTACAGCACAATAATATTTCACTATACTGACCTACTATATTATGTTTAGCCATTCATTTTTTGATGAGTATTCCCTTAATTTCTATTTCTTTGCCATTACAAAAAGAATTGTTATAATTTTTTTATATATATAAGACCTTCCCCCCTTCTTTGGTTTCTTTGAGGTATAAGCCTTGTAGAAATATTGCTGGATTATTTAGTAACTTTTGGGGCTTAGATCCACATTGCTTTCTATGATGGCTATGCTCATTTGCCCTCTACCAATGTGCTGGTTTTGCTACAGTCCCTCCAATATTTATCATTTTAGGCAGTAAGCCACTTACTTGTGAATAGAATGTTGACTTGGTGTCAGGAAGATTTGAGTTTAGATTCATCCAGCCTTTACTTAAATAGCTATATGATTTTGAGCAATTCACTTAACTTTTTTCTTCCATCTATAAAAATGAGAATGACATCACCTCCCTCATAGGATTGTTATGAGGTTCAAATTAGTCACCTTAAAATAAAATGCTTTGTAAACCATTGGGTATAAGTATTAACTCCTATTATGTTTTTGGTTTTTTATTAACTTTGTAAATCTGGGTGTGAGATAGAACCTTAGAGTTGCTTTAATTTGCGTTTCTCTAATTTTTTGTGATTTGGAACATTTTTTCACATGGCTAAAGATAGCTTGGCTTTCTTCACTTGAGAACATATTTTTATTATATTGTTTTTATAGAACTATCTCTTATAGGTGAAATGGGCCCTCTTGACAATTGAATATGGGTTTTAATATCATTAAAACCAACACTAGCTTTTAATCTAAGCTATTTTGTTGTTAAATTTGAAAGCTTCTTAAGAATTAGATGTTTTAGTTGTAGAAGTTTTACTATAATTGGTATTCGTGCTAAGCAGTGTGGGGTGTCTGCCAAAGAAATGCTTGTGTTCTTTCGTTTTAAGTAGAATGATATAGAATAGATTAAATGAACATTTAACATAGGGCATTATATTTGAATTCTTTACACCTTTTACAATTTATCCCTCATTTTTGAAGATTGATTGGTAATTTTAACCTACTGGAAAATGAGTTTCAGTATTACTTGAGGCTGAGTATGTATGGTACACAAATACTCTGGGTATACTTTTTCACTTTTAAAATAGATTGTAAGTAAAAGGGTAAAATTAGTCTTAGGAATCCAGTTTTTGTGAGAAAAAAAACTTAAATGTTTCTGTCCACAGAATTAAAGAATTAATGATATTATGACATTTGGATCATACAGGAAATCAGGATAGCAAAAAGGTCAGCCTTGAAGTCAGAAACATTTTTCAAATCTTTTTAAACTGGCACTGTTTTTCAAGTAGTTTGAGTCTATAAGTCAGTGCTTGTATTCTTTTCTCAGGATCATTCCTAATATCCTAGAGTTAGAGGTGGACCTAAAAGAATATTGAGTTTAATAATCCCTATTCCAATTTTATAGTTTTGGAAACTGGGGCTAAAGATTTAAGTGACTTGCTAGGGTCACATAATAAGGGTCAGAGATAGAATTTGTATTGAGGTCTTCCTTCCTTATCTGTCCATTATCCCCATACTGCTTCAGTCGTTCAGTGGTAAAGTGTTAAGTAGACCCAGAATAGTTGAGACAAAGATGGAGTAATTCATATGTAATGCCCAATAGGAAAATGATCCACAGAACTTGAGTGAAAAATCATTGACTGTTTCTCCCCAAGCATCAGTTCTTTCCTACCAAGATATAAAAGAGCTTGTTGATCTCTAATCATAGAGATTAGGACAGAGCAGAATGCAGGGAGGAGGAAATGAATGTTTGAGATAAGCTTTCTTATTGGCATTTTAAGCTATGGACACTTGAAGTTAAAAATATTTCTTTAAAAAAAAATCTATAAATAGTAATTTGCTCCAAATTTTCAAAAGAATATATAAATAGAAAACTTAAAGACTATTTTTTTTTTCTGAACAGAAAAAAAGAGTAAGTGGCTTATCTCAGGATTGAAGAAATAACAATTAAATCTAATTTTTTCCCGTTTAAAAAAATTTTTTTTCAGCAAAGTAAGTTCAAATTCTCTTTTTAAAAGAGAGCCACAAAGCCATTGTGTTCAATACTGGTAATGGTGTCTTATACAGAATTTCTTCTTGTAATTAGTGGCATAATTTAATAGAAATTGACTTAAAACATTTGAAATGTATCTTAAGATTTTAATTTTTAATACAGATGATGATAATCCTCCTGTGTCTTTTGTGAAATTCTCTCCAAATGGTAAATACATTCTTGCTGCAACTTTGGACAAGTAAGTATTTTATATATTTTTTTCAATTGTAAGAAAATAAATTTACAAAAAGAACTTTATACTGATATTTAGATTTTTACAGGAGTTCTAGTAATCAAACATATAAAGGAAAATAAATTATTGTAAAATTGATTATAAGTACTTAAAATCTAGGGTATCAGAGTTAGGACAAACTGTAATTCTAGTATACCTCATTCATTTTACATATTGGAAAGCCTAATTGGAATAAGGTTTAGTAGACACTACTTCATTCTTTTTTTTTTTTTCCTGAGGCAATTGGGATTAAGTGACTTGTCTGGGATCATACAACCAGGAAAGTGTTACGTGTCTGAGACCAGATTTGAACTTGGGTTGTCCTGACTTCAGGGCTGGTGCTCTGGCTATTGTACCATCTAGCTGCCCCACTACTTTAATCTTTGAAATAGCTTTTAATATTTGTAATTTCTTGATTATATTTGATTCGGTAGGATAAGGTAGATATATAGCAAAATCACATGGATTAGGAGTTAAAAGGTAGCCTACCTCTAAGGTAGGAATTTCATCTTGTCCTGCTGCAGGATAGACTTGATTAGGACCTGTGATGTTTGCTATGAAATGTATTCTGGCAACTGGAATTTTTGTCTTCACATTTCTGGAATGATTGATGTTGTGTACTGAATGGTAATCAATAATTGTGGGAAGTTAGGAGGCTCCTCAGTGCTGAGATTTTTATAAATGTTAAAAGCTAACTAGCTGTGTAAGTGCCCCATAAGCTCAAATATTTTTAATTTGGGGAGCAGGTTTGGAGTACACATTTTGACAGAATGAGTTGCATGATCAAAATAGGTTTATAATCTTGATTTATAATCCTAGATTTCTGTTTATAAAGCAAAATATAAAACTCAAATGTAAGTACTTATTTTAGTAGAAAGTCTGCTTTTGAATATTCCAGCACAAGAAGCAAATTAAATTGGACACACTGCCCTGAAATCAAAACTGATTCATTACTTTCTCTTAATCTCTAGCACTCTTAAGCTATGGGACTACAGCAAAGGGAAGGTAAGCATTTGTTTAAATTAGATGAATCATAGAGGCATAATAAAAGTTTCGTTCCATCAGATTTCCTACTTTGGGTATTATGTGATAGTACTACCACAAGTTTAAAAGGAGAAATCTTAGTGAGAGCTAGGTACTTCATAGAGTTGTCCACATCATCTAAAAATTTAATTTCACAGATTGAGACTTAACTATAAAAGTTGTGAGATATAACTTTTGTTATATGTGAGATATAATAAACATCTACATAATAAAATATTTCAAGGATTTGTAGTTTCATTTATGTGAGTACCCTTCATCATTGTACATTGGAACCATTCTGATTTAGATGGTCTTTGATGGTCTGGCTAAGAAATTTGACATCTTATGGCTAATTAGGTAATGAGCTTTTCCAATTTTAGAATAGCCAGTCCGATCCCTAGGTCAGATTATCTATCATCATTCCAATAACCAAAGCCTTGTTAACTCAGTCTTGCATAATTTTTGAGAACTAAAGGTCCTTTTTTATTTCTGAGAATTTTAGTGAATGATACATCTATTGGTAGTTAAATATATAGTCTCAGGTTTAGGAGTAAATAATAAAAAAGTAGATGCATATCTGTATGCTTGAAAAAGGCTTAGATGTTGAAATATTAGTAGGACTAAGTTACTTGAGTAGCCAATTTGAGCAGGATAAAAGTATGCATGAAAAATGCTTTAGAAAATGCAGAATGATTTGAATCTGTTCCAGTCACATCAACATGATGCTGACCAAAGTTTAAATTCTCACAAAGGTAAAGGATTATCCAACTTTGATTTTTCTGCCTATAGTTTCTCTGTATCTCTCTTTGTCTCTGTTTTTCTCTGTTTCTGTCCCCCTCTCCCTCTTTCTCTCACACACGTGCAAAACCCCCTATGGTCCCTAATAATGAATTCCTTCAGTGGAATACTGTGCAGAAATATAATGGCATATTTAGAGGGCTTTGTGAAACTTAAAGCATTCTTTAAATTCCTGCTGCTCTTATTTTTAAAAAGCCCTTTTGAAGGTGAGGGGTAGGAGATTTATTGGCATCTCTTTGTTGTATGAGGAGAGATCAGGTGTTTGTATCTCCAGCATTTAGCACAATACCTGCCATGTAGTAGATAAGTGTTCATTGACTTTACTAGGTAGTTAAGATAGGAAAGAAAAAGAGTCCATTAACATGGATAAGACTGGCTGGCTTGGAAGGTCAAAGAATCATTAGAGTAAATCAAATGGCCGGAATCTTTTAAACAGATGGAACTACATTGATGATAGTGATCATTTGCCTTTGTGTTCTGTGTTCAGGATTGACTGATTGAAATGAAATTGAGAATAAAATGGTTTTATGGAGATTCTGGTATAAATTCCTATTTTTCCCTTAAGTCTAAGATAAACCTGAAAATAACTTTCTTTTCTTTCAGTGCCTGAAGACATACACTGGTCACAAGAATGAGAAATACTGCATTTTTGCTAATTTTTCAGTCACTGGTGGAAAGGTATGTTTCATGTGTCTATTTTTATAATGTTGGATATTTGAAGGGTGGTTGAGAGATTAAAAACAAGTGATGATTGTGTAAATGACAATTGATACCTTCCTTTCTAAGACATATAACACACTTTATGTAAAATACCCATTCTACAATAAAGTTACTCATCAAGGGACTGCTGTGTATTTGGTCCCAGGAGACAAAAAGAAATTCAAAAAAATCCGTGCTTTCAAGATGCTTGCTTTTTAGTGGAGATATGTACACAAATAAGTATATAAAAATGAAAGGAGAACTATTTTCTTCTATGTAAGAACTGAATAATCCAAAAAAAAAAAAAAAAAACCAAATGTATCTAAAGTCTGCCTTGATTATACTCCATAAGCCTGCCAGAAGATTGGTATTTTCAGACTTGATACACTGCAAAATATATAAATGACTCTTCAACAATGGGCATAATAGGCAACTTAAATTTGGAGAAACATATAACTTCTCTCTTTAATGTTTCTAACCCTACCTCTTATCCCAGTGGATTGTGTCTGGATCAGAAGATAACCTGGTTTACATTTGGAACCTTCAGACAAAAGAGATCGTACAGAAATTACAAGGCCATACAGGTGAGATGAAGGTTTTCTAAACTATCAAATCTGTATTTTGTTTTGAACTATGTGACATCTGTGCACCCACCTTGTAAACACAGTGCTGGTGCTTCTTGTCCATGGCTTGTTTCCCTTTTGATCTTTTTGCATCATTGAAGACATAAAACAAGCAATGTTTTCTCTCTGGCTTTGATCAGGCCGTGTGCAGTGTTCTCTCTCTCTCTCTCTCTCTCTCTCTGTGTGTGTGTGTGTGTGTGTGTGTGTGTATAAACTCTTAATGAAAATTCTCTTCATCTCTTGAGTCTCTTAACATATTACTCCCTTCACATACAGGTCTAGTTGTTAGATGTCATGCTTAATTCCTGAACAAGTTTTGTTTACTCTGATTTATCTGAGTACAACACTTCCTTCTCCATCAAATGCTTTTCTCTGTCATCTTTCTATAAAGTCTGCTTCCACAAATAACATTTTCTGACCACTGTAGTCCATGCCAATTTCTTCTTTTAATTCCTATATACTTTGTTATTATCTCACAGTTGTGTACCCAGTTCTTCTTTTCAGTATATTTTTATCCCTATTAAAACTGTTTGCTCTATGACTTAACATGTCTTCTTTGTATTTTACTGCTCATAGTACAATATTGGCCATAAAAGTACCTACCTGCTTACTCAGTTAATTGACAGGCAAGTCCACAAAACAAGTTAGGATTCAGGTTCAGGACTTGGAAAGCTTGCAACTTTTATCTTTGATATTCTCTTAGTCCTTAGTCATCTGACTGTTGTATTTAAGTTTTTGATACTTTGTTCCTTTAGGCCATCATACTTCATGCTCTTTATATGCAGAAGCCTTGTAGCTGATTGCTTTTCTCATGTCTCGAGGACTCACTCACATGATTTGTTCATTTCTTATATTTATGGAGAGACTGGAACAAAAGGGTTTACATTACTTGAAATAGATCTTGACTTATTTTAAGCATAGAAAAGTAAAAGCTAAACTCCTAAAAATTTTTGTTTTTAAGTTCTTTGATTTGGCTGAAAAAATTGCTAATTTCTAACATCAAAATTAATATATGTCATTTTGTCTACTTTTAGTTCTACTTAAAACATAAGGCTAGGATAGTATTAGGTTCAACTGACTGCTTATGTCTTTTCCTTTCTCTTCTCCTCTCTCCTCCCCCTCCAGTCTTCTTTCAAAAATCAGTTAATTTCATTAGAGCCAAAAGTACCAGAAATGTGAGCATCAACTTTTAAAGTGTATCCCTTGGTTATAAGGGAGAATGGAACAAGAGTGTAGACCAAAGAATGCAGGATCCACTTCAATCGCTAGGAGACAACTTAAGAGTCAAGTCTGTTGATTGAGGACCATACATGAATAGCTTGCACACAATGGAGTTGTCTTTTTTTTTTCCAGATGTTGTGATTTCAACAGCTTGTCACCCTACAGAAAACATCATTGCATCAGCTGCATTAGAAAATGACAAAACAATTAAACTCTGGAAGAGTGACTGTTAAGCCCTTTCAATATCATGTTAGAGACTGTATCAAGAAGAAGTAGATTCTATGAGGCAAGAAACTAAGATATTTGAGAATGGTTTCTTGGCCTAAAGGGAAATCCCTCTTTTTCTTCCCTGGAATGGGTAGCCTGGTGAGAAGAGGCAGCATCTGCCTTATTTGACATATGGATCCTTTTCTTATTTTTTTGTTTTAAGGGGAAAAAATTTGCTTGTATTACTAGAAGGTCCCCAAAGACTTTGGTGATGCTTCTTGCCAACTCTCCTGATGCTGTCAAAGGAGGAGTTTCAATCTATATTGTGTATAAATCGAGTCAGCAAAAACCTGAATTTTTAATTTTTTATTACAGAAGGATAAATTTCATTTCATCATGAATTTTTCCTCAACTAAATGTTCTGTAATTTTTTAAAAGATATCACCCACTTCTAACTCTGTGACCAAATACAACCATGTAAGTTTTGGCTTTCTGTCCCCCAGTTTCACTGACCTTGTAGTGAAATATCTTTTAATCTGTATAGTTTTACCTCTTGCTATGTATGTTTAATAGATGCTATTATATCACAAGTTGTCTACTTTCCCCCCCAAAAAACCCATTAATTCATGCTTGTAGAAGTTCGCAGCACATTTTGAAGTCTTTCTGGGGAAAAACAAAACAACACTCAAAACATTGTAAAGTTTTTCAATGTAAAGACGATTTTGTATCTTTAAAGTTCATAGTATGGAACTGTTAATGGCATGACTGTATACTTCAGCCTCAATATTTTCCCGTTTGTCACACTCTTGTTTACACATCTGACAGTACCATGTGCTGTAATAAAAAGGTGGGATTTTGTGTACACGTGTGGCAGCTGTGTTCTAATATGCAGTGTTTGTGTCTGTTTAGTTTCTTACATTCACAAATGTCAAAAAAAATTTTTTTGACAAGAGATAATTGCCCTGGAGGTTTATTCAGTCTTCATTATCACCCTACATTTAAGTGACACGTAGCCATAAACTTGTCTTTTAAGGGTATGTTTCAAGCTATATTTTGTACTTGTGAAATAATAAACAGGATATTACATCTCATTGGGATAGGAAAAGAAGCCACACCTCCCATGTGAAAAGCAGTAGTATGTTATTGTTGAAATGGCTCCCACTGAAGACTAAATTAGTGGTCATATGGAATAGAACACGACAGGCACAGCTACAATTAAATGCATGGTCTGTCCTGTCTTACTCAACCTGTCAGTGTTGACACCTTTCCTAAAACAGAAGTCTATTTAGATCTGTTTGTTTTTCCCAATTAAAAAATAAAGTTTAAAATAAGCTCCATTAAATATATCTTGAAGAGAAAATACTTCTATAAGAAAAATATTATCACATTCTTAAAGATATTGATACTAGAGAAGTGCCCAAACAAGGAAACCTAGGTACTTCATGTATTGATAAGAAGTACCTAGGTTTCCTTGTTTGGGCACTTCTCTAGTATCAATACCTTGAAGAGTGTGATAATTTTCAGGAAGGCACAAAATAAGTCTAGACCTCTTATTTCTATGATAGAAACCTATTTGGTACTGAATAATATGGCTTATTTCATAAATTTTTGTAGCCCAAGTTGGATTTTAACTTTCTTTACCTTTGTGAGACTGGAAATCTTAGTCATTCATATTAGAATGTCTGTATTAGAACTGGTTAATGATTTCCCTTAGGAAGAGAATCTGAATTGGATGCTTACTTGAGTTTTAAAACTAAAGTAGAGAGAACAAGTTTTAAGAATTCGATTTTGTAGTGCTTATAGCAAACCATGACAATCTCTTGGTGGTCACTGAAATCTCTTTTGAATCCTAAGAGGGGGTGAGTGGGAAAGGCAGATAGTGAGAGCCTTTTAAAACTAGATGAGTAGTTCAGGTTTTTGTTATTCAGTGTCCTGCTTTCCACCTTATTTGAAACCTGAATGAGATGTATTATTCCATGGAATGCCACAAGCCATTTTATTGATATGCACCTCTATAGACAGTGTTAGTGTGATTGCATGCTGCTGAAGACTGGTCTACATTTCCTATAGGAAAAGTCAATGTTCTGTTTCTGTTAAAACTGCCAGAATGAAGCTATGAGCTCATTTGGAATTGGTGCTAAGACTACAAACTGTGACTTGATTGGATGAAATAGTTGTAGCCTCTCCTGTGGACTAGGCTTTCTGAATGTAGTGCTTGCTAATAACTGGGCGATGGAATTTACTGTAAAATACAACATTTTTCTAAAATATCTTCCAATAGTTGGCTGCAATTATTGAGTAGAACAATCATGAAAGGCACTTGGAAAAAGCTTCTGACAGTTTTCTTTTCATTTTTGACTTGTATGTCTACATTCTACACATACTGATATCAACACACTTGTATTGGGTTGATTTATTCATTCACAAAGACTTTTCCAGCCTAAGGGTTGGGGAAAAAATTGTATGTAAGCCTAATACAAATGATTGAAATGCAAAAAAGAAAAAAAGTCTCAATTGTTTGTTAGTCAACTTTAACTCGAACCAAAACATGTCAGTTTTGGTTCTCTTAGGTTTTATCTGAATTTTTTTCCCCAAGTTTGCTCTCCTGCCATAAGTCACTCCTTGCAGGAATGAGGTGAGCTGTATGAATAGCTCTTATCATTGCATATAGTTTATTTTTTCTACATTTGACTTGTAGATTTATGTAAAAGCACATGCTTTTTTTTTTTTAAATAAAGATTTCCATGTCTACAATGTGTCATAAATTGATCAGTTTCTTAACATACTTGAAACTCCCAATTGTATTTGGTCTGTTTCCATATTTGTAACAATGTGATTCTTCTATTTTTTATTTGTGTCCTGGTTGAAATCTGCAATTCAAAATTTACAGGAGGTAATAGGAACTTTTGAGTAGGATTAAATGGAAGTCAAGTCAGTAACCATTTAAGTGTCTACTATGTATCAGGCACTGTGCTAAATAGTGGGAATACCAAAAAGAGTAAGCAATAATACCGGTTTTTAAGGAACACTTAGCACCCTCAGGACAACTTGGCTTTATAGCTTGTTGGAGGTAGGAATTAAGTCAGGCCTGAGTTTGATTCCTGGTGCTGCTATTAGTCAGGACTTATGAACTTCTGTTTCCCTCTCCACTATGAAAAGACTAATACTGCCCATTTCACAAATCCCTGGGTTCAAGATGGGCGATAAATTATTCTACCTAGTTTATTTTATCTAGTTTTCAACTAGAATATGAACTTTTTAAAAAGTCAAAATTACTGTTTTTATAGTTTTTACTCTTGAGAAAAAGAGTAGGAGGGAAATCTATCATTTTTTTTTTTTTTTTGCAGGGGACAATCAAATAGCATATCTTAGAACTACTTCAATAGGAAAATCCATTTGGGTTTAGAAAAATTTGGTTTCATAGAATGTCTCTTCAAATTGAAGTGCATTTACAAGTAATATTTGTAATTTTTTCTTAGATTACCTTTCTTATGTCCTAACCCCAGCTTAAAGCCAGGTTAAATGCCATGTCCAAGAACCATTTCCTTATTTTCTTCTACTCTATTCTCACCTCCCCCAGTTGAAAGTAATAATTTCTTCCTCTGAATTGATCTCATATTTCATTTTGCATTAACTTGTGTCTGTGGCTCAGTTGCCTTCTTAGATTGAGCTTTTTGCATTGTGCCCAATACATAGGCAATTGAATTTGAATTTAACAAAGATTGTCAGGAAGTTCTTCCAGAGTTCAAATCCGACTTCAAACACTATATGACTCAGGGCAAGTTACTTAACTCTGGCAGTTCCTCTTCTGTAAAATGAGTTGGAGAAGGAAATGGCAAACCATCTTTGTGAAGAAAACCCCAAAAGGGATCACACACAAGTGAAATGACAGAACAACAGGCTCTGCTTACCTTTTGGTAGGCTGTGGAGAAATTACAAAGCTAGAAAATGATAATGCTTATTCTTAAGGAACTGTCAATACTTGGGGAATGTGAACATTCAAACACTGGCTTTAAATTTCATCAGGTGGTGATAATTTCTATTTTGGGAGAATTGAGAAAAACCTCAGAAGATGTTTAATTTTATTGAGTGTTAGGCTTTGGAGCAGCCTGGATGTTTATTTAGGTGAAAGATTCAGAGATTTCTGTGCAGAAACTGGCACAGGGGTCAAGAAATAAATAGTTCAGTTTGACTAGAACTTAGTGTCTTCAAAGGCAGTGGCTTAGTAGAGTAACAACTAGCCAAGGAGCCTAATGTAACTTTTTAGTCATTGGGGAAGTGAGTATCAAAAGAAAGCAGAATATAGAGTTTGGTGTAGAAGTATGTTTAATTCATCAAGAAAACAGATAGGAACAGAAACAGGAGAAAAGGGAATATAAAAGAGACTGCAGTCATAAGCAATACAGTATCTAAACTTGGAAAGGACATAGTGAAGAAAAAGGATAGTAATAACTTGAAGTAAAGAGAGTATAGAGATAGAATGGGAAGCAATAGTTAATTGCCCTAACTAAATTGGGATTGATTTACTCATAAAAGGGAAAGAAGATACTAGTAGAATTTATTAAAAAGCAAATTGCACAATATGTTGTTTACAACAAACACTTCAAACATAAAGACCAGAGTTCAGCTGAGTAGGAGCAAACTATATTGTGCCTCAGTTGAATGTTGAAAAAAGGGGGAGAGGTAGCCATTATGATTTCAGGTAAGGGGACTGCAAAAATTGACATAGTTATAAGGCAGAAATTACATTTTTGCTGAGAGGTAACAATTTATTAAAATATTTAACTCATTAACTCAGTGACAATTTTCACATGTTAAAAGAAAAATTAGTTATGAGGTTGAATAAACTATTGGGGAGACACCTCAATTTATCCCTGTCAACTATAAATAAGGAAGTTAAGGAGCTGAAGAGACATTTAGAAAAATTAGATATGATAAACTTCTAGCAATTACTGAATGGAAATAGAAAAAAGTTTATGTATTTGAAAACATCTTACTAAAACTGTGTCTTTGAACACAAAATCTTCATAAATCCAGAAAAGCTGAAGTAGCATACAAATCTTTTATTAATCACATATGATAGAAATTAAATTAATGCTTACTGAAAAAAGAACTAAAAATCAAATGGAGACTAAGTCCCAAAGAAATCGTGGGTTAAAGAGCACTTAATAGAAATGATAAATGATTTCATTAAAGAGATTGACTTTTAAAAAATAGCTAAAGCAGTTCTTAGAAGAAGTTTTGTTGATAGGAAAATGTATTAAGTGCTTATTAATAATTTTTTTAAAATCCAGCAAATTGGGAATGTAACTAAAAATACCAGAAAACAAATATAATTTCTAAACCCTAATTAAGCACCAAAATAGAAATTCTGAAAATTAAAGAAATTAACAAAATTGAAAACAGAAAAACTTCATTGAATTAATAAAATTAGAATTCTTCAATGGGAACAATAAAATTTATAAACCATTAGTTAATTTGATTAAAAAGCAGAAAGAAAAAAATCAAGTTACCAGTTTCAAAAAAGAATTCATAATGAAAAAATAAAGTGTGTTGTTAGAATCTAATTTGCCCAATTACATACCAATGAAACCAACAGATTAAATGTTTACAAAAATATAAAATACTCTAATAAGAAAAAGAAAGTTTATGCAATTTAATCTTCAGAGGAAGAAACTTAAAAAGAAAAAGACAGCAGAAAAAACTAAATACAATATCCACCTCTGTTTTTAATTAGGAAATAGGAATAAATATATCTTTCCCTTAAAATGATAGACTTTATTTAAAATCAAGAACTATCAGTTTATATAATGGAGATGAAATAGAATTTTTTCCAATAAATTCAGAGGAAAAACAAAGGTATTTCTTGTTAGTACATCTACTTGGAAGTACTTAGAATACAGAGAAAAGAAAAAAATTTAGAGAGAAATTGTAGGTAAACAAGAAACTTTTTTTTTTTTTCAGATATGGTGCACTTAGCCCTAAAGAGTCAATTAAAAAATTAATTGAAACAGTAACATCAGTAAACATGTGATACGTGAAATAAATCCACATGACATTATTAGCATGTCTTTATGTTAAAAAATTAGAGAATTTGATCAGTGGAACAGATTAGTTATACAATTTATGGAAGGCAATGTATTTAGTATCCTAGTAGTTGATGAACAAAACTGTCCAACTACTGGAATAAAATCAGTTGACCAAATTTGAAAAAAGTTGCTGGGAATATTGGATAGTAGTATAGAAGAAATTGAATTTGGAACAATACTTTACACTTTATATACCATGATAAATTCCAACTGGGTACATGCTCTAGGTATAATATGTCACATCATAAATAAATTAAGAAATGTCTGAGAGGAGATGGATGGGCAGGGAAACCTATAGATAAGGGAAAAATTCATGACCAAATAATGAGATAACATAAGAAAAATGGATAATTTCAATTACATAAAATTCAGAAGTTTTTGCATAAACAATTCAATAATGCCAAGAGTAAAATAGAAACAATCAGTGGGAAAATCTTTGCCACAAATTTTCTGTTGAAAGTTTCATTTCTAAGATAGATAAAGGACTGATTGAAAAGTTTGAGGGAGGTGGCAAGCAATTTTCCAACTGATGAATGGTCTATGGAGTTCTCAAGGGAAGAAATCCAGGTTATCTAAAGCTTTGAGGAAAAAAAAAATACTTCAAATCACTACTGGTTAATAGGTGCGAGGTGGTGCAATAGATAGAATACTGGGCCTGGTATCATAAATTCTTCCATGAAGTTATAACTTCAGATCCAGCCTTGGACATTGACTCTATACAAACTCATTTGACCTCTTTGCCTTTTCTGTCAGATTACAACAATAATAACACCTCCT
This sequence comes from Antechinus flavipes, assembly GCF_016432865.1. NCBI lineage: Eukaryota > Metazoa > Chordata > Mammalia > Dasyuromorphia > Dasyuridae > Antechinus > Antechinus flavipes. The sequence continues at coordinate 506,447,197 of NC_067399.1, forward strand.
TCCAAGGGCTGTTGTGAGTGTCAAATGAAATATTTAGAACTTTGCAAACCTTAAAGCATTATATAAAGCTGGCTATGATTATTATTAGAGTAATGCAAATTAAGCTAATTCTGAAATTCTAGCTCATGCCCATCAGAGTGGTAAAGGTGACAAAAAAGAAAAATAATAAATATTAGAGGGGTTGTGAAAAAACAGGCACATTGATGTACTGTTGATGAATTTTTAAATGGGTTACAACCATTCTGGAAAGCAATTTGGAATGATACACAAAAATTTAATAAAAAACTTGTGTTCTTTTCTCAGCTATACTATTGCTAGGCTTGTACACAAAAGAGAAAAAATGGGAAAAGGTCCTACATGCACAAAAATATTTATAAGCACCTTTTTGTGGGAGCAAAAACTGTAAATTAAGGGGATGGCTTTGTATTTGAGGACTACCTGAATAAACTGGAATATGTGAATGTGATAGATACTATTGTGCTATAAGAAATAAAACAGATGATTTCAAAAAGACATGGAAAGAATTATATAAACTGATTTGACAAAAAATAAGCAGATCCAGAAGAACAATTTAATAAAACATCATAAAAGCATAAAATTTTGAAGACTTATAAGATGAAGAATGAAATGAGCAGAACTTGGAGAGCTATGTATCCAATGACAACACTGTAAATCAAACAGCTTTGAAAGTTGTAAGAACTGTGGTCAATAGAATGATCATTTATGATTCCAGAAGATTGATGATGAAACATACTGTCCATGACAGGTGATTGATAGAGGGTATACAATGAAGCATTTGTATTTTTTTGCATGTGACCATTGATGGAATTTGTTTTGCTTTACCACGCATAAGGAATTTGTTTTTTTTTTTTTCCCCTTAAACCCCACTTTGGGATGGGCAGTGGGATAGGAGAGAGAGTAAATAGATTCCTCTTAATTTTGTTTTTGTTGCTTAATGGGGCAGGAGGTGAGTAAATGTTACAGATATGGAATGTTTTATGTACTTTCAGATGAAGTCTCTATCATTAGCCTTATTTAATGGTTTTAATTTGTTATAAGAGATCTCCAGGAGTAGAGGTAATCTGTAAGTATTTGCTACATAAAATCAAGACTGTTCAATAATAATTAAGAAATAGGATCATGATGCCTAGGCTAAGATTAGTAATAAACAGTTTAATGCTTTGCTAGAATTAAAGTATAGCTGAAATATTAATTTCAGTTCAGAATATCATATTTTACAAGAACCTGAATCAATTTAGGTGTTTCTAGAAAAGGGTAGAGGCACTAAAGGTCAGTTCATTCGTTTGTTAAGTATTAAGTAGTAATCAATTCATAAGCATTTATTAAACATTGACCACATGCTAGGCCCCATGCTTGATGCTAGGAATACAAAGGCAAAAAAAAAAAATTGTTTCTTTTTTCAAGGAAATGATTATATATATATAATAATATTCAAACTAGTTAACAAATACTGGGAAATTTGGTGGAATCAGGCACAACCAATAAAGCAAGCAGATTTCATATAACAAGTAGTCTTTGAGTTAAACTTTAAAAGAACCTGTGAATTCCAAGAGGCAGAGATGAAGAGGGATTGCATTGTAGGCATGAAGGACAACTTGTGCAGAGCAGGGATGGAAGATGAAATATTGTATGGGAGTCACAGCAAAGCTAGTTTGACTGGACCCTAGAGTTTGTAAACAAACTTGGGCAAGAAGATTGGGATACACTTGTAAAAGTCTTTAAATGCCAAACAGAGGAACTTATATTTAATTCTAAAGATAATAGATGAGTGAAAAGTCTGAAAGCAGTTTCTGTGTAATTAATAATCAACTTATTAATAAGCTTAGTAAATAAGTTTATGGTCCTATGGTCTCTTAGTAATCAAAGACAAATCTTTGCGATCTTTGAATACTTAAGTTCCTTTGGAAAAGTGGGTGTTTCTGACTGGTGGAGATAATCTCTGATTGGTGAACAGTCTGGCTAAGAATGTGGCCAGCTTAGCTGCCTCTTGCTATCTGGACAAAAGATTCCATCTCTACCCAGACCACTTAAATTGAATTGTTGGGGGAAGGGAGAGAAGTCTTGGGTGTGAGTCTACTGCTTTTTATCTCTGTACACTTTAATCAGAAATGAACTCACCCATTTGGATGGGACCAGTGCAAGACTTAAGAGAATGTTCCAGGAGAGTTGGACCAATTTTATCTCTAGCTCTGTCCTTTAGAGACTGTCTGACCTTCAAGAACTGGTCCCTGTATAAGGAGATAAAAAGAGAAAAAGTTCTACTAATAACATCTTCTAATAATTGCTGATTAATAATAGAAAAAAAATCACTTCTCTCAATAGGGAGCTACTGGAGTTTATGGAGCAGGGATGTGATATAGGTAGATCTATGCTTTGGGAATAACCCTTTGGCTTTAAGAGTTTTGGCAAAGGAGTTATCTTTTATTTTAGGGACAAGGTCATGATGAGAATCTTGCTTGTGGTCTTTAAACAGATTGCAAAAGCAAAGAAATATAGAGAGGAGTATGAAGATGTCTTAGTGAAGCAATCAGGTTCTTCAGTATTTATGAAGACTGAAGTCCCTGTAATAAATGGAGTAATTGGAACTTGGTAGTAACAAGTAAGGGACAGCGGTGGTGAGAAAAGCATTTTACATTTGGCTTATCTCCCCCATGTCATGTTGGTCCATATGTACTCCAAGTCCACTATGAATAGTTTCAGTCATATAGAAAAACTCTTAAAAGTGTTTTTACCATAAAATAAAATTTTTAAAAAGTAAATACAAAGATAATTATACATAAGTAAACACAAAAACTATAAAAAATCCTTCCAGCGGGTATGGAGTGAGATGGGATGGATACTAACAACTGAAAGAAAGGGTGGCAGGATAGGATAGATTCCAAGAATGGCTAACCAAGTGAAGAAAAATTGGGAGGCTTATTCTAGCTGTCATCAAGTATTTTCAAAGGTTGTCATGTGAACAGAGGTGGATTGTTAGACACGGGTCTATTTGGTTCCAGAAAGTGTAATTAGGGAGCTACAGAAAGCTAGAATTTTGGCTGGCTGTAAGTAGAGTTGTCCCTAGAAGCGTGTTTTGCCTCAAAAAGTGACAGGTTCTCAGTTATTCAGGGTCTTCCTGTTTATCCTTTGTCCTCAAAGAAGACTATGACATCAGGGAAGGGATGCCATGACAGGCAGGTGAGTTGGATTGAAGTGAGGGAGGCTAGGCAAGGGCACCTGCCTTATTTCCCCCCCAGAGCCCAATAGGTCCAGGGGCCAGATAAAGATCAGGAGGACTGGAGGTGATCCTGGATGAAGGGGGAGACCTTGGCCTTTTTAAGCTAAGGTCTTTAACAGGCTGTTTGAGGCAGTGCCCAGTCAGGACCTTTCAGTTTTCCAAGAAAGCCTGATGACTGCTTGTCAAGCAGGCTATAGGATAAGCTCTGAGGTCCTTTGGACTCCTGAGATTCTGTGCTTCTCTCTGTGTATAAAGTAGTTAGAGATAAAACTAACTAGAGTTAAAGCCAGGTTGTGGAGAGATATGGTTGCCAAGGTAAAGAATTTGCCAAACCACTACCCTATTGTTGGAGCTAAAAAATGATGCCGCTATCTTGAAAAGAAATTTAGAATCATGTCCAAAAAGTTCCTTGATTGCATTTGGACTCAGATATGCCACTAATTAGTCCTACACCTCAAAGAAATTAAAGAAAAAGAAAAGGGATCTGGAGGACCAAGCATTGTAACAGCTTTTTGTGGTGGTCCAAAATTGGGAAATGAAGTATCTTCCTAAGGAGAGATAACTAAACAAATTGTGGCATACAAATGCAGTAACATATATATTTTTTTTGGGGGGGGAGGGGGAGCAAGACAATAAGGGTTAAATAGGTTGCTCAGGAGCCCCAGGGTTACACAGCCAGTAAGTATCAAGTGTCTGAGGCCCTTATGACTCCAGGCCAGTGTTCTGTCTACTGGGCCACCTAGCTACCCCAACTGACATTAAAAAAACAATGAAATGAACAGTTTCAGAGGATACTGAGAAGACTGCTGTGAATTAATACAGAGTAAAGTGAGCAAAACTAGGAGAACCATTTATAGAATGATCATGCGATAGAAAAACAAACAATTTTGAAAGACTTTTGAACTCTGGTCAACATGAGTTTTTAAAAAATGAAACTAAAACTCTCTACTCACCTCCTATCATGAAAAAAAAGTGATGAATTTTAATGTATTTCTTTTTGTTTGTATTTTTATTCTCATTGCTTCATACAATGCCTGACACGCACTAAGTACTTAATACATTCTACCTCTTTATCTATCTATGTAAAGTGCTCTAAGAAGAATATGGCCAATGTGTGGTTTTGGATATGACCAATGTGTGAATTTGGTTTTCTAGAATAACTATTGAAGATTTTATTTTCTGTGTCTTTATGTGTATATGTGCATGCACATTCATGTATATATGTTTTATTTGTTCTATGGGAAGAGAAGTTGTAGGAAGTAGGAGGGGGAACAAAGTAATAAAAGAAAAAAATAATAATTATAGCAAAAAAAAGAAAATAAAATTGAAACATATTTAAAAAATAAAACAAATGTAGACTTGGGAAAATACACTATTTGTTAAAAATCTACTTGATATCATTGTGATATTTTGATGTTAAGTTCAGAATAAAAATATTTAAAATAAAAAAAAAAGAATTTGCCAAATGTTCAATTAATATTTAGCAGATGCTTTGCCTCAGGTTACTCAGGGGGGTTGGGGAAAATGCCAGAAGTAAAATCCATGACATCAGACTACTGATACAGATTTCACTGTCCCACTGTCCTTTCTGCTTCTGTTGTGTGAGTACTTGAAAGGTCAAATTGTCTTGAGCTGGCAATCTGAGTAAAAAAGCCCCTGGAATCTGGATCCCAACATAAAAATATGCTAATATTTATATAACACTTTAATATTTGTAAAGAGCTTTCTTTTTTCCTAATAAATTTATTTTTAATATTACTTTATGAATCTTGCTGGGAGAGAAAAATTGGAGCAAAAGGAAAAAACCATGGGAGAAATAAAAAACCAAAAAAGAAGTGAACATAGCATGTGTTGATTTGCATTTAGTCTCCTTAGTTCTTTTTCTGGACGCAGATGGCATTTTCTGTCCAAAGTCTATTGGGATTGTTTTGGATCGCTGAACCACTGAGAAGAACCAAGTCTTTCATAGTTGATCATCACACTATCTTGCTGTCATTGTGGACAATATATTCCTGCTTCTCTTGTTTCAGTTCATGTAAATCATGTTCAGCATCAGTTCATGTAAATCTTTCCAGGCCTTTCTAAAATCAGCCTGTTCATCATTTTTTGTAGAACAATAACATTCCATCATCTTCATATATCAATCACAACTTATTCAACCATTCCCCAACTGATGGGCATCTACTCATTTTCCAATTCTTTGCCACCACAAAAAGACCTGCTGCACACATTTTTGCACATGTGGACTTTAAGATTTCCTTTGTATATAGACCAATGGCACTGTTGGGTCAAAGGGTATGCACAGTTTGATAGCCCTTGGGGATAGTTCCAGATTGCTCTCCAGAATGGTTGGATCATTTCACAACTCCTTCAACAAAGCATCCCCTCCAATACTTGTCATTATCTTTTCCTGTCATTTTAGCCAATCTGAAAGGTGTGAGGTGGTACCTCAGAATTGTTTTAATTTGTATTTCTCTAAGCATTTTTTCATAAAGCCATAGATGACTTGAATTTCTTCATCTGAAAATAGTTCATGTCCACAAAGAGCTTTCTTTATCTCTGCTTTCTCATTTGTTCCGCACAACAATTCTTTAAACTAGGTCCTGTCTCCATTTCACAGATGAAAAAACTGAGGGTAGGTGTCTAAGGTAGTATTTGAACTCTCTCCTTGACACCAGCTGTAGCACTCTGCACAGCATCATTTAGCTACACGAGCAAATTGAAGGGAGAATTTTTTGGTTTTTGCTTAACAACCGAAAAAATGTCCTAACAATTAGAATTACTCCTGAAAAGGAAATTGGAGTGCCTTGGGCACTACATTCCTCATCATTTACAGGCAGAGGATATTGAATAGGAGACTTCCGTTCACATGCAAATTTAATTTATACAAATTGAAATCCACAAAACATCCAAGTGCAGGAAAAAAAAAGGAAAAAACATGGTTAGATGCCACAGAGTAGGTGGCAATGCCTTAACCGTATATGTGTTGTAAAGGCCGCTAGGACCTCTTCCATCCTTATCAAGGGGAGTGCTAACCTTCTCTCCTTTCATACAACACGATTACGGGCCCACGCACTGTGCTATATAAAGTCCAAAAAGGGAGGTAACTTTTAGTTTATGGTGAATAAATTTTTTCCATTTTAAAAATGTTCTCATGGAAAATTTTAAATATATTATCCGTATCATTCCATAAATAAAATTAAAACTGGTTTATTTGAACGGTCGTATAGGAAAACAAAACTTTTAATTTTAGTCTATAATTTATGCAAATAACTGTCCAATCACAGGGAAGTTTAAAAAAACTGAGTCAACGAAAATGCTGAAACTACAACAAGAATCACAATGAATAGAAATATATATTTTTAATGCTTAAAAACAAGAATGGCTTTAAAAAGGACCTATGTTATGAATATATTGTATAAATTGTTAAAATGTTTGTTAGATTTATACTGAAATGGAAAATGAATTGCGACGAATCTGCGAATACGAATTAGGAAGTTAACTTCCTCTGATACGCGTTCTGTGCTTACTGCCGGTTACCAGCACAGAATAAATGCCTGTGTTCCCGAGAGTGAGACGCCCGGGGGCGCTCGAGGTCACTAGTTCGAGTCCCGTTTAGTAGGAGGAAAGCACTGAACATTATCTTCTCAAAAGAATAAATATCACCGACACTTACATAGTACTTCAAGGCTCGCCAAAAGCTTTTGCATATATTATCTCTTTTGAGCAACCGCACTGTGTGATAGATAGTAAAAACATTATCCCATTTTACAGACGAGGAAACTGAGGCTCAGAGATGTTCCGTTAGCCACCCAGGAGGTAAAGATCAGAAGTGCTGTTTAAACTCGTGCTATTCTAAAAGTATTTCTGCATTTTATTGATGCTTATTTTTTTTAAATAAATAACGGAAAAAGGCCCTTTTGATTTAGTTGGTAGACATTTAATTTTCATAGACATTTGAAAGCATTGGAACATTTTTCCCACATTGAGGGTTGGAACTTAAAGATTGACCACTTAATTAATATTAATATTTTTACTGCTATTGTTATTTTCAATTTTATCCTTTTCTTTGGCAAAGTCTCTCTGGCTTCTTAGAAAACTGGGATTGGAAAATGACCCCCAAAAGTACAGCTTTCTGTTCCTGTGCAGCAAATGTTGAATTTACAGCTGGAAGGACTCTAGAGATCGCAAAATCATTTCACAGATGTAGAAACTGAGACACAGAGAAGTTAAATTACTCGTCCACAGCCAATAAGCATTTGAGGCAGAGTGCTGAATGGTCCTCTTCTTGAGTCTAGATCCAAAACCTTATTATCTAATCCCCTTGTCCACTCACCACCTGACCTAGTCACTTTCCAGGGGCTGCAACAATTCCAAAAGTTAACAGATCCTAAAATGAAAATTGTAACTGTCAGTTAAATCCAATGATTTCATTTGAGATGAGCATGAGAAGGCTGCTCAAGTGCCATGTGTTCTGGGCAAGACTTGGAAGCAAGTTAGATCCCCTTTATAATTAATTGTATGTTATTATTCTCTGGGGGCTTTGATCCTTCTTATAATATACTCTACTTGTGTTAATTTATTATTAAAGAAATATTTCCATGGTCTCTAGAGAAGAATTTTCTGGCTTTATGTGTTTATAAAAAGTCAGAGTAACATAAGAAAACATATTAACTGATGAGGACTTAATTAACAATTAACAATTAATCCAGTAATATGATGGAAAGAACCATGCGCATCTAGAGAGAAAATTATGAATTGTGGATCAAAGCATAATGTTTTTACCTTTTGTTGTTGTTTGTTTTCTTTCTTGTATTTTACTTTCCCCTTTTGATCTGATTTTTCTTGCACAGCAAGACGAATATGGAAATATGTTTAGAAGAACTGCATACATTTAACCAATATTGAATTGCTTACTGTCTTGGAGAGGGATTTGGGAGGGAAAGAGAAAATTTTGGAGCACAAGGTTTTGCAGAGGTGAATGATAAAAACTACCTTTGCATTTATTCGGAAAAAATAGACTATTATTTAAAAAAAGATATCCCCCCAATCCCAAGAGACAGGAAAGCAATATACATAATACCACAACAATTTAAATGGAAAGTATCCCAACAAAACAAGTTGCTAAATTACAATGACCAAGCTTAGCCCCAAAGAAGAGGTATAAGAAGGTATTTCCCTTCTTTCTTTACAGAGGCGGAGGACTATGGATGTGGAAAACTCATAAAATGTGGGACTTATATAGTGTGTTGATTAATTTTACTGATTTTTTTTCCTTCTTTTAAAATTTTTTTGTTATAAGGATAATTGGTGGGGAGAGGAGAGAAGGAATATGTACAAACAAATTTATTTTTGTTCAATAATTTTCAGCTCTTTGTGATTCCATTTGAAATTTTCTTAGCACAGATACTAGAATGATTTGCCATTTCCTTGTCCAGCTCATTTTACAGATAAGGAAACTGAGGCAAATAGGATTAAGTGATTTGCCCAGGGTCATATAATTTGTCAGTGTTTGAAGCTGATTTTGAACTCAGATTTTTTCAATTCAAACCCAGTACTCTATCCACTATGCTACGTTGCTGTCATGATGTAAAAATAAAAGATATCAACCAATTTTCAAGTTTAAAACTCAGATTGAAAATATGCAACTTTTATTTCAATGGATTGATCCCTTAAATATGGATGTCCTCAGAGATTCAGTCTCAGGCCCTATAGCTTTTTCTCCCTTTTCTCTCTTCTTTGGTCATTTCATCATCTTCCATGGGTTCAATTGTTTCTATGAGAATGACCCACAAATCTATCTAGTCTTAAATCTCTCCAATACTGTGTCTCTAGCTCTCTTTGAATTATCTCCATCTGGATTTCTTATTGTCATCCCAAACTCAGCATGCTTCAAATGGAACAAACTCATCATATTCCTCTTAAAGATGTCCTCTGTATTTCCCTATTTCTATCAAGGGTGCCTTCATCCTTTCAGCCCATGCCCTCAGTCCCATTTTTTATTTTTCTTTCCCTTATCTCCCATGTATAATTGGTTTTAAAAATTGTCAATTCTATTCCCAGAGTGCCTTGTATTTATTTGTTTTCATGCTTCCATCCACTTCTGTGATTATTTTGGTACTTCAGGCTCTCTTCACCTGCTACACCACTGGGATAGCTTAATTGGTTTCTCTGCATCTGGCGTCTCTCTTCTACAATCTATGCTCCACATTGCTGCATGATATCCCTCAAACATAGGTCAGACCGTGTTATTGTCTTCCTCTTTCCAAAATGTAAACTCCTCAGCTTCAACCTAGTTGAAGACCTTTAACCTACAAATAAGGAAACTAAGAGTCAGAAAGATTAACTGTTTGTCCGTGGTCACACAGGTGACAAAGCCAGGGAATCTAGGCTCTGGATTCTTCTGAGTTCTAGAGAATCCAGGATCCAAACTCAGATCCTATGTCCTCAAGTATAGCATTTACTCATTGTCCCATGTAACTTTCATTGTAGCTACATAGAATTTGCTGTTTGTGCTCTACTGGCACATACTTTGAGAGCTCAGCAGTGAAAGGGATGAGATAGAGGGACAATAGTTTGAATTAATGATATAATCAAGTGAAAGGTATGTGTTTTTAGAATGGAAGAGCTCTGGGAAGCCTGTAGATAAAGAATTATAATCAAGATGAGAAAAGGTGAATGATTAATGGGGCAAGATGGCCTAAGTGTACAAGTAGAGAGCAAGGAAAAGAGCCATCTCTTGACTGGAGGGAAGGAAAAGAGAATGGAAAATTATTTAGAGAGATTTTGAGGAATTTTAAGGGAGAAAAGGAAAATTCACCATATATGGCCTCATTTTTTTTTTTTTAGTAAAACAGGAGTCAAGTATGCTCCATCCATGTCTTTCTGTACACACTGTCTATCCCACCAGTTCTCTCTTCTATTCCTTTAAGTTCTCTAACCATAATTCAATAAATACTGCCATTGCTATTAGAAAAGGTATGTCAATTTCCACCCCCCTCTAATTTCATGCACCAATCCTGTAACATTATAAATCACGATAACTTTCCTTGGTTATCATTCCCCTTTATGTATTACCTTGTTCTCTTAGAGCTTCTTGGATGAAGGAGGACTATCTTCACTTTTATATGTATATATTTAGTGTTTAGCATAGTGCCTGCCACACAGTAATTATTTAATAAATACATTTTTAAAAGTACATTTTGTGAAGAGGTGAGAGTTTTATGTATGTATGTATGTAGTAGGGGTATTGGGAATTGAGAAGATAAGAGCTATTTTACAATAGTTATTTTAGGGAGTGTGATTTTAAAAAAAAAATCAGTCAAGGAAAAATAATAAAAGGATGTTGAACTTCCAGACTAGATTGGTAATCATAAGTAAGCAAATTGTTTAACTTTCTCCAGCAGCCTACTTTTTGTTTGTCTTTACTTTTATTGGGTTGCCATTATTTTAATTGTTTATATTTCAATGACATACTAAGAATCTGTTATGTGCAATTCCATTTTGTTAAAAGTGTGTGATAAATTAAACATAGTACTTTCAAACTGGTCTTGCTTGTCTGTGTTTTCTCTTGTTCTCTTCTGGGGATTTAAAAAAATATTCCAATGGCCTTTCTCTTTCTTCTTGGGAACACTATTTCCAACTTCATTCCCTTCTTTGAAGTCCTTGACGTCTTTATTAAAAAAAGAAAAAAGAATCCTTGAAATAAATAGGCATAGTAAAGCAAAATAAGCCCACAATTTGCCCTAAAATGTAATTATCACTTGCATCTCTACTTTTGGAGGTAAGCAGTCTAGAGTTGTGACCAGTCATTGCTCTGATCAGAATTTTCTTTTCTAGGAGTATTTTAGTAGAAAAAGTAGACTATAGGCAGGGGTGGGAAGAAGTTGGGTAGTTTATTGTTGGGATGGAAGATAACATGAAGGTTATGAATCTGACTAAATGGGAAGATGATGGTACTTTAAAAATATCAAGAAAGAAGAAGAGAAGATCTGGGACTAAAGATAATGAATTCTATTTTAGATATGTTGAATTAGGGATATCCATAGGACAGTTGGTGATGCAGAATTGTAGTTCAGGAAAGAGACTGATGTTGGATATTTACATCTGCATGCACCCATAGGAACTAATGAGATCACCAACAGAAAAAATATAGAGGGAGAAGAGAATTGGGCCCATGGCAGAGCCTTGGTGGATAGCTACAATGAGTAAATATGAATTGGTTGAAGAACCAGCAAAGAAGACTAAGAAGAATTACCTGACAATAAGGAAGAAAGCCAAAAGACTGCCAAGTCACAAACTTCTAGAAAGGAGAGAGTATTTATGAGGAGCTATTGATCAGTGTGGAATCAGAAAGACTCATTCCTGAGTTCAAATCCAGCCTGACACTTATTAGCTGTGTGACTCTGGGCATGTTACTTAATTCTTTCTGCTTCAACTTCCTCTTCTGAAAAATGAACTAGGAAAGGAAATAGCAAACGAGTCCAATAGCTTTGCTAAGAAAACTCCAAATGGGGTCACAAAGAATTGGACACGATTGAAACAATTCAACAAATTGATTAGCAGTGTCAAAGTCTGTAGAGAAGTCAAAAGAATGAAGATTGAGAAAGGGCCATAAAGATTGAGAGAAGGCTAGTGTTCAATTGAACTTATCATCCTCAGGTTCAAGACAATAAAGGGGAAAAAGTGAGGGAAGAGTCAAGGTCACAGATTGTCTGGGAAGGGATATATTCAAGAAGTGGTCAAAATTCTTTGCAGAGGTGAAGAGTAGATTTAGGGAAATGAAGCAAAAGGAAGATTAGGAATTTTGGCATTCTGTTGTTAGGACCTTTCAAGCTCTGATTTTAGGTGATTTTATGAGTGGAGATGAGCTCAAAAAGAGATTTAGCTTCAAGCCTGTTCTAATCTGAGATCCTCTCTGACCCTGGATATCTGAATGGTTTAAGGGAGAGGCTGAGTATTTAATAGTGGAATGAATTGTTAATTATCCAGAAATCAATTCGCCAGCAGCATCCCAGCCTTTTTGCTTTAGGGACGTTACTTAGAGGGGCATGGTAAATTCAATTTTGCAGCTGACTTAAAAAAAATTCTCTTGGGCTTGGTGTTTCTAATTATACACACTGCTCATGTATCCTTGCCACATTTTGTGTGAACGGCTGTTGGCCAAATATGCAGCAGTCAGCCTCCTTTCTGGTCCAAAACAGACCCATTAAGTTAAGGAGAGGAAACCTTTCATCTCTTAATAATCACATTCTATGTAGGAATTCATTTGATCTAATTTCCTGCCTTTCCTCCTCCAACTTGTGGCTTGCTAGTTTGGCGGCTAGTTGTGCAGTTAGATGATTATTTTAAAAGCCGGTTGTGACATTGTATATCCCTGCGGGTGGCTCAATGATTTAAAGAAATTGTTTATACTATTAGGCACTTATTTTTCAGCTCTGAATTGAATGCAGACAATGATCAATTAGAAGGAACACTAGACTGGGCATGGGGAGGACTAAGCTTTTCTTTTGACTGGTGTTGACTCATGGTGTGACCTGACGCAAATCCCTTTATGTGGCTTTACAATTAAAGGACTCGGCCTGGATACTGGCTCTGCCACTGAGCTCTTGAGTGCCAAGGATTCTGGGCAAATCGTTAAGTTCTTTGGGCCTCAGTTGTTCATCTGTAAGGGGGGGGGCAGGGAACACTTGCCACTAATCTGATGTCAATTTTACCTCTCTATTAGCTTCAGTATCAAATATAACATCCTTCATCTGACTTTAAAAGTTCTTTACAACCTGACTGCCTTTTATCTTTCTTGTCTTCTAACACATTTCTTACTCCCACAAAGTGTGCAATGATTGACCTCCTGGCTATTCTTCTCACCAGACCCTCCATCTACTGACTTAAAACTCTGAAGAAGCAGAGATAGAGACAGAGACACAGAGAGAGACAGAGACACAGAGAGAAACAGAGACAGAGAGAAGGGAAGAGAGCGAGAGGGGGGTTGAGGAGAGAGAGAGAGAGAGAGAGAGAGAGAGAGAGAGGAGAGAGAGAGAGAGACAGAGAGACAGACAGAGAGAGACAGAGTGACAGAGACAGAGAGAAGGGAAGAGAGCGAGAGGAGGGTTGAGGGGAGAGAGAGAGAGAAAGAGAGAGACAGAGAGAAGGGGGGGGTTGGGGAGAGAGAGAGAGAGACAGAGACAGAGAGACAGAGACAGAGAGAGACAGAGTGACAGAGACAGAGAGAAGGAAAAGAGAGAAAGGGAGGATTGGGGGAGAGAAACAGAGAGAGAGAGAGACAGAGAGAGAGAGACAGAGAGAGAGACAGAGAGAGACAGAGACACAGAGACACACAGAGAGACAGAGGGACAGAAACAGAGAGAAGGGAAGGGGGGGTGGGGTTGGGGAGAGAGACAGAGACAGAGACAGAGAGAGATAGAGAGACAGAGACACACAGAGAGACAGAGACACATAGAGAGACAGAGACACACAGAGAGATAGAGACAGACAGAGAGACAGAGAGAAGGGAAGGAGGTGTTGGGGAGAGAGAGAGAGACAGAGAGACAGAGACAGACAGAGAGACAGAGAGAAGGGAAGGGGGTGTTGGGGAGAGAGAGAGAGAGACAGAGAGACAGAGACAGAGAGAAGGGAAAAGAGAGAAAGGGAGGATTGGGGGAGAAAAACAGAGAGAGAGAGACAGAGAGACAGAGACAGAAGGGAAGAGAGAGAGACAAAGAGACAGAGACAGAGAGACAGAGAGAAGGGAAGGGGGAGGGGAGGATGGGGAGAGAGAGAGACAGAGAGAAGGGAAGAGAAAGAGAGAAAGAGAGAGAGAGAAAGAGAGAGAGAGAAAGAGATAGAAAGAGAGAGAAAGAGAGAGAGAGAGAGGGAAAGAGAGAGAGAGAGAGAGAGAGAGAGAGAGAGAGAGAGAGAGAGAGAGAGAGAGAGAGAGAGAGAGAGAAGGAGATGGAGATGGAGATGGAGATGGAGATGGAGAAGGAGAAGCGTGGTAGAGACAGAGACAAAGAGATTTTCATTGGCTATTTCCCTTCCCTGAATACACTCTCGCCTCATCTTCTTCCTCTAACTTCCCTAACTTCCTTCAAGTCTCAGCAGACATTCAACCTTCTACAAAAAATCTTTCCCGATCCTTAAACTTAATGCCTTCCCTCTAAGACTAATACCTCTTTATTCTGTGTAGACTATTCTTTCTTTTGTATGTTGCATATTGTTTTCTCCATTAGACTGTGAGATCCTTGAAATCAGGGCCCACTTTCTGTCTTTCTTTGTATTTCAGAGCATAGTATGGTAACTGATATATAGTAGTTGCTTAATAAATGCTATTAAACTAACTGATGGCTAATTCCAAGATCTCTCTATGTTTCAGAGTCCCTTAATTCCTTCAAGACCTAGCTTAATCACTACTTTTTCACATGGAAACTTTTCTTTTCCCTCAAATGTTACTACCCTTTCTCCTTAAACTACATATCTACATATATTCATATATCATGCTGTCTTATGAGATAGAATGCAAACAGCTTCAGAGTAGGGACTGTGCTTGTCTTTGTCTCTCTCTCTGTCTCTGTCTCTGTCTCTGTCTCTGTCTCTCTCCCCAACCCCCTCCCCCGACTCTTCTCTGTCTCTCTCTGTGTCTCTCTGTCTCTGTCTCTGTCTCTCTCTCTTGTCCCAGGTTCTAGCAAAATGCCTGATATATAGCAGGTGCTTAAAAAATGCTTGTTGACTGGAAAGACTTACAGGAACTGATACAAAGTAAAGTGAGAAGAACCAGAAGTGTCCACAGTAATAGCAGTATTATAAATGATGAATTGTGAATGACTTACTTATTCTCAACAATGCAATGATCTAAGATAGTCCTGAGGGACTTATGATGAAAAATGCTATCCTCCTTCAAAAGAAAGAATTGGTGGAGTCTGAATGCAGGTCAAAACATCTTTTTAAAATTTTATTTTTCTTGGGGGTTTTTTTGGTCACTGTTTTCTTTCATAACATGACTAATGTGGAAATATATTTTGCATGACTACACACGTTTAACCTATATCAAATTGCTTGCTGTGTCAGAGAGAGAATTTGGAGCTCAAAATTTTAAAAAATGAATGTTAAAAATTGTTTTTACATGTAATTGGAAAAAAATAAAATATTCAAAAGAGGGAATTGCTTCATAATTGAATGATTAGACCTTGTTTTTCTCTGTTATACAAGAAGGGATGGTGATTATGGGAATCGAATTTATGATAACTATCTCCAGTTTTGCAAGCTATGTAACACATTATAAAGAGCATGGTTCTGGAGTCAGAGGACTTTATTGGCTTAGGCAAGTCATTTAACTTTCCTAGGTTTCAGTTTTCTTTTCTGATTTGACCAGATTGCCTGTTTGGTCCCTTCCAACTTTAGATATGTGCTTCTCTAACTTTTTCTTAAATATAATCACATGTGTTCTCTGCTTCACAAATATAATCTTTCCTCTTCCTTTGTAATCTATCCTCCCTATGAGTTTTGCTATCAACTTTTTGCCAAGGACAACCAATTTTACTAGTCATGTTTTTAGACTTACCTAATGTTGCTCTCCTTTCTATATTCCATTTCAAAGAAAATTGGGCTACTCTTAATTTTCCAGTCTTATCCTATTGCCTCTTTTTTCCATGCCTTGGATTTCTCCATGTTAGAAATGGACATCTTCCACTGGTGTCAACTCATCTCATCTTCATTTGTTAAAGCCTTTCTCTTTCTTTAAGACCCAACTCAAGGATCACCTCCTTCAAGAAATCTTCCCTGATATTCTTAATTTCCTACCTTTGCTTCCATGATATCCATTTCTCTCTTATTGGAGTTCTAATAGTACTTTGTCTAGACCTATCTTTCAAGGTTGCATTATGTATAAGAAGACAAGATCTTGTCCAAGCTTGAGAGTCAAAGGCTTTGTTGTCTGCTAATATACATAATGAAGGCAGGAATGTGGACCAGAAGGATGGAGGCCAAGGAGTGTGTCTTCATGGCTTAATTTTGGATCTTGCTCAACTATGTTTGCATGGCAATCTGATAAGCTCTAGAGAACAAAGTCTGCTTGGCCCCAGATTGCTCATGTGTTTTTTAGGAGAAAAAATCTCTTAATTGGATTTTGGGAGACACATAAATCCCACAAGAAGTAAAAGGGAAATAACAAGGAACTTTTTTCCTGTCTTTTTATTTTTAATTTTATTATTATTAATTTAAACATGAACACTTTACAAAAAAAAAAAGATGTAATACTATTACAAGAAATTTCTATTCTTATATCATAAAACTGTCTGATATATGAGACTTCAAATCATTCCTAATCATAGGAATTCAAATATCTGGCTGGCTCTGGAGACTCATAACCCAAGTTATAGACTAAATGACAGTTAGTTGTCCCTTTGTTAGGGAGAGACGTTCTAGTCGCTGTATTTTAGTAGATGGTAGCCAAGGGCCTATCAGATGATCCTAAAGAGCAGAAAGTTCAGTAACCTTAAGACTAGGAGATACTCAGCAAAGATGTCACATTAAGCAAAGATCTTATTAGAGATCAGTCTGATGACTTAGGATCACTGGTCTTGATCTAGAAGGATTCTCAGAGGAGAAGGTCGAGAATAAGCTTTTATTAAGTGCCTACTGTATTCCAAGTACTTAGGTCACAACAATCCTGTGTGGTAAATATTATTATCTCAAAGATCATTCAGTCCAATCCTTCATTTTATAAATGAGAAAAGAAAAAGAGTTAAATGACTTTCCAAAAGTCACACCAATGGTAAGCATCTACATGTTAGTAAGAAATGGAATTTAATTGCAGATTATCTGACTCCAAGACCTGAACTTTTTACAATGTTAAAAATGTGGATTATCTGGGTCACTTATCTGTCAGTGTGTGTTCATTCGTCCTTTGAGTATGTTCTCTGTTCACAAGGATTCTTTTATGTGTGCCCTTCTTCCCTAGTGTTATAGAAACCTATAGAATCCTTGCACATCTAGCTATGTGACCCTGGGTTAATCACTTAATCCTATTGCCTCAGTTTCCTTATCTATAAAATGAAGTTGGAGAAGGAGGGAGTCACAGTCAGATACAACTGAACAATGACAACTAAGTGTGTACTAAGCATTTTACAAATATTTAGGGGATTTGAAAATGGTTACTTTATTTGTTATGCTATTCAATTAAATGTCTTTTGATTTGAACTAGTGTGCCCTTTGGCTGACTAGTAAAAGCCAACATGTCCAAGGAAGATTGTGAGCTATGGTGGTGAATACCTACTTATCAGTACCTACTGATCCACAGAGTGTCTTGCATCTGTGGTAGATTTTTCTGGGGTCTTATGGGTAAGGGTATGCACCAGAGGAGTATCATAGTAATTTTTTTGGTCTTGCATAGTGCCAAAACTTCAAAATTTTGGTACCACATTCTTTTATTTTTTTCCTTTTAAAGTATTTTATTTTTCAAACACATTCAAAGATAGCTCTCAGCACTCATTTTTTTCTAAAACTTTGTGTTCTAAAATTTTCTCCCTCTCTCACTTGCCTGCCCCTTCCCCCAAATCAGCAAGCAATCCGATATAGGCTAAATACCTACCACATAATTTATATCCAGCTCTTTCCTGATGAAATTCATATACTGACCTTATCATGCACACTTCCTTTTAAATACTCTGTGTTCTAAATTCTCTGGCCTTCATGATATTCTTCACACATATTGTTCTATTCCCTATCTTTGTGCTTTTGCATTGGTTGTCTCCCATGCTGTCTTCCAATTTAGAATGCACTATTTTCTTACCTGTGCCCTTTAGACTCCCTAATTCAGAGGTCCTCAAACTTTTTAAATAGGGGGCCAATTCACTGTCCCTCAGACTGTTGGAAGGCTGGACTATAGTAAAAACAAAAACTTTGTTTTGTGGGCCTTTAAATAAAGAAACTTCATAGCCCTGGGTGAGGGGGATAAACATCCTCAGCTGCTGCATCTGGCCCGCGGGCAGTAATTTGAGGACCCCTGCGAAAGTTTAACTTCAAAGTCCTTCAAAGTTTAACTTACCCCCAATCTAAGGGATCTCTGTTCACTTCTGGGTATGACACAGAGGATGAATAAGTTGTTCTTGTGATGGACTAATTCATCTCTGGGTTTGGTCAAGCAAGAGATGCTCTTCTAGGCTTCTGTAGACTCTTCTCACCAGACTAGGTTGCTGCCATCACCAGCTCTGGGATGCCAGTTGTCAGTGAAACTTATGAAGGCTTGGAAGGGTCTCAAGATCTTACTGGTTACTTGGAAATTCCCCTTGATGAATATCTTGGTCGCACCAAAAGGCCAGGAGATTCCATGTCAGAATATTCATTCAGACAAGTAGGTAGTGCAATGGATTGAGAGCTAAATCGGGAAGATCTGAGTTCAAATCTAGCCTCAGACATCTAGATTACACAAAGAGTCATATAAGAAATAACCATTTGTGTCTGACTCTGATTCCCTTTTTCTCCAACTCATTTTTGGATAAGGAAACTGAGGCAATAGGATTAAGTGATTAACCCAGGATAACACAGATAATAAGGGTCTGAGGTGAATCATAACACTCTCTCCCCTGTACCACCTAGCTGCCCCTTTTGTGTAAGTAATCAGTCCTTATTTCAGGGAGAGTTCAGGTGAAATCCAAAATGTTGGTTGTGGTGGTTATTTCTTATATGACTCTTTGTGACCTTGTGGACCATACTGTCAATGGTCTTGATAAAGATACTGAAGTGGTTTGCCATTTTCTTCTCCAGTGCTTTAGGGAGAACAGAGATTAAGTGACTTGCCCAGTGTCTTGTAGTGTCTGCTCAGTGTCTGAAATCAGACTTGAGCTGAGATTTTCCTGACTCCTGTCATAGGACTCTATCCATTGTGCCCTCTGTGTCCTTATATGTTAGTAAGAAACAATTTTTTTCAAGTAATGCATGCAGTTGGAAATCACTTGTCTTTCAATATATGCATCATATCTAAACTTATTGAGACACCTTCCGTGGTAACATAAAGCAGAAGGTAAGTAGAAATCCTATTGTTTTAGAAATGAGACATTGTTCACGAGGTAAAAATACTTTACTTGCACTTGTAGCAACATGTAACATTCATTCATATTCACATTAATTTTTCTCAATGAATCTTGATGAAAAAATGCTGAAATGGAGGAAAAAACCCTCTAGGTTCCAAACATCCTTGTGGCTTTTAAAGTACCTTGTGCTTGATAACTTTCTGTGATAGAAAAGAATGACTTTTGACAAACCTCTGAGGCATTTTTTTTCTGATGTGGATCCTATTTATTTAGGAGGATTGACTGAAAAGCTTCTTTTAAGTCTTCTAAGTTGTTTCCTCCACACACATTTTCCCCTCAAACCTTTTTATAATCTCTTATTGATTAAATGTGGATATACTGAATATCTTCAATGCTAAAGTCATCTGTCAAGTCAGTTTCAGGTTGTGTCCAAAAATATGGACAATAAATTATGGACAAGATATTTGAAAGGCAGTAGTTTATCTCCAATTTCTTGTGTTGGTTTGGCCAATTCAATAGCGGATCTACAGATTACAGAGGCGATGATTGACATTACTTGAAGGAAGAAGTTCTATGGTGCCTTCTGTCCAGACATCTTAGTCAGGCCCAAGAGAGGGCTGGGATCTGGCCTTTAGACAGAAAGAGGCAGCTCTCTGACAACTCCTGCATTGAAGCTTTGCTCTGGAGGATGGCTGGCTAGCAAGGAAAAGCAAGCACAATAACAGTAAATGATTGTTCATTAATTAGATTTTAATCAAGAATTGTGTCACATTTATCATTCCATTCTCAATGCCAAATTCAAAGCTTTATGCATAATAGATACTTTAAATACTTTAAAAAACCAAACAACTATTTATTGAATTGAATTAAATGTATATTATTGGCCCTGACCTCTTCTTGATATGCAAGCATGATCTTGGGTCAAGCTTCAGGTATGAAGGTCAAGGTTTGATATATATGGTTTCCCTTTCTATGAAAATCAGCTTGATTGAAAATCATAGCTTCATCATGATTCAGTTCTCCAAGATGAAAGATTAAGCTCAAAGATGAGAGGGGGGAGATACAATCCAACCACCCCACTTAATCCTCCAGAATCAGAGGATTTTGAAGTGGATTTAGAGCTAAAACTTGATCGTATTAATGGCTAGTAATTTGAAGAACAACAGAGCTGGGGCTGGGGAAGCACCTCCTCTTCCTCTACAAGCTGCCCCAAAGAAGGCTCCACCTGTGCAGAGGGGACACAAGACCACTCACACTCCTTTTCTGTTTTCCACAAGAACCAGCCAGCCACTTCTTGGGATCGTGGACTCAGAGGATGTCATAGTGATATCCAGCCTACTCAGAAACATTCTTTGGAAGGGAAACAGAAGAACTTAACAACGACATTAATTTATTTCCAAATTACTTCTCTTCCAGATGGACACCAACAAACTCAGACCGTTGCTTCTTCTTGCTTTGAAGAGGAGGTCTTGGTGACTAAGGTGGCTCAGGAAGACGATCATTTGCTGCATGATCAGCTCCATTAGAAGGGTCCCTTGGAAAAAAGAGGTTGCCTGTTAAAGTTGGGGCTTTTCAGCCTCTCTAGGTCCACAGCTGCTTTTGAAAAGAAAAGGAATCTTTCAAATCTGCCCCCATGCTGTCCAAGTCTGGAGCTGGCTCCCCCTGTGGGCTTTTCCTTCCATTGATGGTGGTTTCTTTCTTTCCATCTGGTAAGTCACTTTCCTCAGCTTTGGCAA
The DNA here is from genome assembly GCF_016432865.1 of Antechinus flavipes. Classification (NCBI taxonomy): domain Eukaryota; kingdom Metazoa; phylum Chordata; class Mammalia; order Dasyuromorphia; family Dasyuridae; genus Antechinus; species Antechinus flavipes. The sequence goes on from NC_067399.1 coordinate 506,468,196, forward strand.
GCATTGGAGGAGTGAAGTCTATATGGAGCATGGGAAAAATGACTTTTGGGTTTTTCCTCTCTATGGGAAAGAATACAGAGGAGAAGGAAGTCTTAGTGCCAGAAACTGTGTGGATTTTATAGTTAGAACCAGAGCTGGGTCTTTGATGGATGCCAGTTAGTTCACTATATGGAGAAGAAACCAGTGATGTCACTCATTTAAATTCAAATGAACAAACATTTTACTAAATACTTACTGCTAATAGATGAGGGTTTTGAGAAAGATAAAGATTAGAAAGGATATAAACTTTGCTCTTATGGAGCTTTCATTCTACTAGGGAAAAAGGAGGAAGATGATATATACATAAAAAAGGACAAGCAATAAAGGAATAACTACTTATTAAGAACCTACTATGTGCTAGGCAGTGGGCTTAACACTTTACAAGAGTATCTCACTTGATAATAACATAATACACAATTTATTGTTGTTGTTGTTAGTCATTTTAGTTATGTCTAACTCTTTATTACTCTGTTTTGGGTTATCTTGTCAAAGATGCTGGAGTGGTTTGCCATTTCCTTCTTCAGCTCATTTTACAAATAAGAAAACTGAGGCAAATAGGGTCAAGTGGCTTGCCCAGGTTCCCACAGCCAAGATAGCTTAGTAGTCCCATAGCTAAGTCTGAGGCCAGGTTTGAATTCAAGAAAATGAGTTTTTCTGACTCCAGATCCGGCACTCTATTCACTGAGTCATTAAGCTGTTCTTTAAAACAGAGAAGTAAAGAACGAAAACTTTAGCCTTCTGTCTCATTCCAGTGTCTGAATTCCCATCATGAGACACTGATTCCTTTGGGTGAAGGTATTAAACTGCTGTTAAAAATTCAAATGCTTCTGGAGAGATAACACATTATATACTATGACCTAAGGTAGTGGGGCACAGTGGATAGAGCTAAAAAGGCCTGAATTTAAATCCTACCTCACCTACTTTGCCCAGTTGTGTGACACTCAATAAGTCACTTAACTTCAGGTCTTCTTCACTTGTAAAACCTAAATGATAATAGCACTTTATACAATTGTTTTGAGGCTCAAGTGAAATTATGTATGCAATGTCCTTTGTAAGTGTTAAAATATTACATAAATGTAAGCTGTTCTTATTATCTTTTATGAATTCTTCGGTTACTATAAGAAAGTTTGTTTTCTCAACTAGATTGTAAGTAAAAACTTTGAAGTCAGAATCTACAGTAGGTGCTGGGGTGGGCAGAGCAATGGTCTTGAAATGAGGAACATTGATGTCTAGGAGTTCAAAACAAGCCTCAGACACTTATTAGTTCTGTGACCCTGGTCAAGAGAAAGAAATAGCACACTATGCCAATATATTTGTCACCTGGTCTTTAGTTTCTAGAGAGCACCTAAAGCATGTATGTCCAAGAGATAGTTCCCGAATGAAGATTAACTGAAGAAAAGAAACACAACCCAATTTTGATGGGGTTTGGGAAGCTAGAGGGAAAAATCAGGAGGAGAGGGATCCCAAAGATATGACTTCTATTCTTTTTTTTTTTTTAATAATTATAACTTTTTATTGACAGAACCCATGCCTGGGTAATTTTTTACAACATTATCCCTTGCACTCACTTCTGTTCCGATTTTTCCCCTCCCTCCTTACACCCCCTCCCCTAGATGGCAAGCAGTCCTATACATGTTAAATATGTCACAGTATATCCTAGATACAATATATGTGTGTAGAACTAAACAGTTCTCTTGTTGCACAGGAAGAATTGGATTCAGAAGGTAAAAATGACCTGGGAAGAAAAACAAAAATGCAAACAGTTTACATTCATTTCCCAGTGTTCTTTTTTTGGGTGTAGCTGCTTCTGTCCATCATTGATCAATTGTAAGTGAGTTAGTCTCTTTGTGACTTCCATTCTGATTTTAGGTTCTTGGGCAGTCAGAAGATACTGGATTATGAACAGTCTGGAACTAGAATTCCCCTTAGAATGTGGCCTAAGAGTGAATATAGCTGTGTAATATGGTACAAACATGTTTCCTCATCACTTTGTTGGCACTTTTCAATCTTCAAAAAGCTCTCCCTCACTTCCTGCCAACTTGTTCAGATCCTTTCATCCTCCATCTTTCAGACCCAGGACATTCTCTTCCCAAAAATCAAGTGAGCTGTTCCCTCTGTATCCTTAAAGATTTACTTAAATTCCCTTCCACTACTCATTATTAGCAATTAATCAAATGTTTTATTAAAGCACTTAAGATTTAATGATAATGCAATCACTTCAAATGAATTCCAACAGATAATGTATTAGACTTTTCAGACTCTTTTTCTAAGTCCCTATCGAGATTCCTCAGCCATCCATTCATTTTTATTCAGTTTTTCTCTTAGTCAATTCATTCATTCATTTCTTACGGATAGTGATGAGAATGGATTTCATTCTTCTAGTTCTGTTTTAAAATTTTTTTTCACTTTGCATTATTTTAAAAATAAAAAAGGATTGTTGGTTTCATGACATTCCTCATGTTTGTCAGCCTTAATTATATTATATTCAATTCTTTTACTGTGCTACATTGATTTAATTGTTACTCTTTTGTTAGGGATTTAAGTTACTTTAAACTTAATTTTTTTTATAATTTGTTTTTTTAATAATTGCATTTAAAGCTTCTAGGGAAACTTTTAAAGGCAGATTTTTTGCTTATTTATTACTATTATTTTTGTTACTAATCAATATTTTTCAAACTTTCAATGTATTTCTAATAGGTCAAAGGATATGATTGTTTCTGTAATTTTTACTGAATACTGCCAGGCTGATTTCCAGAAAAACCTTAGAGTCTTGCAATCCTATTAATTAAATTTCATAAAAGTTATCTGTTTCCCAACCTAGGCTTGAGGAGAGAGTTCATATTTATTCAGGCAATGTGTGGCACAGTAGATTTAATTGGATTTGGAATCTGGAAAATCTGAGTTCAAATCCTATCTTAAATACTTCCTAGCTATATGAACCTGGGCAAGTCATTTCACCTTTCTCAACTTCAGTTTCCTCAACTGTAAAACAGGAATAATAATAGCATCTATATGACTGGACTGGTTGTGAAGATCAAATGAGTTACCATGAATAAGGAACTATATAAATAATAGCTATTATTGTTATTATTATTATCATTTTGCTGTCTCTGGAATTGACCAAGGACACATGATAAGTGTTTAATAACAATTTATTTACAAAAAGATTTAAAGTTTTTTGGAGAGTAATGTTTTAATAAAGCATTCAATTAAAAAAATTAACTAACAGTAGAAAATAGGTTGTCCTAAGAACAGATATCTGGAAGAGAATTGCCAGACAGTTATTAGCTTACCAACAAATTGTTTTTATTTTTATTTTTTAATTAAAAAAATTCTTTACTTAAACACCACAGAAAAGCATTCACATATGCACAGCAGAATACATACAAAATGGATTCTATGTGAAACTGTGAATCTCTGTATCACTCTGCTTACCTTTTGATTTTTACTTTTTGAGATATTTTTATTGACTGAGTAACCTTGTCTTGCTCAGGAAAATAGTACAATGGACACTCACAGCCCCTATCACTCCACTTACTAGTACCCAAACTTTGACTGGCTCCATTTCTTACTGGACTGATTTGGTTTTTCTCTTACAGCTTGGTGTCCACTTTCCTTTCTTGGAAGTCCACCATATTGGTACTAGATCTAATGCAAAACCCCAACTGGTTTAGCTCCTTAACATATAGCAATCTACTTATTTTAACCTCCCTACTAACAAGAAAATATAGGCATGTACCACTCTATTAGCCATATTGGTTGCTTTTTTTTTAAAGCATTAAAAATTCTAATTGTTGCTTTTAAAACTCTCCTGCATGTTTATGTTTCTTTTTGAATTTTTGTTCTCTTCTGTTCATTTGAATAAATGTTACAATGACATGCTTTTGAGGGAAGAAGAGAAATCGCTCTTGTTAATCATATTTTATATACTTTCATTTAACCAAGAGAAAGAAAGAAAAATCTTGTAATAAATGAACATAGCCAAAATAAATTCACAGTAGCCATGAGTAAAAATATACAATTTTGTGTCTTGTATCACTTCTCTGTCAGACAATAGCTTCTCCCAAGAGAAGGAAAATGATCTATCTAATGTCATATAGGAGGCAAGTAAAAAAGCTAGAATTCCAATGTAAGTCCTATAATTCCAAATTCAGTGTTCTTGGAGAGTTTACAATTGATTAGTTGGGGGTCTCCTACAGTAGACAATTCCAGATCCATGAGATCATGGAAGGTTGCTTTGTAAAAAAATTGGCTGGAAAATGAGGTGGTGGTGGTGGAGAAAGACTAAGATTGTGCTGGACTGGACAACAGACAAAGAGGAAGAGGATTGGTAACTGGGACCACACCTCAATAACTCAGAAGCCCCAAGGTCTACCTACCCCCAAAACCTGACCTTGGCTGCCATTTTCCCGTAGCTCACGGACTGCAGTGTTATGCCTGCAATATCATGGTTGGCACCCAGCACATTGACCCAGGCTGTTCCAAGCCAGAAATTGTCACCTGTTCTGAATCACACCAAGGCTTCAAGCACAAATTCTGCCTAAAAACAACAAGTGGTGAGTCCTTCTGTTCAAGACCTCTGTCATACTAGAGATGACTAATGGCCACAAAGGAAAGGCTAGGGCATATCATATTCCCTTTCTCTCAAATAGCTCTTTTGGGGGTATATGAAGAAGAGAAGGAAGTAGGAATTGTTGAGGTTTTGACTTTATATCCCTGGTGTGTAGCTCAGTTTGAAAGCACATACAAAGGTGTTTATATAACAGGCACTTCTTGTATTTTGTACTTACTGTATTTTGGCTGAATTAAATTGTTGAAGCCTAAAGTATTTTCATGTTTATTCATTAAGGACACAGGAGTACAGATTTAGATTTTTATGAAACCATAGAAGAAGGAACCCTTCATTTTACAGATCAGGAAATGTGTTTAAAGAAATGAAATGACATGGTCACACAGTCAATAAAGGTCAGAAATGAAATTGAGCCCAGTTCTCAGATTCCAAATTCAATGCTATCCACTATGTCTGGCTATCCTTACAACTCTGGTGAGAGAGAAAGGACATGTCTTATTATCCCCATTTTATAGAAGAGGAAACAGAGACCAGAGATAACAGTTGGTCAATAAACATTTATTAAAGTGCTTACTATGTGCTGGGCATTTGTGCTGAGTGCTGAGGATACAAAAGAAAGAAAGAAAGAAAGAAATAGGTAGTCAATGCCCTCAATGAACTTATAATCTCATTGGAATACAAAGTGAAGGGATGGGAGAAAATCCTGGGTTAGAGGCAACATGAAAAGATCCAGAGGCATGCAGCTATATGGGAAATGATGAGAAAACTGGTCTGGCACCCTCTTTAAAGGGAGATTATGGGAGGACCTCTCTGTTCTCTACTCTCTTTTCAGAGGGAAGAGAGTGATTAGCCCAAAGGGATAGACAGCAAGCCACTTGCAGACTCGGGACTTCATTCATTCAATAAACATTAAGACCCAGTATATTCAAGGTTTATGCTGGGCACTGAAGGGGAAATAAAGATGAGTAAAATATAGTTCCTCCTATCAAAATGCTAATGATCTAACAGGAAAGTCTCCAAGTAAACAACAATGACACAAGTGAGGCATCATGTGAAAGCATTATGACAGAAATTCAGAGAACTAAGGAACTTGGAAAGGGGAGATGTATGGATTTAGAAGTTTCTTGGCATTTGAGTGGGACTGAAAATATAAGCACAAACTGAATGGATCAGGCTAGTGAAGGTTATTCTAGATGATCAGAGGATTGCCAGAGGTCTTTCTCAACTCTAGGATTCTACTGATCTCTCTATTTGTGACTTTACAATTTTACAATTCCATGATTGTAGATTCTGAGATTAAAGGGGCCCTCTAACATTCTTCTGGGTAGTTGAGGGGTAGGTCTACTTTTCTGTCTTTCTCTTTTCCTAATGGAGTACTTTTTTTCTTTTGTATCCTCACAGTGGTCCTGGGAATCCTGCTCACCAGTGGCTGTGCCACATCTCGCCACTGTCAGCAGCAGGAACTACCTGGGGTGCACATCCACTGCTGCCAGACTGACCTCTGCAACAGCTCCCTGCGGGCTGCCCAAACTTTTGGCATGTTCTCAGGAGGCACCATCCTCATACCCTGTCTCCTTATGGCTTTCTTCCTTCTCTAATATCACTGAAGGCAGCCTTAAGGATTTTAGACTCCAGGAAAATATTCTGTTGGGTGGATATTGCCCATTGATTCAAGCCAAGTCTGCCATGTTCTCATATGTCTTTATGGAAACAAACCTAGCTTCTTCTTTTCCTTTTAGCATCATACTTAACCAAAATGGTGGGTGGCTCCCAACTAGTCTCCAAAGTATTTCCAAAGAACACAAGGGGTTGGGGTGTGTCTCCCTCATGAAGCCCAGTGTAATGTGTGGGTTTCTTTTATGTCCTGTGGCTGCTGCATTTCCATCCATATTCAATGCCCCATCCTTTAGAAAATTCCTGGAACTCTTCAACTCAACATAGTTTAGTGGAAGAATTATTTTTGAATCTAGAACTGAGTTTGTCCTTAACTATCTGTGTGATCTTGGATAAATCATATAATCTCTCGGGTCTCAGTGTATCATATGAAACATGAGAGGGTTAGATCAAATCAGTAGTATCAAACTCACCAAAGACCTCATGTTGATTTAAAAAACCACAAATTAACATGATCTATGTAGTATTTTTATTTACTTATTAAAAAATTTCCCCAATTGTATTCTCATCTGGTTGGGCTTAACTCTTAAAGTTTTGGGGGCTACATGGGATTTACTGAGTTTGGTACCTCTGGATCTGATGATCTCTATAGTTTCTTCTAGTTTAAATTATTTCCCCATAATAGGTGATAGAGAAATTAGCAGACATATAGAATACTCAATGCCATTTATGCCTGAATCCTTAGCATCTATCTTTTCTTTTTTTTATTTTACCGTGTGTAGTTATGCAAAACAAATTTCCGTATTAGTCATGTTATGAAAGAAAACATAGACCAAAAAAAATCCCTCAAGAAAAATAAAGTTAAAATAATATTCTTCAATCTGTATTCAGACACCCTCAATTCTTTTTCTGGGTATCTATGTCCTTTGGACGTAGATCATGAGTCCTTTGGAATTGTCTTGGATCATTACATTGTTGAGAAAAGCTAAGTCATTCACAGCTGATCATCTTACAATATTATTGTTACTTTGCATACAGTGCATTTCACTTTGTATCAACTTACATGAGTTGATATAAACTTTCCAGGTTTTTCTGAGAGCATCCTGATCATTCTTTCTTAAAGCACTGTTCCATCACAACCACAAAGAACAATTTGTTCAGCCATTATACAGTTGATGGGTATCCAATTTCCAACTCCCTGACACCAGAAAAGAACTGCTATAAATATTTCTGTACATATAGGTCCTTTCCCCTTTTTAAAAAAATCTCTTTTTGGAGACAGATCTAGTACTGGTACTGCTAGGTCAAAGAGAAGGCATGGCTTTTAGCCCTTTTGGGCATAGTTCCAAATTGCTTTAAAGAATGTTTGAATCAGTTCACAACTCCACCAACAATGCATTAATGTCTTGTTTTTTCCCACATCCCCTCTGACATTTGTCATTCTCTCTCTTTTTTATTAGCTAGTCTGATTAGCTTCAGAATTGTTTCAATTTGCATTCCTCTCATCAGTAGTAATTTGGAGCACCTCATATAGCTATAGATAGCTCTGATTCCTTCATTTGAACATTGTTCACATCTCTTGACCATTTATCAATTGAGGGAATGGCTCTTTATTTTTATAAAACTGACTCAGTTCTCTATATATTTGCGAAATGGGGCTTTTATCAGAGAAACTTTCTCCAAATTTTTTCAGTTACTATTGCTAACTGTATTTACTTTTATCCTATTCCCTCCTGCCCTATTTATTCTATTCTTTCTCTCTTTCCCCCCTGTCCCTCCTGAAAAGTGTTTTGCTTCTGACTACTGCCTTCCCCAATCTGTCCTCCATCCCCATCCCCATTTTTCTTATCTCTTTTCCCAATTGATTGTGTACGTTATTCCCTCTTTGAGCCAATTCTGATGAAAGTAAGGTTCATTCATTTCTCCCCTCCTTGCCTATCTTCTCTTCCATTGTAAACACTTTTTCTTTCCACTTTTATGTAAGATAATTCACTCCCTTCTATTACTCTCTTTTTCTTTCTCCCAGTGCATTTCTCTCACTTCTTAATTTTATTTTTTAAGATATCCCTTTATATTCAATTCACACCTATGCACGGTTCTGTATACACTTTCCTAACTGCCCTAATAATAAGAAAGTTTTTATGAATTATAAATATCATCTTTCCATGTAGGAATATAAACCATTTCATCCTATTAACTCCTTTATAATTTTCCTTTCCTGTTTATCCTGCTTTTCCTGAGTCTTGTATTTGAAAGTCAAGTTTTTTAGCTCTGGTCTTTTGATCAAAAAATGCTTGAAAGTTTTCTATTTTACTGAATTTCCATTTTACCCTTTGAAGGATTATACTCAGTTTTGCTGAGTAGGTGATTCTTTGCTGTAATCCTACCTTCTTTGCTCCAGAATATCATATTCAAGCTCTCCAATCTTTTAATGTGGAAGCTGCTAAATCTTGTGTTATCCTGACTGTGGCTCCACAATATTTAAATTATTTCTTTCTGGCTGCTTGCAATATTTTCTGGGAGTTCTGGAATACCTGGGAGTTTTTATTTTGGGATCTCTTTAAGTAGGTGATTAATGGGCTCTTTCAATGTCTATTTTACCTTCTGGTTTTAGAATATTATTTTTCTTTTTCTTTCTTTTTTTTTTTTAAGATTTTTTAAAATAACTTTTTATTGATAGAATGCATGCCAAGGTAATTTTTTACAGCATTATCCCTTGCATTCACTTCTGTTCCAATTTTTCCCCTCCCTCCCTCCACCCCTTCCCCCAGATGGCAAGCAGTCCTTTACATGTTGAATGGGTTACAGTATATCCTAGATACAATATATGTGTGCAGAACCGAACAGTTTTCTTGTTGCACAGGGAGAATTGAATTCAGAAGGTATAAATAACCCGGGAAGAAAAACAAAAATGCAAGCAGTTTATATTCATTTCCCATAGAATATTATTTTTCTTGATTTCTTGAGTTTTTCTTGATAATTTCTTGAAAGATGATGTCTAAACTCTTATTTTGATCATGGCTTTTAGGTAATCCATTAATTTTTTTCTCTCTTTTAGATCTATTTTCTAAGCCAGATGTTTTTCCAATGAGATATTTCATGCTTTTAAAAATTCTTTTGTTTTTGTTTTTATTGGTTCTTGATTTCTCATCAATATATTAGTTTCCATTTGTTCAGATTCTAATTTTATCTTTTTTTTTTTTTGGAGGTTACAAATTTTATAAAGTAAAATTGCAAATAAAAAATCCATGAAAAATGAGTATTGATTATAATCTGGTAACTATGGTTCTTTTTAAAAAAATATTTTATTTTATTTTATTTAATAATAACTTTATATTGACAGAATTCATGCCAGGGTAATTTTTTTTACAATATTATCCCTTGTACTCGTTTCTGTTCCGATTTTTCCTCTCCCTCCCTCCACCCCCTCCCCTCGATGGCAAACAGTCCTATATATGTTAGATATGTTGCAGTATATCCTAGATACAATATATGTTTGCAGAACTGAACAGTTCTCTTGTTGCACAGGGAGAATTGGGTTCAGAAGGTAAAAATAACCTGGGAAGAAAAACAAAAATGCAGATAGTTCGCATTCATTTCCTAGTGTTCTTTCTTTGGGTGTAGCTGCTTCTGTCCATCATTTATCAATTGAAGCTCAGTTAGGTCTCTTTGTCAAAGAAATCCACTTCCATCAGAATACATCCTCATACAATATCGTTGTCGAAGTGTATAATGATCTCCTGGTTCTGCTCATTTCACTTAGCATCAGTTCATGTAAGTCTCGCCAAGCTTCTCTGTATTCATCCTGCTGGTCATTTCTTACAGAACACAGATTCTAATTTTAAAGAATTATTTTCTTCAGTGAGTTTTGTACCAATTTGGTCAATTCTACTTTTTGTTTTCCAATTAGTAATTATTGTACCTCTGATAAAACTTATTGGCTATGATACTGCCACTGCACAAAGCTACCATTTCAACTTTTTAAGAAGTTTTTTCTTCAGTAAATTTTTGTATCTTTTTTACTATTTGGCCTATTCTGTTTCTTAAGGTCTTACTTTCTTTAGTATTTTGTTTATATCTCCTTTACCAAGTGGTTAGCTCTCTTTTTTTTTCATGATTTTCTTGCATTACTCTCATTTCGCTTCCCAATTTTTAATCTACCTCTCTTATTTGATTTTCAAATTCTTTTTAGCTCCTGCATGGCCTAAGACCAATTCATAATTTTTTGGAGGCTTTGTGGGGGTTTGACTTTTTTATTTTCTTCTAAGTGTATCTTTTGATCTTCCTTGTCACTAAAGCTGCTTTCTATGGTCAGTTTTTTCGTGTTGTTTGCTCATTTTTCTAGGCTACTACTTGACTTTTAACTCTTTGTTAAAGTGGGGCTTTGCTTCCATGATGAAGAGTACACTTTTCCAAGCTTTAGGGATTTTGTACGGCTATATATGCAAAGATAATTTCCAACATTCACCTTTGCAAAACCCTGCCCTCCCAATTTCCTTCCTTTTTCTCTCCTTTTCCCCTCCCCAAGACGACAAGCAATCTGATACAGGCTAAACATGTACAGTTCCTCCAGACATTCCTCCATACCCATGCTGAGTAAAACAAAACAAAAAAACAAACAGATCAAAAGGGCAAAAAACAAGAAAGGAAAAACAAACAAACAAACAAACACTATTCTTTGATCCACATTCAGTCCTCATAGTTCTCCTTCTGGATATTAATAGCATCCGACACCACAAGCCTGCTGGAACTGCCCTGAATCATCTCATTGCCGAAATGTCCATCACAGTTGATCATCACATAATCTTGTCAACATGGTATGATCTATGGAGAAGTGTATTCATTACTTTCCTGATCTGTGTTCTTGTCTGTGAGTGACCATAAACACTTTTCTGCCCTGGGACTGTGATGGAGCACTGCTCTGTTCCAGTGTAGCTCACAAGTTCTGGGAAGTTTATGCTCTTCCTTGCCCTAGGAATGACGCCCAGGTCTGAATACAGGCAAAGTAATAGAGTCCTGCCTTACTGAAAGGAAAGAGATTCCTGTAATCTCCTTCTGATCAGTTGTTCAAACCCCTTACTACCTGTGGGTTAAGAGCTTCAGAAGCAGCTGCTACTGCTGTTGATTCAGTGGCTCCCAATTCTTGCTTCTGGTCTTCCCGGGCTTGACCTGCTCTTGTCTGCCCACAATGGACTGTGCTCCACTCTCACCTGCTGACCTTCTAAGTTATCTTTGGTTAGAAAATTATTTCACCCATCATTTTGTGGGTTATATCATTACAGGGATTGTCTGATGGCATTATTTAAAGAATTTGGAGAGGTTTGGGGAAGAACTCAAGCAAGTCAAGGTCTTTTCTCCACCATCTTGGCTGTGCTTCTCTCTCAACTTTTATCTTGAAAAAGATAATAGAAATCTGGAAGGAGAGGAAACAAATCAATTTGTCCTGTAGTCATATAAACCCAGAAAAACCAAGACCAGATCTGGGGAAATCTATGATCCTTATGTCGAGCTAAGAACTACTTGTGAATTGAATGGACATACTGAGTCAGCATGTGCTCTGGGATCAATCCTTATCCTCTTGACTTTTCTCCAACCTTTGACACTATTGATCACCATCTTCTCCTGAATTCTCTCTAAGTTTTAGGGGTTTGTTTTTTGGTTGTATTTAAGTCTAAAAAAAAGTTGTAGATAGGTTAGAAGATAGATAGGAAGAACAGATCTGCAAACATTTTTTCCAATAGTTCCAGGGTCTAATCTTACTGATGCCATCTTGGCTACCTCAGTCTCTGGAGGAGTAAATTTTTTTTTTAATAATTTTTCATTGATAGAACGCATGCCAGGGTAATTTTTTACAGCATTATCCCTTGCATTCACTTCTGTTCTGATTTTCCCCCTTCTTCCTCCACCCCCTCCCCCAGATGGCAAACAGTCCTTTACATGTTGAATAGGTTACAGTATATCCTGGATACAATATATGTGTGCAAAACCGAACAGTTTTCTTGTTGCACAGGGAGAATTGAATTCAGAAGGTATAAATAACCCGGGAAGAAAAACAAAAATGCAAGCAATTTATATTCATTTCCCAGTGTTCTTTCTTTGGTTGTAGCTGCTTTTGTCCATCTTTGATCAATTAAAGCTCTCTTTATCGAAGAAATTCACTTCCATCAGAATACGTCCTCAAACAGTATCGTTGTTAAGGTATATAATGATCTCCTGGTTCTGCTCATTTCACTTAGCATCAATTCATGTAAGTCTCGCCAGTCCTCTCTGTATTCATCCTGCTGGTCATTTCTTACAGAACAATAATATTCCATAACATTCATATACCACAATTTACTCAACCATTCTCCAATTGATGGGCATCCATTCATTTTCCAGCTTCTAGCCACTACAAACAGGGCTGCCACAAACATTTTGGCACATACAGGTCCCTTTCCTTTCTTTAGTATCTCTTTGGGGTATAAGAAACACAGCTGGATCAAAGGGTATGCACAGTTTGATAACTTTTTGAGCATAGTTCCAAATTGCTCTCCAGAATGGCTGGATGTGTTCACAATTCCACCAACAATGTATCAGTGTCCCTGTTTTCCCACATCCCTGGAGGAGTAAATTCAAAACTTAGCTAAGTTTCCAGATACTTTTGGTCTTATCAAGTTCAGAGCAGCTGGTGAATGACTTGGAGTTCAATCTTTCCAATGGGTTGGAAGTCTGAATCTTATTCTGAAAGATTTCTTTGTTCCTTGGAGTGTCAATGTTGCAAGATCTACAAAAGTTGGCCTAGATTACAGTCCTTAGATTTTCTTGGCTCTCCTAAGATCTGAAACTCCACTGACTTCCCAAAGAATGGAAAGTAATTCACTAAAAGATCAAGGAGGAAGGCCCATTTCTCAAGGAGCATAAGGCCTCAGAGGGGAGAAAAGCTTTAGACTTTCTTTCCTGTATGGTCTCTCATCTGATACAAATAAAACAATCACCAACATCCTCCAGAGTTCAATAAAGTAAAAAGAAAGGTTCTTCTAGGTTTTCATGATGCTATTTGCTTTTAGTCCTCTCCCTGTCTCTTTGACCAGTCTTGTTCGGTTTCCTTTGCTAGATCTTCTTCAAGTTCATGCCCACCCAATGCTCTTTTGGTTGGTCTTTTTCATTTCTCTTTATATCATTATCTTGCTTGTTGATCTCACCAACTCAGCTATCATCTCCATATAGAATCCCAGATTGAGATATTGAACCCCAGTCTTGTAGCTAAAGATATTAAAATTTTGTATCTCCTGCCATCTTTTAGATACTCTAAACTGGATGTTCTGAAGACATTTCAAACTCAGCATGTCCAATCAGAACTCACTATCTTACCCCCCAGATATTCCCCTCTTTCTGTTTTCCTTATTATTAATGAGGATGCCATGTAGCACATTAAATAGAGTGCTAGGCCTAAAGTCAGGAAAATCTGAATTCTAATTCTACCTTAACCGCTACCTGGGCAAATCAATTAATCCTGTTTGCCTCGGTTTTCTCATTTGTAAGATGAGGTGGAAAAGGAAATGACAAACCCTCCAGAATCTCTACCCAGAAAACTCTAAATGAGATCATGAAGAATTGGACATTGAACAGCAACAACATTGGGGCATCACCATCAGCGTCAGTTAGTCTCATTCACAATTGCAGTGTCATCCTCAACTTATTCCCACCCCACAAATCTCAATTGGTGGTAAATCTTTGAATTTCTATCTTCATAACATCTCTTGTATATGTCTCTTTTCCTCTACTACCCAGTTGTCCCTCTAGGGTAGCACACCATATTCCTCTCATCTCTTGTATGCATTATTGAAGTAGCTATTTATTTGGTCTCCTTACCTCAGATTTCCTGTTTTTAATTCATCCTCCACTCAGCTTCCAGTGATTTTCCTAAAGCATAGCTCTATGTCACCTTTCCACTCAATAGACTTCACTGACTCCCTATGAAACTTTGTATTCCAAATTTTTCTCTTCCCTCTCTTATCTCCCTCCTCCCCAAGACAGCAAGCAATCTAATAAAGGCTAAATATGTGCAATTCTTTTAAACATATTTCTATATTTGTTGTTATGCAAGAAAAATCATACGGGGGGAAAGGGGGAAAAACCACGAGAAAGAAAAAGTAAGCAAACAAAAACAATGAAAATACAATGATTTGATCCACATTTAGTCTCCATAGTTCTCTCTCTGTATTTGTATTGCACTTTCCATCCAAAATCTATTGGAATTATCTTGCATCACCTCATTATTAAGAAGAACTAACTGTATCCTAGTTGATCATCACATAATCTTTTTACTGTATACAATGTTCTCCCGATTCTGTTCATTTTACTCAGCATCAGTAAGTCTTTCTAGGCTTTTCTGAAAACAGCCTGCTCATCATTTTTTCTTTTAAATTTTAATTTTTTTCTAGTTATACATGTACATTCATTTAAAAAAATTTTCTTACAAATTGTGTTGGGAGAAAAAAATCAGAACAAATGGAAAAATGCATTAGAGGAAAAAAAAGAAGATAAAGGGGGAAAAAGTGAACATATCACGTGTTGATTTACATTCAGTCTCCACATTTCTTTCTCTGGATGTGGATGGTATTTTCCATCCAAACTTTATTGGGATTGCCTTGGATCACTGAACCATTGAGAGGAACCAATTTTTTCATAATTGATCATCACACATTCTTATTGTTACTGTGTACACTGTATTCCTGGGTTTTGCTTGTTTTGCTCAGCATCAGTTCACATAAATCCTTCCAGGTCTTTTTAAAATCAGCTTGTTCTTATTTTTTAATAGAGCAATAATATTCCATTACTTTTATATACCACAACTTATTCAGTCATTCCCCAACTAATAGGCATCCACTGAGTTTCCAATTCCTTTCCACTACAAAAAGGGCTGCTACAAACATTTTAGCACAGGTGGGTCTTTTTCCCTCCTTTATGATTTCCTTGGGATACAGACCCAGTACTGGCACTGCTGGATCAAAGGGTATGAATAGTTTTATAGCCCTTTGGACATAGTTTCAAATTGCTCTTCAGAATGGTTGGATCATTCCACAACTCCATTTGCAATGCATTAGTGAGAAGCAGTGTTTTTTTACTTCCTTTGTATGTTTAGCACAGTGCCTGGTACATTGAACATGCTTAATAAGTGCTTGCTGACCGACTGGCTGACCATGGGCAAATTATTGAATTTTGATCTTCCTTCACTTTAAAGCATAGAAATGAACTAATTTTTTCCCTCAAATCCTACGCCTTCCAGAATTCCTGCCTATTACCAAAGGCAGTACTATCCACCCATTCTTCCAGGTTTGCAATCTCAGTGTCATCTCTGATACCCCACTCTTTCTCACCCACCATTTCCAGTCTCTTGTCAAGGCTCATTGAATTTGTAGTAGCCTGTTGGTTGGCCTATTTACCAATAGTTTTTCCCCATTCTAGGCCATTCTCCACTTAGCTGTCAAAGGGAAGCTCTGGTCAGGTTAAACCCTTCCCCCAATCCTACCCTTATCCCCCACTTAGTAAACTTCAAAGTCTCCCTTTCACCTTCAGGATAGGTGAGGATGGAAGATAGACAGATATACAGACCAAGACCACATTTAAAATCCTCTGTTCCTGGCTCTCTCCTACCTTTCTAATCTCCTCACGTTTTACACTCCACTCCGACCCGCTGCCAGCCCAATCTGAAATCCACGATCCCAGGCTGCCCTTGTTCCCCAAACAAGAGACTCTCCCCGCCTGCAAACATTCTCACCGGCTGTTCCACGGGCCTGAAATGCTTTCTCTTCATCTCTGCCTCCTACAAGAAGCCTTCTCTCTTAATTCTAGGGCCTTTCCACCATTGATTATCCCTCTTCCCTATTTGTCTCATTTAGCTTGTTTGAACTTCGTTGTTTACATGTTGTCTCCTCCCCGAGACTGGGAGCCAATTAACTTTCTTTGAATCACAGTATTTACTGTGCTTAGCACAGCATCTGGCATTATTAAGTATTTATTGACTTGCGATAAGACACCCTACCTATTTTATAAGTATTGTAAGATTTAAATGAGATGTATGTTTCAATGCTGCAGAAACTATAGAGAACTCTATATCTGCGAGGCAGTTTTATTCGTAAAATAATCCTTCCGAGCCTCAGTTTCCCCAACTGTAAAATTCACACAACCTGCCACTCTCTTCCAGCTCTGATATTCTACCTCCCTCGCTTTCTATGAACTCATTAAGGCTTCATATTTGGGTGTATTCAACCTGCAGAAATAAGGGGTGTAAGGGGAGGGGCCCCGGAGAAGGAAAGGGGAGAGGGGGTCCCCGCCGTTTCAGCGTCCTTTCTCTTAGAGGGGAAGAAGCTGACGCCCAGACTTGTTAAATAACTCGGCCGGAGTCACACAGGTGGCCTGTGTGAGACAATCCGCCCCGAATGTAGCATTCTTTCCACTGCAGAGCAGTACGGAAGAATCGCGCGCCTCTGGAAGGGGATGCTCGGCACTTCCTCAGCGCTGGGAGCAGGTGTGGAGTACCCCGGCCAAGCAGCGCCCCCGCCCCCGCCCCGTGAAGCCCCAAGCAGGTGTGACACGACCTTGGGCGAGGATTCCCAACCTTTCCAAATGGGGGGGGGGGGGGGGATGAAATGATCAATCACGCCAGCAGGGGGCATCCTTGGACCTTCCAGCCGCAGGTACCTCTGCGCTTGCAATCTCTGAGCAGAGATTTAAACACTCAAGGGGAAATTGGAGTCTCCAAGAAGACTAGACATTGTGTCAACTGTTCCTCAGAGCCCGCAAGCCCAGCCTCCTTCCTTCACCTGCCCCCCACAGCTGCTGGGATAGTCTCCGGAAGATACCGAACACTCCCGAGATCTCTCTCAGTGCTCTCGGCGGCAGGCTCTTAAGACATGTTTATTGACTGACTAGTGGTCCTCTAGCCCATCGTTTTACAGATGGGGAAACAGAAGTCCAGAGAGAGAGAGAGAGAGAGAGAGTAGTAAGTGGCAGGGTAAGACTGGAACTCAGGTCCCCTGACTCACAACCTAGTAGTATTTTTCCCCAAGGTGAATTTAAGTGATTGACAATAACAGGGACAGAGACAATTTTTAAAAATAGCTTTTTATTTACAAGTTATATGCATGGGTAATTTTTCAGCATTGACAGTTGCAAATCCTTCTGTTCCAACTTTTTCCCTCCTTCCTCCCTCCCCTTCCTCCAGATGGCAGGTTGACCAATACATGTTAAATATGTTAAAGTTTAAGTTAAATACAATATAAGTATGCATCGTATTTAACTTAAACTTTAATAAAATAATAATAATATATATATAACTTAAACAGTTAATTTGCTGTATAAGAAGAGTTTGACTTTGAAATAGTGTACAATTAACCTGTGAAGGAAATCCAAAATGCAGGCGGACAAAAATAGAGGGATTGGGAATCTATGATGTCATTGTAATGGGTATTCCTGAGTGAGGAATTCTCCTACAAATTCAGGTCACCACCTTCACAACAATTGATAATCTTAGAGATATCAAACTCAATAAAGACTGAGTATAGTAAGCTGCCCATTAGGATCCCTACAGACCACACCTTAACTCAGAAAACCATATATTAACATAATCTATATTCTCTTCTATTTTAATTTGTTTGGAAAATTTTTTTCCAATTACATTTTAATCAGTTTTGGGCAGCACTCGGGAGTGGTTTTTTTCCCCCCAGGGACACCTGGGACCTACGTAAGGAAAGGCTAAGTGATTTGTCCAGACTCATACAGTCAATACGTTTTGTAGGCAGAATTTGAATCCAAATCTTCCTAGCTTCGAGATGAACTTTTTAGTTGTTATATCACATCATCTTCATGATTGATAAATAAGTGTCAATATTATTATTACATATCCTTACATTTTATAGCATTTTAATAAAATCAGGAATTTCAAGTTGGGAAGGACCTTAAAGATCATCAGGTACAACTGTCTTATTTTACAAATGGGGAAACTGAGGCCTGAAGAAATGAAGTGATTCACACAAGATCTCACAGGTAATAAAGGATAGAACTGTAAGTTCAAAATATAAATACATATTGATTTCTTTTGTCCTTACACCACCCAAGTTTCCCTATGTATCTGTCCAGCAAGGTGGGTGTGGCAGACAGAATATTGGACTTGAAGTCAAAAAATTCTAGTTTTGGCGTCAAATGAGATAATATTTGTAAAGCACTTAGCACAGTGCCTGGAACATAGTGATACTTAATATAATTTTGTTCCCTTCCTCTCCTTTCAACAAAGAATAAAGATAAAGAATCTATTACACAAAACTAACCAATGTATCGACCAAGGTTGACATCTTACATATGTCTGAGGTTTCATACCCATAGTCCTCTGCTGCAGAAAAGGGAGGGAGAAGCCTTTCTTTTTTTAAGGGGGTGGGTAAGGTTTCCTTTATAATTTCTAATGATTCAATTTTCATTGTTTTGTGACTTGTTGATAGTGATAAGCTTTTCTTTTCTTTTCCTTCCTTTCTTTTTTGGCCAGGCAATCAGGGTTAAGTTGCCCATGGTCACACAGGTAGCAAGTGTCAAGTGTCTCAGGTTGGATTTGAACTCAAGTCTTTCTGACGCTAAGGCTGGTGTCCTGTTCACCATACCACTTAACTGGCTCAACAAAGCTTTTCTTTATGACAAAGAATTCACTTTCCAATGTTTTGTGGTTGTTGTTCTCTCCACTTACATCGTTGGAGTCACTGTGCATGTGATTTTCTTGGTGTTGTTCATTTCACTTGGTAGCAGTTCATTATATCTGTTTTTTTCTTTTCATCATGCTCACTGTTTTTACAGCACAGTAATATTCTATTTTATTCATGTTCTTATCCAGTTGTTTTGTCATGTCTGACTCTTCAGACCACATTTGGGATTTTTTTTTGGCAAAAAAATGCAGTGATTTGCCATTTCTTTCTCCAGCTCATTTTACAATTGAGGAAACTGAGGCACCAGGGTTAAGGGATTTGCCCAGGGTGACACAGCTAGTCTTAGGCTAGATTTGAACTCAGGAAGATGAGTCTTCCAGATTCCAAGCCAAGTTCTATCTGTTGTAGCTGTAACTGCCCTTACATTCATATACCACACTTGATTAGGCATTACCCAGCTGATAGGCATTTATTTGGTTTCCAGTTATTCTCTACTACAAAAAGTACTGTTATAAAGATTTTTAAAAATGTATATGGGATTTCCTTTTTATTTTTGACCTTCTTAGTGTATATGCCTAACAATAAAATCTTTGGGTCAAAGGTTTTTAATCACTCTCCTCAAAATTCCATGACTTTTCTGAATGGTTGGACCAGTTCACAGCCCCAGAGTATATTAGTGTGCCTGCCCTTTTACAACCTCTTGAACATCTTCCCATTTTTTTTGTTTTCTTTGCCAATTTGCTATATATGAGATGAATCCAAATTGTTTTGATTTTAATTTTTCTTGTCATTAGTGACTTAAAATATTCCTTCATATGACCTTTAATAGTTTGTAATTCTTTGGAAACCATTTATTCTTTGACCACTTATCTACTTGGAATCAGATATGAAATTTGAACAAAGTTTCTCTGGATTTAGAATTCAATGTTCTTTCTACTGTACTCCCCCCATAAACATTCATTGAAATGTCAAGTTATTGTAAATGCTGAATATATTTGATCATTAAAACTCCCTTTTCTTGACTTATCTAGTATACTGAACTATATAGTCCCATCATCTTTCTCCACTAAACTTCTTGAAGAATTTGCTCACCCTTCCCACAACCCTTCCATTTCCTCAGACACACTTTCTCCTCCATACATCATGATCAGGTTTTCTTGCTGACATTCTCCTGAAGATGCTCTCTCCAAGATTACTTACCAGTGTCATCCAAATCATCAAATCCAACCTTAGTTTCTTTATCTGTAAGATGGAGTTGAATTAGGTAAATTAATAACCTCTAGCCTTATAATCCAACATCTAGCACTGTTCCTGGCACATAGTAGGTGTTTAATAAGTGTTTGATTGTTTCCTTGTTTGACTGGACAGTGGTGATTCAAACAAAGCAAATAATTCTATTCTCCTTTTAGGATAGAAGGAAATCAAGGCCCAGAAATTAAATATTTTCCCTGGCACTCTAGGAATCTGGGATCTCCTGATCCCCATTGTAGTGGGGTTTTTTTTCATCATAACAAATCTGTCTTGGTCTCCTCTGGGCCTCCCAGGAAGATGGTAAATGGCTAGATTGGAAGGCCTAAGAGATGCCTTCATGACAAGTTTTCAGCTTGGATCTCTGGTGGATCAACTGCAACTCAAGGATTATGAAAGCTTTCCCAGCATCCTCATACTATAGACATTTCTCTCCAAGAGCCTGACTTTTATGCCACTGGCCTTCCTCACATCAACTATCTATTAATAAGAATGAATGAACTTTACTGAGCTAGGAGGGACTCAGAATTACAAGTTTTCTCGGCCTCTTCCTTTCTTCCCTCCTGAGCACCAGGCTCCAGGGAGCAAACCCACTGACCTAGAAACCACTCCTCATCTCTTGTGGGTGTGCATCCTCAATCCAGAAGAGCGACCCATCGACCTTGGATGTTCCTTCATCAAAGCATCCTCTCTATAAGTGAACCCCTGGGATTTATTCTCCTCAATTTCACTTCCTCTGTGATATAAATATCACTATGACTAAGGCAGTGAGAGCAGAGGGTGAGCCTCTAGGGTCTCATATTTGTCAGGGACCAGGGTGAAATTTGAACACAGGACATTCTAGTTATTTAATGTTATTTATTTATTTAATGACTCAGGAAGACTTAGGATTTGGAAGGGAATATTTCTCTATATTCTATACTAGTACATGGTTCCATTTGAAGATACCAGAAAGAAACTAATAGTCATATTTTGATCTCCAAATCAATCCAGTTTAACAGAATTTATTAATTGCTGACTTTATGTCTAGTATTATGTTAGTCATGAGGGAGGGCACATCACTCTTTTTGGTTCTTTTTAAAATAAATGTATTGTTGATTTAAAAAAATCCTATCATTTCCAGTTTTGTACAGTGGAAAGAATATTGGCTTTAGAGGCAGAGGCATTCAATTTATATCTTGTTACCTACCACCTGTATGACTTTGTGCAATATCATTTACTTCCTCTGGGTCTTGGTTTTTCCATAAATGAAATGGGGGGGAGGGAGTTGGACTAGTTGGCCTCTAAGGCTCTTCCAATTTTAAAACCAACTTTGCCTCATCATACACCAATAAAATCCTCCTTTTAACAACAAAGTGTAGTTAAGGGAAATAAACCAAAACATTTGCCATGTCTGACAAGGACTAAATCCCCTATTCTGTACCTATCTTCTGAGAGGAGGGGAATATGTTTTCATATATATCAGTCTTCATATATATATATATCAGGGGAATATCAGTCTTCTGAAACTGAGATTGGTTACAGCGTTGAGCTGAAATCTCATATTTTTCAATGTTTTTCTTTGCTAATGCAAATGATGTTGTTGATTTTAATGATTATATATACCTCGATTCTTCTTACTATGCTTTATATTAGCTCATATATGTTTTCCCAAGGTCCTCTAGATTCTTCATATTTGTTATTTCTTGTGATGCCTGATATTCCAGCTAAGTAATGAGTGAATAAATTCTGGCCTTGGAGTCAGGAAGACCTGAATTGAAATTCTGCCTAAGACACAACTTGACTGTGTAGCTCTAATCAACTCATTTAGCCTTTTCCAGTCTCAGTTTGATAATCTGTAAAATGAGGATAATAATAATAATAATAATAATAATAATAATGCCTATCTTCCAGGATTGTTGTGAGGATAAAATGAGATGATATATGTACAGTGTTTTGAAAATTTTAATGTGCAATATAAATGCTAATAATTAATGAGTTAGTGATTAAGCATTTATTATGTGCCTATCCTATGTGCCAGTCACTGGCTAAGCACTGAGGAGATGAAGAAAGGCAAAAGATAGTTCTTGTTTTTCAAAATTGTAATCCTTGTTGTTCCTATACCATGATTTGTCCTACAATTCCTAACTGATGATGTAAAAAGTAAATATGTCTGAGGGACTTACAGTCCAGTTGAAGAGATAAAACATAGTTATGTGAAAGAGATAGAGAGTAATAGGAAATGATCAATTCCTTTTTGGATGCTTCATAATGGAATGTGCTTTGACTTGACCTTGGATTTTTGAAGGCCATGCAGTGGAACAGAAGTTCTAAAAGGCTCTAAAAATCCAAAAAAATCTGGGGAAGGATGACCTACTAAGTACCAGCCAGTATAAAGTTAAAGAAATTCATTTCTAGAGGCTCATCTGCCAGTTAGGTTTTTTTTCAGAGCCAGAAACGTTAAAACTTGGAACAGGTCATGAGTTGCATGGATGGTGGAAATGAACACATTAACTAAATTATGCATCCCTGAAATATTGCAATATGAGAAGTGTTTTCTAAACACCATATAATACCCAGCAAACAGAAGGCATTTAATAAATGTTCTTTTCCTCCTCCCCTCTTTTCCTTTGTCAATATGGCATGATGTGCTAGAGCAATTCAAAGGCGTGAAAAATCAATGAGGATCAATGTTATAATAGTAGGTTTCATAAAGTGGGAGATAATGATGGTAATAAAAATAATTACTGATTCATTCAACGAACATTTATTAAATAATTATTATGTGCCAGGTCTTATGCTAGGATTGGGAAATATTAAAAATAAAAATAAATAGTACCTACCCTCAAGGAACTTACATTTTATTGGGAGGGGATGAAATGGAGAAGCAACATGAATACAGATAAATAAATGAAATCATATACAAAATAATTACTGAGATTCAGATTACTGTTTGGGAGAACAATAGCCATTGTGGGAATCAGGATGGGCTTCATGTAAGAGACAGCATTTGAGTTTGAAGAAGACTGAGGATTCTACAAGATGGGGGTGAGGAGGAAATACATTCCAAGCACGAGACAGTCTGTTCTAAGAAACAGAGATAAGAGGTGGAATGTCATATATGGGGCCAGTTTGGATGGAACGTCAAATATGTACAAAAAGCTTTAAGGTGGCCTGGAGTCATATTGTGAAGAACTTTAAATGCCAAATCACAGAGTTTTGACTTTTATATATTGTTTTAAAATTTATAGGGCACTCGTAATGCATTATCTCACTTGGACCTCACAACAACTCAGCAAAGCAGGTATTACAAGAAATGTTATCCTGAGGGCAGGGATCATTTCTTGTGTTTCATTGTATCATGGGATAATAGATTATATTGTGTATCTGATAGAGATCATTTTTATATCTGGCATGCCCCATTCCAGACCCATGGTTCTCCACCTTTCTAGTGAAAAAAGAGAATCACATTGCCATATGTCCCCTGGGACTCATTTCCCCCATCTGGACCTAAGTTTCCTTCTCTATAAAATGAGAGAGTTGGACTAGGAGACCTCTGCGTTTCCTCTGAGATTTAAATTTTTGATCCTATCTTCCTGTGATTTAGGATTCTAATGAAGTATAAGATATGGTCCCTTCCCTCCTTGGGATATAGTGTAGCTGGAGAAGCAAACTCATACATGTGAAGCAATCAGTGGGATAAAATCTAATGCTGTATTCTGTGGTCAGTTAAGAGGTGGTGGAAATCAGCATCAGCTCAGGTGGTCAGGAAGCCAAAGAAGACACGGTGAAACTTGAGCTGGGCCTTGGGTAAGCCTGGAAGAGAAGGGGGAGCACATTCCAGGGCAGGCAACAGCATGAGTAAGGGCAGGTGCTGAAGTGAGCAAAGCTCATCTTCCCTTTTAAAAAGACAACTTATATTTGTTTTTTGTTTTTTTTAAATCACTGTCATCTTCAAATAGAACAAACAGGAAGCATAAAGCAACACTGGGTCCTAGATCTTTTGACTCCAAATCTAGGTTCTGTCCTGCCTCTGCTCCCCATCTCTTTTAAATCTCATCCCCATTTATAATTATTAGCACAATGTTGTGCTAACAAAATGTGTATTGGATGAATGAATAAATGAGTTTTTTAATCACAATATAAATCAAAGCTTCTTAAATTGTGGGTCACAACTGCATATAGGATCATATGACTGAATGCAGGTCATGAAAACATGATTTGTTACCAGTAAATTTTTGATTTAGATACTTATTATGTATGTAATATACATTTGTATGTTATATATTTTTACATTTTTTGTATATATCCAGTGTTGTATAAAAATTTCTCATGTGAAAAGGCATTTCTCTTGGAAAAAGTTTAAGAAACCCTGATATAGATGAACTATGCCCTCAGGTTCTGAAAAGACTGAAAGTTCAGACCTTATCAGTGATGTTTGAAAAATCGTGAAAAATAGGAGAAGTACAATAAATTTGAAGAAAAGCAAATGCCTTGATCCTCAAAGAAAAGAAGAGAACAGAGTCTGCAAATTATAAGCCAATGAGTTTCACTTGGATTCTTGGGAAAATCCTAGAACAGGTCATTAAAAAGATCATTGTCAAGCAGTGATGATTACAAAGAGCCAGCATGGCTCCATCAGCTTAGTCATGATTTTTTGGACAGAATGTCTAAATTAGTAGATGAGAGGAATGCTGTGGATATCATTTAGCTTGTAGTAAAGCTTTTGATAAAATTTCCCATACTATTTAAACAGAAAAGATAGGGAGGTATGAATTAGATGATAACACAATCAGATGGATTCAGAGCTGGTTGGATGGCCCAACTCAAAGAGTTATTATTAATGATTCCATGTCAACATGGTAGGAGGTCTCCAGTGAATTTTGATGTGTAATTATCCCTGTGCTATTTAACAATTTTATCAATGATTAAAGCCAACAGGGGCTGCTCAGGATAGAGTGCTGGGCTTGGAATCAGGAAAACTCATCTTCATTTATTCAAATCTAACTCCAGGCACTTGACAACTATGTGACCCCAGGCAAGTCCCTTATTCCTGTTTATCTCAGTTTTCTCATCTATAAAATGAGCTGGAGAAAGAAATGGCAGATCACTCTGGTGTCCTGGGCATCGTGAAGAATTGGACATGACTGAACTGATTGAACAATTGCTTGCCTAACTAAAAGCACAGATGTTCATTAACGTGAGAGAGACAACTCTCACAAGATGATAGGATCCAAAAAGATCTTGACAAGTGAAAGTATTAGATTGAATCAAATAAGATAAGATTCAATAGGGATAAATGTAGTCTTACAAAAAAAAATCAGCTTCATAAATATAAAATAGGGGAGGAATGGATAAGTGTTATTCTGGAATAAATCTAAGGGCTAGCTCTCCATTATGATGTGGCAGCCAAAAAAAGCTGGCATGTTCTCGGGCTGCATTGAGAGAGGCAGAGCTTGCAGGAATGGAGAGGTGATAGTCCCCCCCCCCATCTGCCCTTGTCAGACTTCATCTAGGATATTGTATATCTGTGGCATTGGGTCCAATTATAGGCCCCAAAGTTTAAGAAGGAAGTTGAGAAGCTAGAAAATGTCCACAGAAAAAACAAAATGGTGAAGTGTTTTGAATCCATGGAGCATGAATATCAATTGAAAGAACTTATTATGTTTAGCCTAAAAGAAAATTCAGGGGACATTGGGTCCAATTATAGGCCCTAAAGTTTAAGAAGGAAGTTGAGAAGCTAGAAAATGTCCACAGGAAAAAAAAATGGTGAAGTGTTTTGAATCCATGGAGCATGAATATCAATTGAAAGAACTTATTATGTTTAGCCTATAGGAAAGAAAATTCAGGGGGAGACCTGATAGTTGTCTTCAAATAGTTAAAGACTATCATGTAGAAGAGGGACTGGATTTGTTCTCTATGGGCCTATAAGGAAAAACCAGAAGGAATGGGGACAGAGGAGAGTGAAGGTTGCAAAGAGTTAAATTTCAGTTTGATGTCAGTAAAACTTTTTAAGTATTTAAACTGCCCCAAAGTGGAAAGAATAGACTTCTAGGTCTTTAAGCAGAAGCTGAATGACCACTAGTCAGGTATGTATGTCATGGTAGCAATTCCTTTGGTGTTTGAGTTGGACCAGATGACCACCAAGATTTCTTCCAACTCTCAAATTTTATAATTCAATGAGTTGATTAACCAATGGCTGATTGAATCAATAAATGAATAGATGGACAGATGATTGAATGAACAATTTAATAAATTAATAGTTGGATGGCAGAATGAACAAATGAATTAATCAAATGACTAATGGCTAGATGCCATCAATGAATGATAGCAGCTAGGCTGCATGGTAGTAAGAATGTTGGATGAGGAGTCAAGATATAAATTCAAATCCTGCCTCAGGTGCTTATAACAGCACCTATTCCATAGAGTTGTTGTGAGGATTAAAACAGATTATACATATATGTGTATTCATACATGTGTGTATCTATGCATACATTCATGCATTTATACATTGAGAAAGAGAGAGTGAGAGAGAAAGAGGGTGAAAGAGAAAAAGAAAGAGAGAGACAAAGAGAGAGATAGGGACAGAGAGACAGAAAGAAAACCAGAAAGAGAGACAGAGACAGAGGAACAGAGAGAGAGACAGAGACAGAAAGAGAGAGAGAGGAAGTGAGAGAGAGAGCCAAAAAGAGAGTGAAAGAGAGACAGAAAGAGAAAGATAGAGAGACAGAGAGAGAGAGAGAGGTGGGGGGAGTGAGGGAGGGAAAGAGCATTATACAAACCTCAAAGAAAAGTATAAATTTTTGCTATAATTAGGAATGAATTACAATGAATGAATGAATCACTAGCTAGATGAATGAATGAATTACCAGGCAAATGAAGTGTCTCCCACATTTCTTTGGGGATGGGCTTTGTTTTCAGGAATTATGGGCCCTATTTTCCTGAGTGACTTCTCTTTTGTGAATAACATCTTCATTTCTCAAGATGATCCCCAGATGTGTCCAAGGGCTGAATGGAAAAATATCAGCTTTTTCGGGTGTGGCGAATGAATCCATAATCTTCTAGGACGTCCACTCCATCACATTTGTCACAAAGTACTGGTCATTTTTCCCATTTGCTTCCAGAGAGGGCAGAACTAAGAAACATGCTGTGGGGGAAGGGTTTGGAGCAGAGAGAATAATGCCCGGTGTTGCTTAAAAATGCAAAGCCAGTGCCATGAAAATCACCAAAATAGATTGTTTTGAAAAAAAAAATAATAATAACAGCTTCCATTTGCATTGCTTTTTTTTCAAAGTACTCCACACATGTTCTCATTTATCCTCACGACGTGCTTGGGCAGAAGGAACGGAGTTGGCATTATGAAGCCAAATGTTCCATATGAGGAAACACAGAAGTTCTCAATTATCTGCCTCAATGGAGGCAGGCCATGGTGCGGATAATCTAAAAATATGGATAATCAGAAAACTGTATTCATGGAGCTTTGGAAAGTGGTTTATTAAAAATGTTTTAGTCCCCCCCTTTTGTCTTCTCTTTCCCCTTTTTAAACTCCCTTGTTACAAAAAAAAAAAAACCCAAACAATTAAGCAAACCATTCACTACAATGATCTCATCAGACAATATATGAACAACAATAATCGATAGCTAACGTGTGTATGCAGTTTACTATGGTCAGGCCCTACACTAAGCTCTGCACATAATTAATATCTCATTTGAGCATCACAGCAATCTTGGAAGGTGCGTGTTTCATTATCCTCAGTTTGCAGATGGGAAACTGAAGCAAAGAGACGTTAAATAAGCGCTGTCATGCAGCTAACAGCTCTCGGAAGTCCGATTTGGAGCCAGGCTCTTTGCTGTACCCGATCCCCCGGCCCTCCGCTCTCTGGCTCTCCTGACCCTCCATCTTTCCGCCAGCCGATTTTCCGACGACTCTGCTTAGTGACCTCCTCATGAACATTTTTGTGGTCGCTGGACATATTATTATTGAGATTTTGCAGCGTATCAGTTCGTACGAATGGCCCACATTTTCTCTAATTGCGGAGTATTTTTGCGTTTACATTTGAAGGTGCTGTTTGGAGAATTCACTTTTTAAAAAGTGAGCCAAAATCTCCTCATTCAGTCTGGTATTTGGGAATCTTTTTTAAAGAGCTGGCTCGGGAAGAGTTGGGCAGCTCCGGCCTCCCTCAGCCTCTCGATGCAGAGACCTTTCCTCATTTCTGGCTCCAGCCTGGCGCCGGCCCCGCCATTTCTCAGCCTGGTGGAGACGGCGAAGGCCGCGGCGAAGCCGCCCAGACTCTCACCCCAGGTTTGCGCTAATTAAAGGTTCTGGCCTAAAGGTTCTGGGCCCGAGTTGTAGGCGAGGAAAATAAACCAGAAAAGCAACATTTCTCTTTTGCTTCATGAGGAATTTTGATATTCGATGCCTTGAAAAGGAAGTCACAGTTCCATTGTTCCGGAAGCGCTGCCGGCGCGCTGAGGCCTGAGAGAGGGGCCGGGCAGAGAGGGAGGGCCTGTGCCCACCGGACAGAGGGGAGCCTGCGGGCCGGCCCGGCCACGTTTGGGGCCGCGGGTCTCTTCGCCAAGGCTGCCGCCGGCCGGACGGGGACAAGGCCCACGGAGGCGCGCTCCTGCAGGGGGCGCAGGCCTCCTCGCCGAGAGTCATCCATCTTGTGAACGTGCAAGGGGCCCGCGCGGCTGAGTAGGCTGAAGTGTGTCTGAACTTGCCGACCTTTGCCCTGGGATCACTTCTCTGGCCCCAGGGTAGTGGATCAGCGCCATTGCACTCTCCAAACAGCTCGGGCTCCTAAGCGGACCTTTCTTTCTCCTGCTGGATTCTATTAGCACGCGGAGGTCGGACGGGCTCCTCGGCGCGCTGTAAGAAATCTGATTTATATTGGAAGCTCGTGGCTGCGGCTAGCTTTACGCTCACGTGGCCCGGCTGGAGGAAGGGACTTGAAAGCAAAGAGTCAAACAGATCAATCTTGAAAGCACGGCGGAGGGAGACTCTGAAAGGAAGACGGGGAGAGCTCAGGGTTTGGAAAACACCGAGGAGCGAGAATCATGGGAGGGCGGGCGGAATGGGGAAAACTTCGGCCAAGTGGTAGGAGAAGTTTCCCAACAGGGGACCCGTTCTGCAGGGGAGGTGGTGGAAACAGTTAGAATGAGAGCGTTCCCTGCAGACTTCACATGTCTGGCTTTACCTGAATGACAGTGGAAGGGCTCTCCTTCCTCCCTTTTTTCTCCCTTCCTTTTTCAGATGGGGAAAACCCCTCATTTTTCACTGAGCTCTTGTGCTCTGCTAGTGTAAACACCTCTGCTTTCCTTCCTGCCACTTTGAGGCCTTGATCAATAAAGAGCCCCTGAGCCTATCGCTCCGCAGCTATCAGGCATGAAACTTCTGCAGTAACTCATCCCTAGCTTGGTGCTAATTATCAGGAGCACATCTCCACAAGTCTAATATTGGCTCTGCCAAGGACTAGCTTTGGGATCTCGGCCTTTCCCTTCTGGGCCTCAGCTTTTATACCTATAAAATCAAGGGGTTGCTTTAGATGGTTCATAGGGTCCCTTCTAGCTTAATGACTGTATGTTCTGAAGTTCCTTCTTAGCTCTGACATTCTTCTCCTTCTAGTTCTGACATTCTGTCCTCTAAGATCCCTTTTGGTTCTAACATTCTGTCCTCTAAGGTCCCTTTTGGTTCTAACATTCTATGTTCTAAGGTCCCTTCCAGCTCTGACATTGTCCTCTAAGATCCCTTTTGGTTCTAACATTCTGTCCTCCAAGATCCCTTTTGGTTCTAACATTCTATGTTCTAAGGTCCCTTCCAGCTCTGACATTGTCCTCTAAGATCCCTTTTTGTTCTAACATTCTATGTTCTAAGATCCCTTCCAGCTCTGACATTGTCCTCTAAGATCTCTTTTTGTTCTAAC
Organism: Antechinus flavipes; assembly: GCF_016432865.1. Lineage (NCBI taxonomy): Eukaryota > Metazoa > Chordata > Mammalia > Dasyuromorphia > Dasyuridae > Antechinus > Antechinus flavipes. Next base: position 506,498,240 of record NC_067399.1, read on the forward strand.
ATTCTATGTTCTAAGGTCCCTTCCAGCTCTGACATTGTCCTCTAAGATCCCTTTTTGTTCTAACATTCTGTCCTCTAAGATCCCTTTTGGTTCTGACATTCTGTCCTCTAAGATCCCTTTTGGTTCTAACATTCTGTCCTCTAAGATCCCTTTTGGTTCTAACATTCTATGTTCTAAGGTCCCTTCCAGCTCTGACATTGTCCTCTAAGATCCCTTTTTGTTCTAACATTCTGTCCTCTAAGATCCCTTTTTGTTCTAACATTCTATGTTCTAAGGTCCCTTCTAGCTCTAACATTCTGTCCTCTAAGATCCCTTTTTGTTCTAACATTCTGTCCTCTAAGATCCCTTTTTGTTCTAACATTCTGTTTTCTAAGATCCCTTTTTGTTCTAACATTCTATGTTCTAAAATCCCTTCCAGATCTGACATTGTCCTCTAAGATCCCTTTTTGTTCTAACATTCTATGTTCTAAGGTCCCTTCCAGCTCTGACATTGTCCTCTAAGATCCCTTTTTGTTCTAACATTCTGTCCTCTAAGATCCCTTTTTGTTCTAACATTCTGTCCTCTAAGATCCCTTTTTGTTCTAACATTCTATGTTCTAAGATCCCTTTTTGTTCTAACATTCTGTCCTCTAAGATCCCTTTTTGTTCTAACATTCTGTCCTCTAAGATCCCTTTTTGTTCTAACATTCTGTCCTCTAAGATCCCTTTTTGTTCTAACATTCTGTTTTCTAAGATCCCTTTTTGTTCTAACATTCTATGTTCTAAAGTCCCTTCCAGATCTGACATTGTCCTCTAAGATCCCTTTTTGTTCTAACATTCTATGTTCTAAGGTCCCTTTTGGTTCTAACAGTCCCTTTTGGTTCTAACATTCTGTACTCTAAGATCCCTTTTTGTTCTAACATTCTGTTCTCTAAGATCCCTTTTTGTTCTAACATTCTATGTTCTAAGGTCCCTTCTAGCTCTAACATTTTGTACTCTAAGATCCCTTTTTGTTCTAACATTCTGTATTCTAAGATCCCTTGTAGCTCCGATGTTCTGTATTCTAAGGTCCCTTTCAACTCTGACTTCCCAGAGTTGTTGCAAGGATCAATAGAGATAATGTTTGTAAAACACTTAGTATCACAGTGCCTGGCACATGGTGAGTATTGAATAAATAAAACTGTGTGTTCCTTCCCTCCTTCTTTTCTATCTCTACACTGAGAACTAAAATTCCTTCCAGTTTTGATTTTTTTTAAAAATTAAGGTAGTTTTAACTTTGACAGCATTCCAACGTCCCATCTAAATCTGACATTTCATACTCCAAGACAAAGATTTTTAAACTTTTTATGTATCATGGGCTCTTTTGGTGGTTGCTGAAGCTTATGGACCCTTTCTTGGAAGAATAATGTATTTAATTAATTAAGAAAATGCAAATATATTTTAATTAGAGGATAGTGAAAATTATTTTGCTATTTTATCCTATCCAAGTACCTAGTTCTCCTAAAATTAGGGTTCTGTGAATACCAGATTAAGAAGTCCCATTCTGGGGTTTCTTACAGTTCTGACATTCTGTGCTTTAATATTCTCTGTTCTAAATTTCCTTACGGCTCGAATTTTCTATGATTCTTTGTTTCTAAAAGCCAGGACTACTTTTATGTAAGCAAACCAGAGTGTTTACTGAGACGCTACTTGGGCATAAAGACTAAAGTTGATCCTTTTAGAGGATTTTGGAGATGAAAACACAATGAATCCTAAGTATGATTTTATTGGGAGCCACCATGCTCCACTATACAGCCAAATGCTCCAACATACAGCCAAAGAAGCTGGTTGTCTCTCTTTCTGCCCACAGTTGGCTTTGGAGCCTCTCGTTTGAGTGTTGCAAGACTGATTCCTCATCACACATTGCCTTGACAAAAGTGTGTGGGAAAACAACACAAAAAATACACAACTGAGAAAGCAAAATGAAGCCAGGAGAGAAGAAAAGAATAGGGACCACCTGAAGAATAGATGCTCTCTCTAGTCACTGCTGCATGATGAGGTTTGAAAAAGCTTACACTTTTCTCTGTCACTGTCATAGATTGGTTAGCTCATTTTGGTTTGAATTATAAACAGTTCTAATGAGAACCCACATCACAGGTTCTAGTCTCATTGGGAGCCTTTCTATGACTTATCTCCTATTGTTCCCTTTCTAGCTGTTATCTCCTATTGTTTCCTTTTAATTACTGTAAACTCCCACCAAATACAACTACTTATTCTATTCAATGACATTCAATTCAACAAAATTCTATTATTTAAGGCACTTGATAGGGTTTATATATTCAAAGAAAAATAACAACAAATAGTCCTTATCCTTAAGCTTAGGAGACTGAGAAAAGAGATGATAGATAAAAAGATTAAGTATAATACAAAGTTATTCGAAGAGGGAAAGAACCTTGCCAAGATTAGGGAAGGCTTTACTGAAAAGGTGGCACCTGAGCAAAATCCCTGATAAGCCATTGGTGTGTGGTGGATGTCCCCTTGCTCTAATCTCTTATGTATCTTCTCTGAAGACCTCTGACTGATGTAGGAATTGCTCCGGTGCTGAAGTTTTTGTTTTGCTACTGACTCACTTTCATGGCTAGTTCACCTGACTGAATTGTGCCCTTAAGAACAATCTTTAAAAGGACCCCAGAGAAATGAAGTCGAGGAAGGATTACACCTTGATATGGATTTCCCACCCTGGATACAGGCTTATACAACCAGGTTGCTCTTCTGGGAAACCACACAGCTCCCAGAATACATTAGTAGCAGAGTGACAAGGAGTTTCTGGACCACGCTAGAAAGTCTGTGAGCCAACGATAGAATGGCAGTGATATGGTGACATAAGAATACTTAGGCCCAGTTAAAGATTTCAGTTAATCCAGGAGCTGTAGGAGACAGAACTGAGTAACAACAAAAAGAAGTCCAAAAATCCAGCAAAATGAGGAGGAGTGAACCAAAATCTTACCCTCTGCTGATACTACGAGTCATGTGTACTCTTCAAGTCTGGGGAAGAATATCAACCCTATAGTAACCTTGATTTCTTGACCTTTTCATAGAGCTTTCAAATTGAAATGGTATCATAAGTAGTAAGGGAACATGTAAGTCACTGGGGAAAGAGAGGCTTCCTATGGGAAGTTCTCTCTTCTTGAAAGGGAGGGGGGAAAGGCTCAGCTAGGTTAATAGTACAAGTTAAAAGATTTATGTAAGTTTCTGGCAGGTGAAGGTCCACCATATATGCGAAAGGGTCAGGGAGAAATGTTGACTTTCTTAACAACTCCTGGTTCTCTTCTTGAGGAGGGGTTGCTCACCTAGGGCAATTCCATATACCTAGAAAAACATATGAATCCTTGGGGAAGACGAAGGCTCACTAGAGAGTGATGGGGATTTGATTTGACTGCTTATGGACTTAGATATGAACCCCTTTGCATTATTTAATTTAGTGAAATAAAATATCCTATTTTGATGTTTTCTTAGCCTGAATGTTTCCATGGGAGCCAAGGGACCTTTTCCCTTTGCTGTGGAGACCTAGACACAAAGCAAATTATAATGTCTCCAGGGGATACACCGGGTGGGTGCACAAATCAAAGTGATGATTATTGAGAAATCCTCAGTACTGAACCTGGTCAATGTGAATGCAGAGCTTTGGTAATTGGCCATGAGTCAAAGTTGTTAGCATGGTGTATGCAAAAACCCCTGGGTTTAGAATCTTATAATTCTATGATCCCTGTAATCCTTGTTTTTGTGATTTACCTTTACTTAGAATTCTCTTCCACCTCCATCTGTAGCCATCAAAATCCTACCCACCCGGCAAGCATCAATTCAAATGCCAACATCTCCACTAAGCTTTCCCTTTTTCCTTCTCAGCCAAAAATATCTTTTCACTCCCTGGAATTCTCATGGCATTAGGTCTATATCTCCTTTGGAATATTCATCATATCCTGCATTTTATCATTCTTTGTAGATTATAAACTTTCTTCCTAGTCTACAAACTCTCAGCCTCAGGAAGCCCGTGGTGGAAGGGCCAGACAGGGAGTGCTGATTGATAATAGGATTAAGGAGTGGGGTAAGTGGGAGAACAGCCTACTCTTGCTTTCTCTGCTGTGTAGAGGTTTGAGCACACAGTAGGTGTTCCATGAGAGTTCACTAGATTGGACTAAATAGCCTCCAGTTGGGGAGAGGAAGCTCTCCTTTTTTTGTCAGAGAGGGGAGGAAGGTGAGTGTTATTCTCCACCACTCTGGGTCGACCAAACAGTAGGAAGGGAGGGTGAAAGACAGTCCTGTCTAAGGTGGTTCATTGTGGAGTCATGAAATCACTCATTTCAGCGGCTGCTTCTGTTTATAGACATGACAGCTCTCTCCTTCCCCTAGCATACACACAGACAGCTTAGAAAACAACTCCCTGCTTTTTCTTTAAAAATCTTAGCATCCCCTCCCTCAAAAGCCCCTTTCTAAAGGCTTCTATGGCTGAAGAGTTACCACTATTTCCATTGCCAGTGAATCAATTCTAGGCCTTAAAATATCTTCAGCTCAAAGCGGTCTTGATGTTCCGCCCAGACCAGAAAAAGAATAAACCCGAGGCTGAAACTGCTTGCGCTGAGCCCAGACTCTCTCATTTATTAAGGCCCAGTCAGTCCACTCACTGGTCCCCTTTCCCCAGACCAGGGGAATCCCAAGGGTGAGGGTCTGAGAGCTTCTCAGAGCTTCTGTGGTCTAATGAAGCCATTCTCAGAATTCAAGTAGCAAAGCTGCCTTTGCCCCCAAGAGCCATCCGGAAGACTGAACCCTTCCTCTTCATGGTCCTAATAGATGCCACGTGCATGAGGGCAATACCAAAAGATAAGGTCTAATGCCTCTTCCTTAGTTATTTCTCTGCCATGTGGTGACTGGGGATAAAGAGAGCAAGAACTGTTAATGTCACATATATTCAGGAGGAAATAGGAAGAAATTCTCCTTTAGGTCTGTATTATTATTATATGGCTGATCCATCTAATTGAAACCACATAGGACTTTTGTTATTGTTATGTAGTCATGACTAATGGAGAACAAGCAGAGCAAGGTCCGGAAGGCATCTTCAAAATAGAGAATGTGAAAGCTGGAAGGGAAGGTAGAATATAGAATATGAGTGCTAGGAGAGACCTCCATGTTACAGCTTAAAATACAAAAGTTAGGGCGGAAAGGGACCTTGGGGAAGAGCCAGGACTGATTCCTCTGTTTTACAAAGGAGATGGGAGGGCTAGAGTTCAGAGTAACAACAATGGCTAACACTTACCTAAGGCTTCAAGGTTTGTAAAGCATCTTCCCCCCCATTCTGTGCACACAAACTGTGGGTATAACATGGGGAGGTAGGTTGTTCAGGCTCTTCCTCAGACCTCTGTTTTGGGGTAGGATTGCAAAGCACTGGGGATTCATTCTCTGGACTTAGCCACCATGACCTTTTCTTCCTTTAGAAGGCAATTAGAATGTAAGTTCTGTGAGGGCAAGGACTGTCTTTCTGTTTGCTTGTGTTTACATTCCTTAATACACATAATAATGCTTAATCAATTTTTGCTGATAATATTAATGAACATAAAAATCCTGATTTACAGATAAGGGAACTAAGGCTGAAAGAAATGAGGTTGGCTTGCTCAGGGTCACCCGTGAGCCCAAGTTATATGATGAAGCAGTGGCAGAGAGGAGGCCATAGCCCAAGTCTAATAAATCGCAATTCTCTTCTCTGCTTCCTGCTGCTTCCTTTTATGGACAAGGGGACAAAGAAGGTAGGGCCAGGGAGGTGCTGGTAAATGTTTAACAACCAGTTCTCTGAAAGGAGGCAGGGAGGCCTGCACACAGGACACACTTTTAAGTTTAATCAACATTATTAACATTTTCTCCATGCCTTTCCTAAGTCTAGGCAATCAACAAAACCATAAATCAAGCCTTGATTTGTAGTATTTGCTGATTTCCTGAGTATAAATCTTCAAACTGTAAATTTAATAATCAGCCCTCTCTACTTAGAGCACATCCCTGGGTGAGGAGCAACAGTTCCTTGAGGTGGGCTTGGAAGGACAGGCAAAGAAAATGAACAAAGGCAGTGAGTGAGGAATGAGTATGGTATCTCATGAGATAAGCCAAAGAGCCAACTTTGGGGGTCATCTGTCCTTTTTAGGAATTTTGGCAAATTGGCTTGATGCTACATTTCAATTATGTTTAGTTTGTATCCTTTTCTCTTCACTGCAGCTCTAAATCAATGATTCTGATGGTTCCTTGTGTTCAGTGCTGTGAGGAGAAGACATGACCCTGTGGGCTGGGATCCCAGTCTACTTGGGGAGCCAAGAATCATTTGAGAAACAATTTAAGGACAACTTCTATGGAACCTTCCAAATTCTGAGCTTCTGCCAGTTAGTATATATTAAATCATGTTAGAACAGGTATCAGGACTAGGCAGCTTGATGGAGCTGAGTTGATAGGTAGACCCCAAATAGAGAAGAATTAGGTAGGGATCCATTTTCTGAGTTTTCCAAATGGTTCTATATACTGTTGTACTGATGGCAGTCTTGCTCAGCTCCCAAGGACAGCTATTAATAATGCATTCATTGGTTTGTTGCTAATAAGTCCAAGGGGGCATTATTCTATGCACACAAGCTAGGATCACACAGTACTGCCTTGTGGAACTTGCTAATGGATCATCAGTGTATTATAATGTTCTTCCTGCCCAATTATCTTATTTATTTAGCCTGGAGTAACCTTTTATGTTTCTTCTCACTCTGATTTAACATCTTGAGCACTTGGCCCTTCAAACCCTGGATTTCAATATAGCCAAGTTTCCCCTTGAGTATAGATTTCTCTCCAGGGCCAACCCTGAGGAAAGTGAGGGAACTGGCCAAACTCATCTTCGCAGGCCCCTTTCTAGGTCATTGCTGTGATAGTACAAACCTTGCTGACCTTCTGCCCAAGCATCCCCTCTGAGATCCTCCTCTCCCCATGGGTCTGTCTTCCGGACCACATACTTTGGGATGAATTCTTCCTTCCTCCCATCCACTACAAAATTTATCATCCGGCAAAGTCATGTCTTAGGCTTTCCAAAGCAATACTTTTATAACAATCGTTAGTGCAAGTATTATTATTCCCATTTTATAAATAAGGAAACTGAGACTCAGAAAGCGTCACAAAGGTATTGGTATCAGAACTAAGGGGAAGCCAGAAATTCCTACTTTCTGTATTTGTCAAATGAGGATTCTAAGGCAAAAAGTCTTCAAAATGGGATCAGGGGCACAAGCCTAAAATGTGTGTGATCAACAACAAGATGAAATATATATTGTACTCGATGCTCTCTTCAATAGCCTGTTCTTTCCAAAATAACTGTACAAACCCCCTACACCCACAGTGGATCAACCCTTCCCCCCCACTGGCCTGCTGTAGCTGAGGTTCTGCAGTTAGCTTCCAAGGACAATTGTCATTGTCCTTGTAATCTGGCCCACCTGGCGCAGCAGACTCACCTTAGTGGTCAGACCTAGTACTCCAGGTAGTGACTGAGGAGTAAGAGCCGCCACCCCCATCTTCACCCTTTTCATAAGATGGGGGGGATGCGAAGGATCATGGCCAAACAGAATTAAGTAGATTGCAGTCAGCATCATAGTTCTCATTTTATTCTCTTCCCCAAATCTACTTCTCTTTTACATTCCCTTATTGCTGCTGAGGGCACCATAATTCTCCTACTTGCCCAGGTTCAAAACCTTGATATCTTCCTTGGATCCTTACTCCACATCTCTAAATAGTTGCATTTCTTGTCATTGACATCTCCACAACAGCTTTCTCTTCTACTCCTTTCCTCACACCATCCAAGTTCAGGCCCTCTTCACTTCTTCCTTGACCTATTGCAATAGCCTTTTAATTTATCCCTCTGCCTCAATCAATCTATTAACAAATATTAATTAATTAAACATTACTATGTACCAGGCATCATGCTAGGTGCTAGGAATACAAATACAAGGAATGAAACAACCCTCACTCTTTTTATTTTTTATTTTTAGTTTTCAACATTTATTTTTTAAAAGATTTTGAGTTTCAATTTTTTTTCTCCCTGCCTCTCTTCCTCCCATCCCCAAGCAAGATGATATAGGTTATACATGTGCAAACATTTTAAACATATTTTCACATTAGTCGTGTTGCAAAAGAAGAAAGGAACAAAAGGAAAAAATTGTGAAAAAGAAAACAAAGAAGGTAAAAATAACAAGCTTTGATCTGCTTTCTGACTCCATTAATTCTTTCTCTGACTGTGGATAACAGTTCCATCATGAGTCTTTTGGAATTGTCTTGTGTTATTATGTTGTTGAGGAGAGCCAAGTCTATCATAGTTGATCATCACGCAATGTTGCTGTTATTGTGCACAATGTTCTTCTGGTTTTGTTTCCTTCAGGATCAGTCCAAGTAAGTCTTTGGAGGTTTTTCTGAAACTCACCTGCTCATCATTCTTATAGCACAATAGTATTCCCTGATATTTATATATCACAAATAACAACCCATACGGTCAAAGAGCTTACATTCTATAGGGAGACAGACAACAAGAGCATGTGAACATAAACACAAAGACTAAATAAATTTAAGGTAGTTAGGTAAGAGGATACTACTAGGGAGAAGGGAAGGTGGGGCTTTGTGTTGAAGTAAAAGCTGTGCTTAAAGGAAGAAATGATTTCTATGAAGCAAAGGTGAGAAGGGAGTTAATTCTAGGCATAGGGATCACCAGTACAAAGGGATAGAGATTAGAGATGGGCTAATTTCTATTCTAGTATAGGTCTTTATCACCTCTCATTTGAATTAATGCAATAGTATTTAAATTTAAAAAAATTTTAAATAATAGCTTTTTATTTTCAAAATACATGCAAAGATAGTTTTCAACAATTACTCTTGCAAAATCTTGTGTTCCACATTTTTCTTCCTCCAGTCCTCTCCCCTAAACAACAAGTAATCCAATATATGTTAAACATATGCAATTGTTCTATATGAATTTCCATAATTATCATGCTGCTCAAGAAAAATCAGATCAAAAAGGAAAAGAGAAAGAAAACAAAAAGAAAAGCAAACAATAACTAAAATTGTGAAAAAACTATTTTGTGATCCACATTCAGTCCACATTCAGTCCCCATGGTCCTCTCTCTGAATGCAGATGACTCTTTACATCATTAGTCTATTGGAATTGACCTGAATCACCTCACTATTGAAAAGAGCCAAGTCCATGAGCACTGATCATCACATAATCTTGTTGCTGTGTACAATATTCTCTTGTTCTGCTCAATTCACTCAGCATCAGTTCATGTAAGTCTCTCCAGGCCTCTCTGAAATCATTCTGCTGATCATTTCTTATAGAACAACAATATTCTATAACATTCATATGCCATAACTTATTCAGCCGTTCTCCAACTGATGGGCATTCATTCAGTTTCCAGTTCCTTGCCACTACAAAAAGGGCTGCCACAAACATTTTTGCCTACATAGGTCCTTTTCCCTTTATATGATCTCTTTGGGTTACAAACCTAGTGATGGCACTGCTGGATCGAAGGGCATATGCATTTTGATAGCCTTTTGGGCATACTTCCAAATTGCTCTCCAAAATGGCTAGATCAGTTCACAGCTCCATCAACAATGCATTAATGTCTCTGTTTTCCCACATCTCCCCCAACATTTATCATTATCTTTTTTTTTATCATTTTAGCCAATGTGAGAGTATGTAAGAGTACTTTAGAGTTATCTTAATTTGCATTTCTCTGATCAATAGTGATTTAGAGTATTTTTTCATGACTAGAAATGGTTTTCATTTCTTCATCTGAAGATTGTTTATATCCTTTGACCATTTATCAATTGGAGAATGGCTTGTATTCTTATAAATTTGAGTCAATTCTCTATATATTTTAGAAATGAAGCCTTTATCAGAATCCTTGGATGTAAAAATTTCCCCCCAGTTTTCTGCTTTCCTTTTAATCTGTCTGCATTGGTTTTGTTTGTACAAAATCTTTTAAATATAATATAATCAAAATTATACATCTTGCACTTCATAACATCCTTAGTGCTTCTTTGGCCATAAATTCCTTCCTTTTTCACAGATCTGAGAGGAGATTATTCTTTGTTCTTCTAATTTGCTTATAGTATCACTCTTTATGTTGACCTTGTTAGATGTTGGTCAATGCTTAGTTTTTGCCATACTATGTTAATTCAATAGTCTACTAAATTCTCAGATATTTCCTAGCTGTGTGACCCTGGGCAAGTGCTTTAACTGTGTTTGCCTCAGAAACTCATCTGTAAAATGATGTGGAAAAGGAAATGGCAAACTACTCTAACATCTCTGCCAGGAAAATTCCAAAAGAGGTCATGAGAAGATGGGCATGACTGAATTGACTCAACAAGTTCTAATTGGTCTCTTTTCCTCAAGTCTCCCCTATCCAATCTATCTTCCACAGATCTGCCAGTGATTTTTGTAACTTCTACGTTTGATCACATCACTCCCTTACTCAGTAAATACTAATGACTTCCTATTCATTCTAGCAGCAAATATTCATCTTTATCTCATCTCTTTAAAATATATTTATCAATATATTTGTTATTTATTCTTATAAATATTTTACATGCATTATAATGTATACAATTATTAGCATTGTATAAAGTTTATAAATATTTATATACATAAAAATAAATAAATTTATATGCCCATATTGGAGAGTATTATGAAATTATTTGCTGATCAGGATGCTCAGTCAGAAAGTTTAGAGACTAATGCTCAAAGAGCCTACTCCTTAGAGATTCTAGGACTTCATAATTCTCCTCGAACAGAGACATTGGAGTGTCTTCTCTACTTCTTGGTAGCTGTGTGACACTGGGCAATTCATTTAACTTATTTGGCCCTCTTCTACAAAATGAGAGGACTAGATTAGATAATCTCATAAATTTTTTCTAACTAGAAATCCTATGAGCTGCTAAATCCAAGGCCAACAGCCTTTCTTTTTTATGACATGTTTTCTGTCATCCCATCTCCTTCATTGCTTTATCAGGTACCTTATACTTAACTGGACCTCAATTTTTCATCTAAAAAAAAACGAGATTGGATCTTATAATCTCTGAGGTCCTTTTCTATCAGTCCACAAATATTTTTTACATGTTTATTATCTTCCAAGCACCAGGCCCTGGGAAGGCAAAGAAAGACAAAAAACAAAATCGACAACAAAAATAAAAAACTTTATCCCAGTCCTCAAGAAGCTCATATTCCAATCTGGTAGTTCTAAAAGTCTAAATTTTAAAAATTCCTTTCTGCCATTCTCTGAATCTAAATAAGTTTGAGAAGCTAAGTTTAAAATTAGGATAAGATAAGTACCTATCTCACAAGGTTGTTGTGAGCATCAAATGAGATAATATTTATAAAAGCATTTAGCATAGTGCCTGGCACAGAATAGACACCATATAAATTCTTATTTTTCATCTTTGCTTGTATTAAAACATCCCATATAATGCTTGATTTAAAAAAAAAGAATCTTAAATTTAAATATCCAAGAAGTAATTTTAATGATAGGAACTGCAGGTCCTGGGATTATAGGGAAGATTTTTTTGGTCAAGAGGAAGGTCATTCCTTAAAAGTTGTGAGTCCTTTGTTTTTGAAGAAGACTCATGACATCATAGGTGCTGTCTTGATTTCTGCATGAATTGAATTTCAGTGAGGCAGAATTGCATGAGAGTGATCAACCTCACTCTCTCTTCCAGAGTCATTGTATTCCAGTGGCAGGACAAAAGTCAAGATGACTGGGATGGCCCGAGTTGAAGGCCAAGTGGATGATCTTAGTGTCCTCAATGCCTACCCAAGCACTAAATGCTCCACAATGTCTGCTTCAACTGCCTTTGTGGCCATTGGAACAAATCGTTCTCATCTGCCCTCAAAAGTAAAATCCAAGCCAAAAACCTCCTATTATTTTGTCCATACAGAAAATTAGCTTCTCTCCATTTCTGTAATTTGCCATCTTGTTCCTCACAGACCATCTTTTGTCCCATATTTCCCATCACTCCTATTCACCACCATTGCCTTCTACTAACCACCTCCCAGTGCTGGTTTTTTGACCTTTTCCCCTCTGACTCATTTCCTCTTTAGTCAATTAGTTAGTTAATCAATCAGCATTTGTTGGACACCTCTCATTCATTCACTCATTTATTCAGCAAACATTTACTGAGTAGCTCTTCAGTGGCCAGGTATGTTGAGGGGAGGGAGAAGACATGACCAGACAAAGAAGAAATTACTATTCAAAAGGAATTCACAGTCTAGATGGAAAGACAAGATACATGCAAGGAAAAAAATTCAAGACCAGTACAAAACAGAATTTCTGACAATAATATCAGTAGAGATTCTTCCCAGGCTCTTCCTGGAAGCTCTCTCTCTCTCCTTCATGCTTCAACTGGTGATTTCCTTCTCCTATTTTTTAGCTGCACAATTTTATACTTTTAAAAAATCTCTCCAATAAATGAGTTTCTCTTGGAATAAATTTGGTTAATCTTTCACATTTTAAAAATGGTATCTATGGAAAAAGGTCTGTAATATTTGCAATGTTTAGTAGCTTCAGGTTACTGGGTAGGCAAATTGTAGATTCATCAAATGTTGAAATTTGAAAAGCTTTTAGAACACAAGATCTGGAGAAAATCATGGGACACAGAGCTGGAGGGGACCTGGGAAAAGAAAATGTTAGTGCTGGAAAGGACCTTACAGCGTAAAGTGTCAGAATGGGAAAGGAAAGGAAGAAAAAAGAAAAGAATAAGTATTTATATAGTGCCTACTATGTGCCAGATATTGTGATAAGTGACTTATTAAAAAAAAACATAAAACCTCCCAAATATCTCATTGAGTTATAGTTGAGGAAACAGAGTCAGATAGCCATCATTAAATGATTTCCTCAGGGAGGCCAGATTTGGACTTAGGTTTTCCTGACTCTAGGCCCAATGCTAAATGCCTCAAAAGGTCTTGGGACACAGAATGTTAGTGCTGGAGAGGACCTTAAAAGAGAATGGCAGAATCCAAAGGAGCATTAGAGGTCATCTGGTCCAATCCCCTTGCTTTCCAAAGGAGGGATCTGAGATTGAAGGAGAGGGAATTGCTTTGTCCAAGATCTCCGGATCCTAAGCAGCAGAAGTGGAATTGAAACCCCAAATTGCTGCTAGTCAGGTTTCCCAGATCTCCTAGGCCATGCTAGAAGGTTTTTCAAAGCAAATCTTGAGACCGCCTAGACTAGAAATGAGGAATGACTCCTCTGCAAGCCAGAGAATTAGGACACAGCTGGGCCTGGGCAGAGCTGCAATTATTTAAGATGCTAATTTGAGTTATCAATTGTTTTCCTGTTGAGATTTATACAACTAGGCCATTGAACTCTTCTTAGAAATGCATTTCTGGGTGGACACAGTTCTGGGTCATCCTCTTTGCCCCTTGCCAACCTAAACAGGACATGCTGTCACACTAGGAGAGATTACACTTGGTTTGTTTATTTCTAAATCAAAGATTAAGACTGGGGGGAGGTGAAAAGTACCCAAATCCGCAACTTAAAGCAAGAGAACTGCTTCCAAGTTTCCTTCTAGAATTCTCTTCCATTTAAATTCAGTCATGAGCTGCCCCTGGCGCCTTTGGGCCCTGAATTAGAGATCTGCTATTTTCTTCCTCCAATTCTTCCATAATCTTTAAATATTTTTTACAAAGTTTTCTGAAGTAGAGTCCTGAGAAGGAAGAATAGGGGAGGGGGACATATTGTATTTTGTTACTCCACCATGGACATCATACTATTCTTCCTTTGTCTATTATGTATCGGTGCCCAGTGCTGGGGCAGTAGTTGGTGATCAGAGTGGACAAAAGCCTGGGCTGAGAGCCAGAAGACATAGGTTCATAAAACCATGGAATTTTGTACTTGGAAAGGATGTCTGTTTGAATACCTTCCATCAAGTGGCACTCTCTTCCCCTGCAGACAATCTGTTCAAATCCTGGACAACTTTATGGAGTTCTTCCTTATCGTGAATTGAAATTGTAGTTATGTAGTAATTGTATAGTGAGCTGTAACTTCCTGGGATTTTCAGATATTTTTATCTGCAATGTCAACAACCAAAAGAAAAATGAAGAAGGTCTCTGTAATTGACTCATGTGTTCTTTGGAAATTTTACTTCCAGAAATGAGATACAGGAGACTTAAACTTATACTAAGTAGAATCTTGGTCCTTTATTGAGAAACTTTTAATACTAAAATTCCAAATTAGCTAATTTGACTGATAATGATACTTAATTATATAATATAACTAATCCTTAATCTGCTTAAAATTTTATTTAATTTTAAAGAATACTGACAAATGTAATTAATAAAGCAGGGATCAAATCCTAGTTATTTTTCATGTCTTAGCTTCTTAGGACATATCTAGTACACAATAGTTGCTTAATAAATGTTTGGTAAATGAATGGTGAGAGAATAAATCAATAAGTGATTAAATCAGCCAAAGTTATTTTGTGCACTGGAAATTAGAAGATTAAGTCTCTCTTTGAGGAGCCTAACAATTTGGGAATGGCTAAACAAATCACAATATATGGATGTAATAAGAAACAAGGAAAGGAATGGCTTCTAAGAAACCTGAGAATACTTGTGTAAACTGATGCACAGTAAAGTGAGCAGGACTAGGAGAACAATATTTACAACAAATATTGGAAAGATTAAAAACTCTGATCAGAACAATGACCACAAGTCCAGAGGATCAATAATAAACGCTTGATAGAGAAGTGATAAATTCAAAATGCAATATGAAACATACATTTGTGGAGATAATCAGTGGACATGTTTTGATTGATTTGCATATTTGTTAACAAAAGTTTTTTGTTGATTTTTTTCATGGGGATGGAGAGTAAGAAGGAGAGAAAATGTTTATTAATTAAAAAAGGCTAAATAAAATAAAAGTTAAATAAAAAGCTTCTCTTACACATGATAATCCTTTAGATTTTTGAAGATGGCAGTAGTATCAACTTTAATCTTTTTAACACCTTCATTTTTAACTCTGTTTTTGCCACTAGCTATTTCAAATTACTTTAATTTTCTGAGTCTGTTTCCTCTATAAAATAAAAAGGACTGAATTATATATTCTCTAAAGTTCATCCCAGTTCTAATATTTTATGTTCTAAGGAATTTTCCAATTTTGACAGTCCATATTCTAGAATCTCTCCCAAATTGAACATTCTATGTTCTGAGATCCTTTCCAGGTTTGAAAATGTATTCTATGATTCATTTGTGTTTAGTAGATCTAAGTTTTTTTAAAAAATAAGCTCAGAAATTTTAGAAGAATTTTTACTTTTTTTTTTCCAATTTTTATTTAAAGTTTTGTGTTCCAAATTCTCTCTCTCTCTCCCGCCCTCATCTCTGCCCTTCCTGAGATGGCAAGCAATAAAATATAGGTTATACATAAGCAATTATATAAAAAATAGCCCATGTTAGTCATTTTTGTTCATGAAGACTTGAATAAAAGAAAAAAAAGAAAGTGAAAAATAGCATACTTCAATCTGTATTCAACCAAAATCAGTTTTTTTCCTCTAGAGGCAGATAGTATGCTTCATCATTAATCCTTTGGGATTTTCTTGGATCATTGTATTTCTGAGAATAGCTGAGTCATAAGTAATTCTTCATCAAATAACATTTTGGTTAATTGGTTAACAATGTTCTTCTGATTTTGTTCACGTCAGTATGCATTAATTCATGTAAGTTATTCCATGTTTTTCTGAAATCATCCAGCTTGCCATTTCTTAAAGCCCAGTAATATTCTCTTATGCAACTTGTTTGGCCATTCCCTAGTTAATGGGCATCCCTTCAATTCTCAATTTTTAGTCACCACAAAAAGGGTTGCTATAAATATTTTTACACAAATCAGTACTTTTTTTGGGATGTCTTTTGAATATAGTCCTAGAAATGGTATTGCTGGATCAAAGCATATGTACAGTTTTATAGCCCTTTAGACACAGTTCCAACTTGCTCCCCAGAATGGTTAGACCAGTTCACAACTTCAACAGCAATGCATTAATGTCCCAGTTTTCCCACATCCTCTTCAACATCTAACATTTTCTTTTTTTGTCATATAAGCTATTCTGAGTAAGTATGAAGTAGAACCTTAGGGATTTTTATCTTTCCATTTCTCAGATCAATAGTGATTCAGAGGATTTTTTTTTCTTATAACTATAGATAGCTTTGATTTCTTTGTCTGAAAACTGCCTTTGATCATTTAACAATTGGAGAATGACTTGTATTTTCATAAATTTGACAGTCCTCTATATACTTGAAAAATGAGGCCTTTGTCAGAGATACTTGTTGAACCCTCTTCTCTCCCCCTTCCAATTTTCTGCTTTCCTTATAATTTTGGTTGCATTGCTTTTGTTTGTGCAAAACCTTTTTAATTTTATATAATCAAAGCTATCTATTTTCCATTTTGTAATGCTCTTTATATTTTCTTTGGTCTTAAATTCTTTTCTTATCCATAAAACTGATAAACTCTCTTAATTTGCTTATGCTAGCATTATTTATTTGTAAATCATGTAATCATTTTGACCTTATCTTGGTAAGCTGTGTGAGATATTTATTGTTTTATAGCTAGTTTTTGGCATTTTCCAATTTTCCCAGCAGTTTTTGTCAAATAATAAATTTTTGTTCCAAAAGCTTGAATCTTTGTATTTATCACATACCAGATTACTATGGCCATTTATAATAATGTAATTTATACCTAATTTATTTTACTGATCCACCACTCTGTTTCTTAGCCAATATTAGATTGTTTTATACTTTTTAATATAGTTTGAAATATCATATGACTAGATCACTTTCTTTTGCATTTATTTGTATTTATTCCTTTGATATCCTTGAGCTTTTGTTCTTCCAGATGAATTTTGTTACTATTTTTTCTAGTTCTATACAATAATTTTTTGATAGTTTGATATGGCACTAAATAAATAGATTAATTTAAATAGGATTGTCATTTTTATTATATTAATTCAGCCAGGCCATGAGCAGAATATTTTTTCCAATTGTTATTGTTTTGATCTGATTTTGTGTGGAAAATGTTTTATAATTATGTTCATAGGGTTTGGCTTAGCAGGCAGATTTCTAAGTATTTTATATTGTCTAAAATTATTTTAAATGGAATTTCTCTTTCTATCTCTTGCTGCTAAACATTGTTGATAATATATAGAAATGCTGATGATTTATGTGAGTTCATTTTGAATCCTGCAACTTCACTACAGCTGTAAATAATTCCAAATAATTTTTTTAGTTAATTTCCTAGGATTTTCTAAATATAATATCATATTATTTGCAAAAATGTTAGTTTTGTTTCTTCATTGTCTAATTCCTTTCTTTTTCTTTTCTTATTGCTATAGCTAACATTTCTAGTACAATATTAAATAATAGAGTGATACTGGGCATCTTTGTTTCACTTCTGGTTGTATTGAGAAGGCTTCTAGTTTTTATTTCTTTATTTGTTTTTGCTGAGACAATTGAGATTAAATGACTTGCCCAGGTTCACATGGTTAGAAACTATTAAGTGTCTGAAACCAGATTTGAACTCAGGTCCTCCTGACTTCAGGGCTGGTACTTTATCCATGGCACCAACTAGCTGCCCCCTAGCTTTTATTTCTATTACAGCTAATACATGCTGATGGTTTTAGGTAAATAGTAATTATCATTTTAAGGTAAGCTCCATTTAGTCATATGCTCTCTAGAGTTGTGTGTGTGCGTGTGTGTGTGTGTGTGTGTGTGTGTGTGTTTTGTGAGGCAGAGTTAAGTGACTTGTCTAAGGTCACACATTTAATAGATATCTAATGTCTGAGGTGGGATGTGAATTCAAGTCATCCTTACTCCAAGGCCAGTGTTCTATCCATTGTGTCACCTCAAGTGTTTTCAATAGGAACGAATGCTTTATTTTGTCAAAGACTTTTTCTGTGCCTGTTGAGATAATCATAAAATTTATGTTGTTTTTGTCTTTGATATGCTTAACATGCTGATAATTTTCCTAATATTGAACCAGACCTGATTATTGATATGAGTCCCACCTGATCATAATGCATGATCCTTCTGATATATTTCTGTAATCTCCTTGCTAGTTATTTAACCCCCTTTACTTCAATATTCATTAGAGAAATTAGTTTATAATTTTTTTCTCTGTTTTGGCTCTTCCTGGTTTGGGTATCAGCATCATATTTGTGCCATCAAAGGAATATGATATGATTCCTTCTTCACCAATTTTTCCAAAGAGTTTATATAGTTTTTGGATTAATTGTTCTTTAGATGTTTGGTACATATTTATCTGGTTTCTCTGATCCTGGGGGATTTTCTTAGGAAATTCATTGATGGATTGTTCAATATCTTTTCCTAAGATTGGATTGTTGAAGATTTTATTTTTTCTTCTGTTAATCTTTGTGATATTTATTTTTGTAGATGTTTATCCATTTCATTTAAATCATCAAATTTACGAGTATATAATTAGGTAAAATATTTCCCAACAATTGTCTTGATTACTCTTCATTGGTGGTAAATTCACCTCTTTCATTTTGGATTTTAGTAATTCAATTTCCTTTTTTCCTTTTTTTAAGTCAAATTAACCACAAGTTTATCTATTTTATTTTTTTAAAATTTTTTTATTTAATAATTACTTTATATTGACACTCGTTTCTGTTCCGATTTTTTTTTCCCTCCCTCCCTCCACCCCCTCCCCTAGATGGCAAGCAGTCCTTTATATGTTGGATATGTTGCAGTATATCCTAGATACAATATATGTTTGCAGAACCGAACAGTTCTCTTGTTGCATAGGGAGAATTGGATTCAGAAGGTATAAATAACCTGGGAAGAAAAACAAAAATGCAGATAGTTCACATTCGTTTCCCAGTGTTCTTTCTTTGGGTGTAGCTGCTTTTGTCCGTCATTTATCAATTGAAACTCAGGTCTCTTTGTCAAAGAAATCCACTTCCATCAAAATATGTCCTCATACAATATCGTTGTCGAAGTGTATAATGATCTCCTGGTTCTGCTCATTTCACTCAGCATCAGTTCATGTAAGTCTCGCCAGTCCTCTCTATATTCATCCTGCTGGTCATTTCTTACAGAACAATAATATTCCATAACATTCATATACCACAATTTACCCAGCCATTCTCCAATTGATGGGCATCCATTCATTTTCCAGTTTCTGGCCACTACAAACAGGGCTGCTACAAACATTTTGGCACATACAGGTCCCTTTCCCTTCTTTAGTATTTCTTTGGGATATAAGCCCAATAGAAACACTGCTGGATCAAAGGGTATGCATTATCTATTTTATTTTGTTGTTCTCTCCCAAAATAAACTTAGCTTCTAGTTTTCTTAGTTAAATGGTTTTCTTATTTTCCAATTTTATTAATCTATCCTTTGATTTTTCAGGATTTCCAATTTGGTGTTTAAATGGGAATTGTTTGTTTGTTTTTTTGGCTGAGATAGTTGGGGTTAAGCGACTTGTCCAGAATTATACAGCTAGGAAGTGTTAAATGTCTGAGGTCAGATTTGAACTCAGGTCCTCCTGATCAAGGGCTGGTATTCTATCCACTGTGCCACCTAGCTGCCCCATAATTGAGAATTTTTAATTTGTTCTTTTTCTAGTTTTTTTTAGTTACATGTCTAATTCATTGATCTGTTTTTTCTTAATTTTATTGATATGAGCAATTAGAGATATAAATTTCTCCCTAAGTAATTCTTTGACTGCTTTCCACTAATTTTGGTATGTTTTCTCATTGCTGTCATTTTCTTTCATGAAATTATTATTTCTCTGATTTGTTCTTTGACCCAGTTTTTTAGGATTAGATTATTTAATTTCCAATTAATTTTAATGTTTCTTTCCTTTGTCTTATTGAATGTAATTTTTATTTCATTATTATCTGAATAGGATGTATTTACTATTTCTGCTTTTCTGCATTTGCTTGTGAGGTTTACTATCATATCTAACTTTTCCAGAATTTTATTCACCTCCTTAACTTCTTTCTTGTTTATTTTTTATTCTTTTACATTTACTTAATTCTGTGAAAGGAAAGTTAAAGTGTCCCACCAACTATATTACCTATTTCTTTGTGTAACTCATTCAAATTCTTCAAAAATTTGGATGCTATACCATTTAGTGCTTATATGTTTAGTATTGGTATGACTTCATATATCTATACCAGTTATAGTTTTCTTCTTTATCTTTTTAAATTAGATCTATTTTTGCTTTCATTTTTTTCTGAGATCATGATGGCTACTCCTGTTTTCTTTTCTTCAGGTGAAATAATAGATTCTACTCAAGTCCCTTACTTTTATTTGTGTATATATCTCTAGTTCAGGTGTATTTCTTGTAAACAGCATATTGTAGGATTCTGACTTTTAATATATTCTGCTACTTCCATTTTATGGGCGAATTCATCCCATTCACATCTATGGTTATGATTACTGTGTATTTCTTTCCATGCTATTTTTTGCTCATTTATCCCCCTCTCTCTTCTCCTTCCAATTTTTTTTGCTGAGCAATTGGGATTTAAATAATTTGTCCAGAGTCACACAGCTAGGAATTATTAAGTGTTTGAGGCTGGATTTGAACTCAGATTCTCCTGACTTAAGGACCAGTGCTCTATTCACTGCTGTAGCTGCCTCTCTCCTCTTCCATACCCTTTTCTTCCTCACAAGTGTGTTGCTTCTGTTAAATATCTTCACCAATATCTGTCCCCCATTTGCCTTCTATTATCCTATTCCTGATAAAGTTTCTTAGAGGATAAGACAGATTTTCATATCCAGCTAAGTGTGTATGTATAATCCCTCTTTGAATTAATTTTGATGAGAATATGGTTTAAACTTTTCCATCATCCTCCCATCTTCCCCTTTTTTTAATAATAGCTCTTTCATACTTCTTTTCTGTCAGATAATTTACCCCATTCAATTTCCCTCTTCCTTTTTCTTCCAATGTAATTTTATTTTTTACTCCTTTCTTTTATTTTTGGGGGCATCATCTTATCAAAATCACCTTATATACACATCCTCTATCTGCACATAATCTTTCTAATTCCTCTTATAGTTGTTAAATTATTAAGAGTTACAAATATCATTTTGCCATATAGAAGTATAGTTTAATATTAGTGAATGTTTTGTTTTCTCTTTCTTGTTTTCTTTTTTTTTTTTTTTTTTTACCTTTTTATGTTTCCCTTGAATCTTGTATTTGAAGGTCAATTTTTTTTGTTCATATCTGGTGTTTTAAGTAGAAATCCTTGAAAGTCCTCCATTTCATGATATATCACTTTTTCACCTTGAAAGATGAGATTCAATTTTGCTGGATAGATGGTTCTTAGTTATAATATCAATTCCTTTGTGTTCCAGTATATCATATTCCAAGTCCTCTATTTTCTTAATGTGGAAACTGCCAAATCCCTTTTAATCCTGACTGTAGTTCCATAATATTTGAATTGTTTCCTTTTGATTCCTTGCAATACTTTCTCTTTGATCTGTGAGCTATGGAATTTGTTTACAATGTTCCTGGGAGTTTTCATTTTGGAATCTCTTTCAAGTGGTGAAAGGTGGAATTTTTTAATTCCTATTTTGCCCTCTGGTTCTAATATCTCATTCTAATATGATTTCTTTGATAATTTCTTGAAAGATGTTGTCTGGTCTTTTTTTCCCTCATGGCTTTCAAGTAGTCCAATACATCTCTCCTGGATCTATTTTATAGTTTTTGTTTTTCCAGTGAGAAACTCCACATTTTCTTCTTTTCTTTTTATTTTTTTTGATATCATTTTATTATATCTTGATATCTCTTGGAGTCATTAGTTTCCATGTTTTTAATTCTAATTCTTAAGGAATTATTTTCTTCAGTAAGTCTTTGTATTTCTTTTTCCATTGGTCAATATTTATTTTCCTCAGTAAATTTTTGCATATCTTTTCCCATGCTATTGACTCTTTTTTCATGATTCTCGTGCATTACTCTCATTTCTTTTCCCAATTTTTCTTCTACTTTTCTAATTTGCTCTTTAAAATCTTTTGTAAGCTTTTCCAGGATTTCTTTTTGGGCCTGAGACTAAATTATATTTTTGTTTGAGGCTTCACATATAGCCATTTTGACACTATTGTCCTCTTCTAAGTTTATGCCTTTATCCTCCTTATTACCATTGTAATTTTCTGTAGTCAAGCGCTCTCTCTCTCTCTCTCTCTCTCTCTCTCTCTCTCTCTCATCTTTTTCTGCTTTTTGGTGACTTGGAGTTTTTATTTGAGAATTGGACTCTGGTCCTGCACCACCTACTGGCTTTCACTGGGCTTTAGGGATTAGCTGTTTCTCCAGCTCTCTCAAGAAGGTAGTCTTCTCTTTTGGCTTGTGCTGGAGGTGGAGTCTCCCCGGTGGTCTCCCCTGGGTGTGGGGCTCAGCAGCTGGTCTGATCCAGAGTGGGATCTGTTGCCCACTCTCAGGGTAGTGCTTCACTCCTGGTCAGCAATGGGGTCAGCGCCTCACTGATGACTTGTGTGTGGGGTAAGATCACTAGAGAGGGGCTTTGCTGTGCTGCACTTGCCTAAGGGTCTGCTGGCTTGTAGGAAGGCATGACCAAACTGGTAGATTGCCTAGGCTTGGAGCCTTGCTGCAGACTCCCTGCTGTAAGGCTGCCTGTTGTTGTTGTTGTTTCTGCTGCAGCTGCTCTAGGATCTCATTCCTTGCCCACTTCAGTGAGACAGACCTTTTTAGCTAGGCTGGTAAGTTGCTTCTCTGCTCCTACATCGCTTCTGAGAAGGCTTTTTTAGTTGTTTGGAGGCCTTCAGAAGATTTCTTTCTTACTCTATTATCTTGGTACCTGAAGATCAGGATATTTACTTCAAAATAGATTTTTATTGAAACCTCTTATTTTCATATCACCTATATTTCCCCTCATGTATCTCCCTCTATCCTCTCCCCAAAATCCATTCCTTATAACAGATAATTACAAAAGAAAAAGAAAGCAAAGTTCAGTAATCCATCAAACATCAGAAACCTCTAATGTCATAAGTAATGCTCCATACACATGAATCCTCATCTCTACAAAGAAGTGAGGGAAAGTAACTTCTCATATCATTTAGGGGCAAGCTTGGTCATAATACTTTTGAAATATTTAATTTTGATTATTTTGTTGTTATTTCCCTATTCATTGATTATATTCATCATATATTTTGTTTATTTAATTTTGCATCAATTCTTGTTTTTTTCCTTCTCTGTATCATCATGTTTCTCTTCCCTCCCTCCCTCCCTTTCTCTCTTTCTCCCTTTCTCCTTTCCTTTCTTCCTCCCTTCCTCCATCTCTTTCTCTCTCTCTTTCTTTCTTCCTTTCTTTATCTCCCTCTTTCTTTCTTCCTTTCTTCTTTTCTTTTCTTTCTTCCTTTCTCTCTTTCTTTCTTCTTTTTTCTCTCTTTCTTTCTTTCTTTCTTTTTTTCTTTCTCTCTCTCTCTTTCTTTCTTTCTCTCTCTCTCTTTCTTTCTTTCTTTCTTTCTTTCTTTTTTTCTTTTCTTTCTTTCTTTCTTTTCTTTCTTTCTTCTCTTTCTTTCTTTCTTCTCTTTCTTCTTTCTTTCTTTCTTTCTTTCTTTCTTCTTTCTTTCTTTCTTTTCTTTCTTTCTTTCTTTCTTTCTTTTTCTTCTTTTCTTTTTCAGGATTAATTAGGTTGCCAAGGGTCACACATCTATTACCTGTCTAGGCTGGATTTGAATTCAGAGTTGGTATGTTTGTGATGTCTTAAAGCAAAGCAGTATCCCATTACATCTCCTACATCCCATTACATCATCAATTGGTTAGCCATGCCACAAGCAATGGGCATCAACTTTGTTTCTGGTCCTTTCCATTAAACATGCTATCAATGTTTTGATATACATGGAACTTCTCTTTTTGTTGTTGACTTTCTTGAGATATATTCTTCAATAGAATTCTGGATAAAAAAGTATGGATATTTTGAGTACTTTAGATAATTCCAAATTGTTTTTCAAAATGATCATTTCAATCCACAGCCCTAACAACAATCTGTCAGTGTACCTATCTTCCCACAAAAAAGACTCTACCATTGACTATTCCTATCTTTTGCTGACTTTGCTAATTTGCTAGATATGAGATATTTCTACTTGCATTTCTCTTATAACTCATGATTTAGATGAGGGACCAGCGGGAGGCCTATACTCCCAGATTGAAATGTAATTGGAAAATATTTAACAGAATAAATAAAAACACAATAGAAAACAGATAATGTCAATCTGTGGTTTTCTAAGTCAATACACAGCCAACAGGGATCCTTGTATGTAGTTTAGTGGCCCCCTTTTCTATTTGAGTTTGACATCACTGATTCAGAGTATTCTTTCATAGGATTGTTAATCGTTCACAATTCTTTTGAGAATTGTTTGTTCATAGCCTTTGACTACTTCTCTACTGGGGAATGATTTTTGGTTTTATATTTTTCTATAGGTTATTTATATATCTAAGTTATCAAACTCATCAGAGATATTTGATATAAGGATTCCTCCCTCCCCCAGTTGACAGTATCTTAGAAGGATTTTTCAACAAGGGTTGAAAGTAAAAAGACATTTAGATTAATCTTCAGGGTTGTTCATCCTTCGTTTTTGAAAAGGACCAATGATATCACAGGGTGATGTCTTGACTTGTATGTGAATTAGATTTAAGTGAGGCAAAGAAACACTAAATCATCAGCTTCACTCTCTCATCTTCAATGAGAACAAAAACCAGCACCCCATTTTCTCATCCAGTCCTTCTCTTCTCCAAGCATTCCAGTCATTCAGAGTTTTATTATATATGGGGATATGCATGTTGTATTTCTTTCCATATCTTAAAAGTGATTAGGAATAGGGAATGAATTATTCCAGAAAATTATAATAACTCATAAAATCCACCTGTTTCAGAATCTTAGGGATACTTTTTTTTAGAGGCCTAATTTTGTTTATCCAATGAACCCTATATCCTTAGCTCCTGTACCAAGACCTAGCATATTGTCTCTGGAAACTTCCTACAACAATTTCAGAAAAACACCTCCCTGGCAATGTGAAATGCTGGCATTAGCTCTGAAGAGTAGTTATAGGTTCTTTGCCTACCCAGGTTTATACAATTCAAATTAAATGCTACCATTGCCAGCCACCTCCAGAGACCTATCCTGAGGCTCTGGAAAAGGCATTTGTATGAAATGGAAAATTATATTTTGTCTGGCTCTTTCCCCTCCTGGTTGCCCACTCCCTTCAAACTCTGGGGCTCTATTTAGGGGGTATTTAACCAGCTCAACAGCATATCCTAGATCCTAAAGCATGGTTGAAGTTTTGGAGCTTTAGAAGATACAACAGTGTCTTGTTGTCTTGGACAACAGTGAACTGAATAGTGAAAGAGATGAAGATTGGATTCAGTATTTTCTCCTCAATCTAGCATTTTCACTATTTCCTACTATCTTCTATTCCTTTTGTCTTTCTGGAACCTTTGTAAAGACCTCACAATGCCATTCCATCTTATCTTTCTAGTCTCTCTATATGTTCTCCTTGCTTTAGCGTAAGGACTTTGAACTTTGGAATTAATTGTATTACATGAGAGACACTGAAGGGCTCATCATCCCCTTCTTCATCAAAGAAGGTGCTATGTTCTATGAGCAAAGCTCAAAAGAAATGTGAAAATGTGAAAATTTAGAGAATTTACCCCAAATGTTTTCATAGACTGTTTGTACCCGCCCTGTGGTAGAACATAGTAAGCTCATATTGGTCTGATCAAGTAGTCAGACACAGTAATTTGACTCTCACAGTAATGTCATTTTGGTCCTTTTCAAGAAGGAAGAACAACCACCAACCAACTAACCAACCAGTGGGGTCAAACTGGTTATCTCTCTGCTCCTCACATATGGTACTTGATCACTCGTCTCTGTGATTTTTCAATGACCATCTCCTATACTTGGAATGTACTCCCTCTTCACTGTAATCCAATAGAATCCCTTTCTTCCTTCAGAGTGCAGCTCAGTCACTACCTATGCATGAAGCATTTCCTGATCTCTCCCCACTTCCACATCCCCACATCCCCCATCATTTAGTAGTGCTTTCTCTCCTAAACTGTCTTGTATTGAACTACTTTGATTTTACTTTGAATTTTATTGATGTACTTAAATGTATACATGTTGTTTCTTCTAATGGAATGTAAACTTCTTGAGAGTAGAAATTTTCTCTCTCTCTCTCTCTCTTTTTTTCTCCTATTTTTATTCCCAGAACCTGGTATAGTTGCTGGTATATAATAGGTGCTTAATAAATGTTGATTGATTCTCCAGAGGTTTCTGCTGTAGTTCTTCTAAAGTTCACTGTACCTTTTCCTCCATCCTCTTGTTTCTCAATCAAAACTTACCTATTTAACATCCTGTGCTATCACAATTCTTTTCTCTGAGTATGACTAAACCAGTCAATTGATTTGCTTAACCCACTCATGGGAAAGGGCTTCTTTTTAATTCTAGGATTTTATGAACCTGATTTGATGGCAGTTTGATAGGGGTCTTTAACCAGTACATGATGCTTAACCTAAAGTTGAAAATCTAGCAGTGGAAAAATCCAAGTTCTAGAATAGGCTGTTGGAGAAGATATTTAGGGTAGGAGGGGGGAGGGAAGAGCAGGATTTTAAAAAAGCCTTCTACTCATATCATTTAAAAACTTCAGTCTTCTCACATAAAATGGGGAGGAAAGAGATGTGACTTCCTATACATATACTACATATATGGTATATTATGGGGCAAATTAAGTGATATTCTTTGAATCACAGGATTTAGAATTGGAAGGGACTTGTCAGGTCATCTAGTTCAATCCCTTCAAGGGGAAACCAAGACCAAGCAGGTGAAATGCTTTACCAAGGTCATATAGACTGTAAATTATCATTGACCCCTAGTCCAAATCTCTCACTTTATAGATAAAGAAACTCAAGGCTAAGGAGCAGCGAGGTGGCGCAGTGGAGAGAGCACCAACCCTGAAGTCAGGAGGACCTGAGTTCAAATCTGATCTCAGATACTTAACATGTCCTAGCTGTGTGAACTGGACAAGTCACTTAACCCCAATTGTCTCAGCAAAAAAAAAAAAAGAAAGAAAGAAAGAAAGAAACTGAAGCCCACTAAGATATTGATTTGCCTCTATGATAGAGGTAGAAAGTTGTAGAATTAACATTTGAACACAAGATACAATTCCCATTTCTTGTCATTCAACACCATTCTAGATTGTAAGCTCTTTCTAGATAGGAGCCAGATGTTTCTTTTCAGCAATTCCCAGCACAAGCAGGATGGACATAGGACCTGTCCTCAGTAAATCTTGATGAGTGAGTGCTTGATCAAGGTAAAGTTTTCTTTTCTTTTAATGTGAAGCTTTTGATTTTGTCCTACATGGTAGGAAACAAACACTGAGCTGGAATCTTGGCTATATCATCTTCATATATATGTGACCTTTGTCAAAATGCTTAACTGTGGGCCTCAGTTTCCCTTTCTGTAAAACAGGAGGAAAAGAGATTGGACTTGAACTTGAATTTCTCTTCTGTCTCCAAGGATGAATGTTAGATAGTGTCTGTAAATCAAGGATGGATTCCATCATTGGCAAGTTTTCTGTGTAAGATCTTAGACACAGAAGATAGACTGACACATCTGGATTCAGAAAGACTCCCCCCCTCCCAACTTTCACTCTCCACCCTGAGTTCAAATCTGGCCTCAGGCACTCTCAAGTTGTGTGACTCTGGGCAGGTCACTTAATCCTTTTTGCTTCAGTTTTTATCTGTAAAATGTATCAGTATCTTTGCTCCCCTAAAAAAACCCAAATGGGATCAAGAAGAGTCAGGCACAATCGGAAAAAATTACTGAACAGCAAAGCACACTGAAGATGAAAAAAATACCTGAATATAGTAACCACCAAGCTTGTCTTAGAGTAAAAGAACTAAACAAGACTTATGGAAGAGTTTAGGGTTAAAGGAGGCTTCAAATTTATGACTACATTTTAGATCCAATTTGTCCTTTTTCTCCTTGATCATGGGGCCTAGCATTAATTTTCCATACTCCCCCTTGTCTTTATGGGGTACTGTGAGGACAGATTAATTCATGATTTTAAAATCTTTTTACGAACACAAGCCTTGTATTCTAGAAGTAGAAGAAAAGAGAATTCTCCAGGATTACAGTCAGCTCTGTTTTAAAATAACTCCGGCTGGCTCAAGGGCCCCTCTGAACAAATACCTGTTTGCCGGATTCATTTTCCACCAACTCAAGCCAGACAGTCAGACAGCAAGCGTGTTCAGCCCACGGAGCCAGTGTTTGCAAGTGAATTTCCACTGACCAAGTCATTATAACACAGAGACATATACCACCTAAGCAACTCTTTTATATGTCCATTTGCTGAAGGAATAACCAGTGGACCCCGCCCTCAGAGAGATGATTTATTGTCTCTGTGGAGGAGAGAAGTCCTAGTTGATATTTCTCTGTAGTGCCCAAAGAGGCAGGGTCTAGGATAGGCTGTAATAGAAACACAGACTCAGAAAATCTCAGACACTTAAAATCACTTGTTAATCATTTTACATATGGGGAAACTGAGGCTGAGGCAGGGGAAAGGGACTTCAGATTATTCCACGAATTAGTGACAGATATGAGAATTGCAGCTTCCTGATGCCTAGATTTGTGCTTTCTATGAGAAATCTTGTTGTGTTGGGTTAGAGAGGAAGGGGGTGGGTTGGGGAATCTGTCACTAGGAAGGGGAATCTAAGTGAAAAATTGAAAGGGGTGGGCTAGGAGGCGGCTTCAGAGTTCTTTGGCTTCTAAATAGCCCCTGCTGGGGAGGATAGGGAGGGGTTGTGGGAGGAGGGGAGGCAAGGGAAAGAAACCCTATCTGACTGAAGCTTTTACCCACTTGGAGTGTTTGATTTTCTTCCCATCCCTCCCTCCTCGGTATTCAATTAATCAATAGAAGAAATCTCTCGTGTCACACCTCTCCAAGCCCCACAGGCTCCTACAAGATTGATTAACACAAACATCAATTTCCTGGGCTGCACGCCTCCGAAAACACGGCACTTTTTTCAGATTGAATTGCTACTGTGCACCCGGTGTAAATAAAGGAGAGGGAATAATATGGAAGATTTGTTACCATGTACAGCAACTGTTCTGCCTCTCTTTTCCTAGTGCTATTAGCAGAGGTGGGGGGGGGAGAGGAAAAAAGCAAAGGGAGAGAAGAGCAGAGAAAGAAAGGAGGCAAGGAGGGAAAGAGTTTGATAGAATGAGAATAAATGAGAAAATGAATGAGGAATGAGATAGAAAAGAAGAATCAGAGATATAAAGAATGAAAGAAGGGGAGAGAGAGGAGAAGAGAGAAATAGAGGGAAAAAATGAGAAAAAGAAGATAAAATGAGAGAAAAAGGAGAGGAGAAAGTGAGAGAGGAGAGAATAAGAGAACCAGAAAATGAAAAAAAAAAGGAGAAAGGAGAGGAGCCATAGAGAGAAAGAGAATAAGAAAAGGATAATATAAGAGACAGAATAAGAGAGAAAAAGGAGAGGGGAGAATGAGAGGGGGAGGTGGAGAAGGACAGAATGAGAAAAAGGAGAAAATGAGAGGAGGAATAAGACAGAAAAGGAGAGAAGAAAATGAGGTAGGGAGACCATAAAAAGTGGAGAGAGGAAAGTTGAAGAAAGGAAGAAAATGAGAAAAAGGATAATATAAGAGACAGAATAAGAGAGAAAAGGAAAGGAGAGAATGAGAGATGAGAGAATGAAAGCTGTCAGAAAGAGACAGAAACAGAGACAGAAAGAGAGACAGAGTCAGAGACAGACATAAACAGAGACACAGAGACAGACAGATACACAGAGACAGAGAGAGATACAGACACAGAGACAGAGAGAGACAGAAAGATACACAGAGAGACAGAAAACCACAGAGAGACAGGAGGAGGGGGGGTTTCCAACCAACCAACCTCCCCCACTAACTCTGTGGAATAATCCTGGGGGGCCTCTCAGCCTTAGGATTTCTAGGAGGAACATTATAATTGATTATTTATTTTCTTTAGCAGTCACTGGGGAAAGGTGACAGACTGACAGCTGGGAGCACTGAAATGGTCTATTTATTGCCTGGGTAGGTTCAGCGGCCTCGGTAGACTGGCTTTTCTGCTGGGCTCAGCCCACAGGAGCTATTTTACCAACCAGGAGGAAAAAGAAGCTGGCTTCTTGCTTTTCTCTTTTTCCTTTCAATCAGCTACTGCATATTAACTAGGACTTAGGACACGGACCGTGTGTGCACATGTGTATGTGCATAGAGGATGTATGTGTTTGGGGGCATGTTGGGTGGGGGGAGGAAGGGTACCCCCAAGGAAGTATGAGACATGGGCCATCCTCGGGGAAGCGGGGAAGAAAGACAGGCCCAGAAGAGAAAAGGCGTCAGTAACTCCATGACAAAAATAAAGTACTAACCCAGGACATTGGTAAGCAATTGGAGAAAAGTCAGTTGTTTGGACCTTGGAAGACATTTCCCGTTAGGCTGTGTGCATGATGCTTTAAAGCTCACATCAATGCTGTTTCCTCCCTTGAGGAAGCCTTTCCTTTTTGCTATTCCTTTTCAGTAACAACTTTTCAGACCTCATAGCATTTTGTTTCGTACGTCTCTAACATACTTAACGGGGGATGTTGTATTATCGTTATTTATGTAGACATCCCTCCCCAGACTGAAGTCCTACTCAAATGTCTCATCCTGGATTATCCAAAGCTGTGACAGTGGAACACAAGCTTTGGTCCATCAATAAACAAACATTTATTTGAACTCACTGTGTGCAAGCCTACCAAGCAAGCCCGCGAGGTTTCCAGTCTTGATATCCCAGGATCTGCCTGTCTAAATTCAGAGATTTATCTAGTGCCAGAGCATAACTAGGATAGGGTGACTAGGGCTTTGTCCTAGAGGATTCTGGCAGCACCTTTATTCCTTTGGTAGGTGGAAAAATTGAATCTAGCATCTGGTTATTGAGAATAGTAGGTTAAAATATTTTGCACTTACCAGATGGCATGTTCTCTCTAACCTTACAACTAGTAGGCCAGTGAGCTCTCTCTTGTGCTGGCCTTTTACCCTCCTCCTAAGGCAACCTTCCCTGTCTTGCAGCATCCCAGGATCTCTCATCCCCTGTGTTGGTTCTCTAGGGTAGGAGGTCTTCCCCTGTTTTAAATGAATTTGTCTAAAATGATGGTTCTCAATTTTTTTTGACTCTACTCTCTAAAATGATTGAAGAACCCTCAAAGAGTTTTGACTTATGTGAGTTACAGCTATAGATATTTACTATATTAGAAGTTAAAACATATTATTAGGGAAATAGTTTTGATCTCACGGACCTTGCCACATCCCCTTTCCTCTCAAAAGAGGTCTGAAGTATCTCCAGAGATCCCTGAATTATACTTTGAGAACTACTACTTAAACGTTGATTCAGGGATATTTTTTTGAAGTGATTTCCTGAAAAATCCTGAGAAAGCAAGATCCCTAGAATTCCTTTTCTTGGTTGCCTGGAAGGCAATGAATTTTTTTTTTTTTGCAGTTATGGAAACTCCCAAAGATCATCTGCCAGTCTTATTGTAAGAGGGAATAACCACCAGAGAAAATTATAGATTCTTGAAGTTTTTGTCTCTCTTCCTTAATAGACTAAAAACTCTATGAAGACAGAGATTATTTTTCACCTAAACTTTGTATCTCTCTCCCAGGGTTCAACATAGTGCTATGTACACAATAAATACTAAAAAAAATTAGTTCTTCTATAATGCTAGCTTTGAAAATGGGAATTTGTTCCAACCCAACTGATGTATCAGGGAACATTTTGAACAAAACCAAATTTTGAGTTTGCTTCTGGGCCATTTCTTTCCCAGAAACATTGAGAATGCAGAAAATTCCCCCACTTCCCAATAGCTCACAAGTGACAACGCTTCCAAGGTAAGGTGCCATATACTATTTATCTTTGGGGGCAGTCAGAACTGTGAATGGAGAAAGGTTGAGCCATACCAACCACATCTCCAGCCCCTCCTCCTTCATTTTCTGCTATGACCTCCTGTCTAAACCTCCGAGTTGTGGGTGTTAGGGCCTGCCCAACTTGCTCCTACAGCCCAAGCACAGGCCATGCAGCAGCCCCAGGCTACAGGTGCAGCCACTACATTATAGTATTTATGTGTTTCTTAACCATTTAACATGTATGAAACTGTGCTGATCATTTTTTATTAGGTTCCTATCTTTTTTATATGTGTCACTGAAGAAGTTTTTGACCATTGTGCCCTTAACACCATTTTTTCTATGGGCTCAGTGGTTTTTATTACTGATTTTGCACAGCAAAGTGCTTTTTTTTTGGGGGGGGGAAGGAAAAGCATATATCTTATTATAGCAGAAATGGTTGTATTTATTGAATTAATTATTAAACAGGATTTTCAGGTCCTGTTTCCAATCCACTTTCCAACTTCATCATTTTTTCCTGCCTTTCCTTACTTCTATGGTCTAATCAAATAAGTCTTCTTGATATTCCCTATGGCATTCCATCCACCATCTCCTTTCCTTTTTACTGACCACTCCACACTCTGAATGTACTCTCACTGATTCTTCTTACAATCCTTTGCTTCCTTCAAAACTCTGACCAAGTACCACTTTGAACCTTCCTTTCTGATTCCCTCCTGTTGTTAGTGCTCTCTCCACCCAAAAATTTATGTTTTCTGTTTATACTTTTGAATAAATTTATTTACATAAATTATTTTCCTGATAAAACGTAAGCTCCTTGAGGGTAGGAACGCTTTCACTTTTGCCTTTTTATAACACAGTCTACCATAGTGCCTGGCATATGGTAGGAACTTCACAAACATTTGTTAATTAACTGACAGCGATTGACTCAACTCCCCATGTAGCTTAAGTGTGGCACATTTATCATGGGGAAATAGTAAAACAGGTTTGGATTCAATGATCTGAAGGCTCCTATGGTCCTTGACATCTTATGACCCCATCACTGCCCAGATAAGGAGAGAGAGAAGACGTGTCATTAGTAATTGAGGGAGATGCTACAGAAGCAAATGGAAAGGAATTTGCCCTTGTGGATCAGTCCCGAGTCCATGAGCCAACATTTACAATTTTCAGCCCATGATCTGCACGATGCTATTCCTCTAGGTAGCTTGCTTTGTAAATAATTTGTTTGCATGGTGTCTCCCCCCACTGCATTGTGAGCTTCTGCAGTGCAGGGGCTGTCTTTTGCTTCTTTTTGTATTCTCAGAGCTTAGCACAGTGCCTGGCACATAGGAAGGACTTTATAAATGTTTATTGAATTGAGTTTGAAACTCCAGAATTCTAGGAAAGACATTATTAGCAAGCAATGGGGCTGAAGGAGGGAGGAAGGAGGAATGTGTATGTTGATTCTCAGTCTGTAAAATCAGAACATGATGAATTTGGAAAGCTAGAAAACGACCCGCCAAATGTTCTGCCTGTTCCTGATTCTCTATAAAGAGGAGGCCTCACACCTACAAGAAGCCTATATTTAAAAGAGGAGGAAAAAAACCATATGGTTAATACCCAAACTTAACAGACACAGGCTTAGAGCTGGAACAGTGTGACCTTCTTTTGGGCTTCCAACTTCCAATGATTGGAGGAAACACAGGAAAGAGAAAGTGTCCTCCATTTTCAGGTTCTAGCACAAGATTTTAATAAAAATTCTGCCTGGTACCCCTTAATATCAGATTTGAGATTTCAGTGATGACTTTAGGCACCAGGTTGGGAGGGGAAAGGAAAGGTAGACTTGGGTAGAAGAAGTGGAAGATGACAGGAGGGAATCACTACAGTACCTAAACTGGAATA
Source organism: Antechinus flavipes (assembly GCF_016432865.1). Taxonomy (NCBI): domain Eukaryota; kingdom Metazoa; phylum Chordata; class Mammalia; order Dasyuromorphia; family Dasyuridae; genus Antechinus; species Antechinus flavipes. The sequence goes on from NC_067399.1 coordinate 506,532,054, forward strand.
TATAAAATTGGGAACTACTCCCCAGAGAAAATCTTTTAGACTTTAGAGAAGAATCTCCTTTAGAGTCAGTGAACATGGAGAAATGTACATAGAGACCTCCACATTATGGCTCCTCCCTATCATTCTAGAATACTTCTTCATGCTCTCCTTCACAGCCCCTGTTCCTACAAACTCATGTAGTCACTATTGCCCAAACTAGACATTCCATCCCCAATGGAGACATGCCTTTACAGAAGCATAATTAAGATTTTATTCCATACCTGGCATGAGCTCTCTGCTCACTTCTGCCCATTAAAAGCTCTAACTTCTTTCAAGGCTTAATTCAAAGGTAAACCTCCATCACGCATCCTTCCCTGGTCATCCTAGTTGTAATCTCCTTAAATTATCTTGCATTTACTTATTTTTGCATACACTAAATTCCCCAGAAAAAGTAAGATTCTCATGGGAAAGGCCTATCTTATTTTTGTCTCTCTATCACCAGTACCTTGCACGTGCTAAGTGAATGAATGAGTGAAAACCATTTATTAAATACTTGCTACGTGAAAAGCACCGTGATAAGTGTTGAGGCTACAAATAGAAAGTTGAGGTAGTCTCTGCTCTCAAGGAGTTCACACTCTAATTGGGGAAGTCAAGACTTATAAGAAGGGTTTATCAGCAGGGCAGATGGCAAGGTCCAGAAACCTGATGATTTAGTGGTCAGGTGGGTAACCAGGCCCAGGGGACCTTAGGCTATGTGGCCCAGGTCAGAGAGCAGCATCCCAAGAGTCTAGAAGGAGAGTCAGCAATATAGATAGTAAAGCCTGGGAATAATTAGAATGAAATGGAAGATCTAATGAATGATAAAGCCTGGTGGTCCTCTGTCTTGTAGTTGGTGACTTCTAGATCATTGGAGTAGGGTGAGCAGTCAAGTCTAGAATATAATTTGGAGAGTTTGGAATGGCCCAGTTCACCCCAGGAAAATGGGACATAGGTATAAAAGTCCAAGTAGAACCTGGGATTCTGGGTTCCCTCTTTCAGGGGTAGAAAAGGTGGGGTTTGTGTCTGATCCCACCATTTCCCCAGAAAGAGAAAGAGAATGAAGGTTTGCTAGAAGGTTGGGGAGTAAGAATGATTCAACTGTAGGCTGCTCTAACTAGTTACTCTATGATAAATAAATATTTATTAAATTGAATTGAATTGATGAAAAGAGAACAAGACAAGCATAACATTTCCTCAATGGGATTGGGAGGAGAGGAAATGGGAAAAATTATAAGCTTTTGAAGAATTGTATTTATGCTTGGGTTTTAAGTCAGTGAGGAAAAGAAATCAATTCCTCAAATCCATATCAAAGCCTCCCTCCACTGTTCCTGCTCAGGGTTACAAACACGGGAATAGTTAATAGTTTAAACACCTTCATTCAAAAGTTGCACAACTTTTTAAATACATAAATTGATTAATTGACTCCAATATTTCAAGGATCAGAATTTCATTCCTGGGGTGTCCTCTCTACCAGGCTCTTCACACAGTAGTAGATCATCTCTAACCATCGCTGAGGTCCAAATGCCATCATTCTTGGCCAAGCCTCTGATGATGGATTTCTTGGAATTTATGTAGGCAGATCTTGAGTTGATGGGCATTATCAGCTATTCTGGCCCATAAGTAAACTTAACCCAATTTGCTGATTCTGTTGTCTGAGATATTTTCTCCAAGTGGAGAAGGTATTGGCTAGGGGAAATGAGTCATCAGGGGCAGTGAATAATGGGTAATATTTTAGGAATGTGGGGAAGGGCCCCCCAGCTAAAGGAGACAGCATGGATACCCTTCTTCAGATGGTCTCCAAAAGGTACAACCCACATACCCCATTTGGTTGTACAACAAGTTGTGGTAGCTTAAGGTTCTGGGGACAAAAGAGAATGTTTGGTGGGGATCTCAGATGTGATCTAGTATGACCTTTTATAGAGGAGAAAACTGAAGCTCAAGGAGACAGAATGGAAAGGGATAGAAAGAATCCTAGACCAGAAGTAAGAAATATGACCAAGGTCCAAAGTGGCTGTAAACTTGGTACATACAGTATAACATGGTAACATAAGTAAATTATTTAATATCTCTATCCTGCTCTCTCTAATGTGATCATTAAAGATCTGCTCTGAGATGTTATTTTTTTAAATAACTTTTTATTGACAGAACCCATGCCAGGGTAATTTTTTACAGCATTATCCCTTGCATTCACTTCTGTTCCAATTTTTCCCCTCCCTCCCTCCACCCCCTCCCCCAGATGGCAAGCAGTCCTTTACATGTTGAATAGGTTACAGTATATCCTAGCTACAAAATATGTGTGCAGAACCGAACAGTTCTCTTGTTGCACAGGGAGAATTGGATTCAGAAGGTATAAATAATCTGGGAAGAAAAACAAAAATGCAAATAGTCCACATTCATTTCCCAGTGTTCTTTCTTTGGGTGTAGCTGCTTCTGTCCATCCTTGATCAATTGAAACTGAAGAGATCCACTTCCATCAGAATACATCCTCAAACAGTATCATTGTTGAGGTATATAATGATCTCCTGGTTCTGCTCATTTCATTCAGCATCAGTTCATGTAAGTCTCGCCAGTCCTCTCTGTATTCATCCTGCTGGTCATTTCTTACAAACAATAATATTCCATAACATTCATATACCACAATTTACTCAACCATTCTCCAATTGATGGGCATCCATTCATTTTCCAGCTTCTAGCCACTACAAACAGGGCTGCCACAAACATTTTGGCACATACAGGTCCCTTTCCCTTCTTTAGTATCTCTTTGGGGTATAAGTCCAGTAGAAACACTGCTGGATCAAAGGGTATGCACAGTTTGATAACTTTTTGAGCATAGTTCCAAACTGCTCTCCAGAATGGCTGGATGTGTTCACAATTCCACCAACAATGTATGCTCTGAGATGTTATAAGAATCAAATGAGAAAATGGATTATAATTATCTTTGTTTCCTTTTCTAGATTATAAAATCTCCAAGGACAAGGATCTAATTTTACCTAATCTTCTTTAGACAATCTTGCCTAAAGTCTATATTTCCTTCAGTAGAAAGCACAGTTGATATTTAATGAATGTTTTTTTAAAGTAAATAGGAAGAATAGAAGGAGGAATGAAGGAAAGAAGAAAGAAAATTAGGAAAGGAAGAAGGGAATGTGGGAGGAAAGAAAGAAAGAAGAAAAGAGAAAGGAACGAAGAAAGGAAATAATGAAAGGTAGAAAGCAGGAAGAGTAGGAGGAAAGGAAGAAGAAAAGGAGAAGAGGAAGAAGAAAAAGGGGGAAGAAAAGGAGAAGAGGAAGGAAGGAAGGAAGGAAAGAGGGGGGAAATAAGGAAAGAAGAAAATTAGGAAAGGAGAAAGGGAGGGTGAGAGGAGAGAAAGAAAGAAGAATAGGAGTGAAAGAAATAAGGAAAGGAGGAAGGCAGGAAGGATGAGGAGAAAAAGAAAGAAAGAAGAAAAGGAGAAGAGAAAAAAGAAGAAAAGGAAGAGATGAAGGAAGGAAGGAAGGAAACAATGGAGAGAGAACAATAATTGTGAAAACATTTTGCCAAATGTAAATGCTAATCTAATACAAGTTATTATTATTATCGAAGGTCACAAAATGTTTCATTATAAAGGCAGTAGAAGGAGTGATCCTTGCTTTCCAGTGATCTTCTAGTTAAACAAACCTTTGCTCCTCAGGGTGTTTGCTAAACAAGACCTGAGACAACTGCCCTGTTTTGAAACACAAAAATGTGCTGACGATGGTGATGATTTCCATCACGTGGATCCACCTTGTTTCGTGCTCAGAGTTGGGGAGACAAAAAAGGGGATTGTTCTTTATGTTACTATATTATATTAATATAATATATACGTGTGTCATATAATATATTAATTATAATATATAATAACATAGTTATATTGATATAACAATATATTAATATTATTGACAGCTTCCTGCAAGTCCCAGGAAATAGCCAGCTGGTTCCCTCTGCCAGGTGCTGCACCATACATCCCTAATAAGGGAGCTTTCAGCAGCCTTGCTAGCAAGTCTGCTTATGTCCTTGTTTAAAAAGTCTGAGTGCCTACTGTGCACAGGTTCTGTGCTAGGAGTCGTAGGGAGACACAAAGATCAAATGGACCTTTCCCACAAGTTGGGGAGATGAGATAGGTACACAATTATATTACCAGACGACCCTTCCTCCTAACTAGATTATAAGTGCTTTGAAGGCAGCATCCACAGCCAGCACATTGAGAATGTAGTAGGTGTCTTTGTTTGAAGTGAATGTTACCCACCCAAATCTTCCTGCCATGTTTTGGGAGTGGGAGGAGCATATATTTAGAAAGATACTGGTACCATCATTTGAAAAGCTAAAAACTTTTTTTTTTCAGTTAGCAAGCATTATTTTCTTTCTCCCACACTCAGATGAGGTGGCGGGTGGGGTGGTGGGATAGAAAAACCAAGCCCTTGTAACAAATATGTATAATTAAACAAAAAAAATTTGCCATATTGGACGCGCCCAAAATGCATTTCTCATTCTTCAGTCCATCATCTCTCTGGCAGGAAGGTGGATAGCATGGTGCAGGTGCTGGTAAATATGTAACAATTGGCTCTCTGGAGAGGACATGGAAACAAGACACATTTTAAAGTTTAATTTGCATTGTTAACATTTTCCATCACTTTCTTCTCCTTTGCAATTGGTGTTAAGTGACTTGCCTCACACAGTTAGGAAGTATTGTGGCCGAGGCTGAGACTGGATTTGAACTCAGATCCTCCTGACTTGTGCAGTTGATTATCAACTGCACTATCTAGCTGCCTTTCCATCACTTTTTTTTTTTTTTTTTTTTGGCTGAGACACTTGGGGTTAAGTGACTTGCTCAAGGTCACACAGCCAGGAAGTGTTTAGTGTCTGAGGGCAGATTTGAACTCAGGTCCTTCTGACTTCAGGGCTGGTGCTCTAACCACTGCACCACCTAGTTGCCCCTCTCCATCACTTTCTTAAGACTAGACAATCAACAATATGATAAATCCAATCCTGATTTGTCTCATTTGATGATTTTTGAGATGTAAACATTCACAATGGAAATTTAACAATCGGCTCTAACTGATGAAGTCAGCTGGCAGCATAGTAACATAGGAGTTAATAGTAAGTCCCTGGATAACATTTTCATTATCAAAGGACTAAGTGATTGTGAGAAGGGAAGACAAAACAACTAGATGTACTAGATGAGAATAAGTAAGGCAGCCAATTGGCACAGTGGATAAAAACACTAGGCCTGGAGCCGCAAAGACCTGAGTTCAGATGAATTTACTGTGTGATCCTGGATAAGTCACTTAACTCTGCCTCAGTTTCCTCATCTGTAAAATAAGCTGGAAAAGGAAATGGCAAACTACTCCAGCATCTCTGCCAAGAAAACTCCAAATGGAGTCATAATGAGGAGGACACAACTGGAAACAACTGAACAGCATCTATAATAATTTGGACAAAATCATCTCTAGCTGTGAGAAGCAATGGGGTACAGTGTTTTAGTTTTAGAACTAAAGGATCTGGATTTGAATTCTACCTCTGTCATGACTTTGGGCAGATAACTTACCCTCTCATGGCTTCAGCTTCCTCATATGAAAAGCAAGAAGGGTTAGATTAGATGGCATCTTATATGTCTCTGGTTTATTGCTTGTGATTTCTCTTACCACAGGTCACCTCACTTCTGCGCTCAGAAAAATAACAACAATTTATGCTTTCTGTGGTCCCACAGAGGCAAAGACAACAGAACTTGAAAAAGCCTTAGGCGTTCTGGTGGAACCACAAATTCAGTATGAGCCAAGGGAAAGAAGTCTAGGATCCAGAGGGAGGTAGAAGATGCTCCACTTACAAAGCAAAGAAAAGCGAGCTGAAGCGGAAATCAGAAGACCTGCATGAAGTATTGAGGATAATGTCAATGTTTTGAACCTGTGAGACTTAAGAGACAATGAGATCTGTTTTAGACATGTGGAGTTTAAGGCACATCCAGGTGGAGATTTCCTGTAAGCAGCTGATAATGTGAGACTAGCTGCAATCTGAAGAAATGAAAAATGTTTGGGGTATTGAACTGAGCACCCTATACAAGGGCCATGGCTGCCTCGATTGGGCTATTTGGGGAGGCCGTGGTCAGTTCTGGGTACCACATTTTGGTAGGGACTTTGGCAAACCTGAGTCTGTCCAAAAAGGGGCAGCCAGGAAAGTGAAGGTGATGGAAGCCATATCATGTAAGAACTGGATGAAGACGTTTGAGGCTGTTTGCCTGGAAAGAGAAGACTGAGTAGGGGAGAGACATGGTTGCTGTCTTCAAATATTTGAAGGGTTGTCTTCTGGAAGCAAGAATAGATTTGTTCTAACTGATCTTAGAGGACAAGGGACAAAAAGGAAAAGTTATTAAGAGGAAAATTTTAACTGATGTAAGGAAAAACCTTAACTATTGGAGCTAACAAAATTTGGAATGGAGATAATAAGTAAGTGTCCCTCATCTGTAGGGATAATCAAATAAAGCTTGTTGAGAAAAAATATTGTAGAAGGGATTCATTCAGGTGCAGTGATCCCAATTCCATCTAAAGTCCCATCTAGTTCTCAAAAACTTTAAGTCTATGATTTAAAAATATTCTATTTTTATGTAATAGAGTTGACTCTGGACCAGGATTGTTACATTCCTTGCTTCCTCCATCCTCCCACTATTTTCGGACCCTAAGAAGTTTGAGGTTATCTCTTTCTATTACATTGATTTCCCCTCCTCCAGCCCCATCATACTTACTTCCAGTTTTAGTTGCCCAGTAAGTAGCACCCTGGTTCTATTTAGCCACTTAATACTGGATTAACTTTTAAAGGGTATTTATTTCAAAGGCATAGTGAAAACATACAAATTTCCCCTCAACACCATCTCAAGGGATCACAATCTCCCCTTCAGTCACGAGTCCCTTCAATCTGCAGAAGAGGGATTTGGCTAACAGTTTAGCTCATTTCCTACACAACACTGGTCCCACCAAGTTCGACCTTCCTGCTAGTTTTGCTGTTCTAAAGTTCCAGCACTCTTGCCCCTCAGAGCATTGCTGCTGTGTTGGCTATACCACATAACATTTTTGGACTCTTGAATCCCTATGGTTCTAATTTTTGGACAAGATTGAAGACTCTACTCCCTTCACCTAGAATGGAAAAGAATGAAGAAAAAGACCAAAGACCAAATCCATGGCCTGAAGGGAAAGAGAAGGAACCCCTAGAGTCCCAGCCCCTTGCTATGTGATCTCACTGACAGAAATTATGTAGATTAAACTATATTAAACAGTATAACAATGTGAATGAGCTCTCCAAGTGGATGAGATAACTCACCTCAACTGAGAAAATTATCTCACTCAAAAGTGAATTCAATAAAGTCTGTAGGAAGGCGAGCTGGAAATCAGGGACATGTTGAGCATTCAGGTTTTGTGTATATCACTGCCTTCCAAAGTCAAACAGTCTCCTCTCTCTTCAAAAGAATGTTTGGAACTGCCTGTGTGTGTCTTCCAAACTGGAAGGAAGAAGTCTCCCTTGGAAGTGGATAATATTCCCAAGATACCTGTCAAAGCCTCCCTGAAGTCTCATTTAGACGACTCATGCAGATATTCACATAATCAACACGGAAAAAACAAACACCTTAAAAATAAAGAGAAAATAAATATATACAGGAGTTCAAATCTGGGCTTAGATATGTACTAGCTATGTGAACCTGGGCAAGCACTTAACCCGTTTGCCTCAAGCCACTGGAGAAGGAAATGGCAAACCATTCCAGTATCTTAGCCAAGAAAACCTCATGGATGGTATTGGATATGGTCCATAGAGTCTCAAAGAGTTTGACATGACTGAATGACTGAACAATACATAAAAAGTATGTGTGTGTACGTATATATGTGATAACAAACCAGCAAAATATATATATATATGTCATAGCTGGAGAAGGAAGACTCTGTAATACTATGATTTCATATGTAGCCAAGAGGGCCAAGTTTTCAAAAACAGATGTAAAATGATCAGGTACACTGACTATAGGATTCAGGCATCTCAGTGCCCTGATTTGACTATACTGTTTCTACATGCATCAAACAATATTGATGTCACACTTAACCCATTCTCTTTATCATCTTTCTACTCTGTATTCACTTACATAGTTAGGACTTAAAAATGATTGCTGAATGAGCTAATATTCACAAATAAACCACAAATGAGTTCAAATCCAGAAATAATTATAGAATGTTAGGACTTGAAAGAATCCTAGAATCATGAATACTATGTCAGATGCCAGAAGGTGAGAGCTGAGAAAACTTTAGAACATAGAATGTCAAAGCTGGAAGGGACCTTAGAATTTAAAATGCCAGATGACCTAAATGTAAAAGATCACATCATTAAGAAATTGAGGAAAATGGAAAGTATTTTGCACAATGATGTCCAAGGATAGCATTCTTAACTAAAAAAAAGATCAAGATGATTGTAAAAGATAAAATAGGCAATTTTGATTACATAAAAGAAACAAACTTTTTCAAGAATAAAATCACCTCATTTATAGTTGAAAAAGAAACAGTTAATTGCAGTATCTGAGAAAATTTAATACCTAAGCTGTATAAGAATAAGAAAAAATAGACACACTGAAACTTGACTCTAATAAATACTCATCAATAAATAAGTGGTTAAAGGATGTGAATAGACGATTTTCAAAAGAAAAATGAAATCTTTCAACTTCTATGTAAAAAAATTGGTTCAAAATGGCAATAAAACAAATGCAAGTTGAAACACTTCTGAGGTTTCATCTCATATTCATCAGATTGACAAAGATGACAAAAGATGTAAATAACCAATGTTGGAGATTCTATGGAAAACTGGGTTCACTAATACACTGTTGATAGAGCTTTGAATTGGTCTACTTTCTGGAAAGCAATTTGGAATTATGAAAAGAAAGTGACCAAAATATCTTTATTCTTAACCCAGAGATTACACTGATGGGCATTTACTCCGAAGAGTCTAAAAACAAAGGGAAAGGTCTCAGTTATCCAAAAATATTTATAGCAGAATTATCTGAAGCAACAAAAAATTGGAAAAAAGCAGGTACACATTGTAGAATAGTGGAATAAACTATGTTATTTAAGTACAATGGAATATTATTCTATCCAAAGAAATGATGATTAAGAAGAATTCAGAGAAATGTGGGGAAACTTTTATGAATTGTAAAATGAAGGGATTAGAGTAGGTGTCTCTACTCTCTAAGTTCCCCTCCAACTTTAAATCTATGATCAGTCCTAAAAACTGATGCAAAATAATCATGTACATGATGATCAAAATAAGGCAAACATCATCAGAGGACTTCAGAATTGTGATCAGTAGAGTGAACAATTATAACATCAGATGGTGAAACATGACAGAGAGGTAAAAATGAAACATACATTCAGGTATGTCCAATGTACTGATTGGCTTTTCTTGACTATACTTATTTGTTGCAAAAGAGGATTTTTTTTGAGGGGTGTCCCAGAGATGTTAAAAATAGAAAAGAAGATCAAGAAAAAAAAATCCAGTTCTTAAGAGCTAGAAGTAATCTTAGGACACAATATATCAGAGATCTAAAATGAATCTAGAATTTTTATCTGGTCTAATTGTATTATTTTACAGATAAGGAAACTGAGGCCCAGAGAGGTCAAATGATTCATCAATGATTATATAATTAGTAGCAAAATTGAGGCTCAGATCCAGTGTCTCTTGCTTCTGTATTTCATTGTACTTCTTTATAATCTCTCTTCTTGAAACAAAGTACTTCTAGTTCTTGTTTTGGGGTCCTCAAGGTTATAGACTTTTGGAATATGGTGCCAGCTGAGCCTATGTCTAATCTATATTTGACCTCCCCACTGATGTTTGTTATTCCCTTTAGTCTATTCTATCTTGAAATTACTTCATCCTACTCACAATTAAAGAAAAGGTCCAAGAGTCAAGAAAAAACAGAATCTATTCATCTGTATTACACCGTCATTGAAAGCCATAATGCATGATTTTGTTGCTCTGTTTTCAATTATGCTCCAAGGTTAATTTGCTTTCAAGCATCCCTCGCTATGTCGGGAAGCTCTTGAGATAGATGCATATTTGGACTCAGCTGCTGTGGTTTAAATAGACCCTGTGGCCTTCCCGAGATTGAAAAAAATGACCATACTTGAGAAAATAGCAAAGCTGTATCTGAAAGATCTTGGTTTCTGATGGCATAGAATAGTTAAACTCACTAGTTTACCAATCTCCTTAGCAGATGTTTGAATGTCTGACTCTTTGTTCTAAATCATAACATAAGGAATCCATGAATTTGTACCCTTCTCCCCTCTTCACCTTAACCTGAGCTCTTTGATTTGCATTATACAATGTAGTTTTTTTTTTCCTGTCCCACCATATCTCCCTTCCATTCCTTTCTGTTCACTTCTGTTACCTATCTATTTGACCCATAAGCTACCTCTTTTCTAGATTATTGCAACAGCTTTTTAGTGGGTCCTCAGTCTCTGCTCTCTCTACTCCTAAAACAAAGACCCACACTGTATCACCCTAAAAAACTTTCAGTGATTCTTTATTGTCTATAGAAAGGAGTCCAAGCTACTCAGCCAGGTAAGTTTTCTCACTGTAATTGGGAATACGCCATCCTTATTGCTGACTCTATCCAACCTTACACTTTTATGCTTTTCTTCTGCCTGAAATTCTCTAAATTCTCTCTTCTATCCAAATTCTACTACTCTTTGAAGGCCCATCTCAATTCCCATCTCCTTCAAGAAGACTTCCCTTATTACCTCCATCCTATAATGAGTTCTTAGGGTTCTTACTGTCTATGTTATTCATTTTGGAAACTCATTCTTTAACCTTATGTATTATTCTTTAATTGTTTCCAATTTCAGTATTAATCTTGCTTTTCTAACCAGACCTTAAGCTTCCTGAGAACAAGGAACCACTCTTCTTTTATATCCCCTCTACAAAAGATATAGGTTGAGAATAGAGTTAATATTGGAGTTGGCCTTGTAGTTGGCTTTTGATTGATAACCATCACTGGTAAGACATAGCTTCAAAATTGAGGCATCAGTCATATCACTCCATGGATCATAGATATCCCCTGATTTTACTGCCAGATTAGTCATTTGAGGTAAGGGAGCAGTAGGTAAAGAGGTAAAGCATAACTCTTTCTTTGCAGTTTCCCAAATACCAAGATGACCATTATTAAAATGCTACATTTTAGAGGGAATTGAAAAAATCTTAGAGTTGGTAGAGAAAAAAAGAAGTTGAAATGATTTTATTCCTGATGTATAGTTGAGGCAGGACATAAATGGTGCAGAACAATAGGTAACATTTATAGAGTACCTTAAAGATTTGTAAAGTGTTTTATATATGTTATCTCACTTGATACACAACTTGTGAGATTTTTATTTATTTTTAAAATTTCCAATTATATGTAAAAATAGTTTTCAATATTCATTTTTCTAAGATTTTGAGTTCTAATTTTTTCTCCCTCCCTTCTTTTTTCCCCCCAGGACAACAAGCTAGATAGATGGTATTATCATTTCTATTTTTACAAATAAGGAAATTGAGGCAAAAGGCGGTTAAGTGATCCAGAATTACACAGCTCGTAAATGTCTGAGGCAGAATTTGAGTTCAGTCTTCCTAACTACCTATCTGCCTAGGCATTATATGTGTTGGGATCTGGATTGAAGTTTTACCTCTGATATTTGCTAGTTCAATTATCTTTTTCTCTCAGTTTCCTCAACTGTAAAATGAGGCAAAGTATACTTGCACTTCCCTTACAGGATTGCTATGAGGATGAAATGAGGTCTTTTATCTAAAGTTTCACTGATAATTATAGTACACGAGCTAGAAAGGACCCTAAATATCAGCTAGCTCAATTCCATCATTTACAGATGAAGAAGCAGACTCATGGAAGGGAAGGTACTTATCCAATGTCACACAATCACTCCTGGTTCCTGTTCTAAAACATTTTTCCATTAGACTCTACTTTTTTACCAGTAATAATGTTTCCCTACTGTCTGTGGTGTATAAATCTATGCTAGGTTGTGAAGGGTTATATAAGGAAGGCACATTCATTCTCTTCCCTTCCCTGTACAACTTAGCTAGGGAAATAAGACAAATATGAAATAATTAGCAATAGGAAGCTGCATATGTTGTGTTTAGCAAGTGATTCCGGCCATAAGGAGAACACCTCATTTATTTTAGAAGACAGTGCTTGGGATGGGGGAGACCTCAGAGCAGAGGAAGGGCTGATTCAAAGTTCTTCAGCTCTTCAGTCCTCTTACACCTTACACCCTTCCCATCCAGTGACAAAAGCTTTCTTGCTTCTATTCCATTTCCTAACTTTCCATTTCCCAACTCCCAGTAATACAGATGCCTTCTCTCTGTTAATTAACTCCAACCTATCTTGTACCTAACTTGTTAGTATGTCCTTGTTTTCAAGTTGTCCACCACCTCGCATTACAGTGTGAGTCCCTTGAGAGAAGAGACTGTCTTTTCCCTGTAAACCCTGTACTTACACAGTGCCTGGAACTAGTAGTCAATTAATGAATGCCACTTGACTTCAACATGTAGCATCATCAAATTTTGATGTTAGAATTCCACTTGGCCAGGCCTTGGCTTGGGTTGAATAAAGTCTATCCCTTCTACTTTCACTTCCCCAGTCTGCTGTGGGGACAGAGTTAGGCTGGGGAGGGAAGTTAGGGCCAATCTTCAAGGAAGGGCCAGGAAATGGTCAGGTCCACCTGGATCCATAAAGATCTACCTGTCTTTCTTAATACTGAGGATCTGTTGCTTATGTTTGTCTTTGTCTCTCCTATTCCTTTGTTAAGTTAAAAAAATTATTCTTCATTTAACAAATACCAAATTGAGTTCATATTTACATATACATAACAAAACAGAAAAAATTTCCATAAAACTATAAATCTCTTTTATGGGCAGTTTGCTTTTCTTACTCCTGGTTTTTGTGTTTTTAATATTGAATCTTCTACTAAACTTATAGCTTCTGATTTCTTCTGCATTTAGTATTCGGTCTTTGAATGTTGTGTCCCTGATTGAGGATGAAAATAAGCTCTTGAATACAGGGACCCTTTTCTTTTTGTCTTTGTATTTCCAGGACCAAGCAAAGTCCTAGGCACACAGTAGGTGCTTTATAAATGGTTGTTGCATCAAATTGAATAGAGTATAGGCCCTTTTAGCAGCTTTGCTGGGAAGGACCTTCCCTTCCTCTCCCTGAGCAAATTTAGTGATTCATGGAGGCTTCCATGGCTACCAGAAAGTTTAGAAAGAATTTTGAATGCTGGATGAGGCTGCCTGACTGTGGGCAAATACCTTTCCCTGTCAGAGCCCCAGTTTCTCCTATAAAATGTGGCTTGGACTCAATCATCTCCACTCTGATTCTATGATTCTCTCTTGTCCTACCAGCTTCTCCCAGGCCATCTGACTGACACTCTCTGGTTCTGGTCCCCCGAGTGACAATAAAGCCGTGTGTGAGTCTCGGCCTGTGTGGTTCTACTTAGAAACGCCTGTTAGAGAGATGCTGGCACAGCAGCCAAGCAACCCCAGTGGCACCCTTTGCGGCAATAAAAGCATGAGGAAATGACCCCCCAAAGCCCCATCACTGGCTTCTTGAATAGAAACAAACAGAAAAACAGGGTCCCTGCTGAGAGTTGCGGAGCTCTCGAACCCGAGCCCAGGGCAATGAGGCAGTGCAGCTGCGTGGAGGAGGATGCTGGCAAAAATACTCCCTAATGCTTGTTAATTTCGAGTGGCATCCGCAAAGTGTGTTACCAGGCCTGCCTGGCAGCGGGAGCTGAGCCAGGGAAACGCAGCCTGCACTTCAAGTAAGTGCTAGCAGGGGTGGGTTCTGCTGCGGGAAATGGGGCTTGGGTGCAATTTTTGCCTTTCACAGCAAATGCAAAACAACACAAGGTTTGAGGTGCCCAGAGGATGGTGATGGGAAGTGCCGTGTTAAGCAGAGAGAGGGTCCCATTACAGAAGCTTAATTGGGCGGGGAGGAAAATACTTCAAGGTTCCATTTCAGCACAGTGACACTTAGAGAATTGCAGCCCTTGGAGCAGGTAAGATAAGGGACAAAATAAATGAGAGAGGATGCGTTCCTACCCAGGTGTGAAGCTGGACAGAGCAAAGGCTTTCCATTTTAAAAAGGACAAAATCATTACAATATTTTTGTTAGTTTAGTTTAGTTTAAGGGTTGGTTTCGTTAGTGGTGGGGAGGATTTTGGTGTGCAAGAGTTTCTTTTGGTTTTTGATCAGGATACGTTTCCAAAAAAGGTAGCTAAGGAAGACAGAATACATAAGAAGGACTTTGTCTGACACCAAAGGGAGTAAGCTAACAATGGAAAAATATACATTTCAGTGCCATGCTGTATCACCATCTCCACAATTCAGCATGTCTGTGATTGCCAAGGAAAGGCCAGATGAGACTGGGAGAAAAGTGTAGAGGTGGGCAGTCATAAAGAGCTCTCCTAACATGAGAATTGAGTAACTCAAGCATAATTCTCCTCCCCCCCTTTCTCTCTCTCTCTTCCTCCCTCCTCTCTCTCTCTCCTCTCCCCTCTTCCTCTCTCTCTCCTCCTCCTTTTCCTCTTTCTCCTTTCTCTCTCTCTCTCCTCCTCCTCCTTTTCCTTCTTGTTCTTGTTCTTCTCCTCTCTCTCTCTGTATCTCTCTCTGTAAATCTCTCTCTCTCTTTCTCTCTCTCTCTCTCTCTCTCTCCTCTCTCTCTTCCCCCCCCTCTCCTTTTCTCCCTCCCTCCCTCTGTCTCTGAATCTGTCTCTCTGTGTCTCTCTTTCTCTCTTCCCCCTTTCTCTCATATGTCTTTTCCCCTTTTTCTCTTTTCTCATTCTTATCTCATCTCATCTCTTTTTTCCCTTTTACTGTTTCATTCCTACCTTCTTTCCCCATCTTCCTTTCAATTTCCCCTCCTACCTTTCTTGTTCTCCCTTTCCTTTAATGCCTTATTCATAGCAAGAGGTACATTTCTAGATGATGGCCCTACAGAGAAATAATTAAGAGAATATTAAGTTGTTTCAGGAGAACATTCCTGACCTTTAGAAATTATTTGGGGGAAGGTAATGGTTATTCTTACTGACCTATTTCTAGTAGATCTTGTGAGAGACAGGTTTCCTAGGCCTAAGTAGCCATGAGGTAGACTTTCCAGCGCATGGCAAATAAGAACTCCTAAGATTTCTTCAGGGATATAATACCATTTTACTCCTGCATAATAAAAGAATGCTATAAGAACCATCTGACCATGAACTTAAGATTTCTCTTATACTTTATGGGAACAGCTTTAATTGTTGTTGGTTCAAATGTTAGCTCAAAAACTATCAAATGATGCATGATATAGTAATGCAGCTATTTGGGAATAAGAGAAACCCACTGACCTTATTCTAAGGAGATAATGTGCTCCTTAAAAATTAGCACTCTATTGTAGGCTAAGAATACAACTACCGAGGCTTCATAGTACCTTGTGTCTTGCCTATGTACCTCTATGTTTATATTCTACTGTATAGTTATTGAATAAGACTATATCTCATTCATCTCTCTCTCTTTCTCTCTGGGTATCTATCTCTTTCTCTATGTCTCTGTTTCTAATTTTTTTGTGTCTCTGTGTGTCTCTGTCTCTGTCTCTCTGTCTCTGTTTCTCTCTGTGTCTTAGCTGAATGTGGCTGTGCTCAATAGGTATTTGTCAGATGGAATAAAAGAAGGAGATATTACTGAGAGCTGAAACTTCCATCAAAAAAGCCAAACTTGGGGTGGCTTTATGGGGAGGGGAAGGGATGGGAGGGGAAAGGAAGAGAATAAGTCTTTATTAGGTTCTTGATGCCATGGGAGCCATGGGATCATTGATCTCCAGATGTAAAAAGCCTCAGAGGTTACTTATTTCAATTCCCTTAGTTACTCAATTACAATAATTCTAACCCCCTTATCCACAGATGAGGAAACTGAGGTACACAGAGGATGAATAATTTTTGCAAGGTTATATAGGTAGCAAGCATCATATGGGCGATTTGAAGCCAGCGCCTCTGAACCAATATCCCATTTCCTCCATGATGCAACTTTCTCTGACCCCTACAGCTCACAGAGATCTCACCTTTCTCTAAACTCCTCCATCATGGATTATTCAGCTTCCTCCCTGCTCGTGCAGTTGTCTGATTATTATTTGCCTGATAGTAAGGGTTTGGTTTGTCCAACTAGATGGTAAATACTATGAAGATAGGAATATGTCTTCTATTTTTATATCTTCCCAAAATTAACCTAGAATCCCTAACAGTCATAACAAGTTGAATGAATGCATAACTTTTTAGAAAACCAAAAAAAAAAAAGGAAAGAAAAAAGAAAACCTGGAGCCAAAGAGAGAATTCTGATTTTCTGGGTCAGTTTTCAGAGCAGAGGGTGGAATAGAGGATCATTGTTGCCTCTCCCTCACATTTTATTATGGGGACCAGGTTCCTACTTTTTTCTTTTCAGTTTCTTCTCTCTTCCCTTTCCTTTTTCTTTCTTGACTCTTCTCCTTCCCCCTTTGATTAGGAAAGGCACCTTCAAGAGAAATGTCAATAGAAATCTTCAGAAATATGCCCAGAGTGGAGGGAGGATAAGGCTTTATTGGGATGGGGGAATTTCATTATTAATGACCTTCCTCAGAATACTTTACAACAATTTAAAAATAATGTGTCAGATACACTTACTTTATAATATTGTTGTAATAGTTACCTATGTTTGTACCATCCCCTTAAACGTTGTCTTCCCCATAATGACAAGGATTGGGTCTTACCTAAACTTTATGTGACCCCAAGCCTAACACACTACTCTGCATACAGAGTATTTATTAGGCAGGCAGTTTTTAAGGAAAGAAATCCAAGGTATTGATAGTCATATTAAAAAAAAATGCTCTGAATCACTATTAGAGAAATGCAAATTAAAGCAAATGAGAGGTTCCATCTCATAGCTATCATATTGTCAAAGTTGACTAAAAAGGGAAGATAGCGAATATTGGAGTGGCTGTGGAAAAATGGTACACTGATGCACTCTTGATGGAGCAATAAAATACTATTGGCATTCTCTAAAGCAATTTGGAACTACACCCCCAAAGTCACCATTTGACCTAGCAATGCTATGTCTATATCCCAAAACCAAAGAAAGAGGAAAAGGTCCTGTATATACAAACACGATTAGTGACTCTTTTTTGTGGTGGCAAAGAACTAGAAACTAAGGGTTAGGTGGAGGGGTGTTCATCAGTTGAAGAATGGCTAAACAAATTAAGATCTATGAATATAATAGAATATTATTATGCTATTTTTAGGAGATCTCATTTGGGATTTTCTTGGCAGAACAACTGGAGTAGTTTGCCATTTCTTTCTCTAGCTTATCTAATAGGTGAGGAAACTGAGGCAAGCAGGGTTAAGTGACTTGCCACATAGTAAGGGTCTGAGGCTGAATTTGAATTCATGACTATGTCCTCATTCCATGACTGTTGCTTTATCCCCGGCACCACCTAGCCACCCATAGTGTTACAAGAAATGATAAAGATGGCAATTGATAGCTGGCATTTGTATAGTGCTTTAAAATTTGCTGGCACAAATATCTCATTTTATCCTCATGACAACACTGCAAGTAGATGCTATTATTATCTCCATTTAATAGATAAGGAAATTGAAGCAGGTAGAGTTAAAACATTTGCTCCAAAATCAGACAACTGGTAGATGTCTGAAGCTGTATGTGAGCTCAAGTCCTCTTGATTTCAAATCTAGGGTTCTATTTGTAGTTACTTGTATGAAATGATGCAGAACCAGGAGAACAATGTGTACAATAACAGCATCATTATGAAGGCAATTTTGAAAGACTTAAAAACTCTGAGTAATGAATATATGGATCTGTCTTGAATCCAAAGAATGATGAGGAATGCTTCAGTCGGAAAGGAGATGGACTAATGCAAAATGAGACACATTTTTGGATATGGTCAATATGGGAATTAATTTTTCTTGACCAAGATTGTTTGTTCTAATTTTTTTCTCTTAGGATGAGATAGGAAAGAATGTAAGTCTAATCAGCAAGCTTTTAATAAGCAATAATTATGTTCCAGGAAGTGGAGAAGGAAAAAAGAAGACTATCCTAGCTTTTGAGCTTACATTCTAATTACATTCAACACATAAAAAAAAAGCTGAAAAGGAGAGAGAGATGAAAGAATATGAGAAAGTCAGGAGCAGGGCCCAATGAGGAATGAAGTTGTGAACATGGCTGCTGTGGGCCCTTCCTTAAATGAAATTTCCTGGGAAAAATAACCAATCAGAGAACAAGTCCACAGGGGCAGGGAGATCTTCCCATGTGATAGGGTTTCAGGGATGAAACAATTATCTGAGATGAGATGTATGCTGAGGTATGGTGAAGAAAAAAGTCCAGAGAGTTAGAACTATGGCCCAACAAGGAATAAAAGAATAAACAAAGAGGGAGGAAGAAAAAAAATGCTGAATAATTGAAAAATAATATTTGTTGGGGTTAGAGAACATCATCAAGATGGAATTAGGGACCATAGTTGGATTCAGAATCAGAATCAATAGTTTGAAATAAGAGTTTAGGGTTAAGAATCCTAATCAAGCTTCTTTTTAAATAAAAAATGTTTTTATCTTTTGTTTTTGAATTTACATTTCTTATTATATCCCTCATCCCAACGGTTCCCAGAGAGCCATGCCTCATAATAAAGAATTTTTTAAAATTCAGCAGTAAAATCAATAAATACACAGAAAACTGATGTTATAGCAATGTTTTGAGTACATGGCTTTCCACTTCTGCAAAGAAGTGGAGAAAGTATCTTCTCAAAGTTCTTCTTTAAATCTTGGCTTGATCATTATACTTTTCCAGTATTCAATATTTTGTTTTTTCTTAGTTATTCTTTAAATTTATATTTTGTAGTCATCATGCATATTGTTTTCCTGGTTCTTCTTGTCTAGCTTTCCAGGCTTCTTTGTATTTATCATATTCACCATTTCTTACAGTATAAGAATATTCTAATACATTAATATGCCACAATTTGTTTGGATATTTTCCAACTGATGGGCATTTACATTGTTTCTAATTCTTAGTTACTACAAATGCTGTTATTAATATTTTAGTGTATGAAGGCCTTTTCTTTTTAACACTGATCTCTGCAAGATATATATCTAAAAGTGAGATCTCTGATTCAAAAGGTATAGCCATTTTAGTATTTTCTTCACATAATTCTATATTGGGATAGCTCAGTGGTACCAGGCTTGAAGTTAGGAAAAGCTAAGTTGAAATCCAGCCTTAGACACTGAGTAGCTGTGAGACCCAGACAAAGTCACTTAATATTCTCTAGCTTGCTTTTCTTATCCATAAAATGAACTAGAGAAGGAAATGGCCAACCACTTCAGCATTTTTGCCAAGCAAACCCCAACTAGGGTCATGAAGAGTCAGAAAAGGCTAAAAAATAACTGAACAGTAAGCTCAAATTGCTTTTCAGAATGACTGGACTGTTTTACAGCTCCATCAACAATTCATCAATGTGCTCCTCTTCCCACAATTCCTCCAACATCATAGTCAAAATGTGACGAGTGATCAGCATTAAGAGTAAAAAAAAAAATCTATGTCACATACTTGTAGCAGAATGGATGAATTAAAGACAATAGCACCCACGCAAGGCTTTCTGCAGAAGGACCCTCCCCCCAGCTCCCTGACATACAACACTCAGCCTCCTGATCTGCTTCTCTCTTGAGCTCTGGCTTTACTTATATTCTTCCAAAGTGCCCACATCCCTGGAGATAATTGGTCTCTAATAATAAGTTAACACTAAAGAAACGAACTTCCCTCATCTGTTGAGAGCTCAGTCTGCCAGAAGGGGGAATCTGGGAAGACCACCCAGGCTATGGCATCTTACTTGTTGAAGACTGGAAGAATATAGCAAATGGACAGTCACTCTCCTTGTTCCTTCCCATAGGCTAGGTTTAGATCTGGGTTCCCAGCTTGCAGAGATGTTGTCATTAGCGATGCAGATGATTCCTTTAATTCATAACTCCCCTGAATGGAACATCTGAAATACAGACACAATTTCAGGAAAGATTTTCTGTTGTCAGTTTTTACCTTTGAAGAGAGATTTTCAGAATGATTGGAATCACAGGATTTTAGGGCTGAAAGGGAGAATTTGGAAATCCTTTGTTCCCACTCCCTCATTAGCAGACAGCAAGACTTAATAGGAAGATTTTTAAAGGTAATGTTCTGATCATCCCTTTAGCAAGTTGTAGAAGAAAGGACACTGGCTTGATAGTCAGAGGTTTGATTGTTCACGCATGTCCCACTCTGTGGCCCCATTTCGGGTTTTCATGGCAAAGATATTGGAGTGGTCTGCCATTTCCTTCTCCAGCTCATCTGACAGATGAGGAAACTGAGACAACCAGGGTTAAATGACTTGCCCAGGGTCATACAGCTGGCGCTTGAGACTCAGATTTCCCTAACTCTAAGCCTGGCACTCCATTTACTGTGCCACCTCGCTGCCCTGGCTTCAAATTCCAGTTCTGTCCCTGTCCCTGTGTGATGTTGAGCAAGTCATTTCACATCATCTTTAAAACTGAATTATATACCCTCTGAGGTTCCCTTCCATTCTAAATTCATGATCCTGTGATTCTTATGAGCAAACTGAGAAGTAGGAAGATATGGATTTGGCCAAGATCTTATACCCAGCCAGTGGCAGAAAATAAATTTTCGAATTTCCAACTGAGTGTTCTTTGCCCCATACTACACTGCCTCCTATCATTATCAATCAGATCAAAAGTGATATCATCAAGATAGACAGTAAAACCCCCAATAACTAACAAAGAAAACCCTTTAGTTATTGAGATGCCTCCCTGCCTTGGAGCAAAAAGGACACACTTTAGCCTATGGGATTTATTTTTCCCATTTATATTCTGTTTGTGTTTTGCCCTCAGTTCAGTGAGCAATGAGTGAATATTGGTTTCTCTTAGTCTCTCTCTTGTGGGCTGGCAAAATTCCTTCTTTGGTTTTCTAAGGCAGGGAAGTTTTCCATTCCCCAATAAATCCTGGTCCTACAGATTTTGACCATATGCAATCATTTGCATTGTAAACTTTTATATTTTCCCAACCCCCACCTTAAAGGGAAAGAAAAGCAAATTCAAAATTCAGAGTTGATGTTGCCGAGAGGGTTCTTTTAAGAGATTCAGATTGATTGTTTGAAGACCTTTTAAATTTATAGAATTTTGGAAACATCTTTGTTGATAAAGGCAAAGAGACCATTTGATTTTCAATGTCCAGAAAGTATGGGGAAAAGAACATTCTTAAGCTTGCTTCATTAGACAGATAAGAAAACACCAATTTCAGGACATTGGACATCCAGTCATTGGGCTCTGTCTTTAAAACTTTATTTCTACTCAGTTTAGTCTGACTAACATTTATTGATTATTCACTATGTGTAAGACCCTGCTTGCAAAGAAGCTAGACAACTGACGTGCAAGCCCTCTTGGTTTTTCAAAAGAATCAGGTTCCATGGAGGCAATGCCTCATGGTTTAGTATACCAGGCTCTGGGAACTCTGTCTCCTGTAATAGGTACTTGCCTGTTATAGAGATAGAAAAACTGGGGCCAGAATGGCAAGATGATTGATGGCAGGACTGTAGGGATACCTAGACTGTCATCTGTCCACAGACATGGAAAAAGTTCATTTCTTCACTGGATGGGGAGTGGGGAAGATGGGAGATGGGAGGAAAGAAAGTCATATGTTTAAAGCCATTCTCTTTACCTTGAACCGCTGAGCCCAGCAGACACATTATTTAGGGACTGGAATAAAAAGCCATTCACTTTACTTCAATTGACCATTTAGTTCAATTTGTGTGTTACTGCAGGTAATTACTACGGTAATAACGCCCTGTAATCTGTGTTGATTGGGAACTGGCCCTGTTTCTGTATTAATAACAAATGCCGTCTATACTAATTACCAGTTTGTTACCATGGTTATTTGCATGGACGCCATGTTAATGATACCCTGGAAACAGAAAGCAATAGCGGGTTTTTGAATTAAATCTTTGTGTTCTCTCAGTGCTAAAAGCACATTTCACATAAAATAATCATGAATAAAATGAGATCATCTTAACTGAGTTGCCAGGAAGCTGATTAACTGAACTGCATAAATGCGATTTTGCCACACTCAAAAATTAGAACCTCCAAAACATTTTCCATGGTTGCTAGGCAACATCCTGAAGATTACATCACTTACACAAATATGCTCTGCCAACGATGTCATATATACATATTTATAGTGCAGACGTGGAACGTATATGCATTATAGAAACGACATGATTTTTCTCTGGAATGATGGGGATAAATTGCTGGCTGCCATCCAAGGGATACAGAAAAGAAAACTAGGGAACACCTGTATGGCACTTTCTCGGGTGCTGATCTATGATTTATTTCCATCAGAAATACTCTAAGGAGTCCAAATAAAAGTTGTATGCCATGACTTATATATTTTATTAGAACTTGTCTGGTGGAGGCTGTCAAACTCATACTCACAAGTGGGTGGCTGGAGTGTGCTTGAGTTTAATACCAATGCTGTGAAGGAAGGATGAAATCAGAAGAGCCTTGAAGGTAGGGAATGATCTCTATTTCTTAACCCCTAAAAAGGCCCCCATCTCTCTACTCCAAGGACCACTGGATTGAACCAGACCCAGGGAGGCACTTCAGTGCAGGGAAGTAGAAAAAATTTCTTTCTGAAGATGAGAGTGAACCAACCATGGAATAATCTAGCTTGAAATGTAGCAAGTTCTTTGTCACTAATGAGTTCAACATAATGAATGGCCCCATTTGTCATGGCTGCCAAAAAAGAGTAGGGAGTTGTACTAGATAGCTTTTGATTTCTCAAATTCTGGGATTCTGGCTGATTTCACCACAATCTAGGATACTTAGACCGGTTTGAATATTCTGATTGTTGCAGTGCCAGTTGCCACATACAGGGCCAACAAGCCAACATAGTTGAAAAGGCAAGGGACCCTGATAGAGAGAAAGGAGCAGGCAAGTTCCAGGCAAGTTAGTTCACTACCATCCCTTGACCACCATTTTCCTCAGATATAAGAGGCGACTCAGGATGCTGAGCCTAAGAGGCTTGGGAATTGCAATGGCCCACCAACTACCCAGCCCCGACAGCCCCCTGCGCGGAGGAATTATCATGGAGATAAAGTTCACCTTCTTCGTTGCCACTGGCAGCAACTGTGGACCAACTTCTACCAACAGACAGGCACAGGAGTCCTGAAAGCAGCAGCATCCCCCCACTCCGGGCCACAGATCCCACTTTCATTCCAGCCTTCATCAGGCAGTAGTAACTCCTATGCCTCATTCAGGAGAGCCAAACCAATCTAGCCGAGGCAGCGGCTACTGTGAGGGAGAGACCGGAGGCAGGTGTCTCAGGTGAGTCAAATCACCACTATCACCATGACTACCAGACACTTGATAGAGATAGTCTAGGACCATGAGCTCAAGAGGCTTGGGAATGGACCTGCCCTCAGCCATTTTCCTGGGAATAAACAGACATGCAGCCTGGTAACTGTCCCATTCGGTCCCAGATGTTGAAAGCAGAACCACATGGAGTGCTGGGAAAGAGAAGATCACCAGAAGAGAGGATGGCTTGACTCTTAGCAGTTCTGAGGGTTTTCTTTTTCTGAGACATCTCACTTGGTTTGGAGCTACAAGTCCAGAAAACTACATAGATCTCTTGAAAATAGGGCTCACCGGAAAAGGAAGAAGAATTTTCTTCTCTGTTTATGGACTTAGGTGAAATACTTTTTGTTCTACATTTTTCTCTCTGATGAAATAAAGTCCATCTTTTAATATTAGCCTGCATACTTACCTGGAAGAGGAGGTAGTTTTTCTGCAGATTTTAGGCTGAGCCAAATGATTATGTTCCCAAGAAAATTCTGGGTGTATTGGGAGGCAGAGGCAGTGGCAAAGTAATTTGCAAATATTCTCTAATATTGAATCCAGTTTCTATCAACCCAAAGCCTTTGGTTCTGGGAAATGGGCTTAATGGAAAATGCAACAGTTGGATGAGATGATTTCTAAAATCTTTTTTGACTCCATTTGTGACTCTATATATCTGAAAATACTAAAAATTTAATATTAATAGAATATAAATATACTAAAATAAATTAATATATTAACATAGAATAGATATAAAGTTAACATTAATAATTCCAGGCTCAGGAGTTTGAACTTTATCAAGTAAACAATGGATGCTTAAGCAAGGAAATAACATAAAAGTCATGTTTTAGGAAGATTATTTTGATGATTGTTCAATCAATGAGTATTTATTAGATATCTGTTATGTAGTCGACACAGAGCAAGTCTCCTTCTAGTTCAAAATCTATGATCCTATAAAAGTAGTGCCTGCTTTCAAGGAGTTCATATCCACCGAGAAGACAACATGTATATATATATTATTATTCTGTTGCTTCAGTCAAGCCCAACTCTATGACACTATTTGAGATTTTCTTGGCAAAGATACTGGCATGTCTTGCCGTTTTCTTCTCCAACTCACTTTATAAATGAAGAAATGGAGGCAAACAAGGTTAAGTGACTTGCCCAGAATCACACAGCTAATTCCTGAGTCCAGTTTGGAACTCAGGTTTTCCTAACACTAGGCCCTAGCACTACCTACTTGTCCCGATACACATTTAAGTAAATGTAAAATAGATATAAAGTTAATACAAAGTAATTTGAAGGACAGGGAGAGGTACTGGGAGCTGGATCGATTGGAAAAATCCTCAGGTAGGAGATGGTGTTTCACCTTGGAAGGAACATGGGGATGCTAAGAGTTGGAAGAGAGAATGGCCCATTCCAGGATTGAGGAAAAGCCTCTGTACCAAGGCAGCAGAATAGCAGATGAAATGTGTGTGAGGGATAGGAAGTAAGACTGTTTAAGTAGAACACAGAGTATTTGAAAAAAAGTAACTAAGTCTGGAATGGTAGGCTAGAGACAAATTGTGCAGGACTTTAATCTTCAAACAGAGGGGTTTCTATTTGATCCTTGAGGCAATCAAGAAGCCAATGGAAGTTTTAAAGGAAGTGAGTAATCTGGTCAGATTTTTGCCTTAAGACCATCTCTTTGGCAGCTGTGTGGAGGCTGGATCGAAGAGGGGAGAGATCTGAAGCATTAGACAAATGAAGAAGCTGTTTTGTTAGTCCAAGAGAGAGGTGATAAAGACCAGAATTAGGATGGGGACCACTTGGGTAAGAGAAGAGAAAGGTGTGTGAAATGTAATGAAAAGAGAAATGAAAGTGGAGATGGAAAAGTAGAAATGGAGAAATATCATGGAAGCAGAAAACTCAAAAACCAGATTTACGAAATGACTGAATATGCAGGGTAAGAAGGGAAAAAGAACCAAGAAAAACTCTGTGGATGACAACCCAGATGCCTAGAAAGATGGTGGTGCTCTTCTAAGAAACAGGGATGTTTGGAAGAAAGCTAAGTATTAGGGGGAAAGATAATTAATTTCATCTTGGGACATGGTAGATCTGAAGTGACCACAGAACATCAAGGAGATATCCAATTGATAGTTTGTGAAGTAGGGCTGGAGCTTAGAAGAGTAAAGACTGGATTTCTGAATCTAGAATCATGTGCCTAAATGATAACGGAAGTGATGCAGTCAATTGGGTCATTAAAAGAGAGGATATAAAAACAGAGTAGAGGTCAGGACAGAGTCTCTCTGATTAGGGGTGCAGCATGAATGATGATCTAGCAAAAAGGAATGAGAAAGAGTCAGCAGATAGAAAAGAGGAAAACCAGAAGAGAGTAGTGTCACAAAAACAGAAAGAGAACATATCTAAGATAAGTCAATGGTCAACAGTGTCATTTACCACACAGAAGTCAAGCCGGATAAGGACTGAGTAAAGTCCATCATATTTATCCATTTAGATATTATTGGTAACTTGGAAGAGGAAAGTTCCAGTTGAGTGCCTAAATCAGAAGCCAGATTGGATCTGGTTGAGAATTGAGTGGGATATTTTGGAAAGGGGAGAGATTTGAGGTAGGCAAGCTAGCTAGGAATAGTACAGGACTGAAATTTCTGAGGGCCTGAAATAGGGTGAGAAAAGTAGGAATGGAAAGGATGGGATGAATCTAAGATAAATTGCAGGGAATGACTTGACAGGATTTGGTAATTGATTGGATGTAAAAATGTAGGGGAAGAAGAAGTCAGCATTAATAATGACATTTCAAGCCTTGGGGCTTGGGACAACCATAGTGCTTTTGATGAATGGGGAATTCAGGAAAAAGAGATACTTTTGAGGTTGGGCAATGGTGTTTAGTGTTATATCAATGATGTGGAATTTCAGGGGAGAATGAAATATCCAAACGGTGTCTCTAACAGGCACTCTAAATCATGTGTGAATGTGTATAGAGGTTCACCACAAAAAATATTCCTTGGCTCTGGAGAATATTATCATTGCCTTTCAAAATGTGTTTGATCAAAAGCTGACTCTTTGGAGATAGCCTATAAGGTTCAGGATAAGCTCAATTGAAAACTGAAAACCATTTTGTAAGGATAAGGGATACTGTCTTGTTATGCTAAACATATCCATAATCACATTAATCAGTTTCCCCACAAGTGTGTTTCTTCAGGTACAAAATCTTCTTTATTTTTCTTTGGCAAGTAGGATTAACATTCTCTTAAGGATTAGAAATTTTGCTATGATACTTTCCCTGGTTTCATCATACCACAATTAATATTCAATATTCTAAATTTTCTAAACAGATCATATTAACTAGGTAATTGCCAACTCTGCAGTTCATCTCATACAGGTGTACCTCAACTCAACAAACATTTCAGTGCCTCTTCTGTGTAAGGCACTGTGCTACAAATTGAGGTTAAAAAAAAGACAAAAATGCAGCAATCTATGATCTCAGGTAGTTTACTTCCTAATAGAATATGTATACAAATGAGTAAATATAAGATATTTTGAGAGTAGGAAAGACCATTAACAAGAAACACTTCTCAGAGAATGTGGCATCAGAGTTGAACCTTAAAAGAAGAAAAGGAATCAAAAAAGAGAATACATTGAAGAGAGAATACATTGCAGATATGAGGAATTCTATTTGCAATGACTCAGAGATAGGGGGTTGGATTCTGAGTGGCATATATCAATATGGCACAAACCAATAAGGCTTATGAAAGGGAATAATGAATAGCCATACCTGAGAATTTTGACAATTTTTAATAGTAATTTATTTTTCTAAATACATATAAATAGTTTTCAACATTCATTTTTGTAAGGTTTTGTATTCCAATGTTTTTTCTTCCCCCCTTACCTCCTTCTCCCTAAGGCAGCAAGCAATCTGATATAGGTTATAAATGTACAATCCTTTTAAATGTATTTCATATTTGTCATATTGTGCAAGAAAAATCAGACCAAAAGGGGAAAAAACCATGAGAAAGAAAAAGCAAGCCAATCAACAAACAAAAAATACTATGCTTTGATCTATATTCAGTATCCACAGTTCTCTCTCTGGATGCAGATGGCATTTTCCACCCCAAGTCTATTGGAATTGTCTTGGATCTATGTAATGCTGAAAAGAGCCAAGTCTATCATAGCTGATTATCTTATAATCTTGCTGTTATTGTGTACAATGTTCTCTGCTCACTTCACTCAGATCAGTTCATGTAAGTCTTTGCAAGCTTTTCTGAAATCAACCTGCTCATCCTTTCTTATAGGACAATAATATTCCATTACATTCATATACTATAACTTAGGCATTCCCCAGTTTTATGGGCATCCACACAATTTCCAATTCTCTGCCATTACAAAAAGAGCTGCTACAATCATTTTTGCACATGTTTTCTCTTTTTATGCTCTCTTTGGGATATAGGCCTAGTAGTGACATTGCTGGACTAAAAGGTACAAACATTCAATTCTAAGTCTTAACTCTGGCTACTTCTCAAGTCAGGTCCTCATTAAAGCAGCCTTGCCTGGGAAATCATTAACATGCTTATAAATCTTAAGAATTCTGAAGAATCTAGGATTTGAATTTTATTTTATATTTGCTAATTACCTTGCCATCTAAAGCCTGCAGATGGTATGTCTTTGAAGGGATCTCCCAGTTGAAGAGAACACAGCACATTTTGCTCTCTGCAGAATAAGGGGAAAGACAAAGTCTTTGATGCTTGACTTTGGCATGGGATAGTAAAACATTCACAGGCAATTCATTCTGGACTAAATATATGGCCCTTGTGGATACTGCCAAAGTTGTATGTCAATCTGAGTAGAGGCAAAGACATACAAGAATCACTTTATAAAATAATAGTCCTGTGTTCAGTATGGGGGATGGTTTAAAAATCAGCCCTGAATTTGCATGGCCAGAGTAGAATAGAAAAGAGGCTTTGCAATTCTCTCAGTGCCTCTTGGTGTTAGAAGTATGGATGAAGCCGCCTGAGACAATGGAAAGAGTCAGGGGATCCGGGTTTCAGTGCTGGCTCTGCCACTTGTCATGTGTCTGACTTCAGGTAGATGATTTAACTTCAATTTCTTTATCTGTAAAATGAGAAGTCTGGACTTTATGACCTCAAAAGCATTTTCTTGCTTTCAATCTATGAATCTAAGGTTATTTCTCCTCATTCTCAAAAAGAGGGCCATGACATTAAGGGGTGATGTCATGATTTGCAATTGAGTTGGGCTTCAGGGAATGTGGGCTGTGCAAAGTCACTAGTCTCAATTTCTCCTCCAGAACCTTCTAGGTCCAGTGGCAAAATCTAGGTAGATCTGAACTGAAGATAGTCCTGGATACAGTGGGAGATTCTTTAATAAGTCTCAGTCTATTCATGGTTAAAACCATGTGAGAATTGAGTAAAAGAATAGCCTCTTTTACCTAGGCAAAAAAAGAAAATCCAATATGGGAAAAGAGCACATACCGAATCCCCAACAAATCGGTCCTACTCCAAGTCCGGGTCTGTGCCGGTTTGGGCTTTGATTGAGTCAGAGGGAATGTACATAGCACTTGTTTCTGTTTTGACCAGAAACCCAGAGTGCAATGCAGGGAGGAGGTGACAAAGTAGAATGAGAAGAATGTGCCTTAAGGAATTTATACTCTACCTCAGGGAGATAAAATTTAGAAATTTTAAAGATTAATTATAATAAAAAATGTTAACAAATGCAAATTGAAGACAGTATTCACCAAATGAAGTTGAAGGAAGTGTCATTAATCTAGGAAAATCTGAATGAGGTGAGAGTGATTTATGCACTTCCAGCCTCCTTACTCCAATCTGAAAACTGGGTATTCTCTTCTGACACTCTCAGGAGGTGGTAGGAAAATTTAGAAAGGAATTAAAGAAGATGTTCATCTGGCTTAGTAGTTCACAGCTCTGGTCCTGGGGACTTGCTCTTTACACGCTCAGGTGCATTTCAACTCTGAGAAGGAGTAGGGGGAGATGAAGGGGTAATGGGCTCCCGGGATTTAAATGGGGAATTCGCACTGAGCCCTTTATTGTCAGCTCAAATTCCTCCGGAGTCTGAGATACGCGGGGTGTAAATCAAGTAAGAAAGGGGCCCTTTTGAGCTGTCATTCGGAGCAGGTAAAGATAATAAAAGGATTTTCATTAGGGGCAGAGAAAGGGAGCGGGAAGACAAAGGAAAGAAAAATATCACTCGTTTTGGACCCAGTCAATGTTTTTTAAAGCTAAATTTTCCACATGACTCACACCCAAAGCGCCAGGTTTGATTATTAATCACGGACAGACCATCCATCCAGCCCTCTGGGCCCGTTGGCCGGGAAGCCCGACAGACGCGCTAATTCCACATTTGTCTTGTTCAGATCAAGTCGATTCGATCTGGGAGACTAAGAGTGGTTGCGAAGAAGCGGGAGGGGCCTGGGAGGGAAAGGAAAGCGACGAGCCAGGCCTTCCACCCCCGGCCCCCCGCCCCCCGCATTCAGAAAGGTCGCCCAGAGCTCGGCTCTCCCGAGCGGAACCAGAGGGCGCAGGGTGGGCTTCCCTTAAGCCGAAAGGCGGGCTTGGGACCTCTGGTCCGAGGAGCTGGGGGGAGGGCCGGCGAGGACTCGTTTCGGCCCCCGGGGGAACACTCGGTATAACTAAAGGGGAAACCAGTGGCCCTCCCGGGAAGCCGTACGCGCGCGGCGAGGAACGGAGGGGAGGGCGAGACCTCGCTCCGGCCCCGGCCTCCCCCGGCCGGTCCCAGCGCGCATCCTCTCCGTGGGCGCTCGGCGGGTTTGGAGAGTGGGCTTTCTGCGCAGAGCCTCCTCTTCCCTTCCCCTTTCCCAAGCCGTGCCTGAAAAAAAGAAAAGAGAAAAAAAAACCTGCCAAGCCCGCCCGAGCCGGGGGAAAGACTGATGGGCCAGGCTGAAAAGGAGCTGGAGAGGCACAGCTGATTTCCAGCAAATCCTTATTCTTTCCTGGCATGGGGAGCCCCCGGATCCATAAATTCATCAAAGCTTCCCAGGATGTCAGTTTTGGCAAATGAGCGGGAGGCGCCTCTCGTTAATAGCTGGGTGGGGGCTGCCTGACCCCAGGAAACCATGGGGCCAAAAGCAGAATCCCAAGCTAGGTTCAAGGCGGGGGCTGTGAACCCCAGATTCGAGGGTAAGGTCAGGGAGGGGTCAAGAAAGCATTGTGTGTGTGTGAAGAGAAGCGGTGGTTTCCATTCCAGGTCTTTCATGCAGCTCGGAGACTTTGGGGGCCCTTTGAGCTCCCATTGTGTGCGATTGGGAACTGTCTTGGGAGAGGCCTGCCTGCAGGAATGGAAAAATTGGAAACAGTCACACTTAAGCGTTACCAGCCAGGGCTCGGGCGGCCCGAGGAAGGGGAAAGCCAAAAGCCCAGGAAGGGAGCTAGGCAGCCTGCGGGGACCGGGGAGAGGGATCCGTTATTTATTTAATCCCTATCGATTGGTATTTTTAATCTATTTATTTATTCACTCGTCTGTTTATTTATTCATTTATTCATCCGTTCATTCATTTGTTTATTTATGGCATTTTAATACGAGGTTATTCATTTGGTTGAAATGGCCAATGTGGTGCTTTTCATTAAGCATGATTTGTTAAAGTGGGTTTTGTGTACTGGTCCATCGGAAGCGTTGGCTCTGCGGCTCCCGGCCATTGGTGCACTTAAATCATTTTCAAGGTTCAGAAAGCACTGAGCAACCTTAGAAGGAAAGGGTCTCTCAACTGAGAGCTTCCCCCTCAGGGTGGAGAGACCGGGGGAAAAACCAAACATTAATTAGTTGGGTATCTCTGTGGGACCTCTTCCAGAACTCTCCTGGGGGCTTTGGAGACATCTTCAGATGGCTGGTATTGGAAGGAGGGGGGCCGGTTAAAGTTGGAATCTGGATCTCTAGGGGACAGAAAATCTGATATTTTCTCCCTTTCCCTGAATCTGAATGAAGAAGAGAGAGAAAGCTTTGAGATCATCTGGTCTAACTGCATCTTTATGAAGATGGGAAAATTAAAACTCAGAGAAGAGATGGAAGTATGTTAGGGGCAGAGGCCCCCCCCCCCCTTTTTTAAAAGCCAGGCCTTTTTTATTTTATTTTTTGGAGGTCTGAATTTTGAGAAAAATTTTTATTTTGAACTTAACACACACAAAACAAAACGAACATTTCCATATGTATAGTGGAACAGAAAAAGCAAATTATACATGAAACTGTGAGTCTATTTAGATGTACAGCTTTTTTTTAAAGTATAAAATAAATTCCACATGTAACTTGCAAACTGCTTGTTTAAGATTCCTTCTAGAGTCCAGGATTTTTGATTCTTAGTTCCAGGGTGCTCTTGGGAAAATCATTTAACCTCTGTTAGGACTCAGTTTCCATAAAATGTGCTCGAACCTTTCTGAGGTCCTTTTCGGCTCTATATTTAAGGATCCGGAGACTCCCAGTCTAGGACTCTTCAGCACATCACACTACCTCATTTTACTTTTACTAAGGCTTGAGACTATTCCATTTGTTTGACATGGAAAGACAAGCCCCATGTGATCTGTCCTTTCTCCATCATTTCCCTACCTTAAACTCTGTTTACCAAATTCCCCATTTCTCACCTCAATTTTGACTTACATTTCTCATCATCTCCATTCACTTCTGCTCAGCTAAATCTCCAAATGATATGGATGTCCCAAAGTCATGGAGAATATTTGCAAAGAGAAAACAAACAAACAAAGGGAAAACTCCAACTGATTTGGTTTTCTTTGTCTTTGGCTGCTTTTCCAATAGGCCCTGGTGGCAGGAGGTAAGATAAAGGCTGAAACAAAGTCAATATGGATAGATTAGCTCTGTGGTTATGCTGATTCTTCCCTCTTCCCCCACTTCTGGAGAAAGGACCTAGGGAGTGTAGGGTTGATTCTCCTCAGATAGGTGGTCATTTACTTAACTCTTGATTTTTCATTAAAATGGCAAATATAGCTATCTAGTATCACAAGGTCACTGGGCTGCAAGTGTCTCGGCTTAATATGATGCTATTAAGGCCCCTCTCTAATGTCTTAGATACAGTAACTTCAGAAGGGCACAATCACACACTGGGTGAGACTGCAATTTCCTCCTGTCCTAACGCTCCGATCTTATCAAAGGCTGAGTGATCTCTGTGTAAGGAGACTAACAGGGAAACATTAAATATTGTATAAGGCTGGGCCTCCAATCAGAAGCCAACAGCTTGATCGGGCCATGCTCTCCCTGTAAGGAATCCATCAGGGTTCCTGTCTTCCTTTAAAAGAAAAAAAGAAAAAAAAATTAGAGCCCATTGGCTTAATAAGTGAAGCAAGCCATAGCTTAGAAATGATCAGGACTTTTGCATTCTATCTTCTCCCCACCGCTGTGCCCTCCCTTCCCTCCCCCCACCCCATCCAGTTCGATTTTAGTTCAATCCTCCCCTCCCCAGACATTTTTTATTCTATTCTTTTATGGAATTACAGAATGTTAGAGCTAGAAGGGGCCTTAGAGACTATCTAGTCCAACCCCCTAATTTTACAAAGGAGGAAACAGACGCAGAGAGATTAGAATCATAGAATACTGAATGTTAGAATATTCGAATACAGAACATTAGAATGTTAAAGCTGAGAGGGACCCCATCAATTGTGTAGTCGGATCTTCTTACTTTACAGAGGACACTGGAGCCCAAGAAGGGAAAATCACCCCAAACCCATTCAGCAAATCAATGGAAGTACCAGGAGGACTTTGATCTCTCTTCTCTTTTTTTCAATAGTATTTTATTTTTCCAGATACATGTAAGGGTAGTTTTCAACATTCATTTTTGTAAAACTTTGTGTTCTAAAATTTTCTCTCTCTTTCCCTTACCTTCTCCCTTCCTAAGACTGCAAGTAGTCTGATGTAGGTTAAATATATGCAATCCTTTTAAACATATTTCCATATTTGTCATGCTGTGCAAGAAAAATAAGAACAAAAGGGAAAAAAAAACATGAGAAAGAAAAAAGCCAAACAAACAGAAAAGGTGAAAACAGTATGCTTCGATCCGTATTCAGTCTCTATGTGATTGACATTTTTCACCCCAAGTCTTTTGGAATTGTCTAGGATCACTACATTGTTGAGAAGAGCTAAATCTATCATAGTTGATGATATAACCTTGCTGTTACTGTGTACAATGGTTCTGCTCGCTTCACTCAGCATCAGTTTGTGCTGGTCTTTCCAGGCTTTTCTGAAATCAGCCCATTCATCATTTCTTATAGAACATTAATATTCCATTACCTTTATATACCATGACTTATTCAACAAACACTCAACTAATGGGCATCCACTCAATTTTCAGTTCCCTGTCACTACAAAAAGAGTTGCTATAAACATTATGAGACCCTGATCTCTTGACTAGTAGTACATAGTAGGTGCTTGAATGATTTATACAAAGCTCAGCTCTTTTTAAAAAAAAATTAAAATTTACATTTAAAATTTTTATTTTAAAATAACACAACCCTGATTCTCCATGGAAGAAGCCAAATACTAAGAGCCAAGTTTGGGTAATCATACATTCTCTGCCTTTGGCTCACAAACAGAAAGAGCTGATTGACCAGTTGCTTATGGATTAATTTAAAGAGTCTAATGTTTACAGGGAAGCAGAAAGGATTGGCATGAGAGCTTTGGACTGGATCAGGAAACAGGTTCTAATGCCAGTTCATACATTGCTATGTCTTTAGGCAAGTTACTTAGGATAGTAGTATTTACAAAACAAGAAATAACAACAGTTATAAAGAAACTAAGGACTAGATAGGTAAGTAAAATGATTTGTCCATGAGTCTACAGTTAATAAGTAGCAAAAATGAGTTTAAATGTTGGTTCTGCTGCTTGCTTTTTGTATTCACCTGTCAAGCCCTCAGTATTCTCATCTATAAAATAGAGTCCCTTGGAGCTCAAAAATCCCACGATTCACAATTCCAAAATTTGCCTTCTGAAAGCTGGGCCTTATAGCAGTTCTCTATAATCACGAATCATCCCTCCTGCCAATTTCTACTCTATATAGAAAGCACAGTCCATTTAGCATGGCAAGGCTTAGCTTTCTTTCCCAACGACAAATAAGCATTTTGGAGCTGGTGGCAATTTTTCTTAAACTAGATGAGCTTAATTTCTAAAAGAGCATGTTGTGCTCTAGGTTCATTTTGCAGGGACTTTGTTTTTCAAGATGACAGGTGTTTTGTTGGAAGATACTTCAAGGATATAGCAGATATAGTAAAAATAATTTTTGAAAATGCCACAGGGAAATCTGGAAAAAGATCTTTCTCCTAGCCCTGGCAAAAGCCAAGGCCCCCCAGAGTCTTTTAGAACAAATGCAGTGGTTGAAAAACAAGATGTGTTTATTTTAATTGATTCTCTGGGTTCAAAGGGCATCCCCTGAATACCTAGATCATTCCTGCTGTTAAACAATCCTTGAGACACTCTTGAATTAAACCTCAACATGAAAGAATTGGACGGTTCAAAAGATGTCCAAACCCTTGTATTAAACCCTAGATGGCCAAAGTGGTCTCATTTGTTTTTTCCTTTTGGAGGAGGAGAGGCCAGAGAAGGAAAAAATAATTTCCTCTCCCTTCCCTGAAGCATCTTCTTTAGAATATATGATGATGATTATTTAGTCATAGAATTTAGCTAGAATTGGCCTTAGAGAGATAGTAACTATAGCACTTGAGGCTCCCAGAGGGGAAATGACTTGGTCAATATTGCACAAGTAAGGAATAGAGGTGAGATTTGAACAGGGGTTCTTTGACTCCAAATAAAGTACTCTCTAGCTTTCACCGAACCCGAGCCTCCCCCTTTCCTCCTCCCCTGTAACAATGCCCTCAGTGAAGAAAGAACCTTTTAGCAAGAGAGGGAATCTGGCAGGTGGATGGCCAGTTCAGCCTGGAAGGATTTAGATGTCACAGTAAAGTTGGATGGGTGGGAAGCTGGGTAATCATACATTCTCTGCCTTTGGCTCAGAAACCCCTTTTTGAAGGGGTGGGTTTTTCTCAGACTAAAATAGCAGAAAAGATGTTGAGACTTGGGCAGCTATAGGAGTACCCAGGGGAGTTATGCCTGAAGAAACAAACACCAAAAAGAGAGAGATGGGGGGTTGGAGAGGGGGAGGAATGTTAAGAGAGAAACAGAATTTAAAAAACAAAGCATCTTTGCTATTACTTCCCATTTGAGTCAGAATGGCTTAAAAGATAATTAGTTAATTGAGCTATGGGAGTCATCTCCCTATAGCAATGTGTCAGCTCCTATTAGCTACTCAGTAACATTAACTGAGATTACACAGAGACTCCCTGGAGATATTGATCATTCATTTACCAGGTCCTGAGCTGTTTTTCCTTCTTCTCTCTTCACTCTCCCCCTCCCCTTCTGTCTGAGGCACTGTTTGCGAGGGCCAACTACTCCATCACTCCTGGTCTGCTCTGCCGACAGCCCTCAGCTGCGATTGTTTTCTAGTGCAAATAGATGTTGGGATTGATCTCCCTCCTTCCACTAAAGTCCTGGGGCCTTCTTAGTTACTCTAATAAAACACAACTAATTAAATTTGTGTCCTGCATTTTCCATATTGCATTATCCTAATTGCTAATTAGGCTGACCACCTGTAACCGATAAGTGTTGTTTTCTCACAAAGGATTTTGCAATATCCTAAATATTGCTTTTTCATAATAGGAGTTCACTGGACTGTGAGCTAGGTGTGCCAGCACACCCTGGAGGAACATCCTTTCAGAGAAGGGAAAATATCTTCTCCTTAAATGCAAAGGCCCCAAGCTTAGGCTTCTCTATAAATATCTGAATCAATGAATTAATGATCATCAGATAAGATTGGAAAAAAGTTTCTTCTCTTTCCCCTCCTGTCCATCCTGCAAACACTGATCATCCTAACCCCCATGATTTGGTCTTTCCTCTACTTAAAAAATCTATTGTGACTCCTCCCTGCTTAGGCAATAAAATATAAATCCCTGTCATAGAATTAAATGTCCCACACTACTTGCTTCCAACCTCCTTTTCCAGTCCCGTTGTTCTTGATGTAGTTTTCATTCTTACCAAACTGAGTTTTTCTCATTTCTCTTGTTCTCATCCTACCTGATCCAACTCCTCATATGGTTCATCTTGTCTTTGTACCTTAAATAAATTTACTCCTCTCCTTCTAACTCCCAAGATGATATCCCTTCCTTAAAGGATCACTTCAACTGGAATTTCTTTTCTCATCATCCAAAAAGAGAGAATAATACAGCTTATTCTTTTCAAATTTTTGTGGGAAATGTTTTATTGATTTTTTTCAAAACCTCACCCATCATATGCAATGATTCTCTTTTCTCTCCCTTCTCTCCCCTGTAATAGATTACAATGAAACAAAATAAACAAATACAATGAACATATCTGAAAACGGATACCTCATTCAATGCTCATAGTCCACTACCTACCTCCCTACCCACAGTTAGGAGGCATGTTTCACAATCGGTCTTCTGGAATCATGATTGGACCCAACATTGATCATAGTTCTGATGTCTTTTGAGGTTATCTTCCTTTACATTTTTGTGGTCATAGTGTAAATTGTTTTCCTCCTTCTACTTACTTCAACCAGCATCAGTTAGTGCAAGTCTTCCCAAGTCTCTCTGAATCCTTCATGTTTTATTAATTCTTGTAGTACAATAATATCCCATTATACCCATATATCACAGGTTATTCAACCATTCCTATTCTATTGAAAACCACCTACTTTCCTTCTATTTCTTTGCTATTATGAAAAGCTTCCTCAATTTTCTCATAGTGCCTTGCCTAAACTTCACCTTTGCATTTCTTTTACTTTCCTTATATCAAAATTATTTTTATGCATTTCCTTCCCACAACTACTTATTCAACTATAAACTTCTTGAAAGTGGACTGGTTCCTTTCTATTATTTGTATTACCATCACTAAGCACATGATTCTACACATAATTGCTTTAAAATGGTGAATAAAATGGTTTCATAACTAGAGACTGTCAGAACTTTAAGTCTTTAAAAATATGGTGTTAAAGGTGGAAGGGAACTTTAGAATGTAATTGCTTTGGGGCTACAATCTAATAAAAAATGTAGGAGCTGGAAAGGGTTTTAGAATGTAGAATTTGAGAAATGGGAGGGATGTCTGAACAATAAAGTCCAAGCTGGCCAGATCACATAATCTAAAGTGAGTAATAGCATGTACAAAATACAACTAGTCAGTGGCTGGGCCAGGACCAGCACCAAGTTTCCTAGTTCCCTACAGGTCTATCCATGGGGAATGGTTAGGAGATAAGGAAGCATAAGCCAAAGTGATGTTTAATTCATTATCCTAAGTAACTCATGCAATCAGTTGTTTTAGTCTCTGTCTGTATATTGAAAATTATAGAAATGGGGACTAGAGATATGTACTCACAGCTTTAATAGACTGGCATCTTATTGCTTACTCTAATGTACACAACTCCCAGATGCTTAGATGCAGATTGTACTTGACCATCATCTTTGGCTTACTAGCCTGTATCAATGTTTCCTGACCAGCATATCTTGGATGCTTAAAGATATTGAAAGTTTAGTTCTCCTAGATAGTATTAGAGTCGATTTGCAATAGCAGAAGTGGCAGTGACAGGGGCAAGAGAGGATGACTTGGGAACTTGGGAAGACTGTAGCCTACCTTAGAGAGAGGTAGTATGGCATATAGAAAGTGAACTGGATTTAGTACTGGGGGAAAGTAGGTTTGAATTCCTGCTAAAATACTTAGTAATTAGACAATTCTCTCAAGCTTTCTGAGTCTCAATTTTGTCATGAGTAATTCTACTGATGGGTAGAAAGTGGATAATAATATTTCTGGTACCTTCTTCATAGAGTTTCTATAAAGAAAAACAATTTTTTGAACTTCAAGATACTATAAAAATGTGAACTATCTTTCAGCACAGTGTGGCACATAGTAAGCATTTATTAAATGCTTGCTCTATCATCTATCTATCTATCTATCTATCTTTCTATCCTGATCACATTTAAGCAGCACAACTGAGTTTACAAAGCACTTTCATATCCATTCTCTCCTCTGATCCTCACAATTTCCTCAGGAGCAGGAATTATAATCCTACAAATGGGTAAACTGAGGAGCAGAGTAGTGAAATGGTTTCACTTTGAAGGATAGAAGTAAGGAAAAGAATGGTTCTGACTGCTGAAGGAGCACATTAGAATTGGGACAGGCAGATTTCAATGGGCTAAGAAAAAGGCTAAGTAGGATCCCTTAGTTTTAAATTCTAAATAAGTAGTAAACTCAATAGGAATGGAAAATACTGAAAAGTGGAATCCCGAGGACACAATTTTTCTGAAGAAGAAAAAGAAGAAATATAGAGTATACTGACTTTCAGGAAAGTTATCAATTAACAGATTTTAAATAGACATGCACAGAAGACAAAATAAATAAGAGAAGATTAATATGGCATAGTAATATAAAAATGGTAATCGATCAATCAATTTTTATTAAGTGCCTACTACGTGCCCTGTTCCCATGTGTACTATGTGCTGAGGATATCAAAAGAGGCAAAGGACAGCCCCTTCTCTTATGGAGCTTGCAATCTAATTGGGAAGACAACATGAAAACAAACATATACACAACAAGCAATATTCAGGATAAATAGGAAATAATTAGCATTGGGTAACTAGGTGGCACAGTGGATAGAGCACCAGGTCTAGATTCATGAAGACTCATTTTCCTGAATTTAAATCAGGCCTCAGACACTTAATTAGTTGTGTGACCTTGGACCTGTTTTTCTCAGCTTCCTCATCTGTAAAATAAATTGGAGAAGAAAAGGGCCAATCACTCTAGTATTTCTGTCAAGAAAACCTCAACTGTGGCCTTAAAAGAGTCAGACATAACTGAAAACAACTGAGCCAGAATTCAACAACAAAGTAAAGGGAAGATCCTAGAATTAAGAAGGTTTGAGAAAGGAGCCTTGTAAAAGATAGGATTTTAGCTGAGATTTAAAGAGATTTAAATTACCAATTAGTAGGCAGAGTTGAGGAACAAGAGCTTTCCAGGCTTGGGGAGCAGCCAGAGAAAGTGTCTAAAGCTGAAAGATAGAGTGTTTTTTGGTAGATCAGAGTAGATATTGGAGAGTAAGGTCTAGGAAGACAAAAAAAAGACAGGAGGGGTCTAGGATACAAGAGTTCTGAATGCCAAGGGGGTTTTATAATTGATCCTAGAAGTGATGGGGAGACCCTGGAGTTTATTAAGTGAGGGTGGATGGGAAGGAGGGGTGACCTGCATCACTCATGATTGAATGGGGGATGGATTGGAGTGGGAAAGAACTTGTTGCAGAAAGACCCACCAGTTGGCTACTACAATAATCTAAGCATGGGGTGATGAGGGTCTGCATTAGAGTGAAGTTAGTAGTGTCAGAAGAGAGAAAGGGGTATATTCAAGAGAGACTGCAAAAGCTTAATCAATAGGTCTTGACCACAGATTGGACTGTGGGGGGCAAGAAATAGTGAGGATTCAAGAATGGCTTCTAGATTGGAAGCCTGAGAGACTGGGAGGACGGTGTTGCCCTCCACTACAACAGGTAAGTTAAGAGTAGCAGAGAGAAAGATAATGAGTTTTGTTTTTGATATATTTAGTTTGAGAAGTCTGCTAGACTTCTAGGTTTTGATGTCTGAAAGGCAGTGAGATTGGAGGTTAGCAGTAGTCTTGGGACAAGATAGAGAAATGAGAATCATCAGCATAGACATAGCAATGAGATCCATGGTACTTGATGTGATCACCAAATGAATTAGTTTGGAGGGAGAAGACTCAGGAGAGAATAGCTCTGAGGAACCCTACTGGATGCAAGGAAGATGATACAGTCAGATAGATAGAAGGAAGACTAGGAGAAAGTGATGTCCCCAAATCCAGAGAGGAGAGAGTATCAGGGAGGACTGCTTAACAATAGTGAAGGCTGCTGAAAAGTAAAGGAGAATCAGGATTGAGAAAAAGTCGTTAGATTTGACAAATAAGAGATCATTAGCAACCGGGGTGGAATGATAAGAAGGGAAGCTGAATGGGGGGATGTTAACAAGAGTGGGAGGAGAGAAAGTGGAGGCAACTATTGTAGATGGCCCTTTGGGAGGGGTTTAGCTACAAAGGGCAGAATGCCTATAAAATGATAGGAAGAGGATAGTTAGCAGTGAGTATCAGGAGCATTAGTGCTCAAAATAAGCTAAAGGTAGCAACACATGTTAAGGGAAAGAAAGGAGTGTGGTTTGGCTTCTTTTAAAAAGGCAATATTGGGGTAAAGAAGAGAACAAAAAGAAGGGACAAGACACCTACTTAAAGTAGATGATATAATGGTACTAGATGATGAGGAAAAGACAGAGCTAGGCAACTTATTTTACTTCTTTTTCTCTTTCAAGGAGAATGAACTTTGGACTAGAAAGGACAGAACAAAAATGACTAATAAAAAAGGAAAACCAGGATGAGTAAGAGCATTAGAAAGCACATAATTTCCTTTAATGAATTAAAGTCATGAGCTACATTCAGTCTCAGAGTACTAAGAGAATTGGCAAACGTGATTGGCAAGCCACTTTTAATGATCTTTTGAAAGTTTGTGGAGAGGGCAGTTAGATGGCACAGTGGATAGAGTACTTAACATTTTCTAGCTGTGTGACCTTAGGCAAGTCACTTAACCCCAATTGCCTCAGCAAAAAAAATCAAACAAACAAATAAATGCATGCATGAATGAATGAATGAATAAACAAACAAATAAATAAAATAAAAATTTGTGGAAATGAGAGAGGTACTGTAGGATTGGAGAAGGGTAAAATGGGAGAAAATGGAATATCCAGGCTAAAGACCTGTTTATTCCTGGAAATATTCTAGAAAATGTCATTAAAGAGATAGCTTGTAAACATTTTTAAAAGGAAAAGTGATCATAAAGAGTAAGCATAACATCATCAAAAAGAGTTTTATGATACCAGACATTAAAGGTTATTGAAAAGAAAGAGAGGTTATACTTCTTGATGCCAGAGAGTAGAACTAGAATGATTGGTATAAATTACAGAGACTCAAATTTAAGAAAAATTCTAATACTGAAAACTATCCAGAAATATAATGGATGCAAAGTAGTTGCATCTACTGGGAAGTAGTTGGCATCTCACTTAAGGTGTTAAGTAAATCAAGCTGAAGGACCACTGGTTGGGGATGTCATACCGGGGAGTCTTAGGTTTAGATTGGACTGAATGGCCCCCAAAGTCCCATCCAGCTCCATGATTCATAGGTGCTCTATGTTACAAAGACTGCAGGTTGCTTAAGAGCATATAACCAGTTCATGGCAGAACCAAGACCAGAAGTCCATTCTCCTAATGCTCAATACAGCTTTCTTGATCAAGTCAAGCTGCCAAGAACATTCCAGGACTATGAACTATTGTTTGCAAATGATATCTACCCTTAGGTTTAGAATATAAAATCTCCTTAAAGCATCTCTGAAGTTAATGACCTCCTTGGTGTTGTTCTCTGAAAGAGATTTTCATATTCAAACTATTTTTATTTAATTCATGTTGTGAGAAGGGCTGTCCAAGTCTGCTCCACCTACTTATTTCTGAGATTCCTATATTGAAAGGCCCTGGACTGAATTATCTGAGTCATTATTTTTTCATTTTGTAAATATGATAAAGGCACTTTGAAAAGAAATGCGATTTTTTTTTGCATCAAATACCTTAGAGTAGAGAGTTGAAGTGA
Source organism: Antechinus flavipes (assembly GCF_016432865.1). Classification (NCBI taxonomy): domain Eukaryota; kingdom Metazoa; phylum Chordata; class Mammalia; order Dasyuromorphia; family Dasyuridae; genus Antechinus; species Antechinus flavipes. The sequence continues at coordinate 506,574,254 of NC_067399.1, forward strand.
AAGCATTTAGGGTTTTTTTTTCTTAGAAAAAGACATGAGTTATATTCTTTTATCTCTCACATACATAATTGCTCAATATTCCTTGTCTCAAATGGTAGGGATTGTGACCTCCTAGAAAATGCCACTTCTATTAGGACAGAAAAAAATCTGAAATGTCTATTGTATTCAGAAAACTTTGAATTAACTCAAATTCTCCCTTCTGCATTGAATTAATGTTTCAGTACCCACAAAACACTTGATTTATAAGACAGAACAAATCCAGAGTTTGCTTTCATAGAACTTATAAATTCACCAAAAGTAATGAACTATAAAGACATAGAGAGTAATAAGGTTCTCTGGTGTGGGGAACTAAGGTGCCCCCTTCCACTAAGAGATTACATTTTTAACCTCTCAACCTGGGGAATCTGGAGAGGAATCAGCCTCTTCTCTTATTTTCTGATTTATTCCCAGCCCAGAGGCCCAAAGTCAATCACTTAAAGCTTAGGTGTGACCCTAGTCTAAACTTTCTACAAAAGGTTTATGGGATCCTTTTCAAAAAAGTATTTAATATACAAAATGGATCAGTTATAGGACAGCTATTTATTTCTTTCACTACAAAAGAAATACTTACAAAGCAAAAGACTCATAAGCTTGCTTTGATAAATTTAGGCTTACAGTATGTAATTCATATCCAGGGGATTTCTAGAGCCAGTGCAATGCTCAGGAGAGTTGATTGTTAAATTTTCGGTATGAGCATTTATACCTCAGAAATCAGAAAATGTGACAAACCAGGAATTGGTTTATTATTTTGTTGATTGTCTAAACTTGAGAAAGTGATGGAGGAAATTTTAACAAGCTATACGAAACATAAAAGTGTACCTTGTGTACATTTCTTTTTTGGAGAGCTGGCTGTTAAACATTTACCAGCATACCTCTACCATATCCCTATTAGGCTTTCAAGGGGTTGACAGTTAAAACATCAAAACCTGTAACATCTTGTAAGACTGCATGTGGAGAAGCATATACATTCTCTATGTTAAAAGGAGTTGTTGATCTTGGATTTTTTTTTATCTTGGGTTCAAAAGAAACTGGCGATAGGGAGAAAGGGAGGAAGAGGTCTCCACTAGGATTGATCACAACCAAAGAATCTATCTAATAATCAACAAGCATTTTATTAAGCATCTTCTAACTGCCAAGGACTCTTCTAACAACTGGAGGATACAAAGATAAAGATGAAATAGTCTCTGCCTTCAAGAAGCTTACAGTCTATTGAGACAACATGCATATATATGTATAAAATCATAATAAAATATACGCAAAATAAATAAAAGAAAAAATCTTTTTGCAGGGAGAACATTAACAGATGCAGATCAGAAAAGGCTTCTTATAAAAGCTAATATTTACTCAGAGTCAAAGGACTGAGGAGTTTCATTTTAGCCTACCTCAAAAAGAATTCTACAGTTGAGAACGTTGTGGAGAAGCTCAGAGTGACCTCTTAGTGGAATCTGATTTTTCTGTCAACACTGAATTTGAAGTTAAAGGGTCTGGGATTAAATCCCCCTTCTGTTACTTACTATATTGGGTCTCAAATCACTTTGCTTCCCTGGTCTTCAGTTTCACAGACTTATTTGTAAAATGAGTGTATTGCTGTGGTACAGTGGAGATAGTGGTAGCTTTCGAAGCAGGCCTGGCTTCAAATACCAGCTCTGTGGCTTATTTCCTGTTTGACATTAGGCAATTCATTTAAACTCTATGGGACTCAAGTCTTTTCATCTGTAAAATTAGGAGGTTGGACCAGATGATCTTTTCTTTTTTTTTTTCACCAACACTTCTTTTTTTATTTTTAATACACATTGCTTTATGAATCATGATGAGAAAGAAAAATCAGCAAAAGGGAACAATCATGGGAGAGAGAAAAAAAACAGAAAAAAAAGAAGTGAGCATAGCATGTGTTGATTTACATTCAGCCTGCTTAGTTCTTTTTCTGGATGCAAATGGTATTTTCTGTCCAAAGTCTATTGTGATTTCTTTGAACTATTGAACCACTGAGAAGAACCAAGCCTTTCATTGCACAATCTTGCTGTTACTGTGTACAATGTCTTCCTGGTTCTGCTTGTTTTGCTCAGCATCAATTGGTATAAATCTTTCCAGGCCTTTCTAAAATCAGCTTGTTCATCATTTTTTAATAAAACAATAATATTCCATTACCTTCATATATCTCAACTTATTTAGCCATTTCCCAGTTGATGTGTATTCATTTCCCAATTCTTTGTTACCAGAAAAAGAGTTGCCACAAACATTTTTTCACATATGGGTCCTTTTCCCTCCTTTATGATTTCCATGGGATACAGACCTTTAGGCATAGTTCCAGATTGCTCTCCAGAATGGTTGGATCAATTCACAACTCCACCAACAATGCATCAGTGGCTCAGTTTTCCCACATCCCCTCCACATTCATCATTATCTTTTCCTGTTATTTTAGCCCATCTGAGAGGCATAAGTTGGTACCTCAGAGTTGTTTTAACTTGTATTTCTCTAATCAATAGTGATTTAGAGCATCTTTTCATATGACCATAGATGGCTTTAATTTCATCCAGATGATCATGCTTCTGACACTATGGTCCTTTGAGCCTATGGACTTCTCTATTTCTATTCGAGTTACCACCGTTCTTCCAGTCACCCTGTTTTCAAATCCTGGAAGTCAATCCTGACTTCTCACTTTCCCTCATCCTACACATCCAATCAATTGTCAAGTCTTGTTACTATCTCTCCATAAAATCCCCCACATGCATCACACAGTTAGGTCAGGTCCTTATTATCACCAGCTAGGTGCACTATTGCAATCGCCTCTTAAATTGTCCTTCCTCTCTCCAAAAAAGCTCCCCATGTAGCTGCTAACGGACAATTCTAACCATAACCAGTTCTGACCACATCCCTCCTCTGCCCAGGAAGCTCCAGGGACTGCCTACGGTCTCTGGGACCAAATATAAATTCTACTGTTCGGTGTCAAAGGCCTTGGAAACCTGGTTCCAAAATACTTTCCTGATTTATATCCATCACTCCCTTCACTCACTCTATGATCCAATTAAACTGGTCTTGCTTGTACCTCACACCAAACATTTCATCTGCAGTCTCCACGCCTTTGCATTGGCTGCCTTCCATGCTTCCATCAAGTTCCTTCCCACCTTCTTCTCTTGGATTCCCTCATTTCCCTCAGAGCCCTGCTCAGATTCCCACTCCTCCATGAAACCTTTCTCGATGCCCACTTGGTGGTACCTTACCCCTCTCTCCTAATTGCCCTGTCCCTATTTTGCTTATAATTATATGTGTATATGTTGTTTATACTGATAGAATGTTTCTTTTTTGGCTTGTTATTTCCAGATCCTAAAATAATGTCTGGCACATAGTAAGTGCTTAATTAGTGCTTATTGATTGATTGTTTATAGTCTAAATGATTTATAAAGTCCGTTGAAACTCAGTCCTACGATCTGTGATCCTCCATGTCTTTGTAGAGTGTAAGAACTTTCACAGACTTAGTGTCCCCTTCCTTTGAACAATTCTTTGCTAGAAGAAAGACCAGGGATCTTTCCAATAACTAACATCCTCATTCTGAGCAAAGTGTGCTTAATTTAAATAATTACAGAGAATTTTTTTTCTTCTGCCTAATGAGCCTTATAAGGCTGAGTTGAGATGCTCAATTTCCATTTTGCCATTTGTGGAAGGGGGGATTGAGTAGCAGGAAAACCGTGTACCACACACCTTGGCACCTTGTTTGCAGACTGATCCTATTAATAAGTAGTTATCTGTGCTGAAAACCCCACTCCTGGCCCCAAGATGTTTCTTCTACCGGCTTGTCTGACACTCCCTTCATTGCAGTCCTTCCCTAGGGTTATGGCACTATATCTCCAGGCTGTTAAATATACATAAAATGTCTGTGAGTGAGTTGATCCATCAGCATGGATTACTTTTCAGGGTGGTTTATAGAAAAAAGTCTCAGAGTATACAAACTTGGACCCTGTGTGACTGTCACCCAGCAGAGAGCAGGACCCCTGTAAGGAGACTAGGGATAGGAAAACTTGTCAGGGAAGAGGGGAGAGCAGGTCAGCAATACAGGACAGACTCTGGGTGGCTTCTAGAAGGAGAGAGAGAAAATAAGACCTGCAGGAAAGGGGGAAGGGTGTGGGACCCCTGGGCCCAAACCTTAGTCCCCTTTTTGCCTTATTGGGGGCCAGGCCTCCATGCAGTCCCCCCCTCCCAGGCTCTTCCCTGAGTTCTGACTCAGGCAGCCTCCAGGCTTTCTAGCATCCTTCCTCATTCAAATAGAACATTCTTGAGGTCCGGATATCTGCTTTCCTTCCTGTCCCCAGTGGTTGAAGCGCTTCCCCGGGGCTCCCTCTGTGTGTTCTGGGCCTCTTCTCGCCCCTCCAGGCCAGCCACCCTCCCTCCGGCCTGTCCCCGGGCAGCCCATCCAGAATATCTGGCCCGGCTTGTCTCTGCAAGGGGCAGGGAGGCTAACCCTCTCTGTCTGTTGCCAGGAACCGAGGGATTCAGCCCACACAGCAGGATATCTCAGTTTTATGTGTGAACTAAAGATGAGTAGGCCCACATGAAACCAGAAAAAATACAGAGGAAATGTGATATTTTTTCTTCCAAATCCTCCTGGGGGAAGGGAGGAAAAAAGGGAAGAAGGCCTCAGGGTAAAAGCGAAGCTGCTCACAGGTGGGGGAGTATTTTTTCCTTGACATTTTCCATTTTCCCCAAGCCTTCATTCATCTCTCTAAAGGGAGCTCTCCAGAATGAGGCAGTTTCCTGTAGCCTGCACCTTCTGCATTCCTCCTGGTAGCAGCTGGGAAAAGCCTCCTACCTCCTCTGCGCTCAGCCAAGTCCCTCGCAGCCCGTCTCCTCCTGGAGCCTTCTCTGTCCACCCCCAGCCTGAAGCATCAGAGCATCCCGGACCAGAGCTGGAAGGGACCGCAGAACCCCTTCCTGTTACAGAGGAGGAAACTGAGGCTACCCAGCCAGTGCAGAGGCAAGACGTAAATAAACCTAAGTCCTCTGGGTCTTGAGTCTGTTCTTCCCACTGTACCCCAGAGTGTCTCCCTTCTTGGACTCCTAGAATACCCACCGCTTTCACTCATTCCTCTCTGGCTCTTGTCCTGTACTGTCTTGGACAGTAAGATTTACATGTGATCAGGTCTTATCTCCCCACTAAACTATAAGCCCCCTTAAAGGCAGGGACCCCACAGAACCTAATACATAGTCAACTTGAGGAATATTTGTGGATTTTTTATATCCTAGATTCAGCCAAGTCCCAGTCAGTCAGTCAACAAGCATTTTATTAAGTGTCTAGGAGAAGGAAATGACAAACCACTTCTTGTCTTTGGCAAGAAAACCCTAAGAGGGTCACGAAGAGCCAGGCGCGACTGAACAATAACAGTAGCAAAATACCAGACCCTGGGCAAAGCACTGGGCTTACAAAGAAAGGTAAAAATGGTCCCTTGCTCTCAAGGAGCTCACGGTCTAACAGAGGAGATATTACGTAAATAACTAGATACATACACGATGAATATGAAGGTAAAGATCTTTTGGGAAGACACTCTTTACAGGTTTGAACCTAATTACTTAGAGCAACTGGAGGGGGAGGCTTGGTTATTGTCATTTTTCAGCTTATTTTACATATGAGGAAACTGAGGCAAACAGGATAAAGTGACTTGCTTTGGCTGGATTTGAACTCATGAAGATGAGTCTTTTTGTTTCCAAGCCCATGGTCTATCCACTCTGCCACCTAGTTGCCCCCAACCAATGGGCCTAGGGAGAGACTGATTCCTGCTGTTAATTTTTAGTGGAATTGCAGGTCAGCACTTACTTAACTTTTTTTCTAATTTAAGGGAAAACTGTTCCAGTTCTGAAAAAAAAGGACAAGAGTAAAAAGTTGACGTGATAAACATGTAAACATGAGCACAAAAGCCTAAATCTCTTACCTCTCTGCTGTGAAAATAGATCATTTCTTTTTCCCCCCATTGCAGAGCAGATGTTAAGTTTCCAATAAAAAGGAAAAAAAAAAGATGAGAGACACTTAGCAAACTATAGCTTTGCAGGCCAGAGTTATCACTCTGATTTCAACTGGGACTATAAAATTTTATGAGCTATTAAATTGTCCTAAACCTCCTTTAACATACAAACTCCAGTGTCTGCAATTACCCATTAAGAAAAAGTGGGCTACATTAGTACAACTTTTACTACTTGCACTCAATTGTGTTCAATCAATAAAACTTTTAACTAGTCACATTGCTTTTTTCTAATTCTGAATCTTGGGCAATGAAGGGTGCTGCAAAGTTATCTGTTGGAGTTTGGTGACAAGGAAGTCAAGAAGATCCTCAAAAAACAGTCCACTTCAATGTTTTCTGCAGGGGTCAGGGTGACTGGGACCGATTGATCAGAAGAGGCCAGGGGCAGGGCTCCAGCTGGCTAGGGGAGCTCCAGCAGGTATTTTAAGTCCAGCTGGCAAAAGGTTCAGCCCCGAGAAGTGAAAAAAGAGAGAAGGAGGCAGGCAGGTATTATAGACAGGATGCCTAATTCTTACAGTCAGAGATAATCAGATAGCATGAAGTCTTCTCTGTCAGAGTGTGGACAGGCCTTTCTGTCTCTAGTCTATCTGCTCCCCAATGCATCCTGCACACTACTGGCTAAATAATTTTTCCAGTGAGGTGCATGAAGATAACATTTCTCTACCCAAAAAGCTTCAGGGGCTCCCCATTGCTCACCTCCTCGAGCACCGACTCCTGGTTCAATTTCTGACTCATTTTTCCTAGCCAATCATCCCATTCCCCTTTCATTCTTTTGTTATTGTTGTTCACTCATTTCAGTGTCCAACTCTCTGTGATCCCATTGGGCTTTGTTGTTTTTATTTAAGCAAAGATACAGGAATGATTTCACCATTTCCTTTCTCATCACTTTACAGATGAGAAATCTAAAGCAGACAGGGGAAAGTGGCTTGCCCAGGGTCACATGGCTACTAAGTGTCTGAGTCTGCATTCGAACTCAGAAATATGAGTCTTACTGACTTCAGTCCTGGCACTCTATCCACTGTGCCACCAGCCTGACCCTTTTTCCCCAAACATTCCAGCTAAAAAAGATTTTTCTCCATTTTCTGTTCTCTCTTGTTCTCTTCCATCCTCACGTTTTTACTCATAATAGTAGCCAAATTTAGAATGAATTCCCTATCCTCACATCTCTATATAATTCCTCCCTTCATTCAGAGCCCAACTCTGACACTAACTCTTTAAGAAACCTTTCCTGGCTACAGCCTAACTCCTAAGTTAAAGTGATCTCCTTCTGTCTCTCTCACTCTCTCCGGCTTTTTTCTTTGTCTGTCTATCTCTGTCTATCTCTCTATATCTCTGTGTCTCTCTGCTGTCTGTGTGTCTATCTGTCTCTCCAACCTTCTCTTCTTCTTCTTTTTCTTCTTCTTCTTTTTTCTTCTCTTCCTTTCTCCTCCTCCTATTTCTCCTCCTCCTCTTCTGTCTGTTTCTCCTGTTTCTCTGTATCTCTGTCTCTCCATATCTGTCTGCCTCTCTGTGTGTCTGTCTGTCTCTGTCTTTGTCTGTTTTTTTGGTCTCTCTGTCTGTCTGTCTTGCTCTGTCTCTCCAGATTTCCAATCATACTTTGTCTGGGTCCCTCTGTATATTTCTCTTACTCCTTCATGTCACAGCTATATGTATACTTGTCTTCTACATCTATTAGATATAGTTTTCTTTAGAGCAGTGCTGTGCACCTATCTTTGTATTCCCAGTGCCTTGCATATATTATGGGATTAATAAATGTTGAATCTGAATTTATGGGTATTGATCACAAGAACGGCAGAAGCCTAAATAAATACTTCCCTTAAGTAAAGGAATTATAGAATCTCTGGAAAGACTTCAGGGGTGTCTCCCTATTTTGTAATATTGGAAGACTGGCTAGGGTTAATACTAATAGAAATAATTTTTAATAGGTTCAGCAATTTTGTTTAAGCAGGTGCAATGGCTCCAAGACAATGCTCAGTGCCCCTAATAGCTTCATCGAGCTCTTTTGTTCTTAAACTGGACTTACATGACAACCAGTAGCATTATGGGGAGTTAGGAAGCTTTAATTTTCACAGCCCCACATAGCTCCCTTGCTGTTTTATTATGTACCAATCCCCCAGACTGTTTGGGGACACAAATTGATCATCGGGGACTAAGCAGGTACTAAAATGAATTTTCCAACCTCAATCTTGGACTCAATAAAACTGGGAAACTGAAGAACCAAATGCTGTAGCTGATGGTAGACCAGGTAACACAGTATAGTGCCAGGCCTGGAATTGAGAAGACTTGTATTCAAATCCAGCCTCAGATATTGACTAGCTCTGTGACCCTGGGCAAGTCACTTAACCTTGTTTACCTCAGTTTCCTCATCTGTAAAATGAGCTGGAGAAGGAAATGACAAACTACTTCAGTATCTCTGCCAAGAAAAACCCAAACGGGGTCCCCAAGAGTCAGACAGCTAAAAAACAACTTAACCACAACTAGAACCCATTTGAAATATCCAACGATGATATCAGCAATATGATGCTCAGAAGAGAAAGAACCACCAACAAAATAGAAGGCAGGGATGTAACAGTCAGCAAAGATCCGGCATCTAGCAGAGAGCAGCTTTATGACATTCTAGAAGTTACAAGCAGTTCTAGAACATCAGAGCTGTGAATTGCTCTGGTCACTCATGTGCCCTAACTGTGTATCCCTAAGTCTGTGTTTTTCATGCATGTTTCTGGGCCACACTATGCAGCCCTTTTCATATGTTTTCTGGCCATAAACAGTCCTTATATATGTGCCCTTCCACACATGCCCCTTTGTCATGGGTATTTTTTCCATGTTTGCAATTTCCCATTGGTAGTATGGTAACTTATGGGAGAATATGCTTCTGTGGGAAGGGGAGGGAATCTTTTCTTTTTACTTAATTTGCTATATTGTTTAAATGCCTTTTGTTTTAAACTAATTTATTTTTCTGATTAATTTAATAAAAGCTACACATCAATGGGGGCTCATGAACTTTGATTTTTAAGTGGGTTTTCATGAAGTTTCTCCAATCGGGTTTAGCTTTTTGGGAGCCCATATATGAGAGGCCCCTAGATGCTACAGTAAAATAATTGCTTTCTTTTGATTAAAGAGAACAAAGCAGAAAGATATTTGGCAACATGATTCATTAGAATGTGGGTGGGAAAGAAGGAGGAATGGGAAAGAATCAGAAAGCTACAATCCCAAAGGAATAGGATGGTTTAACCCAAAGAAAAGATAAAAGGTGATTTAATAGCAGTCTTCCTGCACATGGCACATTATTATGAGGAATCTAGTGCCTGGATAACTGGAGAACAGATCAAGAGGAAATGAGCTGATATAACAAAACATAATAGGTTATATTCATATAGTGCTTTACAATTTACAAAGCTTTTCTCACTACAAATTTTTGAAAGCAAACTATATTATTTTTGCTTTACGGATGAGGAAACTTCGGCTTGGAAAGAGTAAATGATTTGCCTATGGTCACATACCTAGTAAGTCAGGACTAGAATAAAGGTCTTCTATCTTTCAGGCTAGCACTATTTCCACTATAGCACACTGTCTTTTAATGTGAAATATCTTATATTAGCCAGAATATGGAGGAACAATGATATATTCCTTCAGAAGTCAATTTATTTTGAATGAGTTTAAGTGTAGTTCTACTTGGAGGCAGACATTAGGCCCAGGCCACTTTTTGAGGGACCTTCCAAATCTTGGAAGTTTGTAAAAAGAGAGGGAGGGGAAGTGAGGGAAGGAAAGAGAGAGAGAGAAAGGAGAAATGGAGGGAGAAAGGAAGAGAAAAAGGAAGGAAGGAAAGAAAATGATGAGAATCATCAGTAAATAACTAGAGTAGGTTGGATTTGCCCCAGAATTGAGAACAAGAATAACTTTGGTGTCTTTGATTTGAGAGCTAAGTATTAGTGGTTCTTAGTTATATGTTGTAGTGTGCTTGGCAGGTTAGTCCCAATTACCTGATCTTTAAAACGGATCTATGTCAATTTTGGAAAATCATTGAATTATTGGGGGGTTGTCACTATAGGATTAGGGGTAAGAAGGAACTTAGAGGACACCCATTTTTGTGTACAAAACCACCCATTTTACAGATGATAAAACTGAGGCCCAGGATTTGACTAGGGTTAAAAAGTTAGTAAGAACCACAGATGGAATGTCAGACTATCATGCCAATGATCACACAATCTTCCCAAGGATTATTCCAATGCCCTTATCCAATGTCCGACACGATCAGGTTTGGTTTCCCTTTCTGGAAGTTGTCTTTTTTTAACATTTTAAAAAAAAATTGAGTTCCAAGTTCTCTTCCTTTCTCTCTAGTCCTTCTCTCACCCATTGAGAAGACAAGCAATAAAATGTCAATTATACATATGAAAAGATGTAAAACATATTTCTATGCTAGCCATGTTGCCAAAAAAAGTCAGAAAAATATGCTTCAATATACACTCAGAATCCAACAGTTCTCTCTGGAGGCGGATAGCATTTTTCATCAAGAGTTATTTGGAGTTGTCTTGGATCATTTTATTGATCAGAGTAGTTAAGTCTTTCACAATTGATCAACATCCAAAATTGCTGTTACTGATACAGTGTCTTCCTGGTTCTTTTTACTTCACTTTGCATCAGTTCATATAAGTTTCCCCAGGTTTTTCTGAAAGCATCCTGCTTATCATTTCTCATAGCACAATAATATTCCATTACATTCATATACCACAACTTGTTCAGCCATTCCCCCAATTGATGGCCATCCCCTCAGCTTCCGATTCCTTGACAACACAAAAAGAGCTGCTGTAAATATTTTTATACATATGGGTCTTTCCCTCTTTTTATGATCTCGTTGGGATACAGACCTAGTAGTGGTATTGCTGGTCAAAGGATTTGCACTGATTTATAGTCCTTTGGGCACAGTTCCACATTATGCTTCAGAATGGCTGCTCTCTTCCTAATGAAAGTTGCTTTTAGGGGAAGTTCTCCTGCCTGCTGGCTCAACCTCCTGATGATCACTAAGAGAGCTGAGTCAAGCAAGATGGTTCAGACATAGAAACATTGCTAGGGGTGAGATGTCCTCCTCAAAGTCATACAAGAATCCATCCCCTCCCTTCCGTCACTAGGCAGAGTATCCAAGCTCCAGGTAAGTATCGCTGGGAACTTCTCAGAACCTACCCCCCTTGTCCTTCCCCAACTCACATCTGCTCTGTCTGAAATGACATAAAGGAAAGGGAAGGAAGGGAAGGGAATGAGCATTTTACATAGTACCTGTTCTGCACCAGGCACCATGCCAAGTGTTTTACACATATTATCTCATTTAACCTTCACAACAGCCCAAAGAGGTAGGTATTACTATTATTTCCACTCTACAGTTGAGGAAACTGAGACAAACAGTGATTAAATGACTTGCTCCGGTCACACAGCTACTAAGTGTCTGAAGTCAGTGAAATATTTGTAAATTAAAAATTATCTTTTCCTAACAATAGCCACAGACAGCGGAATTGGCCCAGGAGAGACTAGAACTCTAGGGCTGAGCCATCATGATTTAAAAAACACTGGGGATCAGAAAGCCTGGAGTTTTAATTTGTTTCTGACAGCTCTCTCACTCTGACATTAAGCCAAGTCATTTTTCTTGCTTAGGTCTCATGTTGCCCATCTGTAAAATAAAAGGGCTGGTGGAGTAAAGGCTTTTTTTTTTTTCTGAGGCAATTGGGGTTAAGTGACTTGCCCAGGGTCCCACAGCTAGGACGTGTTAAGTGTCTGAGGTCAGATTTGAACTTGGATCCTCCTGATTTCAGGGCTGGTGCTCTATCCACTGCATCACCTCGCTGCCCAGGAGCAAAGGATTTTTAAGACGTCTGTCAGACTTAATGTTTTATTATTCTAATAATAATTCATGTTTCTATAAGACTTTTGTAAACTGAAGTTTATAATTTTTTAAATCAAAATAGTACTATGAGCTTGATAGCACAAGGATTAGTACCAAAAACCTAAGGCTGGGTGAGATGGGGTGAGTACCAAAGCCCAGATCTGGCCACTGGCCTTCTGAAGGCTAATGCTAAGCTCTTCGCCCTGTGCCCCGCTGCTTCCCAAATTCTAATTACAGGGAGATGGAGGGTGCCTTCTTTCCAGCCGATGTTTTACATTAAATATTGACACGTTTAGAGTCCATGCAGTAATTATGAAGCTAGGAAGCCTGGTTAATTAGGCTGTAAAAAGGAACAGCTCCATGCACTGCATAAGGTACCAATTCAGAGCGTGGTCCCTGGGTGGCCAGACTGGATTGCACGTTCCCTGGCATCCTATCCAGAGAGGTGACTGTGAAAGTTGTAGCAGTTGCAAAAGAGTTGTTGGGTAATTTTGGAGGATGGAAATGGTTCTCTGTTGGAAGCTTGATTTCCATTTTCCAGTGTTTGGATTATTCAAGGCTCCGTTTTCCTATCATTGTTTATGTTTGGCTCACTAATCTCCTATTAGTGCCTCCCAGAGAATCTGTGGCTCCTTGGTTCTGGCTTCACGCAAGGCTAATTGCCTGCAGAGGTCAAGAAGAGATTTCTTCAGGCCTGCCTGTCTGTCTGAGACTCCTCTGTTCATTTCCCCCTCATTGTTTGGGGAAATGGTGGGGGGGAGGGCTTATAAACTTGAAGAGGGTCTGGCTGGGGGAAGATATGACTTCAGGCCAGCCTGAAGGTGGGGGTCGGGACACAGTAGTTCAGCTTACAGAGCTATAAAGAGAGACCTGAAGGAGTCAGTCTGTTGGAAACCCAGACCTTCCATTTTAGACTCAGAATCATTTAAACTCTAATTAAGACATTATTTAGAGTATTCTGGCCAGCTGTGCATTTTAATACACCCACGCTTCTAGTGTCTACTTCCTTGACAAGCCCCTGAAACTGTTCTCAGTCCCCTCCTCAGTCTGCCAAGGCTCCTCTTCTCTCCTTGAAAGCTCCGAAATCAGATCTCTTCCCTAGAGTTTCACAGGTGATCAAAGAGCTGGTGGCTTCCCTTGTCTTAGCTCAAAAAGTGATATGTTCGACCAAGATTCTGAGGACTTGGTCCCAACACTGGCTTGCTGTAAAATCTTGGGCAAATCATATTACCTCCCTAAGCCTCGGTTCCCTCAGATGGAAAATGAGGAAATTGTTCAATCTCTGAGGTTCTTAGATCTAGAGTTGAAAGTGAGTTTAGGGGTCAACTAGTCCAATCTCCTGATAATAGGAATGAAGAAATAGGCCCTACACGAGAAGTGACAGATGTGAAATTTGATTCTGGGCCCTGTGAATCCAAATTCATAATATCATACTGCCTTTTGCTTTCTTGATCAGTTGTTCAGTCATGTCTGACTCTTTGTGCCCCCTTTTGGGATTTTCTTGGCAAAGACACTGGAGTGCTCTGCCATTTCCTTCTCCAGTTCATTTTACAAATAAGGAAACTAAGGCAAACAAGATTAAAGTGACTTGCCCAGGGTCACACAAGATGAATCTTCCTGACTCCAGGCCTTGCACTTTAAACACTAGGCTATCTAGCTGTCCTATAAATTTCCTTCAGAGTTCTAAATTTCTATGGCTTTGTGTCTAAGTAAATTGCATAAGGTCATATAGTGGTGGGACTGGGACAAAAAGCCAAGTTTACTGCTTTCTTTGTCCTTATAATCCCACCACCTGGCACATTGCCCAGCACAAAGCAAATTTTAATAAATACTTGTTAAAATTGAAGGTACTTGCCATTATGAACTGCATGCTTACTCAGCTTCTTGGATAACAATATGGTTTTTGTTAAAATGCAAATATGTTCAGTGGGAAGGATTACATAATACATTCATTATCAACCACTAAAACCTTAGTATGAATTAGTTCATTTCATTAAGTAACTATCACATTGGAAAGCAGAAAATCGGACCCCTAAGAGACTGGAACACAGGACAATATATTTGAATCGAGGAAGAGCACAAGAATAATTCTGTAGGCCCAGAGGTAGGGTGATACCCCACAGAGTCCCAGGCAGTCTGAGGTCCCTGAGTGCCAAGAAAAGGACAAAGGAAAGGAAGGAGACTCTCAGACCACAAATGACAAACTCAGTTGTTACTGAAATATGCTTGTTCCTCCATCTCGCTCTGGCCCAGAGCCATCTTCTCAAGCTCAGGGGATGTGGTCAATCACACAGACATTTTGTAAGTCCTGACTGTGTGAACAGACTGATGGTGAATGGGGTAAGGAGGTGAGAGGAGGCAGGAGGGTGAACTCAAAAGAATCCCGAGTTTTAAGAATTGCCTTTGGGACATGCTGGGCTCACACGGTTTTTGTGGTAAGGCAGAGGAGAAATAGAGGCAGTGGTGAGTATCTACAAACCACCTGAGGTAGACCTCGGGAGAAGTGTCTTGATTAAAATTTTCACCCTGGGGACTTTTCGTGTGTCCTGTGGTGAAGTTTGACCTTCTGGGCCATCCAGAGAAAATGTCACAAAGGGTGCTGTGGATACTCCAGGATCCCGTTCCCTTTCCCCATTGCAAATGGACTTGCCCGGTGTTCCAATCCTTTAGGGGTCCACTTTGGGGGATTTTTATACAATGAGATAATATTAATAATATGTTTAATACAATGTACATAGAAGGTACTCAATAAATGCTTGTTTACTACCCTTCTTCTTGTCTTCTATTAATTGAAAAATCAGCAGATTTCTAAGGTAGAGAAACGGGAATATTTTTGCTTTTTCCAGAGGCTCAGGATTTTTAAAGGAGTTAATCCTAAAGAAAAATGAGATCTGGTGTAGGATTTGGATTCAAAGAACATGGATTTAAAACCTAACTTTGCCTATTGCCATCCATGTGAATCAGGTAAATCATTTTATTTTACATTTCCAGGATTATTGTACATTATTACTCTTTATACTCCCTATATAGCCTTCATGATGCTTCATTTCATTTTCTGTGCTTGGAAAGCAGGTATGCTTCCTCATTTCTAAGTCTTAGAATTACTCGAATCCTTCACAACTCAGCCCAAGCATCATCTCCAGGAGACCTTTCCTAATCTCATCAGCTGCTATTACCCTCCCTAGTCTCCTGGTATCTATTATTATGTACCTATTTATGTGTATTTATATATTTAGATTTTATCATTCTCAACAGAATGTAAGCTCCTCAGGGTTAGGGGCTTTGTCTTTGTAGCTCCAATACTTAGGCTCGTATCTGGGACGTTAAAAAATGCTTGTTGATTGAGTAAGTGATCACTTTGGACCTCGGTTTCCTCATCTTTAAAACAAAGAGGTTTGAAGTCATGATCTCTTAGGACCGTTCTAGCTCTCTCTCCACTTTACCTCTGCTGCCCTGCCTGATTTCAACTTCTCAGAACAAGATGCCCCTCCTAGGAGAAGCTATGGCTTCTAAACTCGCTGCCATGCTGCCAACCAAGCCTTCACTGGCCGCCTCCTTCTCTCCTCTCTGATGGGAGGGTGGAGAGCCGTGTGCCTCCCAATGCCTTCCTAGAAAATAGAAACTATACTCGCTCCCTCCACTCTGTCTCTGACCTGCCTGCTCTCAGTGCCAGGGAATGAGATGCTCCTGTGCTAGAGATCTGGTGTTCTGCTCCCCCCCCCCCACTTTCCTGCCCTCTTTTGTGAGTTGTCTCACTCTTTTGCAGGTAAGCTCCTTTCTTTCTATTAACTGTCTCCTCAGTGCTTAGCACAGTGTCTGGCACAAAGGAAGTGCTTAATACCCGTTTATTGGATTGGATTGGATTGGATTGGATTGGATAAAGCTACGAATGAACCTCAGCCCTAGGACGCCGTCCTCGCCTCCGGCCCCCATCTGTTTTAGGAGGTTTGACTTCAAGGAGAAGGGGCAACCATAAACACACTGTTTCTGGAGCCTCAGAAGGTTGAGTCCCTGAGCTCTTTCAGTAGATGCTGCTGACTCTTGTGTTCCAACCCATTTTCTGAAGCTTACTTTCTTGGTGAGCTCATCATTTACTCCTCCAAGAAGAATGGATATCTATCTGTTTTTCAGGGGACAGTCTCTTCTGCACAGATTTAAACTTGTCCTGATGTGATACTTGTATTCATGAAATACATGAGCCTGATCTTGTTTCTTTGGGGTCTGGTGATAGAAGAATAATTAGCAATAGCAACCAGGTGGCACAATGGATAGAGAGGAAGTCCCAGTCTCAGACACTTAGTAGCAGTGTAACCCAGAGCAAGTCACTTAACCCTGTTTGCCTCAGTTTCCTCATCTGTAAAATGAGCCAGAGAAGGAAATGACCAACCATTCTGGTATCTTTGCCAAGAAAACCTCAAATGAGGTAAAAAAAAAAAAAGTCAGACACCAACTGAAAATGACTAAAAACAACAAATTATGTATATTGTGCTTCAATAGTGACAAATCATCCTTGATTTCAATTTCCAGACCTGTCTGATGTGTCTCCCCAAAAGATCTTCATTGTGGTTCCTTAGGATCATAGAGAGACCATGAGATCATAGGATTTAGAACTAGAAAGCATCTAGTCCAATCTTTAACTTAATGGAGAATGAAATTGAAGTTCAGAAAAATGAAGTGACCTGCCCAGTGTTATGCAGCTAGTTACTGGCAATACTTGAAATCTGAACTCAGATCAACTGACTCCAAATGCAGAGCTTTTTTCATGGCACTAGGGACCTCAAGTGTCTTCTGGTCTGATACATTAAACATGAACAAAGTGCCTACTATGTGCCTGATGGCAATCTACGTGCTAAAGATCCGAAGAAAGCCAAAGTTAGTCCCTACCTTCATGAAGTTTACAATCTTATAATCTAACCTCCTCATTCCGTGAATAAGGAAAGTGAAGCCCCTAAAACAAGAAAAAACATGTCACTCAGCTATTGGTAACAGAGGTTACACTAGAATCAAGGCCCCTTGTCTCCCACTTTGGTGTCCTTTCTCTGATCTCAAACAGCCTCAATTCCTTTTTCTCCTCCTTCCTCTTTTCTTCTTTCAGTAAGAGTTCTATTTCCTTGACAGACCACAAGCTTTCTATTTCTTCTACTTCCTCTATCCAGAGGAATTTTATGAATTGTCCTGCCCAACTCCTCTAACGGATTCTCCCTTCCCGGTCATATGTATCACCTTCCAGGACCTGGATCCTGCTTTTGAACCTCAGTTTGGAGCAAAATTTCCAAGAAGTATTCCTTACGTTGTATATTGGCATATCTGAAATTTCCTCATTTTAATTATTAAAGAAATATACACGAACAGAAAGTATGGGTCATGGAACAACTCTGCCAATGACTACTATGTGATCATGAACAAGCTTTTCCTCCTTCTTGAGCCTCAGTTTACCTATTTATTAAATGAGAGGAAGTCACCCACTTAATAAATGATCTCTAAGGTCCCCTTCAACTCTGACATTCTTAAATTTCAAAGGTGTTTTGAGTTCTGAATTCTAAGGCAACTCCCAGCTTTGACATAATATATTCACACCATGAAGCAGCACAATAGCCTTCCTTCTGTGAGTTTTCAACCTTAGGCCTAAGAGTTCATCATGAAAACATTTGGGAGCTGTTTTTTTTTTTTTTAACTTTCAAGGTCTCCCACAGAGATGATTGCATTATTTACATTAGCAGATGCGTCCCAGTAACGGTGAGTCCAAAGACTCATTTACTCTGTTCATTTAATGTGCCAGCAATATTCTGTCTTTGTACTCATGATAAATCTAGAATTAAGATGTTTGGGACTATCTATCTAAAGAATTAATCATATTGTCTCAATGCCTTCAAAAAGAAGGTGGGGGAAGGAGAGGGAAGTCTTGAAAAGTGCCACATTCTCTCTCTCTGTCTCTATCTCTGTCTCTCTCTCTCTTGCTCTGTCTCTCTCTGTCTCTCTGCCTCTGTCTCTGTCTCTCTCTCCTCTCTCTCTCCTTTCTCTGTCTCTGTCTCTCTCTGTCTCTCTCTCTTGCTCTGTCTCTGTCTCTCTGCCTCTGTCTCTATCTCTGTCTCTGCCTCTCTGTCTCTCTTCTATCTCTTTCTGGCTCTCTGTCTCTCCTCTCTCTCTTTCTCTGTCTCTCTCTGTCTCTGTCTGTCTCTCCTCTCTCTCTTTCTCTGTCTCTCTCTGTCTCTGTCTGTCTCTCTCTCTCTTGCTCTGTCTCTCTCTGTCTCTGTCTGTCTCTATCTCTGTCTCTGTCTCTCTCTTCTCTCTGTCTCTATCTCTGTCTCTCTTCTATTCTTTCTGTCTCTCTATCTCTCCTCTCTCTCTTTCTCCTTTCTCTGTCTCTGTCTCTCTTCTCTCCTCTCTCTCTCTCTCTCTCTCTCTGTTTCTCTCTCTCTCTCTGTTTCTCTCTGTCTCTCTCTTCTGTCTGTCTCTATCTCTGTCTCTCTTCTATTCTTTCTGTCTCTCTGTCTCTCTCTCTCTGTTTCTCTCTCTCTCTCTCTCTCTCTCTCTCTCTCTTCTCTCTCTCTGTTTCTCTCTGTCTCTCTCTTCTCTCTGTCTCTATCTCTGTCTCTCTTCTATTCTTTCTGTCTGTCTCTCCTTTCTCTCTTTCTCCTTTCTCTGTCTCTGTCTCTCTCTCTCCTGTCTCTCTCTGTCTCTCTCTTGCTCTCACTTTCATTTTCTGTCTCTCTGTCTCTTTCCTTTCTCTCTTGCTCTCGCTCTCTCTCTTTTTCTGTTTGTCTCTCTCTGTGTCTCTTCTCCCCTCCTCCATTCACACCCCCTCTACCACTTTGGAGAGTGAATTAATTTAGCCTTGTGGTTTTGAATGTTTTTGGCTCCTGGTTATTGAGTCATTCAGCACATCACGGTGACTTCCCCCATAGGGCGTTTAGAAGCAGACAGAGAGGGGTGGATGGCTTGGACAGCTCCCCATTGGTTGGCTGGGGAGGCTGGCTCCTCGAGACAGTGTTTCGTGTCAGATTCCCCAAAGTCGGACAGCGGCAGTCTGGCAGGACGCTTCCTGAGGGCAGACTGAAGAGGGCTTTTTTTTTTCTTGGGTCCTGTGAGAAGGCCAAGATACAAAGGATGAGCGTTTTATTTATGGCTTCCCCCTGTGCACACTCCCTTCCCCCCATCCCCACCCCACCTTTCAATTTAGGCAGGAAATTCTGGAAAGAACCATTTGCATCCTCCCAGGTTAAATAGCTGCACAGAACTCGGTGTCTATTCCAAGATCTCAGCTTCTGGCTCCTGATAGATATTTTTAACAGGGAGGGTGGAGCAAGCCTACTGAGAGTGGCCAAAGATATATGGCCACTGTTTCCCATCCTAGTCAAGAACCTGATGCTTCAGATAATACTAGACTCATTCTCTTTGAAAAGTCATTTATACACAAAACATTTGGAGTAACTAGCAATTCTGTTGTCCCACGGCAGAATCTTAGGAGACTCCTGATTTAGAGCTGAGGATCAAGCAGTGTATCTAGAAAAGGCATGAAATCAATGTAATGGAAAGAGTACTAGGCTGGGAGTCAGAAAACCTGGGTTT
Organism: Antechinus flavipes; assembly: GCF_016432865.1. Lineage (NCBI taxonomy): Eukaryota > Metazoa > Chordata > Mammalia > Dasyuromorphia > Dasyuridae > Antechinus > Antechinus flavipes. Next base: position 506,593,742 of record NC_067399.1, read on the forward strand.
GTGTGATAGTTATTCCACTAATTGATTAACTGTATGACTTTAATGAAGTTTTTTCTGGGACTCAGTTCACCCATCTGTAAACTGACAAAATGATCTTTAAGCTTTTTTCCAGTTTGTAGACTATGTTCTAAGGTCTCTGGGTTCCAAGTCTCCTTCCAACTCTGACAATCTATGTTGTATGTTTGCACCATGCAGCAACATGGAACATTCTGAAGCCACTGACATTTTTGCCCTTGATGTGGCAAAATAGATGGTGGGAATGGTCTGTAATGATTCTCTTGTCAAAGCTCAAATCAAGGCTTTTCATCAGACAACAGATTCTGCAGCAGACCACCCCAACAGAGATTGCTATTTTGCCAGTCCATGACAGCTGCTTTTGGGGATTAGAGATTTCCAAGGAAGGAAATAAGAAAGGAAATAGATATTTATTTAACACCTACTATGTGTTAGGCATTGTATTAAGAGCAGAGACAGTCTGCCACAAAAAAAGGCTTCTGGGGAAAAACAAAGTATTTATTGAACCGCCATAAATTTGTATTTGGTTACAAAGAGATCATGGGATTTGGATCTAGCAGACTCTAAAAAAATCATCTAAGATTCCACCAATTTGTAGATAAGGAAAAGAAGGTCTGATAAAGACTTGTTTAAGGTCATAAAGGACTAAGTAGTAGATTAGATTAGAACTCAAATCTTCTGATTTCTAAACCAGTATTCAAAACTGCTAAGATTACAATATGTCAGAAGTGTTTCTATTAGAATCATGATTTTGGAGCTCAAGATACAATTATGGTTCCTGGTCCTTTGCATCCTTTCCCTACTGAAAGTGTGCATAAATATAGTACAGTATTTCTAGACCTGGAGAGGTCAACAATAACTCCCTATACTCATTTTTTTTATTAATAGACTATGGGGGCTAATCCATTACAGCTACTGAGACATCCTGCTTTGGGGAGTATTTCTTGGGCATAGCTATAGCTCTGAATACTGGACTCCTTTTTTCAAACTTCATGAAACATTTGCTTTGCACATAAACTCCCACACTATATTTACTCACAAACCTCCCTTCAGCTCTAGACTTGAAAGAACAGATGAGACTTCTAAGGTAGAGCCTGGACACAGAAGTTATAAGTTTTCTTCTAAGTCAATAGTAGCAGCAGAAAGTTATCTGAGAATTCTGCATATATTTATCCTTTAGGGCTGAAATTCCACATCAAAATGGGAGTGGAAGGACACTGGTGAAGTTCTATCAAACAATGATTTCTGTCATTAATGCAAAAAAAAAAATACAGTTCATTAGGATTGGGATAAGAACTAGACCTATGAATGTCAGTGGTATAGGGAACTCTGGCATTAAGAAGGTCCTTCTACCATTGCAGGTCAGCAGCTTCTATGCAGCTGAATAGTCCTAGAGTGCCGACCAAAGCATTGAGGAGGCAAATAAATTGCGCAGGGTCATACAGCCAGATTGTATCAGATGTTTTGCCTCTGGTAGTTCATTACTTTGATGAAATTGCTATGCCCTTGGAGTCTGTGATTTTAATTTCTTAATGAGCAAGCCCAATTATAGGAAAATCTGTGGGAATTATTTTCCAAACTGATTCTATTTCAATTTAGAATCAATCAGCCAATTAAACCTTTGCTGAGTGCCCTCAGCTTAGCCACTAGGATACAGAAGGAAGTTTGGTCACTACCCCTAAAGAACTTGCAAACTAGATGGGAAGACATGAGTGATTCTCCTACTGCTTTTCCACTTTAAGTCACCAATATGGAAGATTGTTTTTAGCAATGTTTACGTTTGAGGGAACGGAAGATTTAGGAAAGAGGAATGAACTTCTGTCAATAAAATCTTGGTTTCATGAAGTCTAATACTGGAGCACTATGGGGCAGGATGGCAAGAATGATAATGAATTCTAAAACTACATCGTACAATCTCCTGAAATGGCAAAATTTGGCCTACAAAAGAGAGTTAGTTCAGAGGAATATTGTAATTATCTTCAGATGTTAGAACTGCTGTCCTTTGGAAGAAGCCTTAAATTTGTTCTGATGATCTCCCAACTACAGAGAGAAAGGACAGATATTGGCTATACATAAAGGATAAATTTCCTTGCAACTAAAACTATCAAAACATGCAGTGGTTCAATTGGCTGTTTTAGAAGAAGTAAGATACTTACTTGTTCAGGATGCTAAGATTTTTTCTTTAAGTGCAAGGGGAACTAGATCACAGCTCCTTGATCTCATATGAAGTCTTGTAACTGAATGTGGGGATTGAAAAATTGTGATTTATTATGAGTAAATGTTTAATTTGTATACCTATTTTATACACTTATATACCTGGGGTCATGTAAAAATTTCTCAGGCAAAATGGGATTTTGAGTGGAAAAAGTTCAAGAAACCCTGAACTAGATGATCCCTTCCAACTCTAAATTTTGGAGATCCTATGATCTGTGACCCCCAGTTTAGTTGAGAGACTGATCTTGGTTACAAGGCTTCCTCATTTTCCATTCAGTTATTTTTTTTCCCAACTTGCCATTGTTGTTCCCTCTTCCTCCTCACCTTCTCCAATCCAGTTCTTAATTAATTCACTGGTGTCAGGGTTGTTAACTCTCTCCCTCTCTCTCCCCTGGCTCTCCAGTGGATAAGATTAGGGTGGAATGAAGGTGGGGAAAGAGCTGAATTTCTTGCTTTTCATTGAGACAATTATAAGTCACCCATCAAAAGGAAATTAATTTGAAGTGAATTCAAAGAGAATATGAAAGGATGAGCAAGACAAAATCCAATCTGTGCAGACATAAAGACTATGGGAGGGAGAAAGAAGCTAAGAAGACTAGAGTAGGGATGGGGAGAAGACTTAGATGTGCCAAATTCCATTGAAAGCTCCCAGGAAGCACAGGGCAGCGCTGGGAAAACAGCCTTTCTACAGCTGGACTCTCCTTTTGCAATTCTTACATTTTATTTCGCAGTAATTTATATCGACAGAGGCTTTCAAAATACTTTAGGGTTGTTTACAATGCTGTGCAGGAACATTTTGTCTCCTCTCCAATTTGTCTTCCCAGAAGACTCTTGCCCATCTCCTCCCGGCTGGCCACCCTGCTGTGACTACCCTTGACCTTTTTAAAGGAGATGACCTTTAACAGGTTCTTTTCTGGGAGATATTCCCAATGTGAGAAAGATTTATCTAGGGGTTGACTCCCATGTCTACTCCCCAGGGTAGGATGTCACTCTCAACTCCAGTGAAAGACATTTAAAACCCTCAAAATCTGTCTCAACCCTGCCTTTTCAGTTAAATTACTTTCCTTCACACATTCTATGCCCTAGGCAAACTGTACAGCTCTTTCCCCCAAACACACCCTACATTCTCCAACCTCTACACATTTACCCAGGCTATTTCCCATGTCTAGAATTCCTTTCTTTTCCTTTTTCATCTGTTGAATTCCTAACAATTAAAATTGATGGAAAGTGAAATGGCATATATCACAAAGCTCCCTTTAAGTGCTTCTTACATAATGTTCTGTGTTGTATTTTCTTGTCCTCTCATCAGATAGTAAGATCCTCAAGGGCAAAAGAATATTTTGTCTAAACTTTACACTAATGCCTAGTTCAGTACTTTGTATACAAAAGCAGATTAATAAATATATAATGCTTAGGTTGGTTTGTCTGTGCTGCATCTTGGAGGTGCTGTTTTCAACTTAAAGGTGTGAAGGAAAATGAGGAAATTTGGAAGAAATATCAACAATTATTTTTCCTGATTCCAAGCCTATATTTGTTTTGTTTTAAAGTGTACCCATTTTTCTTGCTTCTTTCATCCTTTGAGACAAAACAGAAAAAGCCTGATCCATCCCACATGAAAGTATTTCAAATACTTGAAGACAGCTATCACATCCCTCCCACCCTTACCCTGCCATGCATCTTTTCCCTAAACTAAACATGACCAGTTTCTTCAACCAATACCTTGAAATTAGTGCTGCATTTTCTTTGTATGAATGGCCTTCCATTTAGGCAAACATTTTAACCATTTAGAGATAAAAATGAATCACCAATTACAATCCTCTTTCAATTCATGTACCCATAACATAATTTCTCTTGTCTGTAAGAATTCTGAAAGCTTGGTGTCAAGCAACTGGTGAAATATGAAGAATACATAAGTACTCTTCTTTTTCATTTTAGCAAATAATGTTATTCAAAGCCTTTTCTAACCACTCTAAATTTTCAGAGGGACCCTTTCCCTTTTGCTGATAATAGCTAGCACCATGACAGTTTTTCAAAGTGTTTTTCTCATACAAATCTTGTCATAAGCAATGATAAGCCAGAGTGACTATTAAGGAAGAAATTTTGTAAGAAAGAGAGAGAGATAAAGGAAGGAAGGAAGAGAAAGGAAGAAAGAAAAAAAGAAGAAAAGAAAGAAAGAATAATATATTGTTTTTGTAGAGATACCTCCATTCCAAATGTTCATATGGAATATTTGTGTCTGTCCTGTGGAAGAGTCTTCTGAGCTGGTATTGGTCTGGCCATTCATGGTCTCTTGATCTCAAAATAATAATGCCATTTTGGTCCTTTTTGAGAACAAAAGTAGCAATCAATCAATTTCTTCTTAAAAAGAGGGTGAGGGTAAGGGTAGGTAAATAAATAATAAGCATATAGCCTCATATTTTCTACATTTGGTACAAAGTAAGAATTGACACTTGGAGTGCAATGCTGTCCATGTGGAAGAAAACATAAATCTCTTTAATCTGTTCTCTGTCTAAAGGAGAAACAACTCTAAAAATGCTGTCACTAGGACTGGCCCTGGGCAAAGAGTTTGAAGTGGGAGACAGTAGTGCAATGGAAAGTGTTTAAGAGTCAGGGGACCTGAGTTCAAATTCTACCTCTGTTACTACTTGCATAACCTTAAGTAGGTCACTTCTCATCTATAAAATGAGGGAATTATACTAGATTATTTATGAAATCCATTTCAGCTTTAACTCTAGATCTTAAGTAGATAAAATAAATTTTGAGTCCTTCCTTTGGTTTTGTTTTTTGTTTTGTTTTGTTTTACGTCTCCCCTTCCTCTAGCTGCTTCCCTGACTCTTCTAGATTCATTACGTCACCCTTACCACAATCCTCTTCAAAGTAATGTTCCTTTCTCTCAACCATTTCTTTCCCTTTCCCCACCATCTAAAATCACTCATCCAGTGTTCCATTTTTTCCCCCAGTTAGCTGTCCACTCAGAAAGCAATTTGTTCACCGTATCACTGAAAAATATGGCCATGAATAATAGCTTAATATTAACAATGGATTCCTAATGATACCAAGCCAAAGAAATGAATTGCTAGGGTTGGAGGAAGGGATTGGGTTTCAGGCATTAGTAGCCTGATGAAAGTATTTGGGTGTAGGCAGTCCTTAAATAGTAATAATACTAATAACAGTCTAAAAAACTGAAAATTAATTTCACAAAGAAGAAACAAAGAAAAACTTGGTAGGAGTGAATAGTTTGCAACATATTAGCAATGATGATTTTTGAAGAACAAGAGAAAAAAATTACCTACTAAATGTATGTCATAGAGAGAAAATGGGCTGTTTATATGCTGAGGCTAAGGGATGACAGAAGGACAGCTTCTCAATATCAGGAAAAATCAAGAAGGGCCCCCAGTGTATTGTGAGGACTCCATTTTAAAATTTTATTTCATTATTTTTTATGTACTTTAAGATTTTTTTAGGTTCTACATGTATATTATTTTTGCATATTTCCATATAATGCATGTTGGGAGACAACAATTTTTTTTTAAGAGGCAAAACCACAAGAAAAAACAGAAGAAAAAAAGGTGAAAAGAAAATACTTCAATCTGCATTCAATCTCCATAGTTTTCTCTCTGAATGAGGATGTCATTTTCCATCCAAAGTTTATTGAAATTGCTCTGGATCACTGAATTGCTGAGAAGAGTCAAGTCTATCATAATTGATCATCACATAATCTTACTGTTATTATGTACAATGTTTTCCTGGTTCTGCTTGCTTTTCATAAGCATCAGTTCATGAAAATCTTGTCAGGCTTTTTGAAAATCTGTTCATCATCTCTTCTAGAACACTAGTAATCCATTATATTCATATACCCTAATTCATCCAGCCATTCCCCAATTGACGGTCATCTATTCATCTTCCAATTTTTCCACCATCAAAGAGCTTCTATAAACATTTTTGCACATGTGGGTCTTTTCCCCCCTTTGAGGATCTCCTTGGGATACAGACCCAGTAGTGGCAGGATCAAAGAGTATTTATAGCCCTTTGGACATAGTTGGGCATAGTTCCAAATTATTTTCCAGAATGGTTGGATCAGTTCACAACTGAATGGATTCTTTTATAGTAAGTTTATGGGAGTTCTTAGATAAGTCATCCAGGATGAGCAGGCATGAATCATTGGAGTAAATGTCCCTGAGATCACTGATCTCACTGACGATCACTGAGATCCCTGATTTGAGTATGACTTATGTAAGTGACTTATGACTCTTGCATTTGTGCAAACCTTTTTCACATCCATTCTCTCCTCTGATCTTCACAACAATCCTGTCGGTAACCACCTGGCAGCAACCAACCTTCTGTAAATAAAGAAATCAAATTCTGACAGGTCACTTTCTCTGAAGTCTCATTTCTAGTAAATGGCAGATTTGGAAATGAACCCTGGTCTCCTGACTATCTCTTCATTGAAGGTTCTTTCCTTTACTCTGTGTAGTGTCTTCTCCACCAATTCTCAAAAAGAATCTTTCCCTCCTTTTTATATTTTCCTAGGGGCAGCCCCTGACTTCCTAAAACTTAGGCTGGAAACAAAAGCAATGAGGAAGGGATGAAGGGTTTTCGATTCCTCTGCCTTCTTTGCTCATGGCCTTGTCTGGCTTATTGCTTCTATTAAGGGAGGGGAGCCTTCAGGGGGCTGGGATAAGGAAATATGACCCAGCCTGCCAGAGATCCTTGAGTTTGCCCTTCATCCTCAGGTTGCCTTGACCAATCCCGAAATCCATGAATAAGAGTGTTACCAGAGAGAATTTAAATTCCGCTCCCGGGCTGCTTTTAGCACCTAGTAAGAGCAGTCTGACTTCTCGGTGGATGCTTCCAAGGACTGACCTTGTAAAGCTCTTGAAAGATGAATATATGGTGTCTGCCTCGAGTCGACATGACCACTAGACTTTACAAATATGTGCAGGGATATTTCCATATGCTTTGTGTCCTACAGAAAGGTTTGAACTTTTCACAAGCAATGGCAAGACTTGCTTCACAGTCAAGAGAGGTATCTGTTTACAAAGCTTTAGGACTTCCTTCCTTGACCTCAAATTATTTTATCTTTTCATAATATCTGCAATTCTACCATCAGGGTTTCATTCATTGGGGTTTTGAGAGCGTTTTGGTATTCCAATGTCTGCTTTTAAAATGCAGTTATTTCTGACAGAGGCTCATGACTTGAGCCTTTAGTGGGACATGGGATAGAAGAAAGAAATGTTTTGGGAAAATGTTTTTATAGCTGTGTTGCAGTATAATTCATTTTTTTATAATCCCATGTGTATTATTTAATGCACTTAAAACATTATTCTGATAAGAGACCCAAAGGCTTGGCCAGACTACTAAAAGTTTTTAGGACACCAAAAATGGTTAAGAATCCGTGGCCCATTTGCTATTTAGCATTCTGCTTTCTCATTCTGTGCTCTAAGGCCTCTTCCAGCTCCAACTAACTGTATATGGATCTCTCGTCAGTTGTACATGCTGGTAGTAGCTGAGACATAGACCAGCAGGGCCAGGGGAAAGGGCTGCGGAGGGGACCACGAAACACAGATCCTCCCCCTAACCCTGCGGCCCAGAGAGGGGCGTTGACTTGCCTGAGATCACATAGGATAAAAGCAGGTTCGGCCACACTAAACCAGGGCTCTTTGGAAAGGGTCACTCGTCTGCCTCCTCTACCACTTTGCCCAGAGCCCACTCCAGGGAGTGGGTTTTGTTTTGCAAACATCTGAAAGGAAAAGGGAAAGTCTTGTGACATTTGCTCCCACTAATTCTCTTTCCCCAGCCCACTCCACCTTTGGCAGGCCCACTGCATGATGTCGGCATTCTCCCTCGTTCGAGGAGGTCCGTCCTAAGACAAAAGACAGGGCTTTGTCTGAGAAGCTGATGTCCGCTGCCAAATGGAGCCAGTTTCTGGCTTCTCCAACAGTGGAGTTTCTTCTCTTCCCTCTGGGCACTAAGAAACCAGAGACTTCAAGCTTTCTAATAGGCTTTAAATTATTCCATTTCCCCCTCCCACACATTAACAAGTACTTTCCATTTGCTGTCCCTCTCGTGGGGAAAAAGAAAAGAAAAAAACCAGAACACCAACAATCTTACCTTCCCTAAAGAAACAGGAGGAAAGGCACATGTTAGGGACACATGTATCTTCCTTCTCACATGGGCAAGTATGGACATACTCCACCTTCCGCAGTGCCATCCGCTGCCCTGCCCCGGCCTTCTCTGACCTAAGGCCCACTCTGCCCTTGGATAGAAGTCTAAGAAAGTTCCTGGGATAATGCCTGGGATAGCCCATTCAGTCATTTCCTAATCGGCCATTGTCCTCGTAGGGGTCACTTTATCATACCAAGGGGATACAACAAAGGATAAGTTAGAATTGGTAGCGATAAAGATCATAACATGCTGGCAAGAGTAGATCCCGTTTTCTTCTTTTTCCCTTCCTTTCCCTTCCCTTCCCTTCCCCTTCCTGTCTCTGCTTCCTTCCTTCCTTTCCTTCTGGAAATGGGTGATTTTTTTCTCCATTTCTCCCTCCTTCCCTTTCTTTTCCCTCCCTTCCTTTCTTCATTCCTTTTGTACCGCAAAGAACTACACTTTAATAGGGGTGACACCATGAGTATAAATCAATACCTATAGAATAAACACAGCATGGACAAAAGCTCACTTTGAATAGGAAAGTTTATATCCCTAAGTAGCTCTTAAGTTGTTAGACTTCTTTTCTGTTCATTAGGTCAATCAATCAACAAGCACTTATTAAGTGCCTACTATATGCCAGGCAAAGAATAAAACAATCTTTGCTGTTAAAGAGCTTACATTCTACCAGAAGAGTCAGTATGTGTGTGTGTGTGTGTGTGTGAGTGTGAGCGTGTGTGTGAGTGCGTGTGTATGTGTGTGAGTGCATGCATGCGTGTGTGTGTGTGTGTGTGTGTGTGTGTGTAATTCAATCCAAACTGATTCAATAAGCAGCCATGGAGTACCAGTGCCAAGTGAAGAGGGTACAATTAATAAAAAGACAATCCTTGCCCTCAAGAAGCTTGCAGTCTTCTTATATTTTACTTCCTTCTGCCAACTTATAATCAAGAAGCGTCTGCCTTCTTGCTGTCCCTCACTGACGACTCCCCATGTCCCAAGTGCCTGAATTTTTAGTAGCCATTGCCCATGCCAGGAATGCTCTCCTTTTTCTCCTCTGCCTTCTGACTTCCTTGGACCCCCTCATCACCACCCTGCTCGTGTCTTTCCTTCGAGATGTCCTTCTGTCTCCTCTCTATATCTTGTATGTGTGATTGTCTGCATGTTGCCTCTCTGATTATTGTGAAGCCCTTGATGACTGGGACAATTTTCTCTTTGTATAGCCAGCGCATAGCACACAGTAGGCACTTAATAAATGCTTGGCTGACTGAGAATCCTACTGTGTGCCAGTTACATGTCAGTGCTGTGGAGGGGACTTGTAGGTAGGGTTCCTGCCTCCGAATGCTGTCCCTGACCCGTATCGACTCTGGGATGAACAATAACTTAAGCTTTAGCGGCAGAGTGGTGGCCACTCATCCGTGTCCTGCACTGACCCAAGGCCTGTCCTCGGATGGACGTCTAAGAAGGTCCTAGGATAATGCTGTGGAAAGCCGCTGACATCTTAGGGGTTAGAGAGGGTGGGACAAAGAATGAGTCTGGTTGGTAAAAAATGTGTAAGGCTGTTCTCGGCCCCGGGGACACAAGGGAGAAGAGCTAGCTCTTGCCTCCAAGAACAGCCGTTCTGCCAGGTTCTACGTCTCTTGTTCGGAAGGTGCCTCTCTGGGACGGAAATCCTACCAGGATGGAAAGTCAGATGGAAAATTTTGCAAGTTTTTTTTGGGGGGAGGGGGAGACTTACAAAACATCATTCTTCTCCAACTGTTTATCTTGTTAAAGAATCAGTGACTGTCGGAGTTGTCAGGTACTTTAAAAGCCGTGTAGTCTGATCCATTTCTGATCAAGAATCCTCTCTTAGCTACCTGACAAGTGTTCATCCACCCTTGGCTTAAGGAGCTCCAGGAGGGAGATCAGAATGCTGAGCAGAGCAGAGCGAATGGTACCTTGGATGGTAGAGAACGCTTGTTATTTCAGGAATATAGAAATACCAGCTCAATGCCTTGTTAACAAGAATGATGCGTTAAAATCGTAAGTTACCAGACAGTAGTGGTGTGTCTCTTACCTCCCCCCAGCAACAGGTCCGCCCTGCAACTCCCCCTGACAATCTGTCATCTCGGGGACAGCGTGGGGAGTTAGGGGTCCGGGTCTTAGAAGATTGGAGGAAACTGCTGAAAAGGAACTTCAAGGTCAGCTGTGCTGCTGAAATGCATCTCCAGAAGGAACCAGCGCCCCTGGTGAGGGCAGAAACAGTGGGACAAAGACATGGCTGGATGCGGGCACTTGCAAGTTGCAAGAAGTGGAAACCCCAAGAGTTCTTGGTTTGGGGTTTCAGGTGAGAGGGGAGAACTAAGTCATAGGCACCATCCCTGCCTCTCTCTCCCTCCCCAACTAGAGGCAGTTATATTAATAAGTTATTATTTTTTAAAAATGAGTAAGCAGTCTAGGGGAGGGGATGGAGGAAGGGAGGGAGAAAAAAATTGGAACACAAGGTTTTGCAAGGGTGAATGTTAAAAACTATCTTTGCATGTATTTTGAAAATAAAAAAGCTATTATTTTAAAAAAGAGAAAGATCTCCAGCATGTTGGATAGATCTTCTGTTTAAGATTTGTTCAAAGGCAGGGAAAGAAAAATATGCTTAATAAAAGTGAAAATAAAAAATAAGGTCACAATCTGTACTTTTAAAAATGAGTAAGTAGAAAAGAAAGAATCCAACCATAGAAAGTTACTATGGAAATACAAAAGACTGGATTTATCTTCAGAGGAGGATATTAAAAATTTTTAAAAAGCTTCTTTTAACCAAAGAGTTATGTTAAATGGTTACCTTTCCAGAAAGAATTTATAGAAGAAAGCACAAAACAAAAACAAAAACAAAACAAACAAAAAAAACTTCAAAAATTAAATGAGAGTTAAGGAAAAAACTAAAAAAGAAAAAAAAAATGATGAAAAAAAAGTCAACCATCTAGAAAAGGAGATCCAGAATTTTTAAAAAAAGAAAATGAGTCTTTGAAAATTAGAATTAAGCAGGAAGAAACCAGTGAAGTTATAAGAGGCCAAGAAATAACACAACAAAATGTAAAGAATGAAAAACAAATAGAAAAAAATGTGAAACATCTTATAAGAAAAACAACAGATCTGGACAACAGATCAAGAAGAGAAAACAAGAAGAATTGGACTATCTGATTATTATGATCAAAAAAAAAAAAAGAACCTTGACACAATAAAATAAGAAATAATTAAAGCAAATTGTTTTTAAATGATAGAACAAGAAGAGAAAGTAGAAATAAAAAAAATCCACTGATCACTACCTCAAAGAGATCTTACAAGGAAAATATATAGCAACATTATTGCTAAATTCTGAAACCCTCAGATCAAAGAGAAAATTTTACAAGCAAAAGAAACAACAACAATAACAGGCATAATTCAAATATGCTGGGCTTACAATTAGAATTGTAAAGGACTTATCAGTATCTAAAATAAAAGACTACAGAAATAACAAATATCAACAATCAAAAGAACTAGGGTTGTAACTGAAAATACTATATCCAGCAAAATGAAGTCTAATAATGAGCAAAAAATAAATGAATATTTAATGATGTCTCAGATTTTCAGCATTTTGTCTGAAACAAACTTGAACTTAATGGAAAATTTAACATATAAGAGCCAACATCAAGGACTAATTTCAAGGGACTCAGTAAGGATAAACTGTTTATGTTTTGTATATAGAAATGCAAACCACATATCTAAGACTGACATTAACAACTGGGATGTCTAAAAGAAAGATTGGAATATAACTCAGTGTGATGTGACTTTTAAAAATCAAAATTGTCTAGGAAAAGGTAAAAATAAAATTTATACTATGCAAATGAGATGTGAGAGCAAGAACAGCCACAGGAATTAGATGGTAGTTCTGAGGAGCTACTCACATTGGGAATGGATTAAAGATAGAACTCTCTCTTTCTCTTTCATTCTCTCTCTCTCTCTCTCTCTCTCTCTCTCTCTCTCTATATATATATATATATATATATATATATATATATATATATATATATATATAATATATATATATATATATATATATATATATGTATATATACACACACACACACATATATATATATATAAATATATACACACACACACATACACCAAATATAGCACCCTCCAAAATCTATAATGAAATAAAGAGGAAGAGAATAGGATAAGGTGGGGTACAGAAGAGCATTTAGATTATTGGGAGTGGGATAAGGTGTGCAGATTAATGGAAATGGGATAAAGATAGAGGGAAGGGGTAGGAAAAGATAATGGAAGAATCTATGAGGGAGGGGGGAAGGTTAAGTAATAGCAAAACAAGTTAAAGAGTACAACTAAAGTAGAAGGGTTAGCTGGGATAAGAAATAAAAATGTACACAAACATAATAGCAATGGTCAGGAGAATTTATTAGGAAAAAATTGGAGTAATAATGAGACAAAGTCAAATTTAAAAGATTCAACCAAGAGAGAAATCTAAGTAGCAAAAAATTGGAAAACGAGGAGATGTCCATCAATTGGAAAATGGCTGAATAAGTTATGGTATCGAAAAGTAGTGGAATATTATTGTTCTATAAAAAATGATGAACAAGCTGATTTTACAAAGACCTGGAAAGATTTACACAAACTGATGCTGAGAGAAACAAGCAGAACCAGAAATACATCGTACACAGTAACAGCAAGATTGTGCAACCGTGAACTATGAAAGACTTGGTTCTTCTCAGTGGTTCAGTAATCCAAGACAGTCCCAATAAATTTTGGATAGAAAATGCCAGAAAGAGAACTATGAAGATTGAATGTAAATTAACACATGCTAAATGCTATGTTCCCTTTTTTCTGTTTTTTTTTCTCATGGTTTTCCCCTTTTGTTCTGATTTTTCTCGCCCAACATGATTCATAAGGAAATGTGTATTGAATATGTATTTTAAAAGCTAATATACATGTATAACCAGAAAATTAAACAATTAAAAAAAGAGAAATCTACATTATATATCAGCCATAATAATATTGTTTTAGCTGTATGTGTATGCATGAATATACATGTGTAGACTCATGTGTGTATATTTCCCCAGTGATACCTATCCTGAAGGAGCTCTTAGTCTATTATGAGAGATAAGATTAAGATACAGATAATTTGGGCATGAGACAGTCTCTGAGATACATACATACATACATATATATATGTGATAGATATATATGATATATAGATATGTAGATGTCCGTGGTTCCACGGATAGGGTATCAGAAAGACTTTAGTTCAAAACCAGCCTTAACACACACACACACACACACACACACACACACACACACACACACGTATATATATATATATATATGAGATAAACAGTAGAGAACAAACCAGAAAATCTCACAATTTTTTTTGTAGGACTCATTGATTGGTTTGCACCCACACTCTCTAAATCTCACATCCCTCTGAAGTGCATGTTAACCTGCTGATAGAAGCCTCTGAACAGAGCTGCACACTGCCTAGTCTTGGGAGAAAAGGTCTCAAGTAGCTCACTGCTGCAGGTGGGCTTCAGGATTTCACATCTTTGTTGTAGAAGATCAAATTGGCCAGCGACTGGAGGGCTTACGATGTGCCAGGGGCAACAGACAAAAACAAAGAGTGCCTCCTTTCCAGGAGCTCATGTTCCATCGGGGAAACAAACCCTGCACATATAAATAAATACAAAATATGTGCAAGCAATTTCTGTGGCTGGTAGAGTCAGCGGTGCTCTCCTGATGGGGGAACACCCTACTTTGTCTTTGAAGGAAGCTGGGGTTCTAAGCGAGGGAAGATGAGGAAGAAGCACAAGGGCAAGAAGGTATAGGGAATGCTGCATGAGAGGATGGACAAGTAGACCAGTTGTGTCAAGCCACAGAGGGTGGAAGAACCGTGTGTGTTAATCCTGGAAAGATAAGCTGGAGCTAGATTGTGACGAGCTTTCAATGCCAAACAGAGGGATTTGTGTTTTATCTCATAAGTTCAAATCTAACCTCTGCCGCTTACCAGCTGTGTGACCCTGGGCAAGTCACTTAACCCTGTTTGCCTCAGTTTCCTCATCTGTAAAATGAGCTGGAGAAGGCAATGAGAAACCACTGCAGGATCTTTGCTGAGAAAATGCCAAATGGGGTCATGAAGATCAGACAGGACTGAACAACTTTTCCAGCATGGGAGTGACATGGTCAGAAGTAGCTAGGTGGGGCAGGGAGGTGGCGCAGTGGATAGAGCAGCAGCCCTGAAGTCAGGACCTGAGTTCAAATTTGATCTCAGACACTTAACACTTCCTGTCTGTGTGGCCCTGGGCAAGGCACCTATTCCGAATTGTCTCAGAAAAAAAAAAAAAAAAAGGAAGAAGAAGTAGCTAGGTGGTTCCACGGATATCAGAAAGACTTTAGTTCAAAACCAGCCTTAGCCACTTGTTAGCTGTGTGATCCTGGACAAGTCACTTAAATCTCTGTTTGCCTCAAATTCCTCAACTGTAAAATGGGAGTAATACTAACAGGGTGGTTGTAAGAATCAAATGAGAAGATATTTATAAAGCACTTAACACTATGGTGGCTCTTAATAAATGCTGATTTTCTTCTTTCCATCTGTGTTTTTGGAGATTACTCCTGATGTATGGGAGGGAGGGAGGAGGAGGAACAGTAGCCTGGAGATTAAGGAAGGCTTCCTGCCCTGGTTACCATTTGAACTGACAAGTAATGGCTCCCCTGAGTGAGCCATGACTGTAGCCATTGTCCCCTTAGATCAAAAGATTTGTACCTAAAAGGGACCCTTTAGTCCATGGCTTCTTAACCTTTATATGTGATGACCTCCTCTGACATTCTGGTGAAACTTCTGGATCCCTTCTCTGAATAAATTTTTTAAAATCCATAATTCAAGGACATTTCAATTTCAGTTGGAGTTCAGTAAAAATAAAGATGTATTTCTTTTCCTCATCCAAGTTCATAGACCTTGTGAAATGCATGTACACTTTGAGGGTTCCCAAATTAAGAATCTGTTCTAGTCCAACTTTCTTATTTTACTGAGACTCCCCAATACACCAAGTGACTTTAAAATGGTCTCTGAAGTCCCTTGAATAATATGAATTGTGTTCCATACTATTCAATTATTACTAATATTTAAACTAAAGAAATGGTAACTCACATTCCTTCAGCACTCTGAGGTTTATAAAGCCCCATCCTCCCACAACCCTGAGGGGACACTGGTGTGAGCCTTCTTACTATCTCCATTTTACAGATGAGGAAATAAAGGCACTGCAGAGAGGCAAAATATCTTGCCACAACTAGGATCAAAGCCAGGAAATGAAAGCAAGATTTTTTCATTCTGATACTACACCAACAGAACTTTGAAGGGGAATTAGGATCTGCAGAGGCTGCAGGAGAAGCAGCTCCCTCATCGATCTTTGCTCTGCTCCTCTTGGACATGTGTCTCCTCTCTCTTGCTACACATCCCTAGGTTGCTGAGTTTTCCACAGATTTCTATGCCAGAGGAGAAGGGTGGGGTATGAATGAGGTGGCCCTCCCTCTCCCCAAAGCGTTGCTACTTAATTGGACTAATTTGGTTCCTAGACTCATAAAATGGCTGTCTCTTTCATGCAATAGCAGTCGGTTTCCATATTGGCCACTAACAGGGTTCCCCTTGGAGCCAAATGGCAGGGAACTCCATTTCTCAAGCGGGCCCCATGAGAATTGGCTCAGTATTGGCCTGGAAGAGTTTCCACCAAGTGAAGTTCTTGGAGCTGGCAGCAGCACAATTAAAAATCTCACTCATTCCTTCCAAGACAAAGAAAATGCATTCACATAAATACATCTACATGCATAAATGTACACACACGCACACACCCACACACACACACATGCATGCATACATGCAGCAGATGTTCCTTTCTTACCCCACTCTAAACCCCACCAACATATACCATGCAGCCTCAGCCCAAGCCGGACCGTGGCCATTGTTCAGTGGTTTTTCAGTTGTAGATGATTCTCCATAACCTCATTTTTAGTTTTCTGGACAGTGATACTGGAGTCATTTGCCATTTCCTTCTCCAGCTCATTTTACAGATGAGGAAACTGAGGCAAACAGGATTAAGCGACTTGCTCAGGGTCACACAGATTATAGGTGTCTGAGGTCAGATTTAAACTCAGAAAGATGAATCTTCCTGACTCCAGGCCTATATTGCATCCACTGAGCCACCAAGTTGCCCCAGGTGACAAATGGTTTTTTGCTTTTCTGCTATTCCTTTGACTACATATGTGTTCTGATTTTTAGGGAACTATATCTACCCTCTTATCCAAAATTATCCTTTCTTTTAAGATAATTTGTAACTAGAGTATTCTTTGTTTTAACCTTCAATATTCTAGGAATCAGATCCTAGTTTCAGTTTGGCCCCAAGTCACTTTGACTTTAGGTGAGTCACTAAGCCTCAGTTTCCCCATCTGGAAAATGGAGATATTGAAATAGATCCCTAAGGACTCTTTCAGCTCTGACATTCAACCTTCCAAGGTCCCTCCTAGCTGTCGCATTCTTTGTTCTGTGCTTAAAGTTCCCCTTGAGCTGTAACCTTGCATTATTCTATTAATATCACAAACATGGGAAGATCCATCCTGTTTCAGGCATATAGATGTTCTGGATTAACAAAATTGGGAGAGCTGGGTTTAGATTTCCATATAATCTCTGGCTTGCTGCATGGATCACAGAACAACCATTCCTCTTGATTTTCTTCATTTTGACCCTTTGTAAAATAGAGGCATTGGATTTTCCCCTCATTGGGGTCCACGAGGAGCTGATCCCTGAAAAAGAGGTCCTTGGAAGAAAGGTTTTTGAAGACTCTGGAGTACAAATATTAATTTAGACAAAATGGCAGCCCGCGTTCCCTTTCCCCAGCAAAATCAAGAGTCCCCATTTTCCAGAAGAGACCAAAGATGTCCTGGTTTAACTGGTACTGCTTACAGATGGTTTTCCGCTAGGTTGTGACTCCTGGTTTTAGCCCAAGTACAGAGAGGGTGTGTTCCCATCTTTCCAATGCCTGAGAATTACTCATTTAAAATTCATTTCAGTGGACTTTTTATATACCTATTTTATGTCTGTTTATTTAAGTTACTATGGTAGTGTCTCATGAATGATATTTAAGGAGAAACTTGGGCTTTCTAACTCAATTGCTGTAATTTTCCTTTAAAATTTCTCTCCTCCTACCTCCCCTGTCTCCTTTTGGAACAGGAGTCTGGTTGGACTGGACTGGGCTTCAGTTCAGGGGAGGAGAGAGTGCCCAACATGTGATCTGGGAATTGGGAATTTCGGAACAAAATCCCAGCTAAATCTCTCTGTCATGTCTTCATTTTTTCCCCCTTTTCCTCTTCTCTCTTCTTGTTAAAACAACATCTTTGAAGACTAAAACAAATCAATGGAGTGATTTTGCTCTCTTGCCTTTCTCCTGACTTTCTGAAGATCTTTCCCCCCTACCCCCATCCAAATAATCCCTCCTCTTTCCTTTCCTCCTCTCTTCCCCCTCCCCCCCCAACTCCAAGTCAAGGGACCTTCTCATGCTGTCTGTTCGTCCGTACCTGGACCAGGTGCTCCTGAAGGAAAATATGGATAGCTTCTGTCTTGGCTTTGGACTGGGTAAGTTTTTGGTTTTTCTTTTTTCAAATGGACAACTTCATCAATGTTGCAAAGCAGGATGCACATGGACTACAAACCCGAAGGCTTTCCATGCATCTGTCTCCTATGTATGATGCCTAGATAAGATAGCAGTGGCAAATTGGAAAGAGTCAGAATAGGGTTCAAATCCCAGACCTGTCACTTACAATTGTGTATCTTTGGGTAAGGCATTTTTACTATCCTTGGGCCTTAACTTGCTTTTCTGTAAAATGAGAGAATTGAATTCTATGACCTCTAAGTTTCCTTCTGAATCTAAATTTAGGATCCTATGTTATTGTTAGGGTCCTAAATGAAAATTAAGGGGAATGGGGGCAGCTAGGTGGTACAGTGAAAAGAGCAGCAGTCCTGAAGTCAGGAGGACCTGAGTTCAAATCTGGTCTCAGACACTTTATACTGCTTATCTCTGTGCCCCTGGGCAAGTCACTTAACCCCAATTGCCTCAGCAAAAAAAAAAAAAGAAAGAAAGAAAAAAGAAAGAAAGAAAGGAAGAAAGAAAGAAAGAAAGAAAGAAAGAAAGAAAGAAAGAAAGAAAGAAAGAAAGAAAGAAAGAAAGAAAGAAAACTAAGGGAAATGGGAACAGAAACAGAAAGGAGCAAATTCAAGGAAGAATAATAGTGGGGAAGAAGATATTCAGGGTTGGGATGCTATTTCTTAGCTGGGACTGTCATTTACAAACAATTTTTGGTAGGTCTCAGTAAGCTTTGCACTTATATAATTTTCCCCTAAATTTCAGGATTATTTTGTAAATGTTCATTAAGTATTAGGCAGTACCACAGTCCATAGGTGGATCCATTTTCCAAACTGGTAAAATGAGGCAAAGGGATGATCAGTATCCAAACAATCCTCAAGGTGGTAGCAGAGCCAGGAGAGACTGCGCCTGTGGTCCAGGCCACAGAAGCCAGAATCCTTTAGGATTAAAAGTTTTCCAAGCCTCCCAAGGTATGGCTGGGTACAGAAGGACCAAAGTTGTCCTAAGAGAACCAGCTCTTCAGGGATATCCCAAACCTGACACATCCAATTTGGGGTATTGCTCTGCAAAGTCAGCAAGACATTGAGGTCTATGTTTTCTCTAGCTTTGTTGCTCCCTCCTGAAGACTACCAGATCCCTACATGAGGCTTGGGCCTGGAGGGACTTGTAAGGGAAGTTTGCAGGAGAACTTGGTCCCCAGACCTAATGCATTTTGCTCCAAACACATTTCCCCTTGATTTTTAAAACTCATGTCTGGATTGCAGAGCCCATCCGTCTGTTTTTAATTTATTCACACTAAATTCATCAGAATGTTCTTGGGTAACCGCTGTTTGATGTCACCAAATGCTGCTGAACCTCCTTTTGCCTTTTATCTGAGGAAGAGGAAGCCAGGATTTTGCCAAAAGAAAACAGGATGAGTCAATCCTTACAATCTGAGATGAAATCGACATCCAGGTCCAAGTGGTCTCAAGATTCAAGATGAGGCATTTTCCAGGCTCATTGGAAGCTCTCTATTAGACATCTCAGGCTTATCTTGGCTGCTGGTAAAATTGTACTTAATGAGCACCGAGCACTGGCTGGAACACTGAATGGATGGATAGTACTTAGGATGATGGGGATGATGGTGACATCATTTATATAACCTTACCATGTTTCGGGCATTGGGCTACTCTTTAGAAATATTATCTCATTTGTCCCTGAAAAGAACCCTGGGAAGTAGGTGTTATTGTTATTCCCATTTTCTAGCTGAGGAAATTGAGGTAGAATAAGTTTAAAGTTAAGTGACTTGCCCAGGGGCACACAGCTGCTAAGTGTCTAAAGTTGGATTTGAAACGGGGGCTCCCTCGACTCCAGATCTGTCCCAACACAGGTATTGGTTCTACCCTCCAGCATCAATGTTTTACAGTGATTCATTGCCCTTAGCAGAGAATGTTCAGGGCTGGTTTCAATCAGACTTCTCTCAGATCTTATAGAATCTGATGTCAGCACCAGTTCCATCCTCTCTGGGTGTGAGAGATGGCTGTTTTATGGGATAGCATTCATTTTCTTTCCAATGGTACTCTAGGGCACTTGGTAGATCAACCTAGAGAGCTAGAAGTTCCATAGAGACTTCAGATTAAGGGTTAAATCCTAGATTGGAAGGTGATAATTTCTTTCTATTTACTTGAATGGCAAAAGGGTGATTATGTGAGGGAAGATTATTGTGAAATATATGAGTAAAGTTCAAAATAATCACTCAATTGATTAATTTGGTAAGGGAAGTAAGCAGACACTGTCAGAATGGGGTCCTGAGCAATTCCAGGTCCCTGGGCCCAGATGCACCTGCCACCATCAACTGCAGGCTTTACAATCCCCCCTCCCACCGTACAACAGCTGTGTTACAGAACATGCCCCAAATCAGCTTTCTCCCAGCCCCAATCCAAGTTAGGGGCTTTGCAACTAACAGCATTGTTTCTATGTCTACATAAGAAGTAAACAAAAGTTAAAATATTCTCAATTGTTTTCAGTCCCCGATGGCCAACCTCAATGAAAATGCATGATGACTTTGGCTCTGTCAGTGGGTAAGGTTTACTGGAGAACGAGGGGTAAAAAGGGTTGGAATATAGGTGCGTCTTACTGGGAACGGGCATATTTCAAAGTCTCACAGCTAGGGAGGTGAGGGAAGGGGGAAGAAACTTTGTCCGATGTAACAGGGCCTGAGGCCTGATTTTCCAGGGAGCGTCTCCTACCCAAATGGGGAAAGTCCTCAGTCAGCCGGCTTGTTATTCCTCTCACTTCCACTCCTCCCACCCCCATCTTCCTTTGCTTCAATATGGGCAGCTGCCACGTCTGTTCTCCTTCTGCCCCACCCTCCTTTCTGTTCTTCCGTCAAAAGCCCTTGAGTTGGAGGGAAATGGATCCTGACAGCCCCTGTGTGAGCTTGGGCAATGAACTTGGGTCCCAGAGAAATAACTTTACCCTCTGTGTCTGGAGCCAGGAGATCATTAAGAGGAAATGTGAGATCCAGTGAGTCAGAGCTGGGACCTGCAGGGGTCGGATATATGTCGTCACTCAAGAAATCCCTTCCCATTCTTACTGCGATTTGGAAACGGATTCTTTCACTGTAACCTCCTCCCTTCAGTGCTTCCCAACCCCAATCTCACTAAACTCTGTGTTTCTTCTCAGGGAGGGCCCAAGGCAACTCTCTCCTTGCCCTCCTAAGGCTACACTTAATAGGAACTACGCTAATAGGAGGGGGATGGTCTGAGGGCCCCTATGGGATATGACCTCTGAACACCTGTGATGGTATCTTAATAACAAGGAGAATTGTCATACCTCAAATTCCCGGAGCATTTTGTCTCGGAAAAGTTTGGAACAGCTTGAGGGCATGGTTCCAGGAGTCCACAAAGATCCCTCATATTATAGATGGGAAAATAGAGATCTAGAAAGATTAAACTAAATAGCCATGATCCCAAGACCAAAGAGAACTCAAATCTGGAGACCGGAGATCTATGTTCCTTCTCCTAGAAGACACTATGTCTCAATGTGAGATAGAGAAGAAGAAAAGACCTTTTAGCCTGACCTGGAGGACCTGAGTCAAGTTCTAAATTGCATGGTCAGAGTCAAAAAGAGATAGGTATTGGAAGGCCCACTAGGAAGGGAAGATTAAAGGGGCAGCTCCTTAGAGAAATCCATTTGCCTTCACAACCTAAAGTCCAGCTTTACCTCCTAGAAAAGTGAGACCCTAATTACCCTGGCATGGATTCTGTCAATATAAAGTAATTATTAAATAAAAATTTAAAAAATAAAAAATAAAAAAAAGAAAAAAAGAAAAGTGAGACCCTTCTGGATTTAAATTCTACTCTCAAAAGAAGTCAGTTTAGTGCTGACCCTCCCCTCAAAGATGCATTCTTGGGCTCCCTCAGTGCAGGGGCCAACTTGGGGGATTTGAAGAGAGGAACTTGAAAGAACATCAACCTATAATTTTCTGGCCAGAAAATCTCAGAATCAAAAGCTTGATAGGAACTGGGGACCAATTCAGAAGAGTCTCTGTCTCTTCATTGCCCCAGCCATTATGTCATCTGGGCTGGGTTGGCCAGATGCTAAGGTTGAGTCAATATCTCCCAATGAGGTGCCATTTGAGGGGTGCTGAAAGGCCCCTTACTTCCAAATATTTCACTAGAACTGCTGGAAAACCTAAAATTCCCATAATTTGGACTAAGGCACTATGCCTCCAAAAGGCCTCTATTAAAATGTAAATGTTATTGGAGAGAGGTCACATTGAGGGCAGAGTGGGCTAGCTTCATTTCTCTATCCTAGCTCTTTTGTGTAACCATCAAATCAGGGACCAAAGTACTGGGGTTCTGTGCTCTACAGCTCAGCTTACTCACTGACAACTCAGAATTAGGCCCAAGGCATCCTGGATTAGGAGGCTGGAGAGTCACTAACATCAAGAGCTGATGGGGGCATTATTCAGGTCAGTCTGAGTCAGAAACCAAGGACAGACACTATAGGAATAATCATGGATAACATCTATATAACACTTTACATTTACTATCTTATTTGATCCTGATAACAACCCTGCAAGGTAGGTGCTATTATCATCCCCATTTTCCAGATGAGGAAACAGGCTGAGCGTAAGTGGCTTGTACAGTGTCACTGAGTGAGTATCTGATGAGAGATTCAAGCCCAGGTTTTCCTAATTCCAAATCTACTACACTGTCTCATGGTCCACCCTGCCTCCTTAGAAAAGAAGAAGATGCAGGGGAGGCAGGATCCAAGAGGAACAGGTTGGAAAGATTGAACCAGTTCTGGAGCAGAAGCTGAGTACTAAAAGGCAAGCAGTTATTCTAAGGGGTCTTTCCTGGGAGATATAAGAACTTCTGAGAATGGTCAATTATCTTACTCCACCTCAAGTATGCTCTGCATGACCCTTAGTTTATAAAAGAGAATGTTTAGGATGCTTGCAATACTTTTGATCCTTCCTTATTCATGTTTTAGCCATGGGTTTTAATCCCTACCTACCTTTCCAGCTATCTTTGTAGTCTTTCTTAGCTGGGCATAGGACTAATACAAAAAAGAAGGAAGAAATGGAGGGAAGGAGGAAAGAGAGAAATGAAAGAAGAAGGAAGGAAGATATAAAGAGAAAAGAATGAAAGAAGAAAGCAAGCAAAAAAGGAAGGAAGGAAATGAGAAGGAAAGAAAAAAGAGAGGAATGAAGGAAGGGAGAAAAGGGAGGAAGGAAAGAGGAAAAGAGAAAAGACAGAAGGAATAGAGGGAGGGAGAAAAGGGAAGAAGGAAAGAAAAAAGGAAGGGAGATATAAAAAAAGCAAGGAATGAGAAAAGAAGTAAGAAAAAAGGAAGGAAGAAAAGAAGGAAGGAAGGAAGAATGGATGGAAGAAAGGAAGGAAAAAAGGAAGCAAGGAAGGAAGAAGGAAAGAAAGAAGTAAAAATGAGAGAAAGAAGGAAGGAAGGAAAGGAGGAAAGAAAGAAAGAAAATGAGTCTGGTCATGAGCCTCCTTGCAGTCTCTTCCTCCTGCCTTCCTCACAGGGCCCAGAGACTCTCCATAAAAACTAGCTGAATTGATGAATTGATCCCAGTCCCCCAGCAGAAAAGCTTTCTCTACCAGCCCCACAGAACTGAAGCCAGAGAAAGAGAGAAATCAAAGCTGCGTTTGTTTGACTTTGAAAGTGTTCAGTCACACCCCCTTGAGAGTGACTCACAGAGTCTCCTGGGAGTCCCCACTAGTTGGAATCTTCCCCAGCAAAAATACTGAATATGGGGTTTCCCCAATACCTCCCAGTTCCAGAACCGTGCTGGCATCCCGTCCCATTCCCCTCCCCCTCGGAGCAGAAGGGGGCTGGTGTTGTCCTTCCTTTGGGCTCAGTTTCTGAGGTCCAGATGACTCAGTTGAACTCAGATGCCCCTTTCACCCCCAGCAGTTAGCTGCGGGGCTCGGTGCATTGGCCCTGGGCCTGTAGGCTTCATTGTTTAGAGATGACGTCCCTAGCAGAAGACCTAGCATGGAGAGGAGTGGGGGGAGAGAATCAAGGACTGTTTGCTCTATTTTTATACCTCTGTGTCTAGTACAACAGCCCTCATAAAAAAGGGTAGAATAATTCCTATCTCAAAGGAGTGCTGTGAGCTTTAATTAATGTTTCCAAGGGGTTTTAAAATCCTCGGATGAAGGACTCCTTATAAATGCTAAGTATTGCCATAAAAGAAAACTGCCTTGGGACCCTAAGACTCATTTCAGAGAAGAGCAAATTGCTAATTGTTCGTAGTTGTTTTCTTTTTTTTCCCCATGTATTTAAATATATATTTAATACAACGGTCCATTTTACAGGTTTTTGGAAGCTGCTCTTTGGAGCTTGGGCTGATGGGGGGGGCCTTCAGCTTAACTCAGTTCAGGTGGGGTTTCCTAAATCATTGAAGGTGCTCAAGTTATGCTAAGAGCTAGTCGGTTGGCACTAGAGGGGCTGATACAGTGAGAAACCCAGAGACATCTAGATGGCACAGTAGATAGAATATTAGACGAGTCAAGAAGATCTGAATTCCAATCTTGCTTCAGACGTTTGTCGGTAATCATTTAACCTTTCTCAGCCTCACTTTCTTTATCTGTAAAATGGGAATAATAATAGTACCTGCTACATAGGGTTGTTTTGAGAATCGGATGAGATAACATGCAAAATGCTATATAAAACTTAAAAGTGCTATACAAATTCTAGCTATTAAAATGACTAAGGCAGCTTTGTAAATTAACTTGGGTCCACAGGAAAGCAACTGATTTTAATCTTAATCAAAATAGAAAACACAGCCTTCTGTCTTCTCTCCTCTCTGGCCCCACGCCCTGACTCCCGAAGCCTCAGAACTTTTTTTGGCCAAGCTACGGATGGTCCCTGTATCATGATTAGGGCAGTGTTTGGCAGTTCCATTTGTTATGTGCTAAAGAGGCCAGCATGGAAGACTGAATTCCCATATCGAGGTCAGCTGAACAATGATTTCCAAATGCAAGGAGGTTCCATTTTCCCACCTTCCCTGGGGAGCATCGAGTCCTTGTCCTGCCTCAGCTCTGCGCTAAGAATCACAAGACCCGAATTCGAAGGCTGCCTCCACCACCTACTTAGGATTTTGGACAACTTGGTTCAGTAGAAAAAGGACTGATTCTAGCCTAACCTGAGTTCAAACTTCACCCCTGAGGATTATCCTTGGTGGGATATGGGACCATCACTTAACAGTCCTGGGTCTCATTATCCTCATTGTAAACTAAGCCGATTAGACCACAGAAGTCCCTTCTGCTTCTTAGAGCCTATGAGCTCATTTAAGCTCTCTAAGCCTCAGTTTCCTTATTTGTAAAATAGAGATAATGATCACATCTCCTCTATTTATTTAACAGAACAGATGTGAGAACCAAATGAAAAAACATAACAATGACAGTAGTAACAGAAATATATGCAGGGTATCCTCAAAATCTTGTCATCTAGTCATTTTTGCCAGATTCTTTGTGATCCCTTTTTGGGGTTTTCTTGGCAAAAATACTGCAGTGATTTGGCATTTCTTTCTCCAGCTCATTTTACAGATGAGGAAACGGAGGCAAATAGGGTTAAATGACTTGCCCAAGCTCTCACAGCTAAGAAATTACTGAGGCCTGATTGAAACTCAGGTTTTCCTGACTCCAGGTCTATACTCTATACACTGTTCCACTTCTTTAGCAGCTTAAAGTGTGTTATTCCTTTTTTTAAATTATAACTTTTTATTGACAAAACATGTGCATGGGTAGTTTTTCAACATTGACTCTTGCAATCATTTCTGTTCCGACTTTTTCCTCCTTCCCCCCACCCCCTCCCCTAGATGGCAGGTAGTCCCATACATGTTAAATATATTAAAGTATATGTTAAATACATTATATGTATAAATATTTATACAGTTATCTTGCTGCACAAGAAAAATCGGATTTAGAAAGAAGGTAAAAATAACCTGGGAAGAAAAACAAAAATGCAAGCAAACAATAACAGAAAGAGTGCAAATGCTATGTTGTGGTCCAAGGTGTGTTATTCCTTAAGATTTACAAAGTATTTTGCATATATTATTCCACTGAAGCCTCATTACTACCTCCATAAAGCGGCTATGACAGAATTTATTAGCACCATTTTACAGGTATTATTATTGTTATTATCATCCCCCATCTAACCTATTAAAGGTTAAGTGACTTGCTGGGGTTTTAACCCAGCTAATAAGTGTTGGAGGGGAGATTTTAGCCCAGATCTTCCTAACCCTCAACCCTCCATTCGGCGGGAGAATACTACAAAGCACTGTACCAAGGTAAGAACTGATCATCTCTAAAATCAGGTGAAAGGGGGCAAGTCCAAAGACAAGAAAAACGGTAATTATAAGTAATGACTGTGCAGCCAGTCTCTGCTCTCCCTTCTCCCTCTGCCTGTACTGGAGACATGTCATTAATACATTTCTTTCCCTTGTATTTCCCATTCTTCATGAGGAGCCTTGTTGATAACTAGAGTGTTCTAATTCCCTCTAGACTCAGTACACAGGAATACTGGAGGCAAAGAGAGGAGCAAAGGCTGGCAGACAAGTGTGACCCATAAAGTTGAAGATAGCACTCCCATTGGAAAAAAAAATCCTTTGAAGTTATGTAATCTCTGTCTCTGATTCTGTCTCTATCTCTCTTGTCTCTTTCTCTTTCTTTTTCCCTTTCTGTCTCTCTCTCCCCCTTCTCTCTGTCTCTCTCTCCCTCCTCTTTGTCTTGGGTTCCATCTCTATCTCTTTCTCTCTCCCTATCTCTGTTTTTCTATATCTCCTCCCTCTCTCTGTCTCTTTCACTGTCTCTCTTTATCTCTGCCCTTCTTTCTCTCTCTGTCTCTGTATGTGTGTGTCTCTCTTCCTCACTGTATACACTCAAGGTATACATCCCTTGAGGGTGACAAGTTAGGCAGACCAATTGGAGTGTGGCAGAAAAAAAGCACTAATGGAGTTCGGAAATGTGGCTCACTTCCATCTCTGAGCCTCGGTTTTTCTATCTGTAACTTAAGGAATTGCACTAGAAGTTCCATAAGGCCCTTTCCATCTCAGGCACTCGGGTTCTAGGGTCTCTTCTAGCTCTAAGGTCCCATCATGATTGATGGCAGAGTTCAAACTAGAACCCAGCTCTCCTGGTTCCCAAGTGAGAGATTTTTGGTTTTGTTTTTTTCCACTAAACTTGTTGCCTCTCGCCCTGAAGATAGCCAATGACATGAGAGAGGAAGGGAGGGAATCAGCATTTATTAAGTGCCACTATCTGCCAGGTACTAAGTACTTTACAATTATTATTTCATTTGATCCTCACAGCAACCCTGGGAGGTAGGTGCTGTTATTATCCAAATTTTACAGAAAAAGAAACTGAGGCAGAAGTTAAATGTCTTGCCCAGGATCACAAAGTTAGTATCTGAGGCCAGCTTTGGACTCTTCCTGACTTCAAGCTCAGTACTCTCTATTCACTGAGTCACTTAGCTGCTTCTATGATACTGTTCAGTGCAGTTCTCTCTGTGTCTCTGTCTCTTTCTGTCCCTCTTTTTCTCTCTCTCTTTTCTCTCTCTCCTCTTCCTTTTTCTCCCCTCTTTTTCTTTCCTCCTTTCTCTTTCTCTCTTTTTTCTCTCTCCTTATTTCTCTTTTGTCTCTCTCCTATTCTATCTCATTTTCTCTCTCCCTCTCTCTTCTCCTCTCTCCCTTTCTTTCTCTCTCTCCCCTACACACACACACACACACACACACACACACACACACACACACATATACAGAGTCAGGATTTCTTAGAATAGCATAAAAAAATAAAGGTGTAAGCAGAGAGTTAAGATGGCTGCTGGAAATGTTTGGAAAATTAAGGATTATCCTTAGTATCTCACAATAGGTACATCTTGAATTGTTCATTCCCTTGGGTGTGTAGATAATAACTTGTATTTTCTTCCTAAGTCACTTTCTTTAGCATTGTAGCCATCTACCCCAACACCTTCTCCTCAAGATACTACATGTCTGGGAAATCATTCATGTTCTCAAAATTCCTCTCCTCAAAGCTGAATTTAGGTCATAGGACCATCAATCACGGCAACCTTTGTTCCTAACCACACTGTTTTTATGATTTTTTGGCCTGAAATCTTATGACCCATTCAGAATCATCCTCCACAGTTATTGTCACTGGTGTTCAGGTGTTTCATTTGTTTCCAGCTCTTTGTGATCCCATTTGGGGTTTTCCTGGCAAAGATACTAAAGTGTATCTTCTCCAACTCATTTTTCATATTAGAAAACTGAGACAAATAGGGTTAAGTGATTTATCCAGGGTGACACAGCTAGAAAGTGTCTGAGACCAGATTTGAAGAAATAATGGTAAGTATTATTGACTCCAGGTCCAATACTCTATCCACTGTACCACCTAATTGCTTTTGCAGGTGCACATATATACATATGCATATTTAAATGTACTTTCATACATATATACATCCATACATATATGTGTATACAGAAAGACAGAGACAGAGAGAGAGAGAGAGAGACAGAGAGACAGAGAGACAGAGAGAGACAGAGAGAGGAGGGAGAGAGACAGAGAGACAGAAAGAGAGACAGAGACAGAGAGACAGAGAGAGAGAGAGAAAGAGAGAGGCAGAGACAGAGAGACAGAGAGAGACAGAGAGAGAGAGAGAGAGACAGAGAGAGAGAGAGATACATATCTCTCTGCGCTCATCTCTCCTAATTATGGTAATCCCTGCTAGGTTTCTTCACTGTGTGCTCTCTAGTGCTTCTAGTTGCCTCTGATAAGGGCTGAGAGCTGAAAAAAATTGACTGAGAGCTGAAAACAGTAATGAGATTAGACAATCCCATATTATGGAGTCTTATGGGGGGGAAGGAATATATGGAGACAACAGGCCCTTTCCTCTAATCCAGGCTGTGAATCAGAAGTGCTGAGCTCTGATTACACTGCTGATAGGAGCTTTCATGAGCATAGATACCACTCACTGCTAGAAACCCCAGTACTAGGACTAATCTAATTTAGCACTTAATGCTATGGTTGAAGGAAGCAGGCAACCAGGGAGCCAAGGAGTTAGGCAGGAAAGTTTCATGGGAGAGACAGAGAGAGAGAGAGACATACATATATACAGATAATAGATCAATAGAGTATTATCATGTGCTTACTCTATAGATGCCAAGGAATTGTGCTAAGTGCTAGAAATGCAAATATAAACTCTGTGTGTGTGTGTGTGTGTGTGTGTGTGTGTGTGTGTACCTAATCTCAAGGATCTTACATTCTAATTGAAAATGATAATAGGTAAAAGAAAGCTGGAAGTGTGGGGAGTGAAGGGGATTAGCACAGGGACAAAGTGGGAAAGTCTGTAGAATCATGAACAGAACTGGGAAAGACGTATTCTGAAGAGTCAAGAAAGACTTGGACAAAAAGGCAAAATTTGAGTTAGATCTTGAGGAATGGGTAAGATTTGGAAGGAAAGAGGAAGAAAGGGGGAAATTCTAGATAAGAAAAAGGCAGGAACAAAGGTCCTGGTGGTACTTTTCAGCATGATTTGTGAATCTATCACAGAACCTGAGAAACATCTTGAGACCTGAGTTCTCTAGGCATAAAGAACTGGTTTCTTTGTCCCCTCGGCCTCAGTTTCCCCACCCACAAAATGAAGAAATTGGAGTAGTTGATCTCCAAGCTCTCCTTCAGGTTTGATATACTAAGATTTTTATCTATGAAGGTTTCAAAAACCAAACCAAACCAAAAAGAAAATCAAGGAGAGAATCATCTGAGCAACCAATCTTAGGAAAGGAGCTATCCATGGTTCTGAGGTGGCCAGGGCAACTTCTTTGATTATTCTTTCACCTGTCAAACTTGCCTATTACCTATTTCTCATTTCCTCTTTGCAGCTCCACTGACCTGGTCAGGCCATTTTTCTTATTGGTTGATAATCATGTTCTCAAAACTGAGTAGCTCTAACCTTCTTGGAATTGATTATTGCTTTATCTTTACTGCCCCCTGAAAGTCTACTCTTCCTTAAGAGCTCAGATTCCCAGTTCCCTAGTGATGAGATCTGGCACTCCTACAACACTGGCAAATTCATCTGTCCAGGATAACCTAGATGTCTTTTTCCAAACTACTAAATAATTTTCTGCAACTTGTTAGATTTTCTGAAAATAGCTCAGGTCTCTTTCTGAAGAAGTTGTAGAGATGGGGAAGGAGAGATGTTTCTGGAGCTCTCATAAGCAAGTGTTAAATTCAGGTGACTATAAAACCAAAAAAGATCTGCTCTTGTTGCTCCAGTGCATTTTGCAAAGACTCTCTAGTCTGCTTCTGTAGCCTCTTCCTACACATGCCATCTTGAGGAACTCACCTTCAGTTGGGAAAAACTGGATATTTACTGTTTTGGTGGGAAAAAAGCAACAAAACCCAAAATTTCTCCTACTGTGATGAATGAAAAGATAGAGTGGAGCAAGGCCTGCTTCTTTTTAAAAAAAAATTTTTTTTTAAGTAAAAGTAATTAAAAATAGAAAATATTCATTTTCCACAGGAACTAGAGGAATATTCTCTAGCTTTGTAGGAATGCATCTGGGATTAATAGCTCTTGAACCAACAGCATCCATTATAAGAACTTTCTCCACCCAGTGTCCAATTTGCTATCCCAGAGATGTAGTATAATTGGGAGAACATTAGGTTTGAAGTTGGATGATCTGGGTTCAAGACCTAGATCTGCCACATCCTTTCTGATTAATAGTAGAACTCAGTTGTAGCTAAATCCTGATAACCATGAAATCTTCCAAATCACTGCCTTTTTCTTATCTCTGATTCTAGCATATTTCTTACATTCTTAACCTGATTCTAACCTGAAATTCCTTCACTATGTCTCAATTTGACATCCCTAAACCATCATAGAACAGAATATTTGAGCTGGATGGGATTTTAGACACAATCTAATTTAACTTCCTGCCTCCAATTGTTTTTACAGATGAGAAAATTATTTCTCAGTAAGACTGATTGATTCACCCATCATTACATGGCTAGCAAATAGCAGAGTCAGGATGTGGACTCATTTCTCCTCATTCCTTATCCAGTTCCATTCAACCCAGAAAAGCTTCTTACTCATTTTCATTCTATCATGCTGGCAAATGCTCTGAGTATTCTTTGACACATTTGCCAAGTATGCATGTGGAATTATATATATAAGGCACATTCTAATATTACCAAAGAAAATTAAGGGATGGGGTGAGAGTATTGGTCAGAGAGGGCATTGTCAGGAACTGGAAGGAACCTTCAGGTGGCAACAATTGCAACAATTGAGTAGAGATATAATTTGGAGAGAGGCAAGATGAGAGAGGACCTAGGGGAGGAACACAAGCAGTTCAGCTTGTAAAGCAAAATCCCCTTTTCTGGAGAAAATGTCCTTGGGGTGTTAGACTGCCTGAGTGAACAACATTTCAGGGATTGGAGTGTCAGTTAATCGGAAACAGATTAAATGTCCTGCACATACTGATGGAATTAAATCTTAATAGTCTATGTGCCCAATCAAAGGCATCTGGATTCAAATAATAGAAACATGCTCCCAAA
The DNA here is from genome assembly GCF_016432865.1 of Antechinus flavipes. Taxonomy (NCBI): domain Eukaryota; kingdom Metazoa; phylum Chordata; class Mammalia; order Dasyuromorphia; family Dasyuridae; genus Antechinus; species Antechinus flavipes. Next base: position 506,625,327 of record NC_067399.1, read on the forward strand.
GTGCTTTCAGGTCTTCAACAACTTCCCCTTAAAACTAGCCTGGACTGCTTCTTGCTAATTAAAACTACAGCAAGGACTGAGAGCCTCCAGCAGCTGGATTGGCATCTTCCAAAAGTAAATAAATAAAAGTATTAGATGCCTGCTGCTCATGGAGAAGTTGACACAGATTATGTTTGCTCATTGAGTGGAAGAGATTTTTGTAAATTTAATTATAATTTAAATATATAATATGTCACATCTGTAGGAGTGGTGTGTCTAGTGCATAATTACTTCACAGTGCTATCTAAATGTGACACTTTGCAGTGCCTCAATGTGCACTGGGAGATTAATTTATGGCCCAGTAATAGGCTAAAACAGTATTTAAAGTCATTTTGCCCAATGTCCAATGAAGGAAAAATTGCAATAATAATTATTTAGCCATTCATTTTATTGCTTTTTAGCTTCTACTCTATTGTTCTGCCCCCATTCCCTCCTCTGTGTGATTCAGCAGCATGTCTGGTGGCCAGCCCCCAGCCCACTCTGCTGGCCCCTCTGCCATATGTATTCCTCTATTAACAGATGCATGACTCTCCTTTCATCCCTAATTTGGCAGCAACGTCACCCGATAAAGCATCAGTGCTGTGGTTTGGAGTCGGGAGAGCAGGGAAGATGAAAACCCCAGCTCAAACTGATCCTCATTAACTGAGTTATAGCAGAATTTATTGGCCACTCAGGATCGTGAAGAATCCATTTCACCACCAGGCCTGGGGTTGCCAGAGAAAATCATTTTGCCCCCTCCAAGCCCCACAGTCTCCTGGAAGGTTTGTGACAGGAAAGCACAGGCAAAAACAAGGTACAGGAGGGTGGGGGAAGTATGGAGAGTGAGAGCATTAACCTCAGAGAAGGTAACTTTTTATTTTTATGGCCCTACTCTGCCCAGAATCAGCAGCAGTAGAAAGATAATAGTCACTGTCTTCTCAGGAAATCCATGTATAATTGCATAAAACCTTCACACCTCTAGCAAGAGATCATCAGTCACTGGTCTTGGATTTTTTTAAGGTCTCAATTATGAAGGGTGGAAATGGTTCCAAGTATGAAGGCTTAGAAACTTAGGAACAAAAGAGATGAGTAAAGCCTTGGAACTGAGGGGTTGCCGCGTTCTTGTCCATCATATCTTATACTGTTCGTGGGGAAGAGATATTTAACTGGCTACTGGGATAACACGAGCATTACTTTGAGGTCTTGCTAGGTCTCTAACCAGTCTGAACTGACCTGGCAAGAAATGGTTAAATGGCACAGTAGATAGAGCTTCGGGTCTAGAGTCAGGAAAACCTGATTTCATATCTAGCTTCACACACTTACCTGTTGGGGGACTCTGTGCAAATCACTTCACCTCTGTTTGCCTCAATTTCTTCAACTATAAAATGGGCACAATATTAGAAATTATATTGTTTTGAGGATCAAATAGTATAATATTTGCTAAGTGTTTAGCACAATCCCAGCCACATAGTATGTGCATAATAAATATTTATTCCCTGTTTCCCCTTCCCCTTTAAAGGCATTGCTCCCCTTGGTTCTGATGGGGGTCTTCCTGTCAACTGAATGTGAGGGTGAAGGAGACAGCTGGGACTAGGCATTTCAAATCGACCCCAGAGATTTCTCAGACCTACACCTTAGTGAAGAAAAGGGACATTAATCTAGATTCAGAGGGCTTGGTGCAGGCATTCACCCTGACCCATCTTTTGTGGAGTTCTTGGTACAGCGTTTGGGAGAATGTAAGAATGAACATCTAAGGCAGGTTCCCAGAACCTGGCTGTGGTCACTTCAGCTTTGCCTTCTCTGTGCTGCCCTGGCTATTGAATTCCTGGAGAAGATAATCAGGAAGCAGTATAAGGTGACTAACCGTACTGCTCTCAGAAGTCTGCATGTGGTCCATCATTGGACTTTGTGCTGTTCAGGAATCAGGACATCACAGAGAGTGTATAATGAGTGCCAAAGATCTGACTGAAGATCCATGACAATCACTTAAAAAATGGTCTGATAGTGCTGCTTTTAATAACAGGGTAACTCCCAAAGAAAATGTAAAGATGGACAGGTCAGGTGGTTGCTTTAAAATCCTTCTTCTCTTCTCAGTCGATAGATGGGTGTCCTGAGATTTTAGAAACAGATTCTAATATGAAACATTTAAGTACGTGAGACATCCTCATTAGAATATTGGTCATATTTTAATTGGCTACTAGGTGCTTTCAATTCTTCTTTGCTGTGGTCCTAATGATGGTAGTAATATTTATAGGATGATCTTCACAGAGTTAGTTATGAACAAGTACCTTTTTAATAGGAAAGTGCTATGAAATAGGATATCATAATAGTTAACAATAATAATTAAAAATTATTAGTGGTAGTCATCATCATCGTCATTGCAATGGTCTTTGTCATAGTCACTATTGCTGTCACCCTCCCTCTGGGGGAGATAAGTTATTCGCCATGGAGTAAGTTTTGGTGATTGAGATTGAGATTGACTCTCTCAAGCATCTTCCCTCATCTATGACCAGCCTGGCTCCAGAACACCAACCCTCACCTTGACCAGAAGTCAGAATGAGGGCCAGTGCATCTGCTCTGCTGCTGATAGTGCCCATATCCTTCATCCTTTTTTATTAAGGAGCGACGACCAAAGGAACATTGCCTTTGCTATTGGAAGGATGTGACTATCTATTGCCCCATGGCTTTACCTCATATCCCTGTGATTCTGAGTCCAAGGCCAGCTGGGTAATATAGCTCCTGTCCCTGACCACATCTGGGTCAGGCCCATCCCCTGTTACCCTTGTCCTTCTCTACTTTTCCATTGTGCATCAACCTGAGAAATTATATTGTATATATTTTATATTCACTTATATATGTGTATCTCTCTTAAAGCTTTTTGAAGTAGGGACTGTTTGATCTTTCTCTCTTATCTTTGGATCCTAAGCATAAAACCTAGCACTGTGCTTGATGCAGTGTAGGTGCTTAATAAAGGTTTGTTGAATTGAATTGGATCTGTCACTTTTTTGCTCCTCCTGCTATCACCCTAATCCAGATATTCATTATTTCAGGCCCAGACTATTATAAATCTCTTCATGGGCCTCCCTGCCTTCGGGAGTTCTCCCAAATCATTTGTACCTACTACTACATCAAATTTCTAAGACACTGCTTTCATCAGGCTTCAGGGTGACATTCAAAGCCCAACACAAATTTCTACCCAACCTGTCTTTTCGGTCTTATCTTTTTCTACTTCCTTATGTCAACTTGCAGGTCCAACTAGAGCAGTTTATCCCCTGTTCCCACACCCTATACACACTCCTCTCTGAACATTTGTGTATTGTAATCCCTCTACCCTAAATGACATCTTTTTCTCCTCAGCTTAGTTGATCCTATGCATCCTTCAAGGCCCAGTGCAAAGCCATAAATGCCACCAGGAGAAAAGTTACCCAGTCCTGGTTAGACAAAGAAAACATGAGTCATGTTGGGAGGTCACTCCCTTCTGAGGCACAGGGGGAGAGCCTGACACAGACAGTTAGGAGGAAAGCTGTCTTCCTGAGAATAGCGTACAGGAAGACACAGAGAGGCTCCTGACCTAAGACCTCAATCACTTCTTTTTGTTCATATGGGGGCAAATAATCTTGCCAGAAGAAACCTATAATATATTTCTGAGGATTATGTCTTATATAGGAAACTGAAGGTCTTAGGGCATGGGTGGTGTCTTCAACACTGCTGCTGATTAAATATGGGGCCTCCCAAGCGGTAGAGCTGATTTTTAAGTGAACAGCTGGTTAAGAAGTTGGTGTCTGAGAAGGGGATTTGGATTTCTTGATGACAGCTTAAGAGAGAGGAATGATGAAATATTGACCAGGGATCAAGTGCACCTACTTCAGCAAGGTAAAAATACATTTATGTGGAACTATAGACACGCAAGGAGAGTCCAGAGAGCACATCCAATTCATACTGCATCCATATCTAGCTGTGACAGACTTGGGGATCTGATCAAGAAAGTTATAAACGAGGGGGCAGCTGGGTGATGCAGTGGATAGAGCACCAGCCCTGAAGTCAGGAGGACCTGAGTTCAAATATGGTCTCAGATAATTCATACTTCCCAGCTGAGTGACCCTGGGCAAGTCACTTAACCCCAATCGCCTCTGCCCAAAAAAAAAAAAAAAAAATTAAGAAAGTTGTAAACTAAAAGTGAAGAGATGGGGGAGAAATCTCATTTATATCTGTCAGGCCAGAAACCTCAGAGAGAAGCAGATTCAGCAGCAGAAGAAGGTTGTCATTGGAGTGGACCAGTAATCCACAGAGACGATACGCAAGAAGAACAGCAATAAACTCTATGCTGAAATAGAAATAATAGGAGCCCTGGGAAGAAGTAAACACACCATTTTATAGTTTGTCAAAGATAAAGACAAAATCTGATATTGGCCATAAAATTTAGAATGAATGAAAAAAGAACCATTTTTGAAACACTATGTTTAACTTGCTGGGGTTATAGAAAAAGAAGACAGTCCCTATTCACCTCTAATGGGAAGACAATACACATAAAGGTTCTAGGTCAGTTGAAAAACTCCCATACTCCATGGGGTATAGTGACAAGACAGATGGTCATGCATCTTTTAAATGTCATTTCCATTGATGAAATCATATCACTTTCTGATTTATACCAATTTAAAAATTCTAGAGACCTTCATAGTGAAAACTTCTCTCCCCTACCATGGATCTTCAGCATCCATTTTCAGGCTTCATCATCCACAAAAGCAATTTCAGCCATATTTCTACAGGGTCATTTCTTCAGATGATATCCAGGGAATGTTCAGGAAGTAAAATCAGTGGCCTAAGGAATGATGATCTTCTCAAAACTCTTGAGCTTACCCACACATAAGTGATAGCTAGTCAATATTTAGTTTTGATGGTGGGAAGGAAGATGAACTCCTTCTCCATGATGAAGAAGATATAGTGATGGGTGCAGGTGATCCTGGGGGAGATGATAATATTAAATATTAGCAATTGCAATGAAGAAGAAAAGGGAGTGCTAAAAAACCAATGTAATTTTCCCAGGAAGTCACTGGCTCCCAAAACATTTTTAATTAAATGTTATTTTTTTCTAATTATCAAGCATTTTTCTTTCTCTCACCACTTCATTCCTTTCCCCAAGGGAAAAAATAAAAACAAAATACTTAAAATAAATAAACATAGATTTTTTTTGATGATAAGTTCTGAAGGACATAGCTCTTTTCTTTTTTTCTTTTTTTTCTTTTTTCTTTTTATTTACCAAGATATATAAATGGGTAATTTTTCAGCATTGACAATTGCAAAACCTTTTGTTCCAATTTTCCCCCTCTTTTCCCTCATCCCCTTCCCCAGATGGCAGGTTGACCAATACATGTTAAAACATGTTAAAACATAAGTTAAATACAATATATGTATACATGTCCATACAGTTATTTTGCTGTACAAAAAGAATTGGACTTTGAAATAGTGTACAAATTAACCTGTGAAGGAAATAAAAAATGCAGATGGACAAAAATAGAGGGATTGGGAATTCTATGAAGTGGTTCATTTTGCTGGGTATAGTTGGTTCAGTTCATTACTGCTCTATTTTGGTTCATCTCATTGTTGAAGAGGGCCAGGATGTAGCTTTTTTCAACAACGAGACCAATTCTAATGGATTTGTAATGGAGACAGCCAGCATCCACAAAGAGGGTTGTGGGGACTGAATGTGGAACACAACACACTATTTTTACCTTTTTGTTGTTGTTTGCTTGTTTTTTGTTTTCTTTCTCATTTTTCTCCTTTTTGATCTGATTTTTCTTGTGCATCATGATGAATGTAGAAATAAGTACAGAAAAAAATAGACAAATAAATAAATAGATAGATAAATAAATAAATAAGCATAGTCAAGTGAAACAAATTCACATGTTGGCCATGTTTAAAATTGTTTATCTTTTTCTGCGTGTTAATTCATTACCTCTCTTTCAGAAGATGGTCAGCATTCTTCATTATCAGTCCTCTGAAATTAGGGTTGTCTATTTGCATTAATCAAAGCTTTTAAGTCTTCCAAAATTGTTCATTTTAAAAATACGTTTATCAATAATTGTTGTTGTAGTATAAATCATTCTCCTTGTTATGATGACCTCACTCTGCATCAGTTCATACAAGTCTTCCAAGGTTTCTCTGAAATAATCTCTTTCTTCATCTCCACAATAACACTCCATTATATTCATATATCATAATTTACTCTAAATAATTAGGCCTAACAATTACACAGGAAAAATCAAGTGGATGCAGATTATATATCTCAAATTGGATGAGCAGCCCATTTAAGCTGGTCCATCTAGTGCATATATATATTGTGAACAGGCATTAAAGATGGGTAATAAGCTGAGACAAGAACTGACAATGGAGGATGAGAGCAGACAGGACTGCATTTGAAAAATGGCAGTGCTTTCAATAATCCTAGAGCATAGGATAGTTTACCTCGCAGACCTGTGGAAGAGGGAGGAATTTATGAACAAAGAAGAACTAGAGATCACTATTGACCACAACATAGAAAATTTTGATTATATCAAATTGAAAAGTTTTTGTACAAACAAAACAAATGCAAACAAGATTAGAAGGGAAACAATAAACTGGGAAGACATTTTTATAATCAAAGGTTCTGATAAAGGCCTCATTTCCAAATATATAGAGAATTGACTCTAATCTATAAGAAATCAAACCATTCTCCAATTGATAAATGGTCAAAGGATATAAACAGACAATTCTCAGACGAAGAAATTGAAACTATTTATAGACACATGAAAATATGCTCAAAATCATTATTAATCAGAGAAATGCAAATTAAGACAACTCTGAGATACCACTACACACCTGTCAGATTGGCTAGAATGACAGGGAAAGATAATGGGGAATGTTGGAGGGGATGTGGGAAAACAGGGACACTGATACATTGTTGGTGGAATTGTGAACACATCCAGCCATTCTGGAGAGCAATTTGGAACTATGCTCAAAAAGTTATCAAACTGTACATACCCTTTGATGCAGCAGTGTTTCTACTGGCCTTATACCCCAAAGAGATACTAAAGAAGGGAAAGGGACCTGTATGTGCCAAAATGTTTGTGGCAGCCCTGTTTGTAGTGGCTAGAAGCTGGAAAATGAATGGATGCCCATCAGTTGGAGAATGGTTGAGTAAATTGTGGTATATGAATGTTATGGAATATTATTGTTCTGTAAGGAATGACCAGCAGGATGAATACAGAGAGGACTGGCGAGACTTACATGAATTGATGCTGAGTGAAATGAGCAGAACCAGGAGATCATTATATACCTCAACAACGATACTGTTTGAGGATGTATTCTGATGGAAGTGGATCTCTTTGATAAAGAGAGCCTTAATTGATCAAAGATGGACAGAAGCAGCTACACCCAGAGAAAGAACACTGGAAATGAATATAAACTGCTTGCATTTTTGTTTTTCTTCCTGGGTTGTTTTTACCTTCTGAATCCAATTCTCCCTGTGCAACAAGAAAACTGTTCGGTTCTGCACACATATATTGTATCTAGGATATACTGTAACCTATTCAACATATAAAGGACTGCTTGCCATCTGGGGGAGGGGGTGGAGGGAGGGAGGGGAAAAATCGGAACAGAAGTGAATGCAAGGGATAATGCTGTAAAAAATTACCCTGGCATGCGTTCTATCAATAAAAATTTATTTTAAAAAATCCTAAATTGCTCCTTGTTGCTAAGGTGTCTTTTTGATGCCAATATTCTTATGGATTCTTGAATCATTATGTCTCAAAAAAAATCAAAATTTCAGATGACCTGAATAGCAATAAAAGGATGTATAATAGGAAGAAGCAGGCTATAGCATATTGATAACAATAATTCATGCATAAAAAGTACCATCACAGTGTTATGAAAAACTGTTCTATAAATCAAAAAACTTAAGCTCTTCACAAAAATAAATTGTTATTATTATCAAAACAAAAGAAATCAGGAAGGATAAATATGATCCAAAAGTATGGATTGGGTAGACCACTCATATATCAAAACTGGGGGTTAAGACATCAAAAGTCTGAAAAGTCAAAAGATTTTAAGATGTTAAAATATCTAGAGAGAGTCCTCCAGTAAGTCCATGAGTAGTTTCTTTTTGGAATATCTACAGAAGGACATGGGTATGATGAGGAAGTAGGCTAGGTTCCAATTTGCAATGGTGAAAAGAGAAAAGGATGCCCATATCAAAGATCACAGAATCACAGAAGAATAGAAATCCACATAGAAGCAATGGTTTCCAACTCAGGATGAAGAAAAAATCTAGTATGGTGCCATAAGAATAGCAATAAGAGCAACAAATATTAAAATGAGCTCAAGTTGACAATGAACGCTAAGGACAACAAAAAAGGACATTGTCAATGTTAGTTTGGAGCAAGAAGCCCATTGCTTTGGAGCGGATATAATGGTAGTGACCAATGATGATGAAGAAGCTATATTATTCACTTCTTTTTTTCCTTTTGTTTTCCCTTCCAAGGACAAAGACTTTCAAACTGGGAATAGAAACACAAAAATGGATAATAGGGAATTGAAAATTAAGATAAATGAATGAAATGTTAAGAGATCACTAGGCATGGATGATATGTATCCTATAGTACTAAAGAAATCAGAGAATCTAAGTTCTGAGTCACAGTTAGTATTTTGTTGTGTTTTTTTTAAACCATGAGTATTAGTAGTTCCATAAGATTGTCCTTCTTTTCTAAAAAAAAGAGAGGGGGGGTTTGTAATGGGAGAAAGAGCTTGATTGATTCTTGGGAAGATTCCGGGATGAATTATTATGGGAGTAGTTTGTGAGCATTTAAGGAAAGAAACAATAGCCAGCACAGCTTCATCTAGAACAGGTCATAGAAGACTAATATCAGTTCTTTTTCTTAAATGGGCTTTCTAGATTGGTAGGTTCAGAGGGTTTCACAAAAATAGTCTGGCTAAATTTCAGCAAGACATTTTAACCCAATCTCTTATGTTATTTTTGTGGACAAGATGTGATGATGTAAGCTAGATAAATGATCATACATTTAGATGGATGGAGAGCTGGTTGAATTACTAGCCCCCTGAAGTAATGATTAATGGATCCATTTCAGCATAGAGGGAGCTCTCCAGGGGAGTGACCTAGAACTCCGACCTTGGATCTATACTGTACAATATTGTTATCAATGATGTGGATGAAGACATAGATGTCACATTTATCTAAATTGCAGAAGACACAAAATTTGGACACTCAACTAACATGGTAAATGACTGTCAGGATTCACAAGGATTTTGAAAGGCTAGAATGATGAACTTAATCTATTTAAGATAAAATTTAGTAGAAATTCCCCTCACTGGTGGACTTCAAGGGGATGCTAGCCAACCAATTGTTGGGGATGCTTCTGAATCATAGACAGAAGTCTTGTGCTTTAGGCAAATTTAATTAGGGATGGGAGGGATTTACAAACCATAAATCAGTTGGATCCAGCGTTCAGCAGAAGGTATCACAATATGATTCTAAACAGCCTGTCATTTAATTTCCCAATCAAATCCTAGGTGGAAAAATGTTACCGAAGCTAACAGAGTTGTATATAAAATCTTCAGCTAATGTCCCTTTCTCTTAAGCAGGATAGAGCATCAATCTGTCCTTTGTTTTCAGGCCCCATCCCTCTCCATCAATGAATCTGTCCTGGTTGCAAGACTCAGGAATGGGGACAGTGAGAAACATGGTGGTCTGGGGGAGGGCTATCACAGCAACAGGAACCTAGGACAACCAATGGGAAGAAGTAACATCTCACATTTGCACCCTAGAAGCAAAACTTCAGTCATTCTCTGCTTAAGTAGTTAAGGCTTTGGGTTCTTATTAAGATACAGCTAGGATTATAATGCCTCTGAAGTCCCTTTCACATCTTAAATATCATTCTGAAAAATCTCACCTCCACAAAAAATTTTCCTGATAACTACAGTCTACAATAATTCCCTAAAACCTTTCAAGGAGTCAACTGAATTAGGACCATTCACTATAGTGATCAGAATATGGGCTTTCTGAGCCCAAACTCGATCAGTTTCTCCTTTGGTATGTTTGTTCAGTCATTTCAGCTGTGTCTGATTTTTCATGACCCCATTTGGCGTTTTCTTGGTAGACATACTAGAATACTTTGCCATTTCCTTCTCCAGCTCATTTTAAGATGAAGAAACTGAGACAAACAGGATTAAGTGACTTGTTCAGGATTACATAGCTAGTAAAAATCTGCAGCCACATTTGAACTCAGAAATGTAGGACTCCATGCCTGGCATTCCATCCACTGCAACTCCTAGCTGCCCCTATCAGTTTCTTTTGCTCCTTTTCAATTTCTTTCTTTGGTGGCATCTCTAAGTGAATGATTATATATTACTCAGCAAAATGCAATTGAGAGAGGAAAAGGAAATGAACTCATAACACTTATTTGTCCAAAAGAGTGAAGAAGAAGATGAAGAGGGGAGTGAGATTGCTTGGTCCCCCTGAGCTATATCTGAATGGGGATGACGGTGCAGCACCTTCAAAGATGGCTTTTCTGCTGTCCTTTTTTTGTAAAGGAAAAATCTCATCTCTGATATGTTAGAGATCCTCCTCCTTCTTCAGGGTTTCAGGATGGTGATTGTTGGAGAACAAGGTATCATCTTGCAATTTGTACCTCCCACTCTGTTCTTTGGGAGCAGTCATGAGTTGAAGGACAAGAGAGTATGAGATTGAAACATCCCTCTGTTCATTCAAAGTGAGCTAACAAGGAGAACTTGAAGGGTCTGTGGATATCAGCTGGAAACTTATTGGGAAAAGGGAAGGAGACCTTTTTTTGGCTAGTTATAGGGGTAAAAGGAATAAAAAATGACTACTTACAGGGTTCTGGTCAGGTGATCTAGACATTCTTCCTAGGAAGTTCTGTCTATTAAATCATCTAATGAGTGCTACAAGGCTGACTTAAGTTTTTGTTTTTGTTTTTGTTTTATCAGAGTAAGGTTCAAAATTCTTAAGGAGATTTTCCCCTTACATCTCAGTGAATGCTAACGAAGGGGAGCAAAAATAAATCACACACACGCACACACACTACAATCCTAAGGAGGTTTACTTATTAACACGGCTATATATAAATGTGTGCATATATATATTAATCCATCCCAATTACCTTCCATTCCTCAGAGTGGGAGAGGACAATACTTGTAATTACAGATTTCTAGGAAGCAAACACATCCTTATCCACCGCGCAGGAAAGGGTCAGAGAAACCACAAACCAGACACCATGAAATGAATAGTGGCAGGCATAGTTTAAAAGTCCCTACAACAACACCAACTCATTGGCAGCTGTGACTTTGTATTGTTGGTGAGTTTTTCATGCATGTGTGCCTTGTCACTCCAGTGGATTGTGGGGGCGGAGATTATGTCTCATAGTGCCCCATAGTGCCCATAACATAATAGGTGCTCAATAAAGGCTTGAATGAATGATTCTGTAGACTGGAATTATAGACAACAAAAAACAGTAATACAGAAAAGCATGTGATTTTGTGGGAGGTCTCTTTTGAGAGCAAACCCAAGATCTGCCCCTTTCCTCTCCCTGCACACTGGTTTGTCCTAGAATAAACACCAGCATGACCGGGCTTTGGAGGTGCAGAGTTGCTACAGAATCTCAGCATGCTAGATCTGGGAGGGAACTTGGATATCATGTAGCACCACGCCATTCATTTACAGGTGATGAAACTGGAGCACTTCAGGTGAAATGATTTCCCAGCCTTATACAATTAGTAACTGGCAGTCAGGAATTGAACCTAGCTGCTCCGAGTTGCAGGACGATGCTCCTTCCACTGGGTCACATCGCCTCTTCCAAGAGATGGAGGCTGGGATGCATCTGACTATTCTTGTGTGTCTTCCACAAGGATGCTAGACTGGACTGCTGGCTGAGCTGCCCTTCTGAGGGCAGTGGGGCAGGATGCACACTTCCCTGCCCAAATTGGATGAATTTCTGGCCATTTTCTAGAGCTTAGGTCAAAAGTCACCTCCTCCAAGAAACCTTTTCTCATCAGCGCTTATCTTTTCCCTCAGACTTCACACAACAGAACATTCACAGAGCAGTCAGGTGGTACAAGGGACAAAGTACTGGTCAGGAAAAATCAATTCAAATCCCACTTCAACACTTACTAGTTGTGCAACCTTAGCCTATGTCTACCTCAGTTTCCTTCACTGTAAAATGGGGAAAATGATAGCATTTACCTCTTAGGATTGTTATGAAGATCAAATGAGACATTTATAAAGTGCTTAGCACAGTGCCTAGCACATAGAAGCACTATATGCTAGCTATTATTCTAATTAGTATTAGAATAATAACTATTAGATCTGTAAGTGCTAGCTATTATTCTAATTACTACTGTCATGTTTCTCTAATGATTTTTTAAATTGATGCTTTCTTTCTGTTTTTTTTCCTGATTTTTCCCAACTCTCTAAAACTCTCCCTAATAACAAAGTGAAATCAACTGACAAAGCAACAATTTTTGATAGTGTATCCAAAACTCAGCATCTATGGCTTCATCCCTTGCTTTTGAGAAGGTGGAGGTCTATTTCATTATACTTTTACTAGTTTTGTGATCCTGGAGAAGTCATTTAACCTCTTTGTGCCTCCGTTTTCCTTATGTGCAAAATGAATTTGATGGCATCAAAGGTCCCAGATCTAAAGTCATGAGCTATAATCCTTGCAAATTAATTTTGGTTATTGCCTTTGAGTTCAGGAGCATATTAATTTTGTTTTTATGTAATTGGCTTATAATGTCACATTTTATATAATTACTGTGTTTATGTCTTATTCTCCAACTATGCATAAATCTCCATGAAGGCTAGGAATGGGTCAATCTAAATTTTTAATATCTCCTTCTACATTTCACTCAAAGTTCCAAGTATAGGACATGCTATTTGTAAATGTTGGAATTCAGGGAATCTCTCTTCTTTTCTAAGTTGTGATTGGTTTGCTGTTTTACATTAGTTGAGTCCCTTTCTTTGGCTTTCTGGGCCTCAGTTTCTCCAACTGAAAAATGGATGAGTTTGATAAAATAGTCCTCCAATTTCAGCATTTTTTGTTCCTGTTATTGTCCAATCCACTGCTACATTAGAGCCAGCAGTATCTCAGAGGAGAGAATGAGAGCTGATTTCCCCTTTACCCTCATTCCCTTCTTTCCTGAGCCATGGTCTTCATTCTCTTTTTTGGGGTGATCTTTCTGATGCCCCCATTTAGTGAAAGGACTGAATGTCTAAAAATAGTGGTTCTCTCATATATGCATCTTCAGCAAAGAGACTCATCCGTGCAGTAAGGACTGAAAATCAATTCTTTAAAGCTGAAATCAATAACAATAACTAATATTAATACTGATTATCCTTCCTTTATTGCACTTTGCAGCTGGGAATGAATTGTTTTTAAGGATTAGAGACAGCTGAACTCAGTAATACAGTCTAGAGCTAAAGGGAAATGGGCACTCCATTGTGGCTGATACAATGGAGAAACAGTTCCACCAAAGATCAGAGGATTTTAGAGCAGAAAAAGACGTTAGCCTTCATCGAACCCAAACTTCAGTATTTAACACATGAGGACACTGAGACCCAGTGAGGAGAGGATTTGCCCAATGTCAAATTGGTAAATAGGTGGCAAATCCAAGACTTGGACATGTCTTTGGACTCCAAATCTAGTGCTCTCTCTCCACCACACCATACATAATGCTCTTGCCCATAGTAGGTGCTTAATGAATACTTATCCAATTAATTTAAATCTAATTGAATAATTGGATGCATTGTGGCAATGAAAAGCTCGGCTCCGACTGATGTCTGTCTGGAAGGACCTCCAAGTCAGTCATCTGGTACATTGTTTACTGTTTCTCCTTTAACAAAATGGACACATGGTGGCCAGATGTCTCCTGATGTCAGCTCTGAATTCCCTAATAAAGTCCATTTTTAGAACGGACCTATCCTCAACAAAGTTGCTTTCAATTTCTTCTTCTCTCCCCTATTCTGAATAGGCTTCTTTCTCTGTCCCCCAAACCTAAGCACTACCTTTGTCACCACCATGAGACCAAGCCTATGGATTGCCTGTCTATGGTAAAGCAGTTTTTCCAGTGTTCCCTGCCCCAAATTGAGGTGATAGCGTTGGTATTGGTAACTAAGCTAATCATCTCTGTTCCATGTCCCCCATGCTCCCTTAGGATGTTGGCCAACTGGGAAATAAGATCCATTCCCAAATTTGTGATAGTTATGAATATTGAGAAAATCCTGCAAAGGTTAACATTCAAAGTCCTTTACCTACCATCCTCTGTTTCCCAATCCTCTATTTCCAATCAATTCTCTACCCTTCCATCTAGACTATCCTTGCCATAAACCATTTTCATTCTTTTTTTCCTCAATAGTATTTTATTTTTCAAACTATATGGAAAGATAGTTTTCTCTTTTTTTGAGTAATAGCTTTTTATTTTCAAAGTATATACAAAGATAGTTTTCAACATTCATTCTTGCAAAACCTTGTGTTCCCCATTTTTCTCTTTTCCTCTCCTCTCTTCCCTCCCCTAGACAGAAAATAATCCAATATATGTTAAAGGTATGCAATTCTTCCATACATATTTCCACATTACCATGTAG